>NC_141687.1:284391798-284991798 GCF_964263255.1 Lissotriton vulgaris
TTTTAGGAGCAAAATAGTGTATGTGTGTGTAATGCTTAACCATATAAGTCATTCATATTCACAAAGAAAGTTATGAAAACAGATAAATACATGCATATGTTATTTAGCGAGCACGAAATCATAAATTAATTAAATTAAGATTTCGGTGTAACAGCCATATTTGCATTGTTCATGACCATTGTAATTGTGCATTAGCGTTTTTTTGCATCAAAATCACATGACAGCATTGCACGAAACAGATTACATTCGGAAAACATATTAAACTACCGTCAGCGGGAGAGTGTTTATATATATATATATATATATAGTGTGTGTGTGTGTGTATATATATACACACACACACACATATATACACACATATATATATATATAAATATACACACACACACATATAAACACACAATGCCTCATACACCAAGCCAAAATCAATTTCTGAGGGAGCTCACATGTATTCAATGGTTCCACAGAACGTGTGTGTGACTGTCCCATCATGAATGGACTCCTTACACAGGCCAAAATCGGTCAGCTTTACATGCCCTAGAAATAAGAGAAGACAAGCTAAAGCCAGATGCAAAGCTCAACATGTTGAATGTGTTCATGTTAGAATACTGTAACCCAGACATATTTCTGACTATCTGCAGTTTTGTAAGGTAGGCTTTCGTACATAAGCACTACCAAAGGATTCTAGATTTGGCGTGCCACACTTTTTGATCCTTTTCAGTCCACACCTTTATTAACCACAGTGCAAAGATTGATTTACAAATAATAAATGCACTGTTAAGTAGGATCACCACTCTCTCAATATTGGAAAGCATCTTGAGAACCAAATAATCACAACAGTTTTATGGTGCATTATGGTTGTTTTATAGCACAGTAGAATCACTCCAGACGAGCACTGACAAAGCCAGAAAATACCTATGCACACACTGAAAAATATTGCCCACATACAGAAAGGGCAATTCATACACACACCAATAGATTTTCAGGTACTCATTAACATACTCTTGATCACAAAGAGAGGCCTTCAAGACATCCACATATTTGCCCCACAATAACATGTCAGAATGCATATAATCCGGCTTACAAAGATGGCCAAGGAAAGCGTGAACAAGCAAATTAATGTAGACTTCATGTACACAACGTTTAGCCCCGAAGTGGAAATAGCACATGTGAAGTGCCAATGCCATTCAATCATGAGCCATTAGTGATATTTCATCTCAGGCAATTTCAGTGTACTGGCAATGTACAGTTCATTAAAAAACAGAAATGCTCATCACAAGATAGTCAATATGGTGTCCTAAACCACTTCTTATTTAGAATATTCCCCTTGATTCTACTGGCTTCTCGCAATTCGCTTCCCCACAATTCTACCCTCTATCCATTTTGTTAGGAAAGTACACAAGGGACTCATGGGTGTCCCAGTCTCATATTTAATTGGGAGGTATATTTTCTCTGTATTAGTGCACCTATTCTGGCTTCTCTCTCTCCCCTTAGGAGGCAGAATCTGCTCCAATATGTAAGAACTCTGCAAGCAGGGAGGGTTCTCTTACTGCGCTGGACATGCAAGATTCTTGCTCTTTTCCTCATAGCTCGGTCTATCTGCCTGCATGTCTCTCAAATAATACCTACCTTCACATCACACAAAATCTCCTCAAGAGAAGGACTATAATGAGCCATAATTTCCCCTGGTCTGGTATTTTGTCAGCTCCCCTGGAATCTCCTCCATGTGTGTCTTTCTTGCTATTGCCTCAACTACCTGGTTCTGTACTAGGCTTTTAATCTTTTATTCACATCTCCACCCACAGAGGAGCAGAATCATCAGCTCAAACAGAGCTGGGTATCTGCATATTCTCTCGTTTAACAGCCTACGTCTTCACTGCTACACCACTGACTAATGGAGGAACAGGACTTGATAGGAATCTGGGGAGTGGAAGAATTATCTTCACTTTAACAATAGAGGAGCCCCTCATCCAAACTCAATCGAAGTAAATTCACTAACCCTCCTATAGGAAGCGAGAGGGTGGGTTACATGTGAATCTATGAAAGATACCAATACTGAATAACCGCAGTTACAGGTAACTTTTTTCTTATCCAGTATTGGGGTATCTTTCATAGATTCACATGCTTGACTCAGAATAGCAAGCAGTACCCCAAAATTGTACTGCTGTTAGTTAATGAAAATAAAAATCCTCTTACCAGAAAAGAGGCCCACCTTAAATGAAGAGATGACATAATACCGCTTGGCCCATGTGAGAAGTTGGCCTGGTATATGATGTTCACTATTCTAGTGAGCACCTTGCACCAGTCCAAACAACCCTTATGGTGATGGTTGTAAAGTCAACCTTATAGACCAGCTATCCTAGGGGTAGCATGGACAAAGCAGTCTTAGGCTAAACTCAAGAGGGCATGTGAAGCCAGCTGTTTTACCATATGATATTCCTTAATACCAAATGAAAAGACACCACACAGGATATATATTCAAAATATATATATATTTATTTCTAAACAAACCCCTGAACTCTTTATGAGCACAGAAGCACAAGCGCAAAACAAGTAACTTAATAGAATAGACAAAAGTTGCACAAATATGGATAGGCCGGGATGGCCCACTAAACCATATACTAAGAAAGTGGTATAAGTACCACGTCACAAACAATGGTAAGGCCTAGGGCTTTGGGAATCGCTGGGGATACACTGGACTAACAATGGTTAGGGAGCAGGAGGCCCGCGGGATGCGTGTGCAGTGTCTAAAAGCACACGAGTGTACACATTGAAGTCAATGGGTGCGTAAAAGTTATAAAGTTAAAGATTTGGGAGTCTTCCGACTGGACTAGAACTTAACCACTTGAAACTAGGACACTAGGGGTGTAAACCTCTACAGGAGCACCGTAGTACTCGCGTTACCTAACCCACAGGAAGCGGGTGCATAGGTCCAAAAGTGTGTCAGGTTTCGTCCTGGAGATCTATGGAGCCTTGGAGAAAAGATGCTGCAGGCGGCCAGAAGAGAGGAGTCCGGGTAGATCCAAGGGCGGATCGAAGATGTAGAGGACCTGGAAGCAGAGGGGACAGAGTCTGGGTCACTAGCCAGTGACCAGGATGTAACCAGGACGGAACCAGGCGATATCGGGATGCAATCAGGTGCTGATGGGAAGCTTGTATCTGCAGCCATGTGGTCCAGGAGTCATCGACGGCGACCATGATGGAGGCACCGACTGTCCCACGAAGGCTCCGCTGTCTGCTTCAAGATTGGAGGCAACAAGCCTTGGCAAAGGCAACCCACGCAGGAATCGATATAGGCTTCTTACTCAGACCAGCAAGGTCTGAGGGCTGCTTCTTTTGAGGGAAGCAAGGGCCAGTCTGGAGCAACCAGACCAGCGGTGTAGTTTCACGGATTCGTCGCCAAGATGGCCACATGCCAACGGGCAAGTGACCGGGCAGACGCGTCAAGCAAGAAAATGCAGGAGGGCCCCACGCAGAACTTGTGGAGGGTGCGGAGCTGATCTTCGGTGCAGATGTTGCTCGGGGTTGGGGCTTCTCAATCCCCAATACACAGCTTCGAGGGGGCCTCAGGGGCTGCAGTTAGCAGGTCGCAGACTTTTCAAGATGGCCGGTCCCACGTCTCTCGTCGCCTCCACGGGTCTCAGCTTTGCAGGGACTGTGGATCGGGCTGTTGGATGTCTGGGAATCCCGTTCTTGTCAGGCTCTGGGCTCGGGCTCTGGCGGGAGGCGGCGGCAAAGCAAGTCCTCGATCGCTGGATGGTGCCTGCTTGTGCAGGGTGGTCACTCCTTGACCACAAGGGAGATTCTTCAGTCTTCTTCCCAAGTAGTGTGATGAAGGTCCAGAGTTTCGTTTCAAAGTTTCAGTCAGGATAATCTAAAGTCCTAGTGACTCAGCTCCTACCTATATATTGATCTTAGGGGCTGGATTACCTGCTAGGTCCCTCCAATGGGTGGGACCAGGGAAGGGGGCGGTTACACCCCTTTCCCTTTGTCCAGTTTCGTGCCAGAGCTGGGGCAGGGAAGCCCCGGCACCGGTTTGAACTGGACTATGCATGGGACGCCTTGTGTGCCCCAGGCAGTGTCTCAATTCTTTCAGCCCTCCCTGTCCCAATACAAAAAGTCCTGTCTGGGGTGGTGCTAGCACCTCCCAAGGCAGGAAACCTATTGTCCAAGCCTCCCTCACTGGAAGGACTCCCAGCAGTAGGAGGTCAGACTTGTGTCTGTGGCAGCAGCATCCATTTTGTGATGCTGAGGCTCTGGTTAACTTTAACCGGGAATAGTTAGAACAACATGTCTTCTCCCTCACGAAGGGTGGAAAGCTACCCCTGTCGCCAGGACTGGCGAGGGGGTAGTATTCCAAATCGTATGACACCTTACTCGACATGTTTCGATAAAGCCAAACCATAGTTAGCATCTGACTGCGAGGTACATAATGCACTTAAGAGTATATGGTATGGCAATATCCTAGAACAGCTATAAGGACATGGTTCCGAAAGCTGAAGACAGGCTCAGCTCATGCTAGAGCTCCATCTCACATAAAACCAAGCACTCTGCCTCCAGGATTGTTAAGGCCTGCCATAGGAGTGACTTATAGGTGTATATGTGTCTAGATACAAGGTTAGATATAGGTATACTATATCTAAGCAAGGAGTGATTACACCACCTTGCCCAAGCTGAGTGATCAGCCAGTTATGTCGATTTGAATGGCCAGCCAGGGGTGGCAAAAATTATGCTGCAGCCCCTGGTAGGCCTTGGATGCACCTATGCCCTGGGTACCTATGGTACACTGTACAGGGGCTCTCAGGGTGATCCAGTATCCAATTGGTAATGTACCTAGGGTACATGGAGTCCATTTCTAAAGAGAGAGCATATAGCCTGGGGCCCTGATTAGCAGGATCCCAGGCCAACTAAGTCGAAAACCAACTAAACACTAGGCACCTTCCTACAGCCCACAGCAGCATCTTCAAGTTACATAGATTGCAGACAGTAGTGCTACGTATAAGTTTGGACACTCTTCCATGTCGCAGCACAGCAAATCTTTTCTAGTGTTACTCCAGCAAACAGAGCTGCCGATGTACAAACTGCCCTGGAATTTGAATTGGGATGCTACCAAACAAAGGCCCTATTGCAGGACAGCTGCCAGTCAAGATTCAATGGTAGGTTCAGGGGGCTATCTCATATCCCACTATTAAAGGCTTTTGAAGTGAAGATATATCCGCTAGGCCTGTATGGGGGGGGGGCAGGTTTTCCCCCTTGATCCAACCTATGAATGGGATAGATTGGAAGGGGTAGTAAGACGTAATACATCCCAACGTACCATGGTTCAGACCATAAGGAGAGAGTGCAATCTGGTTTCTTGGAACATGGCGGCCTCTACTCGGGCTCTAAGATATTTTAACACATTGTTCGAAAATGAGGAGGTGGTTAAAGTCTCCAAGTTGTGTTGGCAAGAGATCCAAAGCAGTGAAAGGATGTGGGCAAAGGCTGTAAGAACCAGAATAATTGCACATAGGAATCTTCATATAATTAGTGGTACAGTCACATCTTGGCTCCCCTTTCCAGGCAACAAGAGAATCTGCTGCTACGACGTCTGAATCAATTGACCTAGTATATCTGAAATAGAGATAGTCCATTAGTGTCTCGATTGCTACATGGGGCCAGTATAGTGTCTTTTCTTATCTATCACTGTTACTAAACCCAGGATTGAGGAATGCTATAATAAAGGCCAGGGTGGGATGTAATCCAATTTACTCATCCCGCCAACATAGGATTAGGGTGCAGAATAATTGTGGCCTCTGCTCCTGCCCCTTGAAAGTTAAATGTACCCTTAAGCATATTCTTATGGATTGCGTCCTTTATTATGCAAATTGAATTACGTTTTTAAGACCCTTGTTTTTTTAAAATATGATGCTCTCCATAGAAATAAAGCTGTGGAGTTATTGTCCGAAATGCGTTATCTTGATGTGGCAGTTGGAGTTGTTCAGTTTTTACTGTCTGTCAAACAGATTTTTTATTAGGAAATATAGGGTTTTGGGGGTAGGGTTGCTAGGAGGGGGGTCCTTGTAATGTTTTAACTGTAAAGTGTGCCTTATTTGAGAATGTTTTATGTACAAATGTCTAAATAAACTTGTTTTTTTTAACCTGGGGGAGTGTGTCTTAGTTCTTCTTGTTAAGGGCTTATTAGCCTTGTCATGATATTGCTGAGGAGACCCATCTGGCTACAGTCGCTTTAGTTACTGCTGTTCCTTCTCCGCCCTGTCCATGAGCCACCAGTAGCTGATTACTCTTTCTTATGTCCTTAGGCAGGTAGAATTTTAAACATCTTTTAAAACATCCAGCACGTGTAACGCTTGCTCTACAGGACTAGATGGATTTGGGAATAAAGACTGAAGTATAACTGGTTCGTTGAGGTGGAATTGTGTCGAGACTTTTGGAATAAAAGTCTGGTTCGTTCCAAGAGTCAGTTATCAGCGAAATTTAGAAATGGTTCCTGGACTGTAAAAGCTTGGATTTCGCTAACAATCCTCAAAGAAGTGAGAGCCAGTAGGAGGGCTACCTTCCAGGTGAGAAACTTTAGCTCTGCTTGGTGAATTGGTACAAAAGGCTGCCTCATTAGTTGTTTGAGGAACAAGTGGAGCTTCTACTCCAGAGGGGGTGCACGCACCGGTGGGAAAGAACAAAAGAGGCCCCTCATAAGGAAAATGCTACTTACACAGTACGCATCTGTTCTTGGCATGTAGAGCTGTAGATTCACATGCTTTGCATAGCCTACCATTTAGTGTTGAGTCTGTATGTTTGTTTTCGTTCGAAGTAGTCTTTTCCAGTCACAAGGTAGGTGACTCCCCCTTTCGGTGATAGTGCGCATGGGCATCGACTCCATTGTTAGGTTGCTTTCCCGCAGAGGGTGATAATGGAGTTAGTGAAGGAGTAGTAGACAGAGATATCCATGTATACATGTATCTAAGTAAGATGTGACTGCAACAGATATAGGTACCCCGGGAGGCGGGTAGCCGCATCTGAATCTACAGCTCTACATGCAAAGAACAGATGCATACTGAGTAAGGAGCTTTTTCCGTTCGAGGCATGTGAGCTGTAGATCACATGCTTTGCATAGACTATATAGCAGTGATCTCCCAAAGCGGAGACTAACCTGTAGCTGTTGCAGTCGTTTGAAATAGTGTACGTAAAACTGCATGGTCCTCACTAGCTTGCTGTGTTCCTAATACATCTACACAATAGTGTTTTGTGAATGTGTGCGGTGTAGACCATATTGCAGCTTTGCAGACGTCATCTATGGGAATATTTCCAAAGACTGCCATAGAAGCCCCTTGTTTGCGTGTGGAGTGTGCTGTAGGGGGAATTGTCAATGTTAGTTTTGCTTTTGCATAGCATGTTTGAATGCACTTGACTATCCACTGTGCAATACCAGATTTTGATATGGGATTGCCTTTATGTGGTGGAGCAAAAGCCAAAAATAGTTGTTTTGGTTTACGGAAAGGTTTTGTCCTTTCTATGTAGTAGAGTAACGCTCAAATCACACCTAAGGTATGTAAAGCACTTTCTGCCACAGAATCTGGTTGAGGGAAGAACAAAGGCAACTCAACAGATAGGTTGATATGAAAGGCAGAAATGACCTTGGGTAGAAATTTAGGGTTGGTCCGAAGAACCACTTTGTTTTGGTGTACTTGTAAATATGGTTCTTCTATGGTTAGTGCCTGAAGCTCACCTACTCTCCTCAGTGACACAATAGCTATGAGGCAAGTTACCTTTCAAGGGAGAAATTGCAGCTCACATCTGTGCAATGGCTCAAAAGGTGGACCAGTCTGGTGAGGACAATTTTGAGATTCCACACTGCAGCAGGTGGAAGTCTTGGGGGAATGACTCTTAATTGCGTTATTGATAGGTACTCTGAAGAGAGAAGGTATGCAGCTATGGCAGCAAGATGTTAGCGTATGGATGTGTACACTAAATTTGAACGCTGCAGATATAATAAATAGCATATAATGTTTTGAACTGAAGCATCAAGCGGGTTGATCCGATTGTTATTACAGTATATGACAAACCGCTTCCAAACCGCTTCCACTTTGATGCATAGCAAGCTCTTGTGGTCTTTTATAATATTTATGCAGTCTGACGGGAGATTGAGGTAGCCAAACTCCAAGACTTCAGGTGCCAGATCGCGGACCAATTCATCCATAGTGCATTGCCTCTGGACAAGGCGTGTGGATACCTGGATGCGAAGCTTGGGCATTTTGTTTAGGTGTGTGGCGAACAGATCTATGTCTGGGAAGCCCCAAAATCTGAAAGAATGGGAGGAGAACTTGAGGGTGGAGTTTCCATTCGTGTATCTGTTGTCTTTGATGATTGAGCGGATCTGCAGTCTTATTGTTTACTCCTTGCAGGTGTTCTGCGAGGAGATACTTTTTGTGACAAATGGCCCATCTCCAAATGGTCTGTGCTAGTTGTGACAGCTGGAGAGTGTCCCCCCCCGTTTCTGTATGTAGTACATTGCTGTCATGTTGAATGTACAAATCAGTACAGCTTTGCCTACTAGATACACTTTAAAGGCTTTGAGTGCTAGAAAAATCGCTAGCAGCTCTAGATGATTTATGTGAAGCTGCTTTCCTTGCAAGCTCCACATACCCTGAATTGTGTGCGTTTGGATATGAACTCCCCAAACAGTGAGCGATAAGTCGGCTGTTAACACGGTCTGTGGAACCGGGTCAATGAAGGTCCGCCGTTTTGAAAGGTTTTGTGGATTCCACCACTGCAGAGAGCGATGGGCGCAGCAGTCCACCAACAATGGATCTGATAATGGACCCTGAGCCTGGTTCCACTGACGTCCTAAGCATTACTGCAGTGGATGCATTTGACGTCTTGTGTAAGGGACTATTAGGATGCAAGATGCAATCATCCCTAGTAACTGCAAGAACACTAGCTGGCAATGAGTGTTGAGGCTGAAACAGAGTAGAGTCTGCATATTGAAGACTCTAGCCGGATTGGGGTAGGGCAGAGCCTTTTGTGTATCAATAGTGGCTCCCAAATACGCTTGCGTGTAGGATGGTTGGAGATGGGACTTGGACAGATTTACTGTGAATCCAAGATCGTGGAGCAACTGCGCTGTTTTGCGAGTGTGACAGACAGCTTTGTTGCAAGCTGGCTTTTATGAGTCAGTCTAAGTATGGGAAGACGTGAATGCGTGATCTTCGTAGATCTGAGACTACTGCCAGGCATAAGGTGAAAACCCTGGGTGCGGTAATTAGTGCGAGTGGAAGCACCTTGAATTGATAATGTTGGCCCGCTACCACAAACCTGAGGTATTTGCGATGAGCAGGGTGTATTGGTATATGGAAATAGGTGTCCATTAAGTGTCACCATATGAAAGTGTTCCGACTGAATGTATAGATTTAGTTCTCTGAGGTCTAGTATAGGCCTGAGAGACGTCCCTGGGAATTAAGAAACACAGGTAGTATACACCGTCCCCTTGATATTGTAATGGGACTGGTTCTATAGGTCCTTTCTTTACCAGAGAGAGAACTTCTTGCTTGAGAAGGTTGAGATGTTCTAGTGAGATTGCGTGTGATCTTGGAAGAATGTGTGAAAGAATGTCTAAGTTCCAGGCAGTAACCATATTGGATAATTTGTAGAACCCATTTGTCTGAGGTGATTGTATTCCAGACAGGAAGAAATTGGGAGAAACTTCCCCCGACAGGAGTGGGATAATCGGGGGGTGGCGGAATGAAGTCATTGCTTTTTGTGGGGGAAATGCGTGTTGAGTTGCCTCTGCCTCGTCCCTTACCATTGTTTCCTCTAAACCCTCCTCTAAAATAGCCTCTTGACGAGGGCGATTTGTTGTTGCCCTTGTGAGAAGGAGGGATTCTCTGTAGAAATATTTTTGGAGCCAACCCTGTAAAAGGAGCCACAAAAGGATCCCCTATTTGAAGGTAATTGCAAAGCCCCCATGGACTTGGCGACCTCAGTGTCTTTCTTCATTTTTTCCAGCGAAGTGTCCGCTGTTGGGCCAAAGATGTGTTCCTTGTCAAATTGTTGGTTGAGAATAGAGGCTTGCACCTCCGGTTTGAAGCCTGAAATTCTCAACTAAGCATGCCTGCGTAGCAGTACGCTGGGGTTTTATTTATTTATTTAAAGAGTTTTATATAGCGCTGGCTAGACCCGTGGGTATCAGAGCGCTTTACATTAGGAAACACATTATTACACAGTTAAAAACAGTTGCAGTTTACATCGGTTATAGGAAAACACAATTAAGGAGTGTGGAGGAAGGATAGAATTGGGCGGATAGGGTTAAGGGGGAAGGAGGGAGATAACGGCAGGAGAGACGAAGGAAGGTCTGCCCAATCTCTGGCTGGCTAGGTGACGGCTGAGGAGGGAATCCACAGCCCATCTCCCCTATAGCTTTCGGGGTAGCTCCACCGGGCATCGGTCAGGTAGCAAGGTCTCCGCAGTCGAGGGAAAGTTCACAGGGTATATGTCATGAAGGGTGTGCAGGTTCCAGGTCGGAGAGGGAGAAGGGTGTAGGGGGAAGTAGGGCGATGACAGCTGGAGAGACGAAGGAAGGTCTGCCCAATGTCCAGCTGGGTAGGTGACGGCTGAGGAGGGAATCCACAGCCCATCTCCCTTATAGCTATCGGGGTAGCTCCATCAGGCATCGGTCAGGTTGCAAGGTCTCAGCAGTCGAGGGACAGATTACAGTGTAAATGTCATGAATGGTGCGCAGGATCCAGGTTGGATGAGGGCTAAGATCTAGGTCTGGTCGATGACCAAATGTTTGATAGTCCAGGAGTATAAGTACATCGTCAACAGTGGCAGCCATCTTGTGGTCAGGCAAAGTTCTTCTTGCATTAATCCTCAGGTTGATTGGGTTCATCCCAGGGGGTCTGAGACCCATGAATACTGTTACAGTCTAATATTGCAGCCTTTAAGTTGAGGAAACAGGCACAGGGCATCCCTTGTGGTGTAACTTAGCACCTGAAGTCCGGCGCGTTTCCATGGGGAAACGCGTCCTCTGTCGCGCTGTGAAAGCCAGCAATGGCGGACGTGGTCAACAAGAGAGCGGTGTGGCGTAGGGAGCATCTCCAAACCACCTACCGGACTTGAGCAGTGCCCTCGCTGTGTCTCCCTCTGCGACAGCGCACATCTGTGATAGCGATTGTAGCCAGGGCTCACTTGGAATAGATTAGGGCTCCCTCTTCAAGATTCGAGTCCCTCGCATCCGCCATCTTAGGGTCAGGCATGGCGTGCGTCTAGGCTTCAGGGAGTAGCAGGTGTGAAAAAGCCCCCGTCCCCGGGAGAAAACCAATGTGCCAATCTCGCTTTAAAAGTCTATTGTTCAGTACCCCAGGCGTACCTTGTGATATCACGTGGATCGACGTGGTCTGTTACTGCAAGCCGCTATTCTGTGATTCATTGCCACAGCAGGAGCATCACTCGAACGGCAGCGTCTCCCAGATAATGCCTGCAGAGCGCTTCGAAGGCTGTTCAAACGCAGGTAGGCGCTGCAGAGCCCCTATCGATGTAGTGATTGAATCTCCGGTCTGCGAGCAACGGCTAGAATTTGCGTTCAGGGGATAGTGGAATAGGGTCCAGATGACTCCAAAGGTAGGCAGAGGTTAAAGTTAGATAGAACCTTAATCTTCATTTGTGGTAGCATGGTCGAGCAGTAAGGCAGTATCAGAGGACAGTGTTAAGCATTTGATGTACACACTCAGTCAGCAAATTAATTCATACACTCAGAGACTGAACTCTAGGGCAATTATTTTGTATAAAGAATATACAGTGTTATTTTGGAACCAAGCAAACCTGGCACAGTAATAAGTTATTGAATATCGAACAGTTTGTAAAAGCAATAGAAATTGTACTTTGATTTACAGGGGAGCAGTAGATTGCAACGCTCAGCAAATACAGTACATTTGAATGAATAGGCTTTTTCAATAAATTGCAGGCAAGTTAGTTACTTTTTACTGTAATTTTCTTTCCCAATGCTGATACCTGGATTCTTAAACAACCAAAACAAGTGCCAATACTGAGATCCAATATACTAGACAACTTTGTCAAAGACTAAAAAGATCAATTTGTAGTCCTGAAGTGGAATGAGTCCTTCAGACTTAGTTTTTATTTTCAAATATTCATGAAAGACAGAATACAAAACATTATTTTCAACGTGTGTGACAGCAACATTAATTAAGGAAAAACAGACGTAGACATACAAATGACAGTGCAATAAAATTCAATACAACAACCTCATGCATACTCGTAATCTAACTCAAACCTGATTCAACTCACACCGGCAAAGTTGTCTAGTATATTGGATCTCAGTATTGGCACTTGTTTTGGTTGTTAGTATATGGACTCTGCCTTGCTGAGGTGAGTCAAGGCCCTTGGTTGTTTCTTTGGATACCGGATTCAGCACTGGGACATTTCCTGTAAACAGGTGAGTAAAAACGTTTTGGTTATTTGTGCGATTTTTAAAGAATACTTTTAGATTTTGAAACTCCACACTTAGAAACTTTTAGGAGGAAAATTGTCAATGGTACCCTAAGAAGGAAAAACAAGTTATTTGTACATGGGTAAGTTATCGACAGTGGGAGTTCAGGTTCTGGGGTTAGACTCAGGGGTCCCCCTAGGGTCAGTTATGCACTCTTGTTACACCCTCACCGGCACTGGGGCGGGCGGGTGCAGTGGTGGGGCGGGCGGGTGCAGTGGTGGGGCCGCAGGGTGCAGTGGTGGGGTCGCCGGGTGCAGTGGTGGGGTCGCCGGGTGCAGTGGTGGGGCCCCTGTTATCCAATGGGGGATAGGGAGCCTCTGGTTGGTGGCGGCTGGCTAGCCGGCCACAGAGGTTTGGGAGCAAAGCTCCTAGGGTTTAGGTCAGGGCAAACAGGGAAACAACTTGGCATAAAAAGTACACCCTCAGCTGCACTAGGGCAGCCGGGTGCAGAGTGCTGTTCAACATCTGGTGCCTTATTGTTTTCTACAGAGAGCCTTAGGTTTGGTAAAGAACTGCAGGCAGGGAGAAGGACTTCTGGGTGCGACCACCACGTGGAGAGGTAAATTGGGTAGTTAGAGTTTGGCTAGGCATAGTCGGTTTGGGCACACAGGTCGTGGGGCGTCGGGTGCAGGGGTGCCTTTTGGGGTCAGATCTTATCAGCTACTGGTCGCAGTTAGGGGGGGACCTTCCGGATGTAGACGGCACACGTCGCCTAGAGGCAGGTCAGGGATCACCGAATCTCGGGTCAGAATTGCCGGGGTGACCTCCTCGTGGTTTAAGAAAAGAAGAGTGTGTACTCCAAAAGAGATCAACAAGTACTCTTTTGGATTAATATCCGTTCTTTAAGGTTGCCATACAAGACCAGAACTCCTTTAGAATGCAGTGCGACGTCTTTACCCGAAGCATGCTAAAGGACCCTTCTCATGTCAGAACTGCAGTTTCACCAGTCTTTGAACCTCCAACCCACCCACCAGGACAAGACGCAACCACCTGAGATGCATACTACAGAACACCCGCTCCGTACGTAAACACGCCGTCGAACTCTGGGACCTGCTCCACACATCCTCCTAGGACGTAACCTTCCTGACAGAGACCTGGATGAACGACAACTCAGCACCCAACATCGCCAAAGCCATCCCGGACGGCTACAAGATCACCCGCAGAGATCACCCCAACTGAGTAGGAGGTGGATTCGCCATCATACACAAGACCACCCTCATGGTCTCGACCAACTCAGACGACACCCTCAGCACCGCCGAACACCTGCACTTCCAGATCCACACTGATCCCAACACCACCCTCAGAGGAACGCTGTTCTACAGACCCCCAGGAACCAGACCTCAGTTCAGCGACTCCATCGCCGACTTAGTCAGCACGCATGCCCTCGCCTCTACGGACTACATCCTCCTCGGAGACATGAACTTCCACTTCGAGAACACCACCACCACCAACTCTACCACCCTGACCGACAATCTCACCAACCTTGGACTCAGACAGCTCGTCACTGCGCCCACCCACTTCGCCGGCCACACGCTTGACGCCATCTTCTCCGCAAGCCCCCACGTCTCCTTCAGCCACACCACTGAACTTCACTTGACCAACCATCGCTGCATCCACTTCACCTTCCAGAAACCCACCACGCACCACCGCACCCAACAGGTCCCAGGCCGCAGTTGGAGCAAATTCACGGAAGACCAGCTAAACAACGCCGTCGCCCGACGCCCACCCTCCAGCAACCTCAGGCGTTGGATCGACGACTGCGCCAACACTCTCGCCACACTCAAGAAACCCTCCAACAGACACCACCAAGAATGCCAGCTGGTTCTCCGCAGAACTCCAGATCTCCAAACAAAGCTGCTGAAAACTAGAGAAGAAATGGCACCGCGAACAGAAACCGCGGAACCAAGCAGCCCACAAGATCGCCATGCGCCACATCAGAGCCGCCAAAAGGACCTCCTCCAAGGACCGCCTCGACAACAACGCACACAACAGCAAAGAGCTCTTCAACATCGTGAAGGAACTCTCCAATCCCAGCACCATTTCAAGACCTGTGCAACTCCCTTGCCACCTTCTTCCACCGCAAGTTCGCCAACATCCACAACAGCTTCAACAACCTGACCACCCCAACAACCAAAGACACCTCAGACCCCACAGCCACCACCCACAGCTACCCCCTGCTCACCTGGACCCACATCGACATCAAGGTCATGAACACCATCCACTCCGGCTCCCCGTCAGACCCATGTCCACACCACATCTTCAACAAAGCCAGCGCCACCATCGCACCCCATCTCCGCAAGGCCATCAACATCTCCTTCGGAACCGCGACCTTCCCGGAGAGCTGGAAGCACGCCGAGATAAACACCATGCTCAAGAAATTCCGGCCCATTTCTCTGCTCCCATTATCGGCAAAGGTCATCGAGAAAGCCTTCAACCAACAGCTGACCCGCTACCTCGAGGAGAACAACATCCTGGACCAGTCACAGTCCGGATTCCGCAGCAACCACAGCACTGAAAACCTCGATCGACGACATCAGGGCCCTGCTGGACAAAGGCAATATCGCGGCCCTCATCCGCCTGGACCCATCAGCTGCCTTCGACACTGTCTGCCACCACACCCTATGCAAACGCCTCCACAACGCAGGGATCCGAGACCAGGCTCTGGATTGGACCACCTCCTTCCTCTCTAGCAGAACCCAGAGCATCCGCCTCCTACTTTCCGGTCCTTGGCCTCCAAGATCATCTGTGGCGTACCCCTAGGATCATCCCTCAGCCCAACAGTGTTCAACATCTACATGACCCCACTCGCCCACGTCACCAGACTGCACATCCGATTGGATGAACAGCTGTCTGAAGCTAAACTCTGACAAGACGGAGGTCCTCATCCTCAGCTCCACCCTCTAAGCCTGGGACGACTCCTGGTGGCAGACTGCCCTGGGAGCACCAACACCCACCGACCACGCACGCAACCTGGGGTTCATCCTAAACTCACTCTCCATGACCAAGCAAGTCAACGCCGTCTCATCCTCCTGCTTCAACACCCTCCGCATGCTCCGGAAGATCTGCAGGTGGATCCCAACCGACACAAGAAGAATGGTCACCCAGGCCCTTATCAGCAGCAGGCTAGACTAAAGAAACACCCTTTACGCGGGAGCCCTGGCCAAACTGCTTAAATGACTGCAACGCATACAGAACGCCTCTGCCCGCCTGATCCTCGACATCCCTTAACACAGCCACATCACACCTCACCTGAGAGACCTGCACTAGCTGCCCGTCAACAAGAGGATCACCTCCAAACTCCTCACCCATGAGCACAAGGTACTCCATGATACCAGACCAGCATACCTCAGACGACTCGCCTTCTACACCCCGAACAGCCAGCTCAGCCGGCAGCACCCTCTCTACCGTCCCCCGCATCTGAAGAGCGGACGCCGGCGCAGATCGTTCTCCTACATCGCTTTAAAGACCTGGAACACCCTCCCCAACTTCCTACGGCAGAAAGAAGACATACTTACCTTCAGGAGACTACTCAAGACCTGGCTCTTTGAGCAATAGCACCACCATCTATCCCCCCCCCACCCACGCCTTGAGACCCTCACGGTTAAGTAGTGTGCTTTACAAATTTCATGATTGATTGATTGATTGGTGGGCTGTGAGCTACACCATAAAGACCATTGTCATCCTCATCATCAGCATAGCCTTCCAGTAGATGCGACTGGGTTAAAGCAGAAACTTTACTGTATGGTTTGGCTGGACGCAGAAAGGTCTAGGTCACCTTGGTAACCTAAGCAACTCTGGTCTGTGCTGACATAACTAGCAAGGAAATTCCCTCGACGACGGAGTTGTCGTCAGTGCTCTCATTGACGGTGCAATAATAATTGTGATCATCAACTGACTCGTCAGCAAGAGTCATCAACAGGATCGTCTTAGACGGGAGGGCGTCGATGGTCTTCAATGATGATGGATCTTTCAGCATCGACAAGCTTTTGTAGAGCAAGACTCTCACCTAGGAGCAAAGATTGCAGTTGTCGTTCCAGTTGCAATCGACGACAGTGCCGACGATGTTACACTCAGTCGTCCACAAGTGAGGAAACATCAACAATGGTTTTTCATGAGATCTGAAAAGGAAGCTCTTGGGCAATCTTCATCCTTTGTAAACGGCGTAGAGGGCATAGACAACGCAAGTTCTGAGGAGCACTTCTCTCTTTTTTCTGGCTTAGCGGTCTTGGAGTCCTGGTAAGGTTTATGGTGTTTCCTACCTTCTCCTGAGAATCTGTCCTTAGATCTGGCCCTTTTATGAGAGTTGGAGGATTTCTCACTCTCTTCATCAGATTAAATGCTCTGGTTCTTAGTGGTTTGAAGCCACAGCAATAACATTCTCTGTCCTTGAGGGTTTTAGGTGAAAATGGTGGGGCAGATCTTGCATTCTCTCACCTCATGCTTTGGGTGGAGGCAATAAATGAACCCTTTATGTGGATCATCCACATGGGCTCTCCTCTTGCCACAGGTCTTACATGGGCGGAAAAGACCCCTCTTGTCGGACATGATGTCCAGATTGAAAAAATTCTACAGAAACTGAGTAGCACACAGGGAGTCTCCCTTCCACACAACATGCCATGAAAATGAGAGAATCTGCCTCTGCTGGGAGTCTTCTAGAGGGTGCTAATAGCTGATTGGCTATGTTCCAACATTAGGTCCTGTATTTCCGAAATTGCAGATCACTCTCCAAACACACTACAGAGATCTGCATTTAGATTAACTAAACCAAGATGCCCTGTTTCTGACTGCAACCTGGTTCCACTCCAAATCAGAACCTGATAACATCCAGGCCCTACCTAGAGGATACCAAATTTTACACGAAGACCGTTCAAGGGGAAGAGGAAGTGGCTTAGCAATTATTTACAGAGAATGCTATGGCTGCCGCAGCTCCCCCAATCCAAAACCTAACAGCGAAAGTCTCTCCTACTCCCTTGACTTCTCCCCCACTGGCACCTTCTCGGGTATGTTTATATATCGCCCACCCGGAACCCTAGGACAATTTCTCAATTCCCAGCCTTCCTTCCTTAGCCAACCTAGCATGTAGTTCTTCAAATTGCTCAGAGGATTTATGAGAAAAGAAACGTCAACGTAAAAAACGAGAGGATTTGGCGTCTGGACTACTCACTCCCCAGAAAAACTGCATATAGAGTTGCGATAAAAAAAGAAATCAGCATCACGCAAGCGGCCTTTTTCGAAAACAAGATCAATGCAGCTGCATTTAGGACTAAGGAAATTTATCAAATTGCAAAAACCCGTCTCGAACTCCCAGAAAAACCTCAAAATCCCCTTAACGCCCAACCCCGCTACAATGACCTGGCAGAACTCTTTTACAAACCATCTATACCTCCTTTCCCCACACTTAGATCCCCACGTCATCCATCAAACCTCCTGAGCTAGGGCTCCACCCCCCAGAAACACTTGTCAACCTTCCCTCTCTTGACTCCTCTATGCTACAATCCATCATGCTTCAAGTAAAATCCAGCTCCCCTAATGTCCCAGCACCCCACGCTCTTTGCTGACAGTTACCACGCACATCCTACCCACCATTCCAGAATTGCTCAATGCCTCTTTAGCCACCGGAACCGTCCCGCTCCCCTGAAAACGGGTCATGGTCAGAGCCCTCCTCAAAAAACCCAACTTAGATCCTAACAACCCAGGGAATTACTGACCAATCTCTCTACTACCCTGGCTTAGCAAGATCATAGAGAAACACGTCAACAAGACACTGACGGAGTTCATAGAGACCTACCACCTGCTCGACCCATCCCAGACAGGATTCTGACCCATGCAAGGGACTGGGACCACCCTTGTCACTGTGACAGAGGAGGCAAGGAAGATCATGGACCAAGGAGTCACTGCAGCCATCATCCTCCTTGACCTAACTGCTGCCTTCGACACTGTAAATCATAGCATATTACTGCAATGACTTACCAATCTAGGAGTCTCATCGAAACCACTCACATGGTTGGAGTCCTTCCTGTCTGATCGATCCTTTCAAGTCTTTGAGGGCGACATCACCTCCCCAGCAAACCTCTTGGCTGTGGTGTGCCGCAGGGCTCTTCTTTGAGCCCTACGCCTTTTAACATTTACATGAGCCTCCTTGCTGAGATTGTCCACCCCTTCGGGATAAAAATAGTCACCTACGCGGACGATACTTAGCTAGTGGTGGCCCTAAACCAACTTCACCCCGGACCCAAAAACCTCAGGGTTTGCTTGGAAGCAGTGACTTCATGGATGACATCATGTCTCAAACTAAACGGAGACAAGACCGAGATGATGCTCCTAGGTAACTCCCCCAATCCTACTATTGACCCCCTCTGGCCTACGTGTCTTGGACACCCCCCCCCCATACCCAAGGACACAATTAAGAGCCTGGGCATCTGGCTGGATAAGTCTTTCAATTTTAACCACCAAGCAGCCAAACTTTCAGTCACCTGCTTAGGTATACTCCGGCTTATCCGGAAAATCCTACCCCTACTACCCTTTAAGGCCAGACAGATCATGATCCAGGGTCTCATTTTGTCTCGTTTGGACTTTGGGAATGCCCTTTACCTAGGGGCCCCCCAGGCCACTCTAAACGAGCTCCAGGTCATTCAGAACTGTGCAGCACGAACCCTCCTCCAGATCCCTCGTTGCCTCCCTGTCAAAACCGAACTTAAGAAACTTAAGTGGCTCCCGGTCAGGAAAATAATTTTATTCAAGGGCCTGTGCATCGCTCACCGAGCCTTCTGGAAAACGGGCGCCACTATCAATCATTCTATGATCCCGGTCTAACACCCCAACAGACAGCTTAGATCAGCCTCCTCCTTCCTTGTCAGAATACCCAGGATCAAGAGAGCCAGATTGGGGGCCGTTAGTTCTCCCACAACTCGGCCAAACTATGGAACTCTCTTCCCCTCCACCTGCGTTCAGAGCCCAATCTTCTGCCCTTCCAAAAAAAGTTAAAAACCCTGCTGTTCAACAAATCAGACTAGGTCCACACCGCTCTTCCACACGTGTTTGTCCGCAGCCCTAGGATGCCTCAGGGTAGCAATCGCGCTATAAAAATTTTCATTTCATTAAAAAGGACCTAGATAGGCAACTGATAAGATAGCTAATGGGCCATTATAGCCTATGAAATTTATTAAGCACTGCTTGATTATCTTACCGCGGGACTCCCATCTCAAGGACAGGGAATGATTCGAGCATGTGAATCTATGAAAGATACGCCAATTATGGACAAATAAACCAAACCCCTAAAGCCAAACATTCACGTGTCTCATAACTCCTTTTTAGGTCGAGCCTGCATGTAGC
The DNA here is from genome assembly GCF_964263255.1 of Lissotriton vulgaris. Taxonomy (NCBI): domain Eukaryota; kingdom Metazoa; phylum Chordata; class Amphibia; order Caudata; family Salamandridae; genus Lissotriton; species Lissotriton vulgaris. The sequence goes on from NC_141687.1 coordinate 284,411,633, forward strand.
ACGCATTTGTTGCTGTTGCTGTTGCTTTGCAACCTATTGAGCCTAATAACATTTTTTAAAATATCTCTATAAAAGGAACTTTTAGCCTGTCCATTATTTACCATTTGTTGGCATCAATATCGCTCTTTGCTGCCTTCATATTCGGCAGCATGTGCGAGGCGTCACTTCCTTTTCTTTGTCTGGACCAAGAACACATTGATCTGTCTTGATTACTGTCTTTTTCTGCATTTTTGCCCAAACGTATTGATGTCATTTGCAATTTCACCATGCTTTACGCTTTTATTTATCTTGGGGAGATGAAGCGATTTGCCCACAATCACAAAATGTTGAGCCGATGCCAAAATTTAAACCTGGTTCCCTAGCTCCAAAGTCAGCAGCTTTAGCCGTAACGGAACATCCTCTGCTCGTTCTTAATTTCACCTGCTTGTTTTTCATTTTGACAGTAAGCCATGTTGCATAACAGCTCACGTACAATGTTTTTAACTTGAGATGTCATCCACACAGTGGGACCCATTGCACAAGGCCACACAAATGAAAGCCATGGAAATAACCTTGCAAACTGCAAAAGATTCTTCATAAAACTAGTGAAAAACAATGACTCCAGGTCATTTCTAAGAATAGACAGATTTCATGAGGAGGAAGGGGGTGTGGCTTTCTTGAAATGCCGTTTTTGTGAAGCAGAGGTGGTGCCCAGCTGTTCAGGCAGCCATTCTTCTACGAACACATGACTGGGTGAAATGGTTTCCCTCAATTCCTGAAGTAGTTGCGAGTGTTAATAAGCATTAGAAAAAGCTGTCAATTGCACAGTGCTTAAACGATTTTCAGTAAATATACATGATTTTGTGGTAATGCTAAAACCGACTACACTTTTAGGCATCTGGACAGCACTGACATTAATGTGAGAATATTTGGAACAGAGGCAAATAAAGCAGCATTGACAAACACAAAAAGTCTCGCCTATGCGATATCTATTGTCTATGCCAATTTATTTTTGCCGTGTTGCATAGCAACACAGCCATTGGGTAACATGGCTGAAAGTACAGAAAATAAGAGTCCTGAAGATGTCAATGCTGACCCCATCATAGCGTTTTATTTATTTTTAACTGTCATGTTGTACAGCAGCAGCTTTGCAACATGCCTGAAAGAAAAAATAAATAAATTAAACACTGATGCGGAGCGCTGATGCACCATGATGCTTTCTTTTTAAATAACATTCAGACATGCTGCACAACAACTGCCAGCGCTTTTATTTTCTTTACTTTCAGCCACATTGCACATCGGGTGCGATGCTATGCAACATGGACAAAAACCCGTTGACAAAGCCAGTAGATCTTAGATAGGCGAGACCTATTGGCTTTGTCAATGCTTATTTATTTACTAAATCACAGAAAGAGGCTTGCGAAACTCCTAAAACAATGCATAGCTGCCTTAAGGTTATGACTTATTTGGCAGTCACTTGGGAATTTATGTTCACTGAACATGTATGGGAAAACTCTTACTTTTTTCATTTCAAGCAGTTTTATTCCAACAAAGACCTTCCATGGCTCAACCCATACAAATTGGTGTAGCGCTACTACAGTCAAGTTCTTAATAGCGCAAAGATCAGCATAATAAATTTAAGAAAAAATTCCCAAAAGATCTTTGTTGATCGAACAACTATGGAACCATTAATTGAATTAAAGATCAAAACACTTGGAAAAGGCTTCAGATTCTGTTCGAGCACTGTGGAAATTCACACAAAGTATTGGAATATGTGACAGACAAATGTCACTTCTCAGATAGTGAGATGTGAGTTTGCATAAAAACCATCCAACACTTCAAATGTATTTTCTTTTCAGATACGAATGCTTCTTTGCGGAATAGCCTAGTGGTGCATTTAAATCACAGTAAACTACTGCTCTCTTATTACAAGAAACCGAGTAAACCGTTAGAAGTGATACATTTCATATATACTTGTGTGATTAAAAGGGCCGGCCACCTTGCTTTGGCTCTCCAATGTTCACAGTGGCTCCAAAAGACCCGGACTTTGTCATCAGGCGCCCCAATACTTGTAAAGCGCGATAACAGAACTGGAGGAGTTCGATCACACGCATGGATGTCCTGTGGGTTAAAGCTTAGAGCCAACTCACAACCACTAAGGGAATCATAGTCCAATCTAAACAGATGAGGTTTATTTAGCCGCAGCCCACCTGTAATGCCAGGGACCAACTAAAACGTAGTGTCATGTACAATAAATAACATTCGATTGGAATCCATAACTACACCAGGTGAGAGTGTACATTTAAAGCTACATAACTTGCCTCACTTTAAATTATGCTGAGGTGCATATCAGGGTAAGCATTGCATCGCTTTGCACAAAACAACTGATAAACTGCCGTACTAGAACATAAGCAACATGTTCCTTTCAACGGGATTAAAATCAATTCTCCGACTCAAGTCCTTTTCACTTGTCGTTCACACTGCTCTGAATGAAGGGCTTTGCCCTTGTGTGGGTGGTGGTAAATTCAGGGACCGGGTTGAGTGCTGGCTGTCTCCTGATACTCCCGTCATTTTCCTCTCCATCAGCATATATGTCAGCTTTGTGCTTCAATGAGTAATGCAAATAGTTACCTTGCAGGCCTGTTTGCACCTGAAAATAAGCTTGTCATGGTAGGAGGACTGCACAGGACGTTTGAATTTTTAACTAGTTGGTAACGGCAACTGGCTCCTTGAAGCATCCCAAAAACAGGTTGCCTAATTTTCTTCCAATAACAGCTTCATGTTTTGTTACTGTTAGTGGCAACCACAAGAGCTGCCGTTCTTTTAGGTTTACCAGTATTGTGCGATTCATTTGCTATGCACCAGCTCCGGTGACCGATCCTTCTACAATTATGCACACCTAGCCTTAAATTACAAAAAAAACCAAAAAGGAACAGCATCATTTCCATCCTAGGAACAGGTCTCCGACTCTTAAGACATAACCAGGAGCTCTCCCCATCCTCTGGCAGAGGCGATGGAGCACACGCTGTTCCCTCGAAGGAGAAGTCTCAGTCCTTCATCAGTCTGCATTCTTTGCTTAGCACTGCTGAATGCCAGGGAAAGCTGCATGCGTGCTTATATCTCACATGCACAGTGTCCTGGTGGTGTGCGAGGCAAGCTTGCATTGCTGCTGCTTGGGTGACACTCATCCAGGGTGAAAAGCTTAGTTGATTGGTATGGGTGCCTTGGGCAGAGTAGGTGAACTGCTAGAGTTGGAGAGAAAGGGAGGAGAGAGTAGAGAGGGAGAAAGTCAAGAAGGCAGGAGGGACAAGAGGAGGAGAGGGAGTTAGAGAAGGTGATGAGCCAGAGGTGAAGGAAAGAGAAAAAGAAGAGGATAATGTGCTGGATATGTGGGGTAGTGTAAATGGGGTAAGGTAGAGAAGAAAGATAAAGGGGGAGTGAAAAAGGAGTGGGAAAGAACAGGTGTAGGGGGAGGAGAGGGCGAGGAGAGAAATAGGGACACAAGAGTGATGAGAGGGGGAGGGGAAGCGTTCAGGAGAGAAGGTAAGAGATGGAAGCAAAGCAGGGCAGTGGAGTAAGGGGGAGAGTAGAAAGAGGAGAGAGACTAAGGAAAAGAGAAACGTGTTCATTATTTAACTGCAGGACGTCTGCAGGCACCTGTAGTGCTTTGTGCTTAACTTTGGAAAAACCAAACCAGGGAAGAGACACAATGAAATGACACCGCTAAAGGAGAGAAGGGGCAGCACATTATCAACCAAGACAAACTTAACTTTAAACACACAATGGAAAAAAATATTAGACAAGAGTGCCTTTGCCTCGCGATATTGAATAAGGGTGCAGTAACTAGACCCGATAAAGCTAAATAGACAATCTTCTGCAATTCGTAAAACCGCACATTTGAAGATCTACATCTCACTTACCTTGATGATTCAGCATAATGTTTTCTGGCTTTAAATCTCGGTAGATGATCCCTTTTTGATGCAGGTGCCCTAAGGCCATTGAGATTTCAGCTAAGTAAAAGCTGGAGAAAATAAAAACACTGGTCAAGATTCACCTAATCATGCAAATTCATGAAAGTCTACAATGACAGTACTCCACGACATTAATACAACACCAAGAACATTTCTGTGTGAAAATAGACATGCAGAAGGAAATTTGGAAAAACCGAAAAATGTGTACACTCGCAGCTTAGCAACCATACAGATCCCTTCAACCTGCTCGACCAATTCCAATCTGGTTTTCGAACAGGTCCAGTACCAAATCAGCCATGATCCACATAAAAGATGACGCATTAAAAATATTAAACCAAAACAAAGCCTGTTTACTTATCCTGCTTGACCTATCCTCAGCCTTTGACACAGTCAAACATGACAATTTACTAGACCTCTTGAAACACAGAATGGGACTATGGTTCTTAACTGGTTCACTTCCTTCCTTCAAAATAGAACTCAAAGATTCAAGATCAATCGATCTCTATCCAAGTCCACCCCAGTCTCTTTAAGAGTACCCCAGGGATCTTCCCTCTCCCTCACACTCTTCAATCTGTTTATGGAACAACTCAAAGAGATTCTTTACTCAAACGTCCACTACCACAGACCTGGCTGACCAATAACCACTTAAAACTTAACACCCTCAAAACCAAATTCCTCCTAATCGCTCCCCCCAACCAAACTACCATCATACGCGAGTGAGTGAAGCATCTAACAGTACTCGATTGTCAACCTCTCATTATTGACTTTGCAAAATCGCTAGGAATTACTCTAGACAGTAAGCTAAATAGCAGAATCACATCAGCGCAGCAACTAAAGGAGCAAATTTCCAGATGAACACCCCGAGACGAATAAAACTCTTCATACCTGTAAATGACTTCAAACAGGCAGTTCAATCTCTAGTAACACCCAGAGTGGATTATGGGATTGTTGCTCTCTGCGGCATTCCCAGAACGACGACGGCCCCTCTAAGAGTCTCAATCAATGCAGCCGCCAGACTCATCACAGGCTCTAAAATGAACTGTTACATCTCCCCGGACCTTCGTGCCCTCAAACTGGCTACCTTTTGAGGCCCAAATCCATCTAAAAATCGCCTGTATGACACACAAGGCATTGCATCACAATACCCCGAGATACCTAGCGTATAAATTAGGACTATCGGGTGGTAACAGAACCACTAGGAGCTCCTCCATTCTTCCACTGAAACCTCAACAATTTACTAATTAGAAAACTTACAACTGTACCTTCTCAGGAATGTCTCCCAGGATTTAGAATGCCTTGCCCGTAGGAACGAGACAGAACCTATCCGCGGGATTTAAAAAAAAAAGTGAAAGCAATTCTCATAGCCAAATTTACTTGAACTCTTGTGCGTCAGAGTCTTTGAAAAGTAGATTTTCGAACCGGAGCAGAAAAGTTGCATCCGAACCTAGTGGCGGAAAAAAACAATCTAAGGATGGAGCCGATGCCCATACGCACTATCGTCCAAAGGAGGAGTCACCTATCTCGTGACTACAAAGACTTCTTCCAAGACGACAACATGTAATCATCCGAGCCCAACATCAGGTGGCGATCTAATGCGAAGTGTACAATCTGCAGCTCATATGCCTCGAACATTATAGTATTCTTATGTATTTGTTTTATCAACTAACCCTCACAATTTGTTTCTCCTTTAAACAGTCGCATATATATATCTGCCATTCTCCAACTACATCGAAATAGTTTCCACTTATGTATTAGTACACCTTATATGATTTCTTTGTTCATGTCCATCACCTACAATTACCTTGTAAAGCGCTCTGATACCCGCTAGAGTTCGCGCTATACAAAACCTTCAAAATAAAGAAATTAGAATACAGCTCCAGTCTTACTAATTTAAGCCACACTCTTACTAACCCGAGTCAATACTCTTCACAAATTTCAATTTTGTTGCATAATTAATATCAACCCTGCAGTACACTAGATAGATTACATATCAACCCCAACACTTTCCAGATATATATTTTCATAAAATGGTGTGTCACAGGCTTACATAATTCTTTCAAATTAAATTTGAGATAAAATGAACATAATTTCTTTATGATACCAAATAATGATTTCTTTATGATATCAGTATCGCTCCATATCTTAACAAGAGTTCCACAGTCTTCACAATTAACCAGCACTGATAGCAGTTTCACATTCTGTCAATACAAATCTAGAATGTCTGAGGGAAGCTACAAGTAGCAAGTCTTTGAAAAGAAGGCTTTAGTGAAGCTTTGCATGTCCTTTTCTGCTTTCTAATCTAAATTGCTCCGAGGTAGTTTCATCATGCAACAGCATGCTGCTCAATTTGTTAAATATGTCCCAGTTCGATCAGAGTTGAATTGCGGATTGCTAATTTTTCATTACAAAGCGCTGCTCACAGGCTCGCTCTTACACACTCTAGCACAATGGTCTAAAAACTTATTGAATATCTAGACCACCATATTGTGCTGCGGATGTTCCCAACTGGTGGGTAATGTCCATAATTAATGTATGAAAGTTGTTGCATCAATTTCCAGAGATCAGTGCAGATGGTTTACTATACAAAATATCAGTATCAGCGACGTATCCGATACTTTGGGTTACATTTTTAAAAGTCTGCCATTAGTTAGATCTACAAAGCATTGGCCTTTAGATTTTTCCTAAATAAATAAATAAATATATATATATATATATATATATATATATATATATATATATATATATATATATATATATATATATATATATATATATATATATATATATATATATATGACTGAACTTCTTTTGCAGGAAAAGATCGGAGGCCACACAAGGGGAACCAGAAGCAGCAGTTTCCTTTATTTAAGTTAAAGCGGCGGCGGATGCATTTCGGCTGTATTAGCCTTCTTCAGCGCCCAACGCTACAAAGGACTCCTCCCCAAATGTTCTCCTCCTGGGTTAATGTCTATATGCACCTGGGTCCCCTCCCCCTCACGCTGTCGGCTCACCAATGGTAGGTTCGTGTTGATTGTTGCGAACCACATGTCCCAGCAGGCACTGTGTTGTCGTTGCAGGGATGGTGGTGTGGGGGAGTTTGGGAATACCGGAGGGTCGGTGCAAGTTTTCCAGGTGAGTGGGTGGGTAAAAACTGCCTCGGGTCCCCTTGTTCTGCAGCGCCAGTCCTTGCAGGTGAGTCCATGAGCAGGGGAAGTCACAATAACGACAGCACGCCCCCGTCGAGATAAAATACCTCTGTTCTCTCACAAACGTCTGCACCTCACGGCGGACTTCTGGAATACCGATACCTCGGTCAAAAAACTGCTGTGGGCAGCGGGCTGCTAGCAATCCCAGAGTCACTTCTTGCTGCAGGGCCTTCCGTACTGCGCAGCCAGCAAGCGCAGAACACATGACTGAACTTCTTTTGCAGGAAAAGATCGGAGGCCACACAAGGGGAACCAGAAGCAGCAGTTTCCTTTATTTAAGTTAAAGCGGCGGCGGATGCATTTCGGCTGTATTAGCCTTCTTCAGCGCCCAACGCTACAAAGGACTCCTCCCCAAATGTTCTCCTCCTGGGTTAATGTCTATATGCACCTGGGTCCCCTCCCCCTCACGCTGTCGGCTCACCAATGGTAGGTTCGTGTTGATTGTTGCGAACCACATGTCCCAGCAGGCACTGTGTTGTCGTTGCAGGGATGGTGGTGTGGGGGAGTTTGGGAATACCGGAGGGTCGGTGCAAGTTTTCCAGGTGAGTGGGTGGGTAAAAACTGCCTCGGGTCCCCTTGTTCTGCAGCGCCAGTCCTTGCAGGTGAGTCCATGAGCAGGGGAAGTCACAATAACGACAGCACGCCCCCGTCGAGATAAAATACCTCTGTTCTCTCACAAACGTCTGCACCTCACGGCGGACTTCTGGAATACCGATACCTCGGTCAAAAAACTGCTGTGGGCAGCGGGCTGCTAGCAATCCCAGAGTCACTTCTTGCTGCAGGGCCTTCCGTACTGCGCAGCCAGCAAGCGCAGAACACATGACTGAACTTCTTTTGCAGGAAAAGATCGGAGGCCACACAAGGGGAACCAGAAGCAGCAGTTTCCTTTATTTAAGTTAAAGCGGCGGCGGATGCATTTCGGCTGTATTAGCCTTCTTCAGCGCCCAACGCTACAAAGGACTCCTCCCCAAATGTTCTCCTCCTGGGTTAATGTCTATATGCACCTGGGTCCCCTCCCCCTCACGCTGTCGGCTCACCAATGGTAGGTTCGTGTTGATTGTTGCGAACCACATGTCCCAGCAGGCACTGTGTTGTCGTTGCAGGGATGGTGGTGTGGGGGAGTTTGGGAATACCGGAGGGTCGGTGCAAGTTTTCCAGGTGAGTGGGTGGGTAAAAACTGCCTCGGGTCCCCTTGTTCTGCAGCGCCAGTCCTTGCAGGTGAGTCCATGAGCAGGGGAAGTCACAATAACGACAGCACGCCCCCGTCGAGATAAAATACCTCTGTTCTCTCACAAACGTCTGCACCTCACGGCGGACTTCTGGAATACCGATACCTCGGTCAAAAAACTGCTGTGGGCAGCGGGCTGCTAGCAATCCCAGAGTCACTTCTTGCTGCAGGGCCTTCCGTACTGCGCAGCCAGCAAGCGCAGAACACATGACTGAACTTCTTTTGCAGGAAAAGATCGGAGGCCACACAAGGGGAACCAGAAGCAGCAGTTTCCTTTATTTAAGTTAAAGCGGCGGCGGATGCATTTCGGCTGTATTAGCCTTCTTCAGCGCCCAACGCTACAAAGGACTCCTCCCCAAATGTTCTCCTCCTGGGTTAATGTCTATATGCACCTGGGTCCCCTCCCCCTCACGCTGTCGGCTCACCAATGGTAGGTTCGTGTTGATTGTTGCGAACCACATGTCCCAGCAGGCACTGTGTTGTCGTTGCAGGGATGGTGGTGTGGGGGAGTTTGGGAATACCGGAGGGTCGGTGCAAGTTTTCCAGGTGAGTGGGTGGGTAAAAACTGCCTCGGGTCCCCTTGTTCTGCAGCGCCAGTCCTTGCAGGTGAGTCCATGAGCAGGGGAAGTCACAATAACGACAGCACGCCCCCGTCGAGATAAAATACCTCTGTTCTCTCACAAACGTCTGCACCTCACGGCGGACTTCTGGAATACCGATACCTCGGTCAAAAAACTGCTGTGGGCAGCGGGCTGCTAGCAATCCCAGAGTCACTTCTTGCTGCAGGGCCTTCCGTACTGCGCAGCCAGCAAGCGCAGAACACATGACTGAACTTCTTTTGCAGGAAAAGATCGGAGGCCACACAAGGGGAACCAGAAGCAGCAGTTTCCTTTATTTAAGTTAAAGCGGCGGCGGATGCATTTCGGCTGTATTAGCCTTCTTCAGCGCCCAACGCTACAAAGGACTCCTCCCCAAATGTTCTCCTCCTGGGTTAATGTCTATATGCACCTGGGTCCCCTCCCCCTCACGCTGTCGGCTCACCAATGGTAGGTTCGTGTTGATTGTTGCGAACCACATGTCCCAGCAGGCACTGTGTTGTCGTTGCAGGGATGGTGGTGTGGGGGAGTTTGGGAATACCGGAGGGTCGGTGCAAGTTTTCCAGGTGAGTGGGTGGGTAAAAACTGCCTCGGGTCCCCTTGTTCTGCAGCGCCAGTCCTTGCAGGTGAGTCCATGAGCAGGGGAAGTCACAATAACGACAGCATATATATATATCTTTAATGATGGAGACTTTGGTTCAGTTCTCTATGTCCACTGGTCTCTTACTGTGTCATTCACATTTCCATAGTCCTTTTGCCCACTACAGGATACTGTATGAAGCAATGGGAAGGCTCATGTTAGCCACAGGCTAACTTCACTGTGAGCTACACTTGCACAATGAATACATCTACAAAACCATGAAAAAGCAAAACAAGCTTACTAGAAAAAGCCAAAGGTCTGGCAGCCAATGCCAGACCTCCTGACTTTGCAAATGCGCGTTCAAATAAAGCTACCCTCTCTTTGCTGATTTATTTTGCAAGTGGGCTGAAACACAGAAATGTACAGTGGTGCCTGACTGGTTATATTTTTCATTGGAATTGCATTGGGCATCTAGAAATAGACCACAATATGTTCAATTCCAATATCAGGTTTTCAAATTATATTAAGTAGAATGAAGGGTCATCAAGATGAAAGTCTTATCCAGTATACACTGTGTGGGAGCAAAACATGTGAAACACAAACACTGTTCATCTACATGGAAAAGTTGGTCTTGAAGTCTGAAGCCAAAAATAAAATTAAAAAAAGACAGTGAAACACTTGACATACCTCTGTAGGATCATTTAAACAACGCAATCATCTTAGAGATGGAATTAAATGATTGACGATTAGGATTCATTTCCTAAATATACCAGTTAGAGAATAGTTAGTTTGCTACATATATACATATATCACTCAATTGTAATTTAGATCCTCTAGCTCTGCCTCTGAAAATGTGCATTACTTTATTGATTATGCTGTAGCTCCCCTTCGGTTTTGCGTTATACAACATTGGCAAAGTGCACTGTCACTTCTTTACGCCTAGTTCTCACTACATAAAATTACTAATGAAATTAATTCCCCTTCACCCTCACCAGTTGTGTTTTTTCATAAATAAATAGAACTAAATAGGGAAAAATTACTAGTGCAATGGCACCTTTTTTTAGGACGCTAGGAGTAGTCCAAATAAAGTTAAGAATGTTGTCATTAGAATGTACAATATAAAATTCATATCCAAATTAAATAATCTCATAGCCGTTATGGGAGAAATATTACTCACCTATGCCTTGAGTAGAGGGGCAAGGGAAAGTCACTGTATTCACAAATTAATTTTACTAATACGTCAGATGAATCATGATCTAATCTTCAGGCACTTTTGATATTCACCCCATTTTAAGTTTTTTGCTACATGCAAACATAAGTATTAGTATGAATTTACTTCATGCACCTTATTATCTAAAGACCAAATATTTTTTTCTAATCAAGTACCGTTATTTTTTTTTGCCTACATTCACAGTAAGATAATTGGCTTTACAGTAGCTATACAGTGCAATAATCTTTTTTGGAGGCCTAGAGCATGATAATCTTATAAAATTAGAACATCCGCTTACAAAAAGTATTAAATAAATACAAGACTGTGATGCAGAACTTTAAGCTAATTGGTGTGTGTGTGTGTGTGTGTATATATATCTTTCTACACACACACACTTCCCACCCCAACAATGAAGCAATAGTAGTTGAACAATTACAAAAAAAATTACTTAATTCTGCAGCGATGTTAAACATCGAAAAATATACCCAGAAGTAATATACACATTTGTCAAGCACAACTAATGAAAATCTATATATTTATAAACAAGATTAATATACACATTTATACAAAAGAACACATATCTAGGTACACATATATTCAAAATAACTACCTACATACACAGGGATATGCTGTATATTTATGTGTGGAAGAGCCAACTCTTGAGTAGTCTTCTGAAGATAAGGTAGTTATCCGTGGATCTTATGCTTGGGGAAAAAGAGTTGCATAGTTTGGCTGCTTGAACAGAGAAGGACGCGTCACCCATATTTTTTTCTTGCATGGTGGGATATTGAGGCGAGGTGCCAATCTAGAGCAGAGGATCCCTTGTTGATTGAATTTGAAGATTTTATTCCTGATGAAAATGTTCCATCAAGTTTAGACAGAACAAGAGAGATAGTAGCTTGGCTACCATGTATGAAAATTCCAGGTGTGATGCATATTTTTTATAGTAATAAAGCTGGATCTTGCTGGTTTGTCCACTTGGGCATTTATTGATAGCTTGGAGTCCATGGCAATTCTGAGGTATCTTACTTCCTTAGATACTTTAGGAGGTGTTTCCAGATCGTCAGGACAGGCGGAGAGTGGGTGATGATTTTCCCATTTGCCACATGTGAGTATTTACGTTTTGGAAGCATTCAATTCGAGATGGCTCCATGTCATCCACTGATCCACGACTCTGAGGCAACTGAAAATTTGTGTGTTTCCAATGTCTTTGGGGCTTTCCAGTTTAAGAGGTATTTGTGGGTCATCTGCATAGTTCGAGCATGTGAAATTGATTAATCAGTGCCAGTAACAGCTTCATGTAGATGTTGAAAAGCATGGGTGAGATGATCGAGCCTTGAGGGATTCCCTGCTTTTGTGAAGTATGGTTTGGATGAGAAAGGGAGAGTGGGGGTCTGATGACATTACTTCGGTTGTGAAGGTAGGTTGTGATCGAGTCGAGAGCAGCCCTCTCTATGCAGGCTTCGTAGAGTTTGTATTAGGGTGTCATGGTCAACCGTGTCAAAGGCGGCTGAGCGGTCCAAAAGAGGTAGTGCAACAACCCTATTCCAGTCAACTGTTTTCTTAAGGTCAACTCAGATGGCAAAGAGGGCAGATTATGTCCCTCTTCATGGACAGAATCCGGTTTGGAAGTCAGAAAGTATGCAATTATCTTCAATAAATTGTGACATCTGGGCGAATGCTGCCCTTTCCATCAGTTTACACAGGAAACATCCATTTATAATTCGTCTGTAGTTGTCAAGGTTAAGCGTGTCTCGGTTTGTTTTCTTTAGTAATGGGCTTTTGTATGACTTTTTTAGGTCTCATAGAAATATTTCCGTAGTTAAGGAATAGTTTTTAGGTCTCCCAGACCTAGCGCTCCTCGCTCTGCGAGACTTATTGTAATCAATACAATTTCTGTAGTGGACTTGTAGCCACGCCCATCATTTTGATTGGCTGGCGTCATCATTTATGTTAAACGCTGGCCTCCAATTGGAAATGATGCTTCTTGGTGAACGCCCTTTTTCCTTTTGGCCTTGCCCATCTGGACTAGATAGTTTGCTTGAGGCGTTACATGGTGGGCTTTATCTGGTGGGTGAGCACTATTTTTAAAATGGACACAGAGGGGACAATGGCGGCTGCAGCACTATGCCCTCACTATGGTATGCTTTTGATTACTTTAATGAGCGCAGCTTCCATTAGGGACACCACGCCCTTTTAAAAAAAAAATTACCGGCCTGAGCTCAGCGGCAGCAGCAGTGCGACAGTGCCATGCCGGGGAGACTCCCGGGGGACAGCTCCTGCTTTACCCATTCCCTGGGGACATAGCTAGGCTCCGGGAAGAGAAGCTCTAGACTTTATGCTGAAGTGTAATATTCAGCTGTCGGTGCTGCTTTGTGCACGGAATGCTGCTCTTGCTGCTATCGCTGCGCCCTAACTCACCATCCCACACTTTGCCGGGGCCTCTCATAAACGGAAGGTCTTTGAACTAGTGCTCACTGGGGGTCGCTCTTGTTCGATTTATAAAGGAATAAAGACTTCGCTGTCTGCGAGTGCCCTAGTACAGCTAATTGCCGAGTTTCAACAGCAGAGCTCTTTTAAAGACGTCACGGCCACTAAAGCGTGCAAGAAACACACAGAGCAAGGATAGGCAGGGACACGTGTACTAGGAGTTAAAAAGGCGAACAAGATAAGGTGTTGAATGCGAGGCCATGTCATCATGACCACAGCACTCAGACGCAAAAGGGAGCTGTGCGACTGTTATGATCAAAATCAGACCAGCTACAAAAAACTAAAACTACTGCATGATCTTCAGTCAACACAACTCAGAAATATTGAGCTGTGGTTACCAAAGATTTGCCAATTTTTGCTTTCTGCACCTCATGAACGAACTGACAAATCTTGAACTGTTTTGGAAACTTAGTCAATTAGCTCATGAAGTGTCAAGTGCTGTAGATAGTGTGATTACATTCAGACACAGGTGCACAGCTCTGATTGCTTGCAAGCTGCGCTACCTGCAGCTCATATACTAATTCAGAGTTTCAGCGAGTTTCTGAGTAGGGTATGCTCCTTAAGCAGAGCAATTACTTTCAATACCATGCACAGCAGCACAATAAGCGAGGGGGCCCTCTTTATCAGCTGCTGGACTTCATAAATGTAAAAGAAGGTTAGTGTGTTTCGGCAGAAAAACGGTTCCTAATAAAAAGAGCCATTTATGTCTTTTGCAAAACAGGTACACAAAACAATCAATGAATGACGTTTAACCGCTTAGCAGCCTCTCTAAAATGTATGATAGCATCTAATTTGCCTGGCAAGTGTTGTTGACACTATGCGCTTCTCAATGGTATGGTATACATACTCTTTTGCCCAAGAGGAATTCTACTTAGAGCTGGAAGTCTGTTTTCATTTTTTTTTTGCAACCCGAATGTATTGGAGCGCTTAACTTAAGCACCAGTTACATTACACAAGGTCACATTCATTTTTGGTAGGCGCGGGGAGATGAAGTAACTTGTCCAGTATCACTGGATGTTGAGCCGACGCCGATGCTTGAAACCGGTTCCCCAGTTCCAAAGTCAGCAGCTCTGGCCGTTACACTACACCCTTTTCATTTGACACAACACTGGCTGACGCCTTCTGGGAACAAACATTTGCAATACAACAGGTCTCGCATATACAAGAGTTTGAGCTATTGACATTGTAAATGACAATGCCTTTAATGTTTGTTTTAGTTTTTAAAACATAAATAAAAGGCATTTTCATTTACAATGCCAATAGCTTAAACTCTCGTAAATGCGAGACCTACTGCATTGAAAATGCTTGTTTATTATTCTTACTGGTGTGGCAGCAGAAGTAGAAGAATTGTCATGAAGGTTTGCAGTGGACACAGGTCAGAAGGGCTGTCGGCAGGCCGGTTTGCTTTGACCAGGTCCATAAATTCATTGTACGAAACTTGTTGGAAGGAATGCAGGCGCTGGGGTAGCCAAGTCTTGGAGGGTTGTTTTGTAAGATCTTTTTTTCTATTGAGTGAGACACTCAGGTGGGACTTCGGTTTGTTGAAATATTCCATGGCAAATGAGCCTGGTCATTTTCCGGCAGTGGCCTGGAACAGACTGTGGCGAGCCCCTCTTTATCAGCCAGTCATCGAGGTACAGGAATACATGCATTTTTTACCTCGAAAGATGACCTGCTACCACGGTTAACATGTGTGTGAATATTATCAGGGCCAAGGTCAGGCCGAAGAGCCGCACTGCAAGCCTGAAGTGTTCCTTCCTCAATGTGAACAGCAAGTGGGATCTTTGATGAAAATGTGCGTCCTACAAGTTAATGCAGCATGCAGTACCCTACATCCAGTGCAGAGAGGATCTGAGCCACAGTGAGTATTTGAATTTTTCCTTCAGAAAGGCTTCCAGTGGCCAGATGTCAAGTGTAGGCATGAGGCCTCAAACCTTCCTTGGCACAAAGAAGTAGCGCAAACACATTCCTTCGTCCTAGTACCACCTCTAGGCAACAGCAGAGTCGTCATAAATCAGGATAGAGGCATGGTTTGATGAAAATCAGTATGATGTGGGTAGGAGTAGAAGGTATGCACAAAATGAAAGGCAGGGTGAAGTCCTTTTGGAATTTGTCGAAGCGAGTCATGCTGGGGCACTGGCCAGGACTGACTGGATGCCATTAAATAAAAAGAAGCACTGAGAAACTTTATTGGAGTCCCTCGAGTGGTTCGTACCTGTAATTGCTGCGCTGGAGTATGTTGGTGTACTGCAGGATTACGTGTTCTATATGTAGATATATGCATATTACTGGTTATTGCTCAAGGATCCCGCACATGGGCGGGACGATTCAGTGCTTATGACTTTGATCGGTATCCCCTGGAAGAGAACAGATGCTTACAGAGTAACGTTTTCCATTTGTGGCATGTGTGGCTGTAGATACACATGCTGTGCATAAACTCTAAAGCAGTCCTCCCGTGTGTGGTGGCTAGCCCTTGGATGGCGCAGAAGACTGATAAAGTCATGTAAGACAGCCTGGCCAACTGTAGCTTGTGGTGATATTGAACATCCACATAGCAATGTTTAGCGAAGGTGTGGGGTTGGACCGGGTAGCTGCTTTGCAGATGTCACTTACAGGGATACTACCTAAGAAAGTCATTGAACCTCTGTGTTGAGTGTGGTTTTGGAGGGACAGGCAAATGTCTTTTGGCTTTGGGATATCAGGTCTGTATATATTTGACTAACCAGAGTGCAATACTGGATTTAGAGAGAGAGCATAGCCTTTGAGCGAGAACCAAAGAACGGTTGTCTTTTCGGAACGACTTTGTCCTATCAATGTAATACAGGAGTGCTCTTTTGACATGCAGAGTACAAAGAGCTCATTCCGCCATGGACTCTGGCTGTGGGAAGAACACTGGTAGTTCTATGGTCCGATTTAGGTGGGAGTCAGAGACCACCATGAGAAGGAACTTGTGGTTTGTCCTGAGGAATACCTTGTCTGATTGGAGTGGGTAGCTGGGTTCTTCTAGGGTAAGTGCTTGTAGCTCACTGAAACGTCTGACAGAAGTGATAGCTTCTAAGAAACCTACCTTCCAAGACAGAAATTGTGATGGACATGAGTACAGTGGCTCACAGGAATGCCGTATACACATGGTTAGGACAATGTGGAGGTTCCGCACGGGGACCGGAGGTATCCTTGGTGGGATAACCAGTTTGAGTTTCTCCATACAAGCCTTGATGACTGGGATCCTAAAAAGGGAGGTTAGTTGTCTATTTTGAAGGCAAACAGCAATAGCCTCCAAGAGAAGCCATACAGAGGTGTATGCAAGGCTTGATTTCAGAAGGTGGAGGAGCTAGCAGACAATGTCCTCTACTGCCGCTTGAAGAGGGGCAATATGTCTAGGACAACCGTAGTGAACAAACCTCTTCCATTTGACTGCATAGCAGGCTCTGGTTGTAGGCCTACGTGCCTCCTTAAGAAATGTTCCCAGTAAAAGTGCAGGTTTATCAGATACTCCTGGACCTCTGGCTTGAAATCAGAGACACAGAGCGAGTGAGGATACTTGAGCTAATGACTTGCGCAAGGTGTGCCTGCTGTGTCCAGAGCACACCTGATGGTGGTATTCGAGATAGTCTGACCCACTGTGACTAACTCTTGTGTGCACGGTCTATAATGATACAAGAGGTGTTGGATCAAGTCCCCCGTCCCACTCCACTGGGCCCTATCATATTTGGAGAGTAAGCAGACTGAGTTGGTGATGCACCATGGGTGGCAGATTGTAGCCATCGTTTACCCACTACATCAAACTTTTCACTCTCTATCTGGTGACTGGGCATTCCCGGTACCTTGGGCATTAGCCCGCTTACATGCAGTATGCACAACTGAGTCTGGTGGGAGTTGACCCCATATCTAAAGTAGGCCAGAGGGGTAGAGTTTATACTTTATATACACCCTCGGAGTAACCACTGCGGGCTGCACAGAGTCCTTTAAGGTGTCCTCAGAGGTCCTTAATAGAACCTTCCGCATGGAGAGATACTGACTGGACCACTGGGTGTTTCAATAAGGAAGTTATTCTCCTCTGGGACTGTGTGAATATCTACCTTGTGATAAGTGGCCATCCTGTGAATAACCTCGTGCTGAAAGGTGATGTCATCCAGAGGAGATGCCTTTACCGTGTACACGTCTGAGTTATTATTCCTTGGGGAAACGTCAATCGTCCCAGGGTTTAGGGACATAGGAAGCATCATAAGGGTCCAGAGGATGTAGAGGACTACCTTTACCATAGGATGAAAATGGGAACCTCTGTGGTGGAGGAGGCCTAAGGGGCAGAGTAGGAGAGCGAGAAGGGGCGGAGGAAGAGAGCGAGAAGGGGCGGAGGAAGAGAGCGAGAAGGGGCGGAGGAAGAGAGCGAGAAGGGGCGGAGGAAGAGAGCGAGAAGGGGCGGAGGCAGAGAGCGAGAAGGGGCGGAGGCAGAGAGCGAGAAGGGGCGGAGGCAGAGAGCGAGAAGGGGCGGAGGCAGAGAGCGAGAAGGGGCGGAGGCAGAGAGCGAGAAGGGGCGGAGGCAGAGAGCGAGAAGGGGCGGAGGCAGAGAGCGAGAAGGGGGAGGCAGAGAGCGAGAAGGGGGAGGCAGAGAGCGAGAAGGGGGGAGGCAGAGAGCGAGAAGGGGGGAGGCAGAGAGCGAGAAGGGGGGAGGCAGAGAGCGAGAAGGGGGGAGGCAGAGAGCGAGAAGGGGGGAGGCAGAGAGCGAGAAGGGGGGAGGCAGAGAGCGAGAAGGGGGGAGGCAGAGAGCGAGAAGGGGGGAGGCAGAGAGCGAGAAGGGGGGAGGCAGAGAGCGAGAAGGGGGGAGGCAGAGAGCGAGAAGGGGGGAGGCAGAGAGCGAGAAGGGGGAGGCAGAGAGCGAGAAGGGGGGGCAGAGAGCGAGAAGGGGGAGGCAAAGAGCGAGAGGGGGGAGGCAGAGGGCGAGAGGGGGGGGGGGGGAGGCAGAGAGCGAGAAGGGGGAGGCAGAGAGTGAGAAGGGGGGGAGGGAGGAGGCGGAGAGCGAGAAGGGGGAGGCGGAGAGCGAGAAGGGGGAGGCGGGGAGCGAGAAGGGGGAGGTGGAGGGTGAGAAGGGGGAGGCGGAGAGCGAGAAGGGGAAGGCGGAGAGCGAGAAGGGGGAGGTACAGGGGGCTAGCAGCAGGAAACTAGTGCCTCCAATCTTGATGTTTTCGCAGCTTTGAAGGTCGTGGGGTTCCAGAGCAAGCGGTCTTCAAAAGTAAGCTTCCTATTGGGATGAAGAGTTGCCTGCGTCTTTAGTGGTGGCTTTGCAGAAATCTTGCCAATTTGTAAGCAAGTTAGGAGAAGTCTCTGCAGAGTGTCCAACTCCTCTTGCAGGTCCAGTAAAATGGGTTGTCATGTTCCACAGAGGCAGCAGAGTAATTAGCTATTGATAGTTGACTGGGTGCAGAAGTAGATTTCTAATTCGAAGGTTTTGACCCAGTGTTGGATCGGCTCTGAAGAGCCTGGTGTAGGTGTATAGGGGGTTGTTGGCGGTGAGAAAGGTCGGGCCTTGTGCAAATATTTCAGCAGTGGCAGTGACGTCTTAAGTCGGCTCTGAAGCCTTATGATGGGGTTGGACATGGCTGGGAGGCAGTGGTGGACTGGAAGGCTGCTGAATGGGTTGTAGGCTGGAGGGCAGACGTTCCAGGTGCTGGCATGATCGATGTGATACAGAATAGGAAATAATACTCAAGTTGAAGTCTTCCGACTATGGTGCTGCTGATCTTTGGTTTCTGAGCCAGAGAAAGAACTATGTCGAAGATTTCGTAGTGTCAAGATCCTGTCGTGGCACCATGGTGCGTCAAACAAGTAGACGATCACACCAGCAACTGAGGGTCCGTTTGAATTGGAAAGCGCAGCATGGTGGCAAACAGGTCTCAATGTGCTCCCACAACAAACAAGAGGTTTCAGACTTGCTGATCATCTGTCCACTGTACTTCAAGTGACACGGAGGAGAGTACTGAAAAGAAGTCCTTTCCATCATGGTCTGTGCATTCTGAGGGACAAAGTCAGATAAGAAGGCCCGACAGGTGTGTCAAAGGGCTCCCGGATGCAAAGCAGACGGAACCACAACAGAGGCGATACCAATTGCGAAAAGAACTGTTTCCTGTCCAAGGGAGAGAAGGTGTACTGAGATTGAGATGACAAACGTTCAGGCAGCAAAAGATAGGAGGCAATCACAAAATCGTTGCTGAATGGATGGAGCTCAAATTAGACTATCAGCTACTGGTCTTCAGCATAGCTGTAACATTGGAGGCCAATTCAACTTATCAAAGCTGCCATGGGAGCCACTTTGATATTAAAGAGTGGGGCTTGCTGCAGAGCCAAAGGAGCATTAACTTCAAAGGGATAGACAGAGATTGTCCCTAGTTGGATTTAGATAGGAGTATGGGCTAGGAGACGTACCTGAAATACTACTAAAACAAGAACCATTCCTGTCTCACCCTCCTCTCCACCCTATCACTGCTTGCCTCACCCACCCAACAAAACTAGTCCTTCAAAGGCCTTCTAAAGTATAATAAGAACTGGTTCTGTCCTGAGACTCATGAAAAACAGAGCTTCACTCGGATCAAAAAAATCATGAGATTTTAAGACAAATGATAGCTCAAAATGGACTGATGTTTCAGTAAATTTGTGTGGAAATGGAAGTAGTAAAATTGGATGGAAAATGGTTAAACTTGAGTCTGGTCCAGGTTTACTGAGTATGCCTAGGCCCTAGGATCTTCTTCCAGCAGGCTGGGGTAGCTCAGCCAGCCTCTGTCTCCCTGTCAGTGTAGAAGTATCAGTGTATGTGCCTTCCCAGAATTCTATATGCAATAGTAACAGATAGCTTCTAGAAACCATTCCCATACACAACAGCTAGAAAACTATGGAATCAAGTGACAGTATGTGTACTGCCAATTATACACCCCCTAATTCCAAATAGAGTTTACAGATTGTTGGAGGAGGAATGCATTCAGGATTAAGGATGAAGACCGAGATGTCAATCACTCAATTCCAAGGCAGTCTGGCCCAGGCTTTTGGGGTTCTTGACCTAGTCTTCGGGTGCTGGGTTGGGTGTTCTGGCAGCCTCAGTTTTCTGGGGTCCACTAGTATTGTGGGCTCTGTAGGAGAATGCCTATAATAAGTTAGTGGATGCATAATGTCAAATCCCCCTTTTGCCACTCAAGAAGATTTGAGAAGACAGCAGAAAGAGGGCTTTAGGTGAGTGCATAGCACTCTGGGAACCAGCCAAATATTTGAAAAAGCTAGATCGTGAAGTGTAATGAGTTATTTGAATAGGTAGATACTGTTGAAGCATCACTACTGAAGAGAACATTGTGTAAGAACGTGCTCAAAACTCCAAGGTTGATGGGGGAACAGATGGAGGTGGAGAATAGAGCCACAGAATCAGCCAGTGATCCCGAACAAAACAGGTTGGTCTCTATTTTGCATTTGTATTTTTTGAGGTTCAGGACCCCTTCAAATAGATGTTCTATATAAACAAACAAGTAGCTACAATAGGAAAGAAGAAGTTTTTGGTGGTCAGCAAAAAACAATGTGGTTCATGGTTTGGATAATTCTCAGACATTGAGAAGTAATGTCAAAAAAATCACAACTTTATCCTAAACCAGAACAGAATAATTATTTAAACCAGGAGTGAGTGGGCAGGGTTAAATGTGATAAGTCGGAGTTGATGGTAGGAAAGACTCGATGGTCAGGAGACTAAGCTTTTGAGTTCCATGAAATGAGATTTCAGTGTGTTTGAATTAATAAAGGCAGCATATACATCATATTTGGCTGGGGAGGGTGCTCACATTGGTGGTCCGAGCTTCTGGGAAGATCGCAAAAAACATGAGAGATGAGGTTTTCAGTTTGACTAGTAGATCTAGAATGACAGATTTAAGTATGGCATTAGAGTATCATAGCTGCATAATCAGACTCCATATCATGGATAGCTTGCACACAAGTAAGAAATTATAGTAGGCTCGACATCTAGCAGGGGGCCAAACTAGCCTGTATCTTTGGGATCTCATATGTGAGAAGACAGCATATTATGAAGTATCAACACTTTAATTGGGTAGATCAGTTGACAGTTACACTAATTCAGTGTACACATCATCAGCGAGATAAGCATGGACTTTTCTATGAGGACTGGGAGGTGTGGGTAAATTATCTCGGTTTTGGATTAGTTAATTGCTAGTGAACAGAGGCACTCAAGTGTTTGACAGCTGAGAGAGTTGAATATTTTAAAATGACAGATGGATGTGATCTATTGAAAATATAACAGCATTTGCTAATCAGCATGCAAGTGATATGAGAAATAAAAAGTGATTCTGTCAGCAGGAGTGCAGGGTGAGAACGGAGTCCTGATGAACATTGACTGGTTTAAGTAGTTTTGAGATTGTGAAATAATATAAGGTAGAAGAGCCTTTAGAGATTTCCTATGATGACCAAGAAAGCTTGGGTCACTAGCCTGGAAGGATGACAAACAGTATGAACGTCTGCAGAAAGTCAAGAATTGCACTAGTGTAAAATGAATGAGGTGAGTGGAGGGGATTAACTTAGTGACATGTGAGGGCTATCTCCACGGAATGGAACTGAAGGAAGCTCAAATGAATCTGGTTGATTACATTATGGGATGGGATTAATGAGGAGGCGTGACTGAACAGGTTAGTTCTAGAGCTACGGAGCAGTCATTTAATTAGAAAAAGTATTTGCACGATAGTGTGGGTGGCGTTTCAATTAGGAGTGATTTAAAGGGTCACCATCATGACGTAAAGGCGGTACAATCACTGAGAAAATCCCATGTCAAAAATCCACCAATGAAGCAGGTTTGGAAGAGAACAGGGGCAAGACTGGAAAATATGGGGTAGAAGACTGGGTACTATGGGGATTAGGATACCAGAGTTATTGTAGAATCCCAGCATACAACTGCAATATGGTGGAAAAAGCAAATTAAACTCCATTGTAGGATTCAGGCACTAATTGACCGGGGCATCAGAGAAGCATCTGTTATACTGCTGGGTGGAGGTAAATGCAGAGGGTGAGCCTGCAAAGCTCCCCTGTATCACCATCCTGGCAGTTAAAGAAAAAAAACCCTGGCAGTACTGTCTTGGGAGGGCTTAGATGAGGCCAAGACATTTTGAAAGTTGAAGAGATTTGTTTCAAACTGATTTGGTGTTCCAATACAAGAATATGATGGACTGCATATTTGAGTGTATTCATGACGCCTTTTCAAGAGAAATCCTTTTATTCACATAGTTATCCCTACACCTATTAGCACAGGGTGCATTTTTTATTTATAGTATGCTTGTGTTTTTACACTTCGGAAAATTGTTTAAAACCTTAAAATCCTCATATGAACTCTGCCAGACCTGCTCCAAGGATCTGTAAGATGGGTGCAACACTAGCAAAACGCCCCTTTGATAGAGGGTCGTTGCATCATAGTTTTTATCTTCCGCCTAATATCAGGAAAAACCAAAAGGATAATTCCAAACAATGCTCCTGTTTGATGTTAGAGAGAACAGCACAATTAATTTAAAAAGCATAACTTCGAAATTGACACAGTAAAAATCTGAACTAAATGTTGCACTTAGACAATTTGCATCACCATTGCTATTATTCCTATTGTTAAAACACTGCCACAACTCCCAGCCAATTGCCAATTGCCAATATGACCCAGAGGGGAAGAAAATGTGCTTTTTTAATACTTACCAGGCTGTATCTTCCATAAAAATGCCTTCTCTCTCCAACTGCATAAACAGTTCTCCACCTGTATGATAAAAGGATACGTTTATAAACCATTAAAATAATGCATGTAAATCTATTCTAGAAAGCTTGAAGAATAAGAGCCTAGATTCCCCATGTTTGCATATTATTGGGAAGGCCAATAATGTTATTTTGGAGAGTTTATTTTGAAGTGCCCTTCCAGTTTCCTATAACCAAGAAGAAAGGGTTACTTACCTTCGGTAACTATCTTTCTGTTGGATACTTATATAGCTGCAGATTCTTCACCTCTTGAATATCCCAGATGCTAGTCGGTATTCAAAAACCTTTGGCTAAGCTCCTCCAAGCTGGCAGGTGGTGCTGGCTTCATCTCAACGCCAGAAGTGGAGGCTTCACTAGAGCTAAATGGCCTCCACCCCAGCACTGCGAAGTTAGTCACCAGCCCGTTTTTATCCATATCCCTAGAGGCGGTGTAGTATAGCAATCTAACTTAGAACCTTGGTAATAAAGCACCTATGACTATCCTTCAGAATCAGTAGGTGGGCAGGATCTGTGAAAAATGTGGAGATAGGAGTATCCACCTAAAATATCATTACCGAAGGCAAGTAACTTTCTCCTCATGGATACTTCTACCTGCAGATTCCTCATCTTTTCAATAGACACCCAAGCAGTGCCCCTACCTGGTGGGAAGAAAGCTGCTTTAGGACAATGTTATACGGGGCGAAGTGTGAGTAGTTGAGCGATGCTAAATGCATGGAACTAATTGACCTATCTTGCTTAAGGAATGGCAACCAGAAAAAGCAGTCTTGATACCAAATGAAACTCACAACTGTAGAAGGGCTCATAGAAAGCGCCCATTAAAAAAGTCCAACACAAATTTAGATCCCGTTGGGGCGAAAACATAATAAGGTGGCTGGTCTTATGTCTCATCTACTTCTCTTGGCGCACGTCCATTTACTGGTCACTTGACCTTTCGATAACATGCACACGTTTTGAATTGCAATGGTGATTTTCTCTATATTTCACTTTATTGGATTTTCTCGTTCCCTACAGTAAATGCTCGATTTGATTGGACCTCCGGTTAGTGTTAGCCGGCTGTCCAAGGCGGTCCGAGCAGGGACACCGGCAGTCCCCCGTATTCCTCACACCAGTCTGCGATTCGTATCAGAGACCACGCAGACGCCTTTCTATGCAAGAAAATAATTGGCAAGTCAAACAACGCGTTTCAGCAATTAAGCCTTGGTCCTGCTGAAACGCGTTGTTTGACTTGCCATTACATTTATTATTTTCTTGCACAGAAAGGTGTCCAAGTTGTCTCTGATTATCTATCTATCTATCTATCTATCTATCTATCATACAATTAATAGAGAGCCTATGCTTCTATAGAGGAACTATGTGCACATCTGTACTTACAAATGGCCGCCAGAGACTCTTTGTGTAGAATGTACTTCTTTTATGTTTACTATATGCTGTGATCAGGAAGTTTGCACTTAAGACTGTTCCTAACTTGATACAGGTTAAACGTGTGAACAAGGCACTTCTGTGCTGAAACGCGTAGCGTTACTTTGGAAATAAACGCCCACTAGCTGTACTTTTTCCGAGTGCGTGTGATGCTTACTACGACAAAACTTTGAGATATATATATCCAAACTCCTAGCAGTGCGACCATCCACGGCAGTGGTGCAGAGCCAGGAAAAGACTCCATAGGCAAGGCTTAGTGATGTTTATTCACAACATCATCATCAGTTGTCCAAATGACGCATTTCGGCCGCCTTATATATCTATAATTTATTTAAATATTTTTATTCATATTTGCATGACAACAACACTAAGACATGCGTATTACAGTGTTCTTGGTGTCAGTCAATCAGGATGTATGATCAGGCTACTAATGTTTTGCTTTTTACTAACTAAAGTCCTCACATTTCCCATGTCATTATCTCTTCTGTTTTTAATAAATTGATAACAATAACTATGAACTCTACCCCTCTATGCCCCACAGTCATGGGTGCCATATTCACTTCGGGGCTTGGAAACCATCCGTTATATCATATACCTCTATTATCTATGCCATTCTCTGGCGCAAGAGACCCTCAGGTATGGGTAATGGGCCGGCCCCTTTCTGAGTGGAGTGCGAGGAAAGCGTCTCCACTTCTGAGGAATCTTTTCCTTTAGTTAAATCCATGATCATTAGGCGCCAGGCACTCATATTTTCTTCAAGTCTATCATCCCCCCTGACCTTGTTCATCCATATGGATTCTGCAGTGGTCCACTCAACATATCTTTAATCCACTTCTCGACCATGGTTGGATCTGGACTCAGCCAATGAATTGCGATGCGCCTTTTTGCAAGTACGAGACCCACCTGTATTAACCTTCTAGTGAGTTTCTTAGCTTTTGGCGTGGGCAGTTGTCCCAACACCACCCCTTTGATAGTGGCTGGTATGGTCCATCCTGTGACAATCTGCAGAGTATCTATAACCGCCCCCCAAAAGCATGCTAGCTCAGGACAGTCCCACAACATGTGGACAAAATGTGCTCTCGAGCATTTGCATCTGGGACATGCGTCGGCCCGGTCCGGGTATAGTTTTGCAGTATTCGTGGAGTGAGGTATGTCTGGTGCACCACATTCTATTGGATTAATTTAAAACATGTGTTGGAGCTTATCTGTTTGACCCCTTCATGTACTTTCTACCATCGCATCTCTGTAAGGGGCTCACCCATTTTATCATCCCATTTCATGTGTAGTGGAAGGGGAGCAGTAGGGACATCCTCCCTCAGTGCTCTGTATATGTGCAAGACCAACCTTCACCCTCCCGCCAGGGTAGATACCATCTGTAATACTGACGTGACCTGCGGCTCCTGTGGAAATGTCGGCCACAGTTCTCTGGCTACTGCTGAAATCTTAGCGTACTGTAGGAACTGTCCCCTGCCAAGTTAGAAAGCATTATCTTCTTCCTCTCTTGTCATGAACCGTTCCATAATGTATAAGCCCCCATCAAAAGGCAGCCACCTTCCCTCCATTTGTTAACATTCATTGCTTGCAATATCCGTTTGAAGGATGTTACCATCCACAGTGGAGTTGCTGGGGCATACGGCGCTCTTCAAATTACCTTCTGTACCACCATTCCCCAAACCGACGCAACATGACGTATGACATAAGGCTTAGGGGGATGTCGAATCCAATGCTGTACCCACTGCTGCCCTTTTTTAACAGGAGGCCCAGAGAGGGCTCAAGGTGAAACTTGGGCATGATAATAGAAAATTCCAAGTCTAACAGGAGGGATTCTGTTGCCTGCATGTGATGCAAACTCAGCTGTGGCAACCTGGTTTTTAGAAGCAAGTTGTCGAGATACTGAAGCACAGGGATTCACACTCCACTCTGATGAGCCACAACACCCGGCAGCACCTTTGCGAAACCTTGAAGTGCGGATATCAGTCTGAAAAAAAGGATCACAAACAGGAAGTGAGGGAACCCCATCACAAACAGTAGGTATCTCCTGTGCACCCACAGAACTGTGGCAGTGAGAGTTCTGAAAATAAAGACTCCTGCTTCCAGTGCAACATAAATGTGAGCCAGGCACAGCATTTTGAACAACTTCTTCTACAGTAAGATAGGACAAAGACTCATCAAAGTGCTACACCCCTGCCCAATTTTATGCTCCGGGCACCAAATGCATGGCTCCTTTCTGTAGCAGGGCTGTGACCTCCTGCTGCAGTATCAGAAGGTATTCCTCTGACTGAAAGGAAGGGACTGTTGGGGTGAGATATTTGGGGGTAATGGGTGGAGGGGATCTACTGCAAGAAGTATATGGTGCAGCCACTTTCTATAATTTTACAGACCTATAGGTCAAATGTTATCGCCTTCCAAGACTGTTGAAAGAAGGATACCAACTTTCCAATGGTCCAGTACATGTACCTACAAGGTGAAGCTAGCTAGTGTTGAGTAAGGCTGGGTCTGGCAACACCTTGCCTTGAACTGCTACTGCTGGGCAATCTTTGCAGGCGGGCACTGTCTGAACTCTTAGCCCAAGAAATAGGGCCTTGGCCATTCTAGCTTTAAAGTACTATGTGTGACATGGACATCCCTGGAGAAATCTTTTTACCGCAGTATGGGGTGATGGCGCAAGGCTACATAACGGACCCCATAGATCTAAACACAATCTTGGACACCGTGGACGACCTCCACAAAATGATCCGTCAAATAGTCAGGAAGGTTCGGATCATTGCTGCTATATGCCACAAGCAGAATGAGCAGCTAATAAGGCAGGTGCTGTGAGTGAATGGAATTGCTTGGTTGCCCACTGAGAGAATACTTTTTCCCCCATTCGGTCCAGTTGTGTGGACCGATTCTGGCAGTTGGGTAGGAAAGGATGCTGGGTTGAATAGAAAGCCTGTACCACACGACTTTAACAACAGGTGGACTGAAAGAAATGCCCAGTCCCCCAGTCCTGGCCTATAAATCCTAGCCACTGTTCTGTTCCCCATCGCTGTGGTTTTGCCTAAACAGTTCACAGATTCTAGGCCTTTATTAAATGGCGAGGAGTGGCAACCTGGAGACCCTTTAGTGAGGAGGCTGCATCGGAGTTCTAGAGAAGTAAGGGGTAACTTAAGAATGGTGATAACTTGCCCCTTGATCACCTCCATGGTTAATTCCAGATGTTCCTTTTCTTGCTTATGCTCTTGCTTCTATGCTTATTCCTTGTATCCTTGGAGGACTTGTACACTTTAAAGTGCAGGAAGCAGACCTGGCTCTTGACCACCACCAAACTAAGCAGTCTTTAAAGTCAGTAAACGAAGACGACAATTGTGAAGCGGCTCAAAAGGAGCGCACATCAAATAAGTAAGAACCAAATTCAAGTCCCATTGCGGCATCACAAACGGAATAGGATGGAAAAGGTGAATAATGCCTTTACAACAGGGGACTTGAAAAAGAGAGGCCTGAAAAAGGCAGAAATTGCTGAAAGATAGTCCTTAATAGTGCCCAGAGCAGAGCCCTGCCGGGCAAAAGGAGGAACAATAGGACTTCTGATTGAGGGGCAGAAAGGGGCTCTCCAGCCGTTGCTATACATCATGCCACAAATTTGTTCCACCTGCAGGCATATACCGATTTAGTGGAGGGACGCCTGGCTGCCAGAATGATATCACAGACTTCAGGAGGCAAGTCAAATGGAATCAACTGTCGCCGCTCTATTTCCACGCAAGGAGGAGGAGGCTGGACATGTTCGGGTGGATGACCGCCCCCTGCTGCTGCGACAGAGGATCCTCCTAAAGGAGCAATCGGATCGGGGGATCCATGATCATACTGAGTAGCTCGGGATACCAAACTCTTCGAGCCCAGTCCGGGGCCACAAGAATGAATTGAGCCCGGTCGCGCCTGATCTTCCATAGCACTCGGGGTAGAATTGGTATAGGCGGAAAGGCGTACAATAGAACGCAACTCCACTCGTGACGAAAAGCATCGCAGAGCGACTGGCGCCTTGGAAATTCCAACGCGCAGAACTGCTGACATTGCGTGTTGTCTTCGACGGCGAACAGATCTAATCAAGGCTCTCCTCAATGTTGAAAGAGACCATGCACCACCTCAGAGTCAAGAGGCCATTCGTGATCCATCATGCACCTGCGGCTGAGTTTGTCCGCTCTAGCGTTCCAAGAACCTGCCAAGTGTCGAACCACCATGGAAATGCCTTAATGTTCCAGCCATGTCCAGAGTCGCAGAGCCTCCTGACATAGGGTCCACAACCCTGCCTTGCTTGTTGCAGTACCACATGGCGGGGGTGTTGTCTGTGAACACCTGCACTACTCCCCTTGTCAAAGAAAAGGAATGCCTTCAGTGCAAGTAGGATTGCCTGGAGCTCCAGAAGGGTGATATGGAGCCTGGACTCGCCGGAGACCAGAGGCCTCTGATCTCCGCCTCTCCCATGTGGCCACCCCATCTCAGGAGGGATGCATCCGTCACCATTGTGTGCTCCGGTTTTGGGAAGGGAGAGTGATCTGCAGTGGACCCAATGCTGGTTCGTGAGCCACCACTGCAACTGTCATGCAGTGCCCTCCGATATCTGGATGTACTCGGACAGGTCCCCTTGATGCTGCGCCCAACGGAAGTTCAGGTTCCACTGCAGAGTCTGCATATACCATCTGGCTTGATTGGTCAGCAGGAGGCCATGAGGCCCAGCAGCCTCAAGGTCATCCTGACCAAACCCTAGAACAAGTGCCGAAAGGTCAGAATCCTAGCCAGAATGTCCTGGACTTGCTGATCGGGAGGAAAAACCCAAAACTGCACCTAGTCCAGAACGGCTCCAATAAAGAGGAGCTTCTCGGGGGGAATCAGGTGCGACTTCGGCATGTTGATGGAGAACCTCAGCAAATGCAGGAGGTCGGCCGTAGTCTAGAGGTGGGAGACTACCGCCTGGGGTGAGCCCTCCAACAACCAGTCGTCGAGATAGAGGTAGATTGAAACCCCTGATCTGCGCAGATGAGGTGTGACCACCGCCATCACTTTCGTGAACACCAGAGTGGCGCAGGTAACGCCAACAGGGAGCACGGTAAACTGAAAGTGCTCGCGGCCTGCCGTGAACCGCAGGTAACGCCGGTGGGCTGGCAGGACGGGGATATGAAAATACGCGTCCTGCAAGTCCAATGCTATCATTCATTGTTGTGGGTCCAGGGCAGACAAGACCTGAGCAAGTGTTAGCAGCTTGAACTTCTCCTTCTGGAGGGATCGCTTGACGTTCTGAAGGTCTAAGATAGGACGCAGGCCCTTGTCCTTCTTTGGAATCAGGAAGTAGTGGGAGTAACAACCACGACCTACTTCTGGCGTCGGAACGCGCTTGATGGCCCCCTTGGCCAACAGTGCCACAACTTCCTGCTAGAGAAGTGCCAAGTGATCACCGACATGCGGTAGTACTGAGCGGGGATAGCTTGAGGGGTGGTTTTGAATGGGAGAGAGTAGCCCCTTAGGACAATCTGTAAACCCCACCTGTCAGTAGTGATGGTACGCCAGTGAGGGAGGTAATGGTGAATCCTGCTGCCCACTGGCATCTGATGGGCCTGAAACACCGGATTAGGAAGGTTTGGAGGCAGTGGTGGCAGGGGAGGTAGTGGACTGACCCACCTGCTGGCCCAGTGACCCACCTCAGCAGGTCCCACGTCCGCGGCTTCGCGGAGACTTGCTGCGCAGGCCTGTGGCTTTGAAACGAACATGTCTGGGCACCCCTTTCTTGGCCACGAAAGGAGCGAAAAGCAGACCCCGAAGGAGTGCGCATGGGCGAAAGGCCCACGGACTTGGCCGCAGCCTGCAAGTCCTTAAAGCGCTACAAAGTGCCATCAAAGGGCATGTATATCAGAGTGTTCTGGACATCCCCTGACTAGCCAGTGGTCCTCAGCCAGGCGTGATGGCGTAGCGCCACTGTCATTGAAATCGATCTGCACAGCGAGTTGGCGGTATCAAGGCCATAACGAATCATGACCTTTGCTGCATCTCTTCCCTCAGCAATAGCTTGGGAGAGCACCGTCGGGCCTCCTATGGTCATTGAGGCAGCACCTGCGCCACCGTATCCCACACAGAGTGGGAATAACGGCCCAAGAGGCATGCAGTGTTCACAGACCGCAGCCCTGAACTGGCGGAAGAGAAAATCTTCTGCCCAAATTGCTCCAGTTTCTTGGATTTCCTGTCCTAGGGGAAGGCTAAGAGCGACGTAGCTTCTTCGAATCCGAAGACTTCGTGGAAGGATGATGGCGGCTTGCTGACCGGTCCCTCGACCTCCCACGGGACTGGGAACTTGAACGGCACTCCCGGGCCTCAAGCAATTTTCGGGACCGCTCCCACAAAGTTTTCAAAGCCATGGCTGGGCAGTCGGGGCACGACGCAGGGTCGTGGTAGCGCCCCAGGCAAAGACTCAAAAGACAGACAAAAGTCCCAAAAAACTCAGTCAAAACTTGACTTGAAAAAAGAAAGAACTGATGTCCGAGCACGAGGGCGGTATCCAAGTAGCTTCCGCAACATCATCCCGACGATCACGACGCCTACGACTGGCACGGATCTGCACTACACCACCTCCCGACACGCAGGGGTACTGCTGAAGATAACTTTCCAGAGCAAGTCGGACGCCTGGGGGTAATTCTAAGGTAAGGAATCTATCACTAAGGTGTCTCTTTCAGATTGAGAGGATTGCTTCTGAGCAAGTCTCTTTTCTACTAGTCCTTGCTCCATCAGCAGTGCTAGCTTCACTAATGGTCAAGAGCTGTGGATTTTCCCATGATAGCTAGCACTTTCGGGGTTGAGGGGGCCACTGAGTAACAGAAGATACAAAGACAATCTTTGCCGGAATTTAACATGCAAGTTATCTAGGTTTGTGTCTTTGACTAAATTCCCTTTCGCTACGTACACAAACATTGGCAGCTAAGTTTGATACAGCTTTGTCTTCCTCCTGGTGGTAAATCAGGGATATCCAAATGACTCCGGACACCGGATTTTATTCTTTGCCTGTGTGACTTTCAGCTTTGCATAGTTAAAGATAGACTCCAAAGACAGCAAATATTTAAGCCTGGATGCCGCAAAGAACTATGAATGGAAGTTTTCGGCAGTCTTCCTTGGCTTGGTCTTAATCCCATTTGATTGTTTAGTAGCCAGCCTCTGAATCCTGAGGGTTTGGCAGGATATTGCATCCACAAATGCATGCTCACATCATTTACATATTTTATCAGCATTTATTTTCAAGAGTGCTGCTCATAAACCATGTACTTACATGTTAAAAGAAATGCAGGTACAAAGATGAATCAATGTGAAGAACAAGTTACTTACCTTCGGTAGCGATGTATCTGTAAGAGACATTAGTAGCTGTAGATTTCTTACCTTAGAATTACCCGCAGGCATCAGACTGGATTCGGAGAAATTTTTCTATAGCAGTACCCCGGAGCGTCGGTAGGAGTCATCAGTAGACTCCACGTTTGTCGTCGTCGTCTTCGGGATGAATTTGCGATGTCTATTTAGATGCCGCCCCTGTGCGCCGACATCAGTTCTGACACGCCCTTCCATGCCAGAAGCACAGAGCCATGCGAGACACTGACCACTGGTGCACAAAACTAGGGCTCCCGGAAAGGAGTTAAACCAAAGATGATCGCGTTGCGATAGAGTTCCGCAGGGCCAGGATTACCGGGTTAGTCGGTGCTTGAATCTGCTTCCTGGTTCCAGGATCCGATCCTGGGTTGTTCCGCCTTATCAGGCACCGTTCTGCTCAACTATCTGCTCGATCAGATCGGGAATACCATTTCCCCGGCATTAGAGGCTTACAACCTTAAGGCATTTATTAAATGTCCTGATGATGGTCCCCATGATTAATTAGTGGGACCGAAACGCTGTCGACTTGTTGTGCACCTTATACAAAAACTGTACCTATATGTAATGCATATGTAATGGTGCTTGCCTAACTTTTCTGTACACCTGCATTCTTACAGAAAACGCTGCTTTTGCCTTAAAAAGCCCTGCTCTGTCTTCTGTTCTTCTACCTTCTGTTCTGATCAGATGTGGTTGGGTACAAGCTTGTGCCCCACATTGGTGATTTGTTGAAGGTTATTATTCTTCTGTGTATATTTTCAATTGAGTAAAAAT
Organism: Lissotriton vulgaris; assembly: GCF_964263255.1. NCBI lineage: Eukaryota > Metazoa > Chordata > Amphibia > Caudata > Salamandridae > Lissotriton > Lissotriton vulgaris. The sequence continues at coordinate 284,444,225 of NC_141687.1, forward strand.
TGAAAGACCTCTGTCCGGCTGGACATGTCGCTCCAAATATAGAAGTGATTTCGTCTATATTCATTTGCTTTGCATATTCCTGTATGCATGGGACCGTTGTTGTCTTATAAAGTATGCTCCCCGAGGTCCTATGCTGACTCATTTGGGGTCCCTTGTTGTTCTTAACTCTAACCAAACCATAGCCCGCCCGTAATTTAAATTCCAAATTTCGTGTAAATCTCTGCTGATCCAGATGCCCAGATACTTAACCTCATCAGACTCCCAACTGAGCGGGAACTCGGAGGTGACCACCGGAGTATTTTCAGTTAAGGGGAACACTACAGATTTTGCCCAGTTTATGCATACACCTGCCAGTCCACCAACCCGAATGAACTCGCGTAGCACCGGGTCTAGGTTTATCCTCCGGATCAGTAAGGTAAAGAGTCACATCGTCAGCATACGAGAACAGACTTCTAGAACTGAACCCTATGCCCCTGGCCGTGTGATGTTGTCTTATTCTGGCAGCCAACGGCTCCATGGCTATTGCAAATAGGAGTGGCGACAGGGGGCATCCCTGCCTTGTGCCCCACGAGATGGGAAATGGGTCAGAGATCATACCGTTCAGCAGAATTCTAGCACTCGGAGCGGTGTACAGTAGTCTGACCCCGTTTATAAATAGAGGGCTGAATCCCATGTTGTTCAGGATCACAAATAGGTACGGCCATTCCAGGGTGTCAAATGCTTTTGTGGCATCTAAAAAAACTACAGCAGCATGGACACTGGGGTGCAAATAATGTAGCGTGGAGAAAATGGTGCGCAAGTTGTGAGACGTTGATCTTCCCGGGATAAACCCAGATTGGTCTGGGAGGGCCACCAGGGACAGCAGAGGCTGGAGCCGGTTAGCCAATAGCTTGGCGAAGATTTTCACATCTACATTTATGAGTGAGAGCAGCCTATAGGAGTCCAGCTCGTCCTCCACTTTGCAGAATTTTAAAAATATTATGATTAAAACCTCTCTCATAGAGGCAGGCAATTTCCCCATCTCCAATGCTTCTTCGCAGACTGCTAGCAGCTTGGGTGCCAGTACGTCCACATATGTCTTATAAAAGGCGGTAGTGAGGCCATCGGGCCCGGTGCCTTGTTCAGCGGCATGCCCTTTATAACTAGTTCCATATCGTCAACTGTTATCGGGAGGTCCATGTACTTTCTATAGGTGTCATTGAACCATGCCAATGTAATGGACTCTAAAAAGGACCCCATCCACTCTGGACATTCAGTTTGAGTGGCTGTGTATAGATCAGAGTAGAAACCCAAGAACATCCTCAATATCTCCTCCTGTCCTCTCACCATAGTATCGGATTGGTCTCGAATTTCGTGAATATGCGTCGCTGTTCTGGATGGCCTGATCATGTTCGCCAGTGTCCTTCCCGGCCTGTCCCCCACACCATATCTCCTCGCCTCTGCATATTTCCCCAGAAATTTCACTTCGCGCTGCGCTTCTTCAGCATACTCTAACAGTTTGGCCTTGAGGAACCCGAGGTATCATCATGTCCTGTGTCAAAGAACTGAGTCTCAAGAGCCTTAATATCAGCTTCAAAGGAGGTAAGGGAGTTCCTAATGATATTGAGTACCCCTGCTTGTCTCGCAATGCATTGCCCACGCATCACTACCTTAAAGGCTTCCCAGAGCGTACCCTCTGTGTCAACCGACCCAGCATTATTCTGAAAACAGTCTTCGATGTCATTACCTATCTCAGCCTTAAAGGCCTCGTCGAGTAGGGCGTGAGGTGGGAGCCTCCATGTGAACGCATGATTGGGCATGGTCGGCAGTGATAGCCCCAACATGCACGGGGCGTGATCAGACAGAGATCGGGGCAGGTGCTTTATCTAGACCGCACAGGCAGCCAGATCTCGAGACAGTAACCAAAAATCGAGGCGGGACCATGCATTGTGGTGTTCAGTTACACAGGTGCCTTCCTGCAATGTGCCATGCCTGCTCCTCCATACATCTATCAGGTCGCCTTCCCCTATTATTTCCCGGATTGCCGCACTGGCTGCCGGATGTAGTGTCCTAGCCGTCCCTTTCCTGTCCAAACTGTCGGAGATTATTGCATTGAAATCACCCCCCCACAGAATTGTGTCGCACCCAATCGATTTAACTCTGGACCACAGTATAGTGAAGTAGTCAGGGGAGTCTGTATTCGGGCAATATACGGCCACTATGAGAATGAGGAGATAGCGACCTTCTGAATCTACTTGTGTTAGCACCTCTCTCCAGTCTAATCCCAGTCTCACCAGGACTGCAACCCCCCTAGAGTAGTTAGAATAAATAGCGGAGTATGTAATTTCCGTCTTGCAGCTTGCACCGCAGGTGTAAAGTCTGGGTAGAACGAAATTGCATTTCCCTTAGGAGTGATTTTGCCCTTTTCTCTAGACATGCGTAGCACCAGGTCCCTGTCATGGTAGTTCATCAGACGCGCAATAATGGGCCTGGGCGTAGCTCCCACAGACTGTCTCGGTCCCAGCAATCTGTGTGCCCTTTTCACCGCGAACACACCAGAGAGATGCGGGTCGAACAGCTCATGCAGCAGGTCTGACACATACGTTTCCATTTTAGTAATGGCTGTCGTCTCCGGAACTCCGCTAATGCGTATATTGTTACGTCTGGATCTCGCTTCTAAATCCTCGTTCTTGCCCCTGATTTTACCAAGCAGTTTGTCCATATGTAGCAGCTGTTCTTTAGATTCCATCTAAAATCCATGGCATTCTGTGTGTCGATTTTCAAGGGAATCCAGGTGGTTTGCGTGAGTGCCGACTTCAGATTTGACTGCATCCAGCTGTGACGTTAGGTTATCCAGTTTGGCATCGATATTCCGGAGACTTGAGCGCATATAGAGCATCAGGGTCCTGAGCTCTGGGCTCCGGTCATCAACATCCATCTCCTTAGAGCCTCCTGCCTGGGTGTCCTGGTCCTGCTCTCCCTGTTTGGGCGCCTTCTTGTTCTCAAAAGTTAGCTTGGGTTGTCTGTCGCCCTGTCTCCCCATGTCAGTAGAGCTATGAGCTAGGTCAGCGTTTCACCCAATGTCACCCAGTTTTTCTCCCAGCAAGGGGAAACTTACACTACCGTAGTTGGGCCTCCGCAAGCTGCTCTGGGCAGCTGTCCGATATAGAGGATATGGGCAATTTGAGCAGCCTTCTCTCTCCGCTCAACAGGACTCTGATCCCACTGTTTATCTGACAAAGTCAGTGGCACAGCTCGCAGCCTCAGCTGCGTGAATAGTGGCAATAGCGGGCGATCTGCTATCAGCGTCGCATTGTGGAGGGCGCCAAGGAGCAAGTCCCCGCCTTCAGCTCTGGTAGGTAGCTTTGGGAGTTTCCAGCTCTATTGGAGTATGGTGAGCGTAAAAACAATCACTCAACCACCTTTAATCAACCTGTGCCATCACATCTGCGAGCTCCACCTGCGCGGCTACAAAATGGCTGCCGCCTCTCCACGTTTGTACCCCTGCAATTGTGCCAGCAATCGAAACTCAGCTGCTCCAAACCACAGCAGGGAGTTGTGGTGTCTTCTCTCACCCTTATCGTCGAGTGGGCATAGACACAATCCCACTAGGCAGGGTCAAGGATGTTCAGCATCCGCTCTGTGCTGGGGCACGTTGATCACCCCCCCCCCCCCCCGGTGACGCCACCTCGCAAAGCATGTCTCCCCGCATGGCCAGGGGAGATCGAGCTGCTAAAAGGGATCTTTTCACCCCGGTGTTCCTTCGGTCGCTCACAGCTCCGCGGCTCTCCGCTCGCCGAGTCACTTCTGCCTCGCAAGTATTGCCGTCAGGCAGCCCTGTAATGGCGGGCCTACTGCGTCTCACCTCCTACGCCAGCAGCGGAGCGTGATGCGAGTGTGTCCTTTTAGCTTCTGGGCGTCGCTGTGCAGCCTCTGGGTATGCAGCCGGTTCCAGGAGTAAAGCGCCGCCGAAAAACCCCAGCGCGTGTCCTTTATTTTGCTTATAGCCTGATCCGGCCTAGTCTCAGTGTTTCCGACTGGGCCTAAAGAGCCGCGGCCTCGAGTAGGCTAGACTCCCGTCCTCCAAGCTCTGCAGGCGCCCTCAGCAGTATCGGCACAGGCTAGAAGGCTGCAGTGCGCTAATCCAGTGCGTGCGGGGAAGTCACGATTTTGGTCGATTGCTCCCCCCACAATTCGCTACACTCGTGCAGGTTTTGGCGAGTGCTGCTCACTCCGGGATGTAGGATAATTGCAGGATTTAATCCCGATCAACGGAGTGCACTCAGAGAGCTGCCATTCCGCTGCTCAGCAGGCCACGCCCCCAGGCGTATACCGTTTTGTAAATTACAGACTACGGGAGGAAGGTCAATAGCTGTCAACTGCCGCCGCTCAATCTTTACAAAAGGAGTTGAAGACTGGATAGGTTCGGGTGGGGAGCCGTCCCCCATTGCTTCGACAGAAAATCCTTCCAAAGAGGCAGTCTGATCAGAGGATCGATGGCCATGCTCAAGAGCTCAAGGAACCAGACTCTTTGCGCCCAGTCCGGAGCCACAAGAATTACTTGGGCCCGATCACACTTGATCTTCTTCAGCACTCTGGGTAGAAGTGGTACAGGCGGAAAGGCATACAGGAGGCCGCAATTCCACTAGCAATGAAAGGCGTCGCCAAGGGAGTGCCGCCTTGGAAACTCCAACGTGCAAAACTGCGGACATTGCGCGTTCTCTTCGGTGGCGAACAGATCTAACCAAGGCTCTCCCCACTGCTGAAAGAGACCTTGCACCAGCTTTGAGTTAAAACGCCAATTGTGATCCATCATGCACCGGTGGCTCAGTTCATCCGCATTGGCATTCAGGGAACCCGCCAGGTGTTGAACAACCAGGGATATGCCCTGATGTTCCAGGCATGCCCAAAAGTGAAGAGCCTCTTGACATAGGGACCACGACCCCACCCCGCCCTGTTTGTTGCAGTACCACATGATGTGGCGTTGTCCGTGAACACCTGCACTACTCTTCCTTTGACAGAAGGAAGGAACGCCTTCAGTGCAAGACGGATCTTTGGAAGTTCCAGAAAGTTGATGTGGAGCCCGGACTCCGCCGGAGACCAGAGGCCTCTGATCTCTGCCTCTCATGTTGGCGCCCCGTCCCAGGAGTGACGCATCCGTCACCACTGTGAACTCTGGTTGGGCAAGGGAGAGGGATCTGCTGCTGACCCAATCCTAGTTTGTGAGCCACCACTACAACCGACTTGCAGTCCCCCTCCGAGATCTGGATGATATCTGAAAGATTGCCCTGATGCTGCACCCACTGGAACTTCAGGTCCTATTGCAGAGCCCGCATATGCCATCTAGCATGATCTACCTGCAGGATGCCATGAGGCCCAGCAGCCTCAGTTATTCTCACCGAAATCCGGGATAGAGGCTGAAACATCGGTATCATAGCCCAAATATACCGGACGCGCTGCTTGGGAGGATAGGCCGAACTACAATGTATCCAGAACTGCTCTGATAAAAAGAAGCTTCTGAGAGGGAATCTGGGGCGACTTTGGTACATTGATAGTGAACCTCAGTGAATGCAGGAGGTTTGCCCTAGTCTGGAGGTGGGCGACAACAGCCTGGGGCGAGCTTGCCTTCAACAGATAGTCGTCGAGATAGGGGAAGACTGGATCCCCTGATCTGAGCAGATAAGCTGAGACAACCGCCATCACTTTCGGGAAACCCCGAGGAGGGCTGGCTAGGCCAAAGGGGAGCACAGTAAACTGAAAATGCTTGTGGCCTACTGTGAACCGTAGGTAACGCCGGTAGGCAGGCAAGACGGGGATGTGAAAATAAGCGTCCTCAAAGTCCAACGCTACCTTCCAGTCTACCGGGTCGAGAGCGGACAGGACCGGAGTCAAGGTTAACATTATGAACTTCTTCTTTCTGAGGAAGCGCTTGATGTCCCTGAGGCCCAAGATAGGACACAGGCCTTTGTCCTTATTGGGTACCAGGACGTAGTGAGAGTAACAAACACAACCTACTTCTGGCACAGGGACTTGTTAGATAGCTCCCTTGACCAAGAGAGAAGTAACTTCCTGGCAGAGAAGGACCAGGTTATCTTGCGACATGCGATGGAGTGCTGGTGGCATGGAGGGATGGGTAGTCGAAGGGGAGAGAGTAGCCCCTTCGGACTATCTGCAAAACCCACCTGTCCGACGTGATGTGACAGTGGGGGAGGTGATGGCGAATCCTGCCGCCATCACCTCCCCCACCTGAAAAGTTGGACTAGGAAGGTTTGGAGGCTGCTGCAAAGGTGACATAGGCGAGCTAGCCTGCCCTCTGGCCCCCAGACCTCCAACGCCCTGGCCACACATAGGCTGGGTTGCGTGCGCGGCGCTGTGGCTTTGGGCAGAACGTGGTGGGCACCCCTTCTGTAGCCACGAAAGGGAGCAAGAAGTTGCTGCGAGGCCCAAGGATCTGCCCATGGCCCTTGCATCCTTGAAGCGCTCTAGCATGTTGTACGTCTTGTCACCAAACAGGCGACCGCCATTAAAGGGCTTCCAGAGAGAAGCCAGATGTTCAAAGTCAGGCACAGCGCCTCAGGGCTACTGACGTGGAACCCGTTCTACCCAGCGAGTCGGCAGAATCCAGCCCACACCAGATGGTGAACTTAGCTGCATATCGACCCTCAGCAACAGTGCGGGTGGGCACGGCCCGGGCCTCCTCCGGGCAATGTGGCAGCACTTGCGCCACCGTACCCCACATCGTGGGCGTATAACAGCCTCAGAGACATGCAGTGTTCACCAACCGCAGTCCTAAGCTGGAAGAAAACCTCTTACCAAGATGGTCCAGCTTCTTGGATTCCCTATCTGGGGGGAGCAGTAGGGAATGCTTTTTTTGAAAATGAGGCTTGGACCACCAAGCTCTCAGGGGTAATGTGTTGGGAGAGGAAAAGTGGGTCGCTTGGTTCAGGCGCTGGCAATCATCCGGTCCACAGGAGCCCCTGTGCTGGGCTTGGACAAAGTGCCCAGAAGGATGCCAGTGAGAGCCTCATTAAAAGGCAGTAGGTAATTGGAAGAAAATGCTGCGGCTGAAGCAACGCAGTCAGGCGGTTAGTCCTGACAGCCACCGTAGGAAGCTCAAGGCCTACGCCACCCTACGCAACACAAAAGCATAGGAAGCTCCCTCTTCCGTAGACAAGGTAGGGGGAAAAGGCATACCAAGGCCTGGGGAAGTATCCTCACCCAACTCCTTTCGCCAGTACGGCTCCTCAAGTTGGTCTGCTAGAGGGTCAACAGACCCCCTCTTGTCCTCCTCACACTTCTCTGGTTGCCACTCAGGGCGATAGGGAACGCCAGGGATGAACAGCGGTACAAAAGTACCGCCCAGCACCGGTACCAACATCGGTCCGGCACAGTAACCAAGCCAGGGGTGAGTTTGGGGTCGATGTCGGGGCACAACTGGCATTGGGGGCGTCGCCACTGGAATCAGCACTGGGGAAGGTGCCGTGAGGTTGACCGGCGCCGATCTAGATCCAGGCATGGATCCTTGGGGCACAGAGGCCAGAGCCGCTCACTTTGAAGGCCTAGGGCCTCCAACCGAGTCCACGGGGCCCAAAGGCGCACAAGCAGAGTCGGACTGTCCAAAAATGCTACGGATCGCTTCGTAAAATGCAAAATGTTGGGCAGGGGACGCTCCGGCTCTGGGAAATGGAGAGAAGCATGGAACCCTCCCAGCAGGCTCTGAAGATGGTGTTGGCGTGCGAAGACGCTCAGAGTCCCGCATCGCATCTGGAAGACGGGAAGAAGGCGAAGAACGACGATGCTTCTTCGCCTTCCTTGTGCTTTGACTTACCGGAGGCGTGCGAAGACTTCGAGGAGAAATGGTAATGACTGCAACCTTCCCCTCGATCGGGACCTTGAGCAGCGCTGAGCGGAGCGGAGCGTACTGCCGGGCCTCCAAAAGCTTTCAGGACCACTCCCGCAAGGACTTCAGGTTCACAGCCTGGCAGTCAGAGCACAACTTTGGATAGTGGTCGCGCTCCAGACACCAAAGGCACACAAGGTGAGTATTGGTGACCGAAATCAACTTATGAGAGGAGTCACAGGGCTTGAAGCAGGTCCGATGATGGTACATCCCTCGTGCTACCAGGAGTCGAAGCCTCAAAAAAAAAAAAAGACCGACAAATGTCAAAAAAGGTTTAGTCAAAAAGTGACTGAAGGGTATGCTCTCTCCTGATCTGCACTGGCTGGCATGCATGGAAATAGAAAGAACGGACGTCAGTGTGCAAGGGGTACGTCAGTGTGCAAGGGGGGGGCGCTGGCTAAATAGACACCGCAACGTCATCCCGGCGACCACGACCCCGGAAGCAGAGTCGACAAATGCCACCTACCGAAGCGCAGGAGTACTGCTATGGAAAAATGTCTACGGATCAAGTCTGATGCCTGGAACTAAGGAATCAGACTGGATCCGTAAGGAATCTATACCTACGATCTCTTTCAGATCGCTTTATTTTCGATCTCCAGGATCATAAAAGCAGCATACAGTACACAACAAACCAACAGTACATAATTAAACTTAAAAATATACATAAGCTGCATGGTTAAACCTATTGTGTGAAATTAAAATTAGTAATCGTACCAGCTGTAATTAGTTTAAAAAAAAGTCACCCAGCAGGGCCAATCAATGTGCAATAAATTGTACTCAGTACAAGGTCTCTCTCCTGTGGCAGTTTTTTTTTTAGATAAACCTTGCATGTATGATTAAATACATTGTATTCAAAGGTTCTATTAAAAGAACAAGGATCTGCTTCTTGCAGCCTTTCAAAAGCGAAGAGGTTAAAGTGCTAGTGCAAATCTTAATTAAATCAATAAGTATCCACTAGCGATTAAAACCAGCACTAATAAGCAGAGAAAAGTAAATTAGATGAAGCCTTTGCTTTACTTCCTGTAAGAAAGTGGCTCTGTACATACTGGACCAAAGTAAGGTACAGTGTGCACAGAGTCCACAGTCCCCAGAGGTTTGGCAGAGGTTAAAGTTAGATATAACCTTATTCTCTAAAGTGGAAACTAGCAGTAAGGCAGTATCAGAGGACAGTGTCAAGCATTTGTTGTACACACTCAGTCCCAAATGGTCTCACACTCAAGAACTGAACTCTAGGCCAATCGTTTTGTATCAAAGGATTTAGTTGTTTTATTATAGAACCAACAAGGCATCAAAATATACTTTCTCAGAATGAGTTACTGTAGTTAAATACTTTTCAAATAGGCAATAGACTTTTTGGTTACAATAGATTGCACTGGCCTGGCAGGTATTCCGCCGTCACCGCAATGTGACGAGACAGGCAATAATCCCAGAAGTCCTTCGCCAAGTCCGACAAGGCGCGGGAACGAGGACCCCCTAGATGGTTCACATACCGAACCGCCGAAATATTGTCCATCCACTGGCCTGGCAGGTATTCCGCCGTCACCGCAATGTGACGAGACAGGCAATAATCCCAGAAGTCCTTCGCCAAGTCCGCCAAGGCGCGGGAACGAGGACCCCCTAGATGGTTCACATACCGAACCGCCGAAATATTGTCCATCCGGAACAGGACACAAGCCTTGACCGAATCTTTGGTCCAACAGCGAACTGCGAAGGAGCCCGCAAGGAGCTCCAAACAATTGATATGCAATTGTTGTTCTTCTGACGACCAGGCGCCGCCGGTGGAAAAATCCCCGCACCGGGCGCCCCAGCCCGACCTGCTGGCGTCGGACTCTATGATCAGGTCCGGAGCCGAACCGAAGATCGCTCGACCATTCCATGCCTCCATGTGAGACAGCCACCATGACATTTCCTCCTTCACTTCGTCCGTGAGGGGAACCCACTGATCGTAACCCATCCCACGGCGCAGATGTTGCGCCTTCAGGCGTTGGAGAGCCCTGTAGTGCAGTGGGCCTGGGAAAATCGCCTGGATGGAGGACGAGAGAAGGCCCACCACCTTGGCGATATGGCGCAGAGACGTACGATCCCTCGCGATCGTCTGCCGAAGCAGGTGTCGTATCTTTGCGACCTTCCGACCCGGCAGGCTCAAGACCGCCTGTACCGAGTCCACCACGAAACCTAAAAAGGTGATCTGCTGAGTGGGAACCAAAACAGACTTGGAGCCGTTGATGACAAACCCCAGCCTCTGGAGCAAGCCGACAGCTTGACGCAGCTGGCCCGCTAGTACCTCCGGGCACTGCCCCATGAGGAGGATGTCGTCCAAGTATACTAGCATACGGACCCCTTGACTTCTGAGAAACTCCACTACCGGGTGGAGGACCTTCGTGAAGCACCACGGGGCCGAAGAAAGACCGAACGGCAGGGCGGTGAATTCGAACACCTTGTCGTCCCACAGGAATTGTGGGAAACGACGATGAGGGGGGTGGATGGGGACGACCAAGTAGGCGTCCTTGAGATCCAGTCTCACCATCCAATCCCGAGGGAGGAGCACGTCTCGAAGGAGGTGGATCCCCTCCATCTTGAAGTGACGGTAGACCAGCCACCCATTGAACTCTTTGAGGTTGATCACAGGTCTCTTGCCCCCATCCGTCTTGTCCACTAAAAAGACGTTGCTGAGGAACCCATGCGGGTGGCGAGTTGATAGACGGATGGCTCCCTTGCGCAGCAAGTCCGAGATCTCTCCGTCTATCAAGCGCGCGTCGGACTCTGAAAAAACCATCGGGCGCGGGGGCCTCGCTTGAGTGGGCTGGTCGTAAAACTCGATATGGAAACCTCGTACAGTTTGCAAAACCCAAGCGTCGGCAGTGAGCAATTCCCACTCCTCGTAAAAGCTTGCCAGCCGCCCCCCAATTGGAACCTGATCCAAACAAAGTACACTAACCGGGGGCATTTCCTTGTCCGGAGTTCTTCTTGAACCCTCTGCCACCGAAGCGCTGTCCCCTGGTGGGATAGAAGTTGGTGTAGTTGGCAGAGGTCTCGTATTGACCTCTTCCGGAGCCTTGTCCTTTGTTGTTGGTCTGCTGACCACGGCCGATCGCGCGGCCCCTACCGCGACCGGCCCCTCCAGAGAAACGCTGGTGGAACACCCTCTTGATGCTAGACTGGGCCTTGTCCAGCGACGTGAACGTGTTCACAAACTTGCCCAGCTCCCTGGTGAAGGGCTCGCCGAAGAGGCCACCCTGGGCCACAGCACCCGCCTCCGACGAGGCCAGGTCCCCCAACTTCGGGTCCAGCTTGATCAGGAGCGAACGCCGCCTCTCCGTGGACAGGGCACAGTTGGCGTTGCCCAAGAACACAATCACCCTCTGGGCCCAATTCGAGAGCACCTCCGGTGAAATGGCGGTGCCATTCGCTCTAGCCTCTTCCGCCATGTCGAGGATCTTCGTGGCGGGCCCGACCGCATCTAATAATTTGTCCTGGCAGGCCCGCCAGGACCGGTCAATCCCTTTCCTGGGATCCTTCATAAACTTCGCCAGGAAGGTGGCCATCTTGGGGTCCAACTCCGGGGTCATGGCCACTTTCCCTTCCAAAGTTGGCCGAGGGCACTCCCCACGTAGGCAACCCCTCGCTTCCTTTTCCAGGGGCTTGCGCAGCCTGCCCGCGACAAATTTCGCCACCGTCACCCCCGGTGTCCAGGCTGCGGACCGGGGGTGGACTATCTCGTCCGGGTCCAGCATGCCCGACTCATCCCGGGGCATCTCCTTGGCAGAGGGCGCCGGAAGCCAAGATCGGGTCGATTCCCCGTCGTCATCCGTGTCCGGAGAGTCGTAGATTGGGGAGGCGGGGGCCGTAGACACGTCCCCCGAAGCACTAGGATCCACCAAGGGTGCAGGGGGCACCGCCGTCGCCTTAGCCAGGAAGGCGTCACGAAGACGCTCAAAAGCGCCCCTGTCCACACCGTGGGCCTCCGATGACGGCCCCTCCTTACAAGGCCTCTTCGGGGCGGGTGGCAACCCGCCGGACGTCCCCGGGAGCTCGGGGGATGGAGGCACATGCGCCGCTGCCAGCTTCGCGCACTCTTCCACGATGCGGGCGGAAAGGCGGTCTTCCATGGGGCCTACCACCTCCGTCACGCAGCGGTAGATGGAATTGTCCACCGCCTGGTAGAACTCGTCGTCCTGCAAATAGGGGCAGGGTTCCTCTTCGTATTCCCCTTCCATCTCGGAACCAAGGGCAAATGCGGGGCACCCAAGAGAGCCAACCGAGAAGGATCTCGAATGTGGGCAGGCCAAGCGGCTGCGATCACGTTTTGGGCCAACTGGCGTGGCAGGTGGGCTGCACCAACCCCCAAGCGCGCAGACCCTCCTCGCCGGGACCGGGTCTCCGCACCCCTCAAGCGCGCTAGGCCACACTTTAATGAAAGAGGTGCACAAAGGACACCCGAAGGTGATTCACGCGGTCAGAGCCGCTATACAGACCCCAACGGGGCGTCAAGAGTAGGAACAAACACAGACCCGGGGCACCAGGTGTCAGAGGGGTACGCGAGGGCTGGCACCTGCGCAAGCAGACTCCACGGCGCGGCTCCTGGCACTGCGGAGGCGCGCCGAAGGGTCGGCGAGACGACAGGTCGCCCCCTGGCGGTCTATGTACACACCGCACAAGTGGGAAATAAAGTCGCGTAGGAACGAAGAACGTTCCCGCAACCGGGGACTCTGTAAGGGAATAAACCATGCAATGAGTCCCCCAACGATCGTACACAATACAATCAATCGCATTGAAAAGGGAAAAAATAGGAAAAGCACTTAACTGGCTGCGGGAGCAGCGAAGAAAGAGGAGGAAGAGGATGAGAAGTCCGGTTATATAGTGATGATGGACAGAGTGGAAGGACTATGGACTATTGTTATGCAAAGAGACTCTTGGGAGTTGTTGTTTGATTTGTTGAACATTACGTCAATGCTTTATGTTTAAAGCATTTTTTGTTCTTATTATATCTTTTCCTAAGCTGCTGTGGAGTCTTTATGTTAATAAAGCGAAGGAAGATATAGCATAATCTGAAGCCTCCGGTCCTGACATAGAATCACCAATGTTATTCTAGGGAGGAAATTCACTTAGCAGGTAAGTAGTGTTATGATTACTTTTTCTTACTCCGGGTTGGATTCTGGATCCAGCCCTGGTGCATCTCCTGTAAACAGTTGAAGGTATGCGTTTAAGTCATACAGGCTATTTTTAAGGAATATTTGTAGTTTCTAAAAATCGACACTTAGAAACTTTTCTAATGAAAACCAGACAATGGATCCCTATGAAAGGAAATTCAAGTTACTGGTAAGTACGGTTCGGATTGCTTTTCAGGGTCAGTGCTGGGCTAAAAGATGAATCACTGAGTTCTCTCCTGATAATAAGTGAGTAAATCAGAATTTGCTGTACGGCTGATTTTAGATGAATATTTTAAAGTTTCAAAACTCCACACTTAGAAGAATTTCCAAGTAAAAACCAGTCAATGTTAGCCTATGGAAGAAAAGTGAGTTATCGACTTTCAGGTAAGTACTCTACTGGCAGAGTTAAGGTTCTGGGCATAGACTCACGGGTCTCCCAGGGTCCGGTAGGTACAGTTGGTACACCCTCAGCAGCACAGGGGCAGCCGGGTGCAGAGGTAATTAGGCCCAATGTTATCCAATGAGAGGCAGGGGGCCTTCGGTTGGTGGCTGCTGGCAAGCAGGCCACGCAGCTGTGGGAGCTGGGCTCCTGGTCACTTGCTCAGGGCAAATGGGGAAGTAAGTTAGGAAAAAGGTTACACTGCCAGAGGCACTCAGGCAGCTGGGTGCTTTTGAGCAGTCGGGCGCTCAATGTTATTCATTGGAGATCTTGGAAAGTGAACAAAGGCTGCAGGCTCGGGGACGGAGGTTCTTCAGGAGCGACCAATACTTTGAGGGGTAAGTTGGGATCTTGGAGGATAGGTAGGCACCCCGGAATTGGGCACAAGGGGCGCCTGGGTGTCTTGACGTCGTGAAATCTTACCCTCTGGTGGTCGCGGTTGGGGGGGGGCCCTTGTTCTGAGGCTGCAGGCGTCGTCTGGGTCGTCGTGGAGGGCGCATGGGCACTGGATTCCAGGTCAGAACTGCCGGGGGGACATCCTCAGGGTCTTTGTCCACTCAGGCACAGGCCAGGCTCGGCGGGTGCAGAGTGCGCTGGGTTTGCGGTTCCTGGCTGGTACCAGAGGTATTGCTGTTTGGGCAGAACCACTGCTCATGGGAATCCCAGTCTCTAAGAGGGTCAAGGTAGGCAGGTCCTCCGAGGTTTTCGAGGTTGCTGTCCGCAGGAGACGCCGGGGTTTTGCAGGAGCAGGTTCAAGGATCAAAAGGCCTGTAGGGCTGGGGCCAAGTCAGTTGGTGTTGTCCTCTTGTTAGCAGCTGCACGGCAGGTCGCCTTCTTCTTGGTCTTGTTTCGAAATCGGGATCTGAGGAAGGAAGGAAGGTTCAGGGTGCCCCTAAATACAGGAGGGTTATAGGTAGGGCAAGGGCAGGGACCAATGGGTCCCTGCTCTGGGGTGAGTACACCCCCTATCCTGCTCCTCTCCTGTGGGAGGGGGGCAGGGGCCTAGCTGTGATTGGGTAGGGCTCCCCATCCTCAAGATAGCGGTAGCCCTGAGTCGTGCTTCACCTCGCCTCTCCCACCTGAAGGGTAGAGTTGGAATAGGCTGGCACACCCCCTTACCTCACGTAGGGTTTCCTGCCATTTTTCCTGCCAGAGTGGGGGTCAGAACTGGTGGGGCCAGTTGCTGAGTACAGCAAGTAGCCTGGAGAAGCTCACAAAGGCGGCATTGCCTTTGCAGCTTCCCCTGCCCATCCTGGGGGAGGAGACATAGCACCTCGCCCATGACGTGCATTGTTGCAGGCCTAGGAGAGCGGATGGCTCTCTACCCAGGGGTCCAGCAACATGTCTGCTGAGTGGAATCCTAGGCAGCCTCTCAGACAAGACGTGGATTGTAGGTTAGGTTTCAGGAAGCATCTCAAAGATGCCCTCTGTAGTGCATTTCACATTAAATCCCACACTGGCATCAGTGTGGGTTTAATGTGCTGAGAAGTTTGATATCAAACTTGTCAGTCTTCAGTGTAGCCATAATGGTGCTGTGGAGTTCGTAATGACAACCTCCCAGCACCATATACTCTTAATGGCATCACTGCACTTACAGTACCCAGGAATGGCCCTTGGTGCTGTAGGGGCACAGAGCTAATGCACCTGTGCCCACAACACTGGCAGAGGGCACCCAGCTAGAGGGGAGACTGCTGTATGCCAGGGCAGAGGGTTTGCGGGCATGGCACACAGGGATGTGTGCCATGTTGACTCTTTGTTTAGTTCTGCACCAGGACACTCAGCCTGCAAAGTCAGTGTGTGTGTGTGTGTGTGTGTCAGGGTGCAGGCCCCCAAGGGTGGCACAATGAGTGCTTCAGCCTTTACGGGGCTTCTCTGGACACAATTGGGTTTTAGCTTCAACACAGTTTTAGGGAAGGAACACAGGCCCTGGGCACCTGATTAGCAGGAGCCCAGGGCACACTCAGTCAAATTACATCAGCCATTCAGCAAAAGGTGGGGGCATACCATGGAAGAAAGATCGCACTTTCTCACACTTCCCAGATAATTCTTTTAATTATCCCCATTTCCCATACTGAACCAGTTACATTGTATTAATTTGACTATAGAAATGTTTTCACTTGGGTTGTAAATGGTTTATCTTGATTCCCCACAGCAAATAAAGGCAATGCTAAAGTCTGAGAAGGCTGCGTTCAATGACATTTGTGTTCTTAACTTTCTGCTCAATAAGCGAATATAAATACTAGATATGGTAGGATAGGTTTTAATAGGTAAAACCATATAATTGTAAGACGGTGCACTTTCTTTTTCATACTGTGTGTGTATGCATACAGAATATTAAAGTATGAAGGTAGCCAGAGAGAAAAAAAGGGCTGTGTGGAAGCTAAAATTCAAAGAAAAGTCAAGGCGAACAAATGGGATAAGAACTAACCATAGACAGGTGGCAGATAGGGTGGAAAAGGGGTGCGCCACAGAGCATTGGGTGGTGCAGGGCAGTCATTTTTTTCTGTGCAAGTTTGAATGGGACATCCTGAGCATCTGGTATGAAACCAGACTTTGTGCACCAAGGCTGGACAAACGTGGAGCACAGTGTAGATAACATTAACAGCTTATATTCAAAAACACCCACATTGTTACAGCTGTGTACTGTATTACCCGGTACATTTTCGGACAGTAGTATGATGATTGAAGAATTCAGAAAATAGAGCGGATTTTTTGCCTAAGTTTTGAGTCGAGAACACCCTTTCAGTGGAAAAGTCCATGCATTTAGATAAATATGCTCCCAGGGCACGCACGTTTTAACCACTATTTTATGCCAAGGTATGCGATATTTACACTTCTAGAAAAAAAATAGGCACACTTACCGCTGAGATACTCAAGGATGAGGTAGAGTTTTCCACCAGTTTGAAAGGCATAAATGAGATCTACAATAAACGGGTGTTTCACCTCTTCTAGAATATTTCGTTCTGCTTTTGTGTGAGCCGTGTCTTTTGCATTTCTCACAATCATGGCCTAATAAGAAAATGATAAGTCCATTAAAAGCAGAATACAGATTAAAAACATTCAAAACATGTAAAGCAGCACCATTTATTCGATAGCACATTCCATAAGTTTGCAAAATCAGGAGCTGAACAGTTCGTTAAGTTGTATGGAGGGATAGACATTGAAGAATTCAAATTAGCTAACGAGTTGTCAGCACAACAATTTGCATAAGCATAGTTATTTAGCAGATATGTCTGTAAGTATTTGAATTAATCACAGAATTAATACAAGCACCACACGAACACATTCAAAGAAAAATATGAATTCCCAACGAAATCAATGTGGAGAGAGGTTTCCCCACCCTCCATAGCTAACCAACTCCCCATCACCCAAGTCAGACCAACTCACAGGCCATCTCGTATAACACTAATGCAACAATTTATATTTAATTTTTTTTTTAACGAAACCGGTTGTTTCTTACATAATTCCCACACAAACCATCTTGCTTCTAAATGCATGACGTAATCTTCTATCTCACTTCTCTCTGCAGTACTTGCACACACACTTCAGATGCATTCAGTGGAGACTTTAAACTGACAGTTTAGGATGGTGAAGCCGACTCTTGCCTTAGACTGGGAAAGAGGAGAAGGGGGCTTTTGGAATGGGGAACTGCTCAGAAATCAGCAGGGTCCACAGTGGCAACACAGTAGGCGTGCTTTACATACACTTTGAACTAAAACGCTATTAACACATCAAGTGGAGCTAAGACTGAAAGCCTCATCTTAAGAAATAGACCTCATGTTTACAGGCTACAACTAAGATACAGCAAAAGAACACTGAAGACAATTTAGACTAACTTTCTCAGTAGTGGCATTCGCAAAGCTCAAGTTCCTTCCCATCAGGTCTATGCGATAAATTAACGGTACAAAAGGGGGGTGGTGATGGACAGAGCATCTGAATCAATCAAACACTCAGACCCAGTCAAAAGATCTGGGTTTAATCCATGTGATAAGTTAAGGCCCAGCATAGCCCTTTCTCTGACAAATGTGCTGAACTTCAACATTTCCATCTACTACAGTGCTGTGCCTGCCAATTCGATGCAGCGGAAGAAAAAAAAACTACAAGCCCATAAGACTCTTCCAGCTCCAAGTAAAATCTTAAAGAAAGTGGTATGTACTCAGCTATTTGAAGAGAGTAATCTGCTCAATGACTGGCAAGGAAAATGCTACTCCCCAGTATGCATCTCCTCTTGGTATATAGAGCTGTAGATTCCTATACGTGTGCATAAATCGCCATCTGGTGTTGGGCTAAGGTGTTTGCACTTTGTTTTTGTCTTGGAAGAAGTCTTTGTAGTCACGAGATAGGCGACTCCTCCTTAGGGTGACAGTGCGCATGGGCATCGACTCCATCTTTAGACGGTTTTTCGCCATAAAGGGTGATAATTGAGTTAGTAAGAAATAGAAAAGAGATGTCCATGTGTGATGTATCTAAGTAAGATAGTACTGCAACAGATAAAGGTATCCGGGGAGGTGGGTGGGCGTATACAAATTTACAGCTCTAAATGCCAAGAACAGATGCATACTGGTAAGTAGCATTTTCCTTTCAAGGCATATGAGCTGTAGATCATATACTTGTGCATAGACTATACAGCAGTTTTCTCTTCAGCGGTGGCTACCTGTATCTGTTGCAGTGGTTTGAAATAGTGTTCTTAATACAGCCTGGCCCATACTAGCTTGTTGTTTTGCTTGCACATCTACACAATAGTGTTTTGTGAAAGTGTGTTGGGTAGACCAAGTAGCTGCTTTGCAGTAGTCATCTAAGGAAATGTTCCCTAAGAATGCCATAAAAGCCCCTAGTTTGTGTGTGGAATGAGCTCGAGGGGGAATGGTTAATGTGTGTTTGGCTTTAAGATAGCATATTTGGATCCATTTAACAATCCACCTTTATTTTGTTTTGGAGTTTTATAAAGCGCCTGGCATTACGCGCACCGGCGTGTCCCCGCGCTGAGAGAGAGAGTGAAGAGACAAAACAGGGAGATTACATCAGAACTGAGCAAAAAAGATGTGTTTTAAGAGCTCTGCAGAACTTTGTTTCAGAAGATTCGAGACGCATCTCCATCGGGAGCATGTTCCAGCTCTTGGCCGCCAGTAGCCTGAAGGATCTACCTCCCATTCGGGCTTTATGAATTTTGGGGACTATTAGTAGCCCGGTACCATAGGATCTCAGCCGGCGTCCTGGACTATAGGGAGTGATGAGGGATTGTAGGGGGTTAGGTGCCTTGCCATTGATGATACGATGACAGACGCATAGTGCTTTAAAAGTGATCCTCTCCTTTACCGGAAGCCAATGGAGGGATTTCGAAGGACTCTAGAGGCAGTTCTTCTTGGGAGCCTCAGCGCCACCTTGCTATCCCTGCTTTTGAAATGGGATTACCTTTATGAGGTGGGGAGAAAGCCACAACGAGTTGTTTAGTCTTTCTAAAAGATTGTGTTCTTTCAATATAGTAGAGTATTGCTCTTTTAACGTCTAGCGTGTGAAGAGCCCGTTCTGTCACGGAGTCTGGTAGAGGCAAACAATAATGTGAGTCCAACAGACTGGTTAAGGTGAAAGGCAGAAACTACTTTAGGTAGAAATTTTGGGTTAGTTCTAAGAACCACTTTGTTATGATGTATTTGCAAAAAAAATTGTGTATGGTTAATGCCTGGAGTTCACTAACTCTTCTAAGAGATGTGATGGCGACTAGGAAGGCTACTTTCGAAGTAAGGAACTGTAATTCGCATTTGTGTAGAGGTTCAAATGGGGTACCCATGAGTCTGGTAAGGACAACATTTAGATTCCACACCGGAGAAGGTGGAACTCTGGGTGGAATTATTATCTTAAGTCCCTCCATAAATGCTTTGATAGCGGGCACCCGAAACAAAGACCAGTGTTGTCTGTTTTGGAGATAAGCTGCTATTGCAGCGAGATGTAGTCTTATGGATGTATATGCAAAGTTACTTTGTTGTAGATGCAAGAGATAACAGATAATGTTCTGAATAGAAGCATCTAGAGGATTAATTTTGTTATTTGTGTAGTAAATCACAAATAGTTTCCAGTTTGCTGCATAGCATGCTCTGGTGGTAGGATGTCTAGCTTCTTTAATAATATTCATGCAATCTGGTGGGAGATTTTGGTAGCCAAACTTTAAGACTTCAGGTGCTAGATTGCAAGGTAAAATTGACTGAGATCTGGATGCCTGATCTCTCCATGCCTGATCTCTCCATGGTTCTTAGTAAGACGTTTGGGTGAGAGGCGTAGCTTTTGATGCGGGACTACTGATAGTTCCAAGAGGGTTGTAAACCATGGTTGTCTGGCCCATGTTGGAGCAACCAGGATCATTGTGAGGGAATGATGTTCAAGTTTCCAAACTACTAACGGAATGAGCGGGAGAGGCAGAAAAGCGCAAGCAAATTTGCCTTACCAGTTCATCCATAGCGCATTGCCTTTGGACAATGGGTATGGATACCTGAACGCGAAGCTTGGGCATTTTGTGATTTTGTGTGTGGCGAACAGATCTATTTTTGTGTGGCCCCACATGTGAAAAAATGGAAGAACTTTAGGATGAAGTTACCAATCGTGGATCCACTGTCTGACGACTGAGCAGATCTGCAATTTAATTGTATACTCCTGGTAGGTGTTCCGCAAGGAGATATATGTTTTGCGGAATAGCCCAACTCCATATGCTTTGAGCGAAGTATGAAAGCTGCGGAGAGTGCGTCCTCCCCTGTTTTTGTATGAAGTACATTGCTGTCATGTTGTCCGTACGGACCTGAATAGCTTTGCCTACCAGAAAGAGTTGAAAGGATTTTAAAGCTAGAAAAATTGCCAACAATTCCAGGTAATATACGTGGAATTGTTTTTGCTGAGGGGTCCACGTGCCCTGAATGGTATGATTCTGAAGATAAGCTCCCCAGCCGGAGAGCAATGCGTCTGTTAGCACTATCTGTGGAACCTGGTCGAGGAACGGCCGCCCTTTGGAAAGGTTTTGCGTGTTTCACCAGGAGGGATATTTAGGGGAGTGGAGGCGAATTCCAGCTTATAACCATACTGGATTTGTCTTACCCACTTGTCTGTTGTGATAGAATTCTAGACAGGTAGGAACTGTCAGAGGCGTCCCCCGACAGGAGTGGGATGATCGGTGGGAAGTGAAGGGAAGTCACTGCTTGGAGGTAGGGGAGTTGCGGGTATTGTTACTGCAGCCTCTTCCCTTACCGTTGTTGCCTCTGTACCCTCCACAAAAGTATCCTCTGGAGGAATTAGTTTGATTGGGGCTTTTATAGGTAGAAGGATGCTCTGAGCCAATAGGTTTGGAGCAAGCCCTGTAAAAGGAGCGACAAAATGAACCTCTAGGGAAAGGTAATTGCAAGGCCCCCTGGACTTGGCAGTGTCCGCATCTTTTTTCGTTTACTCTAAAGATGTATCGACTGTGGGCCCAAGAAGATGCTCTTAGTCAAAAGGCTCATTAAGAACAGTGGACTGCACCTCCTGCTTGAATCCAGAGATTCGGAGCCAAGCAAGTCTGCGTCGCAAAACGCAGGTATTAACAGCACAAGACGCCGTATTAGCCGCATCAAGCGCACATTCTATAGATGTATTTGTTATTAATTTTCCCTCCTCTATAAGGTGATTAGCTTTGTCTTTATATTGGTCAGGAAGATGCTGCACAAGCTTTTCAAGCTCATCATAGTAATATATCATCATTATATGTGGCCAACAAAGTGTGGGCATTGGCAATCCACCAATGATTTCCAGCCTGTGATGAGATAAGGAATCCAAACTCATAGACTCATCTGGAAAACTTATCAGGAGAAGGGGTGTCGCCTGTGTTTTGTGAATTTGCCTGTCTTGCGTGCATTAGACACCACAAGAGAATCTAAAGGGACGTAACCTTTAACCCCTTCCCTGCTCATGACGAGCTCAGCTCGTCATGAGGCACGGTTGAGCTGTGCTTATGATGAGCTGAGCTCGTCATGTATAATGGGAACTCATTGAATGCTGCACAGGAGAAAAATCTCCCTAGCAGCCAAGGTGTTAATGTACACTGGGTCATTGGGAGCTGCCTTATATCTTTTGTCCACCCTGGTGTTAAGAATGCTGGCTCACGACTGTGTTCTTAAAAACTTCCTGTGCATGTTTTAGCATGCCTTTTAATATTGTCAGGGTGTGCGTGGACTTTTGTGAGGGTGCAAATGTTTCCAATAAAAAGTCTTCCTCTAAGGGAATCAGAGTGTAATTGTACTCCATGGTATTGAGCAGCTCTATTATTTAGCTGAGCAAACCCGATATGGTCATATGGTGGTGATGGCCTAGAGAGATAGAGGTCCAGGTCATTGTGTGGGTTGGGATCTGTGTTGTAATCATCCCAAGGATCTGTATTGTATGGGATGGTATGTGCGTCATCATCCCTATCTGGATCTCTAGTGTGCTTGAGAAAATAGCAGATTTAGATCAGCTGGAGAAGGAGAGAGGTGGAGAAGTATTGATGCCTATGTCCTTCCGCTTCATGGGTATTTCAGTCTTCTGAAAGTGTCCAATTTTCTCTTTTTAGGATGCGTGGAGACAACTTTGCCAGTTTCTGGGTCAATAAAGAGAGTTTTTTGATTTGGATCCGAAAAATCTGGTACAAGCTGTTGTGTGGGTACAATGTTCTTTTTCGGTGCCGAAGACTTATTGTCAGAATGTTCTTTAGACCGTGTCTCTGAAGCTTTCTCTGGGGTCTTGGACTCCTTAGCTTTTGTTATAGGAGTTTGTGGCTCCGAGACCTTTTTCGGCTCCGAAGATTTTTTTGGCTCTGAATGCTTGTCCTTTGTTTGTTTTGACGCTGAGGCCTTTGGCGTCAAGACTGTTTTCAGTGCGGATGAAGAAGGGGGTGGTACCTCTTTAGTTTTGGGCTTCAAAGGTGATTTTTCGGCACCGGAATGAGGTTGGCTCGATCCAGAGTCAGAAGGCTTTTCTTTTGATTTCATAGAAGGGCCCGAGGGCGGGGCGTCTGAAATGTGTTGCCAGTGTCGACCTGAGCCCGAGGGCGAAGGTTTTACCGGAGACTTAGGTTTGGTTTGGAGAGGGGTCTCGGAACTCATGGACCGCTGAGCCGGGGTGACTGTCATCTTCGATGTCAGTTTGTTGGCTTCGGAGACTGAGATGTCTCCTTCATCAGCTTGATGCTCCGGCTGTAGATTGGGATCTGCTCCGAAGAGGTTTGAAATCGAGCTGTTTCTGCGAGACATTTCGTGACATTGAGCCGGACTGTCTCGGATGGTTTTCTTCGACTTGAAAGATGCACAGGCCTCGCAGTTCTGGTCTTCGTGCTCGGGGGAGAGGCAGAGGTAACAAACCTCATGTAGGTCTGTGTGTGGAAACTTAGAACCACACCCGGGGCATTTTTTGAAAGGAGTACTTTCCATTGACTGCTGCCGTAGTCGCAACAGATAGGCCCAACGGCCCGCGTCGTAGATAGAGGTCGAAGATTTTATATTTTCTTAAGATACGTGTCGAAAAGGAAACACAATCGAGATGATACCGTCGAGTGGTGAGGGATTGCACGTCAAAGGGGGTTCGAAAACAACACCGACCCGAAGCGCAGCAAATCACATCCAAACCCGATGGCGGAAAAAAACTATTTGTAGATGGAGTCAATGCCCATGCGCACTGTCACCCTAAGGAGGAATCACCTATCTCGTGACTACAAACACTTCTTCCAAGACAAAAAGAAAGCGCAAACATCCGAGCCCAACACCAGAAGGTGATCTGTGCACAAGTATATGATCTACTGCTCATATGCCTCAAACATGGGTTTTCACCTCTGAAAGGGACTGAGAATGGCACGGACCGTATTTCATGACATAAGAACTATGTTGGACAAGCAGGATGCTACTTTTAACACTGTGAACCCTGGGCTGCAATTAGAAAATCTAGGGGTTAATTGTGCCCTGGTTTATCTTTTTCTTAAAAAGCAGCTGCCAACGCCTACTGCTTTCCTTCTTTGGGTTCAAAGGTGTCTCACTACAATGGGGAGTGTCCAAAGCTTGTTACAGTCCCTGAACTTATTTGATATCTAGCTCAACTACTGACCAAGTTGTTTATATTACTTGGCTGTCAAGTCTTCTCAGATGTGGACCATGCACACAGGGTCATCTGACTACATTATAATGGGGGCAGGAGTCTGTAGTGCCCTTGATAGATTGCCCAGTCACTGGATTGGTCAGAACTGCCCAACCTAAATGAAGATAAAACAGAGTTGCTATTCCTTTGAAATATCAGACTTATTGGAACAATATTTTATGGCTCTTCAGTATGGGTGGCCACCTGTTCTGCAACTAAAGTAAAACCTCTGGGTGTATTCCTTAATCAAGAGCTCTCCTTGAATCAACGTGGTGTTTAGAACGTCTA
Organism: Lissotriton vulgaris; assembly: GCF_964263255.1. Classification (NCBI taxonomy): domain Eukaryota; kingdom Metazoa; phylum Chordata; class Amphibia; order Caudata; family Salamandridae; genus Lissotriton; species Lissotriton vulgaris. The sequence goes on from NC_141687.1 coordinate 284,468,100, forward strand.
TACTACTCCTTCGCTCACTCAGGTAAGTGTTGCCCCCTTCTTTTATCCGAATGCCAAGCAACAATTTTTACTTCTTGCTTTTTGACTAGATAAGATAAGTGTAACTATATTTATTTGAGACTTTAGGCATACCAATTTGCAAGGTTACATTGAATACAAAAATTTCTATTCAAACTGTGTATGATAACAAAACTATCAGAATACTGCCAACCAGAAAAACTCTGCACTGGCTTGCAGAAGATGAGGTAATATGAATTTTTATGGTCAATTGTGTCCCCTAACGTGAACCCCACCGACTCCATGTACGAGCTTAAAGTGCATGTAACTTCCCTCCTCTACCAGTTATGAAGACGCAAATACATTTGCGTCCAACGTTAACATGTCCTCTTTCAGATCCACCATGAATGGATCGATAATTCAGTTCCTAAGTATGCCTTGCCAACGTCTTTCCATGGTGTACTTTCACGTTTTCCTAGCCCTGCAGAGTTAGGCCCTGATTTCTGCCATCGAGCCCTTTCTGTTCTCTGCCTCCTGAAAGCTGCAACGTGGGATGCATCCCTGACCTCTGTCCTACTCCCTGCGCGGCGAGCGGTGCCCGGCTCGGCCTGCTTGCCTGCCAAAGACAGTATTTTGCCTTCAAGTTATCAGTATAGCCGAGTTCAGCTCCTCGAAAACACATTCCAGTCTAGCAGAATAGATAAACATTTCCCCGGCTGCAGAGCAAAGGGCCCGGCCTCTCTGTCTCCATGCAAGTAATTCATTGCTCCCGTTACCATGGTAGGCCCATGGCCCCTCGCATTACACGCAGACACGTAGTCACATATGCACGCATTAATAGTCAGTATAGAGTAGCTTTTGCCCAAGAGACCTTTCCTTCTAGATAATATAGTTCCCTAAACACAAGATATCAGATATGATTTAGGAACCAGTCATGCCAGACTTCTGTCTCTTTCCTCTAGTGCTAAATGTCAAGTCCCCTGCACCCTCCAGCCTCACGTCAGTCACACGTCATGCTGCTGCGCGCGCATCCTTGCTACAGATTTCTGCTGACACTGCAAGATTCCACTGTGTAACCACCCACTTGTGACACTTTCATGTGACGTTTCTAGCACACACCTCTGTGTACGCCCTCGTGCACGCCTTTCTGTTACGCACATGTGTTCTTATCTCGTTTCTCTCAGCTGTTACGCCTTCTGTATCCATCACCATTATATGCATTTACTATAAATATTGTATTCTGTCAATAAAGTATTGTCTATCCCTTCCTGATCCTTTATGGTGAAAGGAACATGATACCCTGGTTCGAACCATTCCATTTTATGGAATAAAACCCTTTTTAAACTCAGATATCACGGATTTTGCCTCTTATTTTCGACTGAGTTAATTTATTGAACTTTACTGCATAGAAATTCCGACGGTAAATATTTATTTACCACATTAATTTGGGGCCCGAATAGGGACCCCTCCCCCACCTTACGCGCCGGCGGTGCGTTGCAAGCCTAGCCCCCTGCCACAGCCGAGACGGACAATTACGCGTACCCGCAGGATTTCCTGTATCTCCCTCTGGCCAACGGAGGTGACTGAGACTGCGATCGACACCCAGACGAGGCGGTGAGGAGTGCGGAGGATCCCGACCAGAGCCCAGCCAAGAGAGCAAGATCCGAGGTGTTTAGAGGCCCACCAGTTCCGACGTGCCAGTGACGTCACGAGTCGAGTCGAGTCCGGTCCAGTCCAGACGAGTTTTCCGAGGCCTTCCGTTCCGTGCTTCCCGGTGAGTACCGTTGCTGGGGACGCATCTAGACGGGTGCATTACTATGCATCCGGTCAAGACGGGTTTGGGTACACAGACCCGGTCTGCACTGTTTTAGCAGTGTATCTGTACTGTTTAGCAGTATATCAAGTATTCGTGTCTTCAACAGTTCGATTTTTGTTTTCGTTATAGAATTCAAGCTTAGTTAATATGTGTTCAAAATGTTTCTATGTGATTAATGTCGTGGTGTGAGTGACTGTTTGATATACATTACCGTGTTTCTGTGTCAAAAGTGTGTTCAGGTTCAAGTAAGTATCAAGTACCGAATATCAAGATGCCATTGTTTTCTAAATTAAGACAGATAGGAACTAGGAAAGGGATACTAGAGGAAGCGATTCCTGTCCCACCTAGGGACACTCCCGGAAATGTTATGTACCATAAGCATGGCTTAGATGCCATCTTATATCTAGATTTATGGGCCGATTATACTAAGAACCTAGACGAGAAATATAGATGGCCCGTTACAGGGACATGGGATGCAGATTGCATCATGAGAGTAGAAGAAGCACTATGGAAAAAGAAGGCCAGACAATCTCAGAAAGACGCCATAGAATTGTGGCGTAAAGAATCGAATAGACGTACAGAAAAAGAATTCAGAAAAGCAGAAAAACATAGAGAAGATTCAGACAAAGCCCGAGAAAACGTACTAGTTGAAGAAGGGATACGAGTTAAAGCAGAGCAAGTAGACCGACAACGAAACACTCTTGTGAATGGTATGTATCCTCTTTTGGCCGAGGGTTTACCTAAGGCCATTCCGGAAATACCAAAAGATCTGACCCCTCCATTGGTTCAGACTAAATTACGTCACAAGACCGCAGCAGACATTTTTATTTCTTCCTATTTAGACGATGTAGCTCCTACATATACTACTGCACCTGCCCATGTACCCGTACCACCTGCACCTGCTGACGGTCTCCTACCCCAAGATCATCCGCCCCCAGGTCCGCAACAGCAGATCCTTCCAGCTCCGTTACCCGCACCCGTTCCCGTTGTCCCCCCTGGCATCCAACAACTGCATCCATTAAATCCTTTTGGGACTGGCGTGGTCCAGGACCCAACCCAGCTACAGCAAGTACAGCCAGGTTATGCTCAAGCCTCCGGTTCAGGAGGTGCTACAGGAGGTTATCGAACACCCCCACAGATACACCGAGTTACAATGAGAGATTTAGCAAAGGCTCGAACACCGAAAGGCGCTTCGACCGAACACCTTAGAAGAGAACTTACAGACTGCAGATATGACACAGTGCCTGGTACGTCAGGACCCATGTTGTTAGCGTCCATACGTTTGAGACGCGTTACAGATTATTTGATGCTACTACCCGAAATGCCAGAACATCTAGACAAATTGTATTTCTTTATCAGAACAGGAGAAGGACCGGAGTCTGTTGCCGACGCCATGTCACGTCAGAAAGTTGAGACTAAAGGTTTTATAATGCGATTTTTGGTTAATTGTTTAATAAGAGAACAAGATCAGGCAGGTTTTCCGCAAACTGAGATGAAAAGACTGATTAGATGGAGCCAGAATATGGCGGAGGGTAAACATGATAAGGAGAACAGTATACATATTATGGTTAAAAAGATCCGTAAAGAAATAATAGACATACATGCCCAGCGAGCACCTGACGAAGATTTTGAATTAGACGATCCACTTTCCTCGCAAGAGGAGGAGGAAACAGAGAATGTAGCAGAAACATCGCAACAGTCAGACAAAGAGATGATAGCATATGTAGGTAAGGGAAAATACCTTAAGAAAACAATACGTCCAGAAAGCAAAATAATTTTTCTCTCTGCTATATCAAATCCAAGTTCTCCTGAACATATGTTTCAGGCTACCGATAAAATACTTCAAGATCGAATGGGGTACCATGTACTCAATTCTATGGATGAGCAAGAACTAGCCCGGTCCGCAGTACAATGGGCTAACGATTCCAGTACATATAATGATGATGCAATAGCTCAGACGTTTTTGAACCTTTCCCCTGATGAACAAAAATTAGCTGGTGTATACATGATTCAGCATCTCATTACGTTGTTTAAATGCCAACATTCTGATCCAGGTCCCTTACCGGATATATTAGTAGAACTACTCTCTAATAGATGGAGAGGCCTAGGTACTGATTTAATTAAAGAAATTCTAGAACATAGACACAAGTATAGTGATTTTCTGAAACCACAGTTTATGTCAGCTCCACCACCCTCAGAAAGAAAAATGTTTTACTTTGACAGACAGAATCCCTTACGGGAAGTACATCCGGTCAGAAAAGACGATAACACACTAGAACGTGTATTTGTATATACACCCATCACTAAAATGGAATTATTGGAAATTAAGATAATAGTGCCCAGTCATGATAAAGACCCCGCAGGTTTTCACCGAGAGATTAAAGATATGTTACTCATGGGCGATTACACGTATACAGATATTATGAAAATGTTAAAAGTACTGTTGCCTGCTGGAATTTACGAGAAACTAAAGGAGAAAGAATGGGAGGTGGGAGACACAAAGATTGATTGGGCTGCACTAGAAGTTGAAGAAAATGGTCGTACCGCAGGTTTAGGCCTTGGGGATAAAGCTAAAGCATTTCCAGGTTTATTAGTTCAGGTTTTACCTAGACTGTTAGCAACTAAAAAGGAAGACTGGGACGCAATCTCAGCCTGTAAACAGAAACACGATGAAGACACCAGTGATTTTTATTCTAGATTCGAGAAATGTTTTATTATTAACAGTGGCCTGAAAACAAGTAGCGAGTCATACCCACACCTCTTTGTATCAAAATTAGTCGAGAATTCCCTGCCTCAAGTTAAGAACCGTGTCTTGAAAGTATAAAGTACATGGCAAGCAAATACACCGTCACAAATGTTACAAATGTTACAGTACCACCAGAATAGAATTAGGGAAGAACAAGATCACGAACAGAGACGTATGAAAGATACGAAAATGAAAATGTTAGTTGCTCAATCAGTTCCAGCTGACGGTCAGAAAAAAGGTGTGGCAGTCAAATAATACGGCGGCTCCCGTTAAAGGGACATGCAACTATTGTAAACAGCCAGGTCACTATGTGAATGAATGTACGGTTCTGAAATACAATATAGCAACAGGAAAAACTAGAGAGACCACGTCAGCCTAGACAGGACCAGGTCCAACACCAAGTTCAGCAACATATTCCACAGAACGCACAGCCAATGCCTGCTCCACAACAGACAGGACAGACAGTAGCGGTACCACATCCACAGCCCATTGCCGCGACACAGCAAGTTTCACAGCAGATGCACCAGTATGCACAATCTGATTACCCCGATTATCAGCGTTATTCATGAAACAGCCTAGAGAGGGAGGTTGGCTTGCCTCTCATTGAAGTTCCTGTAGATAAAGAGGGTCCTTATGTACATAGTCAAGTATTAGGAAAAGATAGAAAGTTTTTGATTGACACAGGGGCAAGTCGAACAACAATAAGTCATGACGAGGTTCCAGGGGCACCCCTCTCAGGCTCACAGAATGTTTCCCTTGGTTTTTCAGGACATTGTTAATGAAGTATCGAAACCTGTTCCCCTAGCAGTTGGTCCATTATCACGCACTACAGACTTACTACTCACGAAGTCAGGTCCAGAAAACTTGTTAGGTATCAAGACACTGAAAGCTCTAGGAGCTGTAATATGTTGTTCTCCGGAAGGAGTTAGACTGTTTTTACGTGACTTTAAAGGTCACTATGTATTACGAGATTTTGATGTCAGATTGAAAAATGTACCAGAACATTTGTGGGCGAAAGGCCCAACTGATGTAGGTTGTATGCACATTACACCATACCGAGTTACACTCAAGCCAGGAGTTGTACTGCCCCGAATCCGACAATACAAGTTACCACCCGATGCTGTAGTGGCTTTACTGGAAATCATTGAAGAGCTCATTGCACAGGGAGTGGTTGTAGAAACCGACTCCAATTTATGTAATTCCCCTATCATTCCGATTCTTAAACGTACTGACCCGAATGCACCACCAGTTTATCGGTTGGTGATTGATCTGCGAGAATTAAATAAATGCATTGTGCCACAGTACCCTGTGGTCCCCGACATCTCATCCTTATTGACTGCTATTGATTCAGAGGCGACGTTCTTTACTGTAATTGACCTCAAGAACGCCTTCTTCAGTGTCCCCATTGATCCAGAAAGCCAATACCTTTTCGGTTTCTGTTTAAATGGCCGTAGCTTCAAATTTGCACGCGCACCTCAAGGATTCACAGAAAGCCCCAGCATCTACAGCCAAGCATTAAAAAGACAACTTGACAGTATTCACATGCCAGTTAACACAGCCCTACTGCAGTACGTCGATGATCTGCTGATCACCGCTCGTAGCGAACCTGAATGTGAACATGTATCACTGACGGTTTTGCATTTCTTAGCTGACAAAGGACACAAGGTGTCCCCTTCAAAGTTACAATTCTGTGTTCAGCAAGTGGTGTACCTTGGGCACTTGCTGTCCAAGTGGGGGAGACAGCTAACACCTGACCGCATTGAGTTAATTGCACACTTACCGCAACCCAAGACACAAAAGGAAGTGCGGGCCTTCATTGGCCTCACCTCTTACTGCAGGCAATGGATTCCCCAGTACGCATTTCTAGCCAAGCCACTTATACAGTTGACAACACAGGAGGCAGCGACTTCGACTGTCCTCCCTTGGACTCAGGAACACACACAGGCTTTTGATGAATTAAAGAAAGCATTATGTCAAGCACCAGTTTTACAGAAAAACAGGGTAGTCCCTCTTATTTAATTTAAGAGAAAGGGGATAGACCTTGTTTATATCATGCCACCATAGCTCAAGAGATCTACACAAATAAAGCCACTAATAACAATTATCACAAAATACAAATACACTTCAAATAAAATATCTCACAGGTTTATTACAAAAGATTTGTACAATATCAAACATCAAATAACTGTGCCACAGTAGTAAAATTAAAAAAGAGTGTCAGCATCATGCACAAATGATGTACATCTCTATAGTATATACATTACACAATTTAAAAACGGCAATAGATTAAAAACCAAGTTGTCGACGCAGCGTTTCGGTTTCCTAAGTTGACACCTTCATCAGGACAGGGTTCTATGCAATAAAGAGACAGCGAATTAACACAACATTATTTCTTATCCTAGACATTTCTTTCATATACCAGCCCTTTGCTCTCTTTTTTTGGCAGCTTATCTAATATTTACACAACCATATTCTTTTATTTGCAAAGGGACATTTTTCTCACAAGTTAAATGCAGTCTAAGGTAACATATTTCATCTGAGTTCATATTCTAAAGAGCAGTCAAATACCATGCACCAGTTTTAGCAACACCTTGTTACAGCAAACCTTTTACACTCTTTGTTACAGAACGTGATGGCACAGCATTATCTGTTCTCACACAAGACCAAGCAGGTTCACATAAGCCGTGTGCTTATTTTTCGAGTACATTAGACCCAGTAGCCCAGGCTCTGCCTACGTGCTTAAAATCAGTTGCAGCGACAGCCTTAGCGATCCGACAAAGTGATTCCATAGTGTTAGGACATCCCCTGACAGTACAAGTTCCACACTCTGTGGAAGTTCTCTTAAACAGAACACAGACTCAACACTTGACTATAGCACGACTGACAGGTTATGAATTGACATTGTTCCAGCCACACATAGAAATCAGACGCTGTAATATACTCAATCCTGCCACATTGTTACCCTCGAACATTACAGATTCAGTTCCACATGATTGTATAGAGATCATTAATGCAGTAACAAAGCCCCGACGAGACTTGGCAGATGTTGCACTGACTAACCCAGACCTGACACTTTACGTGGATGGTTCATGTATGAGAACAAGCACAGGAGAATTAGTGGCCGCATATGCAGTGACCACTGAAACTGAAGTTAAGGAAACACACCGTATTGATACACTGTCTGCTCAAGCTGCAGAGCTCGTTGCTCTGACCCGAGCCTGTATAGTAGCCAAGAACAGGAATGTCAACATATACACAGATTCACGTTACGCATTTGGAGTCGTACACGACTTCGGTGTACTCTGGCAGGAAAGAGGTTTCTTGACCTCCCACGGAGCCAAAATCCAACATGGTCCCCTCATTCAAGAATTATTGGAAGCAATACATTTGCCATCAGCCATAGCTATCATGAAGTGCAAGGCACATACTAAAGTTACAGATACTATTTCCCAGGGTAACGACCTGGCCGATCGAACCGCGAAACACACAGCTCTGACTCACACACATGCAGCTGACATGACAAAGACAATAGTTCCGACACCTACACATTGCATGACAGTTAAGGATCCCGCACTAGATGTAATTGACATACAGACACATGCTACTCCAGACGAAATAAAGAAATGGACTGAACTAGGAGGGATCCAGACAGACCAGGGATGGATGACGAAGGGAAAAGCCACATGGTTTCTCCCCGACTCTATGGTTCAAGTTATGATCAACACTGCACACAGTCCAGCACACTTAGGAGAAAAAGCCATGTTAGACAGTTTACAGAATCTCTGGTACAATAAACATTTACGAGCAGCAGCAAAACAGAAAGTGCGTACTTGCATGATCTGTTGTCAGTTCAATCCAGGTAAAAGCATTCCTGTAGAGCAAGGTGGATTCAATTCTCCCGATCACCCTTTTGAAGTCCTCCAGATGGATTATATCCAGATGGAACGATGTCGAGGATTCAAATATGTCCTCGTAGTTGTATGTGCACTTTGCCGTTGGACAGAAGCATATCCAGTCCCAGATTACACTGCTCCGACCACTGCCAAACAGTTGGTTCGTGAATTCTTCCCACGGTACGGTTTGCCTCGTGTCGTGTATTCAGATAATGGCCAACCATTCTCGTCCGAGTTAATGAAGCAGGTATCACTCCTGCTAGGATATCAGTGGAAATTCCACTGCGTCCGACATCCCGAGGCAGCAGGTCTCGTGGAACGCCACAATCAGACACTGAAAACCCGTCTTGCTAAGATTTGTGCCGAGAAAGGGGTAGACTGGATAGTTCGCTTGCCAGTCGCATTGTTTTACATGAGAATGGTTGCACACTCTAGAACAGGGCTAACCCCGTACGAGGTGGTCTTTGGTAGGCCACCGAATATGTGGGGGACGCCTCTGCCTCGTAAAATAACCGATGTTGATAGTAACATGTTGACAGATTACCTTGCCTCCTTGATGTCTGCACTACAATCTTGCCGTTCACAGGTAGCTGCAGCCTTTCCCGACAACACCGAGGTGAAGCCACACGAGATTATACCGGGGGACCTCGTCTTTGTGAGAAACTTCGACAGGAGTAGTCCGCTGGAGCCCCGCTGGCAGGAGCCGAAGCTTGTTTTATTAACTACAAGGACAGCCGTGAAAGTGGAGGGCCGCAAGGGCTGGCTCCACTCAAGTCATATAAAAAAATATCATGGACTTCCGCTAGAGTCAGACTCTCAGCCCGGCCCCGTCCCAGAGACTGATACAAAACTCCCACTGGTAGAGAAAACTCCCCAACAGGAGTACCGTTTAAAGTTGAGGTCTAGCAAGTCAGACAGTTTAATTGTTTAAGTCCTCCCCTAGGTGAAGCGGTTAGACAGGTTCCTGACATGTACAAGCTAGATCCCAATAGAGAGAGAGATAGACAGAAACAGCTCAAGAAACGAGAATATTGTAAATCTCTTCGTAGCCATTGTATTGTGACATTATTGATTATGTTTTTTCTGAGTCTTACGATTATTGCTGCAAGTTTACTGCTACACATGTATTTCCCTATTTCCATACATGCACATTTCTTTCCAAATAGCACTGTCGAGCATACTTTCAGCGAATTACCCCCGCATGAGTTATCTTATAGGCTTGCGCTGCGCAACAATACTTTTATTAGTATGTTACATCATTCCCATCAGACCAGCAATGCTACGAATTGTTGGATATGTGGCCGACTTCCTCCCTATCAGAAATACAAGGGAGTCTTGCCCCTCTTCCCGTATCCGTTCACACATAATGGTTCCTGTGGTGCCTGGTTCAGTTTAATAAATTCTTTAGACTCTGATTCCATAGTCTACCAAGGCAGTTGGGTATGGGGAAATCTGAACACAGTTCTGCATAAAGCATGTTACCCTAACAAGGAGGGTCTCCCACAAAGGACAGGAACCGATCTAGAAAATGAAGTATATGGATTAGGTAATTATACACTTAACCTCATGATTCTGAATGTCCAGTCTGATACAGGACCAGACTTACCCTCTATGTCAGTATTACCAGTCAAAGGCGAATTATGTGTCAGAAAGAATGGTTCAGTACCCCTAGGTCATAGTAAATGTACTACTGTGATCGAATTCAGTGATAAAGGCAAGTCTACATTCAAAGCTACCCGCCATTCCTATTTCATTTGTGGTCATACAGCATATATACGTTTGCCACTAGATTGGGATGGGACATGTTACATTGCATTCCTTCTGCCACCTGTTTTTCTAGCTCCTCCTGATTATCATAAGAACTCCCGGCTAGTACCTAATAGACACAAGAGAGATCTCCCGATTGTCGACTATACTGAAACGGCATTGGAACAATATACAGATTTCAATAAAGGTTTCTTTCCCTATTTAGGAGCTATCTTCAATAGCAAAGCAATACATCATTTGACCAGAACCCTTGAAGCAGTGGTAAATGAAACTACTTCCGCCCTAGGCAACTTAACAGAGGAACAGTCTGCTATGAGACTACTTGTCCTTCAAAATCGTCTTGTTCTTGACGTCATCCTGGCCGATAGGGGCGGAGCCTGTAGAGTCATCGGATCGAGTTGCTGTGTTTTCATTCCAGAAAACGCACCGTCAGTATATAAAGCCATAACCCGCCTCCATAAGATTGCAAGTCAGATACACCAGAATCCAGGCACCTGGACTTGGTCCGGTTGGTTCTGGAGCGTGTTATCAGCCTGGGGTTGGAAAGTCCTATCCTTCCTCGGAATAGCCCTTCTCATAGTATTCAGTTGTTGCCTATGTATACAATGTGGGCCAGCGATTTGCGGCTTGTGCGCCACATCATGTTTTCCTCATCCAAGTCCACGTTCTAAATCCCGCCTGAAAAAGGAAGAGCAAATGAAGTTATATGAACAGATTGATGGACTAATGAAGATTGATATATCATGAAGGGTCCGTAGGGGACAAGGAGGGAATGAGGTAATATGAATTTTTATGGTCAATTGTGTCCCCTAACGTGAACCCCACCGACTCCATGTACGAGCTTAAAGTGCATGTAACTTCCCTCCTCTACCAGTTATGAAGACGCAAATACATTTGCGTCCAACGTTAACATGTCCTCTTTCAGATCCACCATGAATGGATCGATAATTCAGTTCCTAAGTATGCCTTGCCAACGTCTTTCCATGGTGTACTTTCACGTTTTCCTAGCCCTGCAGAGTTAGGCCCTGATTTCTGCCATCGAGCCCTTTCTGTTCTCTGCCTCCTGAAAGCTGCAACGAGGGATGCATCCCTGACCTCTGTCCTACTCCCTGCGCGGCGAGCGGTGCCCGGCTCGGCCTGCTTGCCTGCCAAAGACAGTATTTTGCCTTCAAGTTATCAGTATAGCCGAGTTCAGCTCCTCGAAAACACATTCCAGTCTAGCAGAATAGATAAACATTTCCCCGGCTGCAGAGCAAAGGGCCCGGCCTCTCTGTCTCCATGCAAGTAATTCATTGCTCCCGTTACCATGGTAGGCCCATGGCCCCTCGCATTACACGCAGACACGTAGTCACATATGCACGCATTAATAGTCAGTATAGAGTAGCTTTTGCCCAAGAGACCTTTCCTTCTAGATAATATAGTTCCCTAAACACAAGATATCAGATATGATTTAGGAACGAGTCGATCTGACATGCCAGACTTCTGTCTCTTTCCTCTAGTGCTAAATGTCAAGTCCCCTGCACCCTCCAGCCTCACGTCAGTCACACGTCATGCTGCTGCGCGCGCATCCTTGCTACAGATTTCTGCTGACACTGCAAGATTCCACTGTGTAACCACCCACTTGTGACACTTTCATGTGACGTTTCTAGCACACACCTCTGTGTACGCCCTCGTGCACGCCTTTCTGTTACGCACATGTGTTCTTATCTCGTTTCTCTCAGCTGTTACGCCTTCTGTATCCATCACCATTATATGCATTTACTATAAATATTGTATTCTGTCAATAAAGTATTGTCTATCCCTTCCTGATCCTTTATGGTGAAAGGAACATGATACCCTGGTTCGAACCATTCCATTTTATGGAATAAAACCCTTTTTAAACTCAGATATCACGGATTTTGCCTCTTATTTTCGACTGAGTTAATTTATTGAACTTTACTGCATAGAAATTCCGACGGTAAATATTTATTTACCACACTTTAAGACCCTCTTTCTGGATTGCCCATGTTTTGTTGGACAGCTGCAACATAACAATTCACAAAGGTCACTGTGGTCAGGTAATCAGTCTGCTGTAGCTCTGGAATAGTTGGCTAATCATTTGGTTTGCAGGAAAGCCCTCACGAGATTTCTTTTTCAGTAGTTTAATCCAGCCTGATTTTGACTTTATTTATTTTTATTTATTTATTTATTTGATTTATATAGCGCGTAATCACCCCGGGGTCTCTAAGCGCTTTTCGAGGTATGTACCAACCAAATTCTACAGCCGATCGTCAAAAATTACAGCACACCCCATGCTCGCTGAAAAAGCAATGTTTTCAGTTTTTTCCGAAAAGGCAACAAGTTGGATTCTTTGCGCAGATCGGTAGGTAGATTATTCCAAACAGCTGGAAAGATGTTAGAGAAAGCACGACCACCCAGGGTGGATAGTTTGAAGCGCGGTTGAGTTAACAAAGTCGCATCTGAAGAACGCAGCCGTCTACCAGGCTTGTATGGGGCCAGACGGGCTTAGTTTGGCCCCTTTCCATACAGAGCTTTATGCGTGATGCAGAGCCCTTTGAACAGAACCCTTTGTTTGACCGGTAGCCAGTGGAGTTCACGCAATAAGGGAGAGGCATGCGTTCTCCGGGGTTTCTTGAAAATCAATCTGGCGGCATCATTCATAACAGTTTGCAGCCGGTTCAGAAGTTTTTGAGGGAGCCCTGCATAAAGTGAGTTACCATAATCCATTCTGGCTAGGATCATGGCAGAGACAGCGCGTCTTATGGTGGCAAAGGACAAGAGTGAGGAAATTTTCCTAAGTTGTCGAAGTAGGCCCACACACGTGCCCACCACTCCAGAAACTTGCCTTTGCATCGTCAGACTCCGGTCCAAAGAGATGCCCAGGCTTTTCACTACAGCTGCCGGTTTTGGAGGCGCTCCTAGTTCTGATGGCCAGAACAGATCATTCCAGGGGTTGCCCATGATGGTAATTGGCAAAACCTCTGTCTTATCTGGATTGATTTTCAACTAATTTAGAGACATCCAATTAGCAGTGTATCTCAGGATGTTCTGCACTCTTGCGTGTGCATCCGAACAATCCTCCATTTGGATGACAATTTGGGTGTCGTCGGCATAGTTGTAAATTTGGCAGTCCATCTGGTTAAGGGCCGAAATCAGGGGTTGTAAGTAAACATTAAATAAAAGAGGGGAAAGGGCAGAACCTTGTGGTACACCACAGGTAATAGGTACTGTGGTTGAGGATAGGTCCGCCAATTGAACTCTCTGAGTCCTCCCTTGGAGAAAAGAAGCGAGCCAGACAAGTGCTGTGCCCTGTATGCCAAAGTCCCTCAACCGCAGCAGCAATTGACTATGACAAACTGTGTCAAAAGCCGCGGAGAGGTCTAATAGCACCAGGGCCCCAGGAAGTTTCTTGTCAGCTCTATTCCTTAGCTCATCCAGGATGGATAGCATCACTAGCTCTGTGCTATGATGCGCACAGAACCCAGCTTGGTTTTCCTCAAGTAGGACATTTTTCTCCAGGTTGTCAGAGAGATACGCAAGAACGTGCTGCTCCAGAACTTTGGCCAGAAATGGGAGCTGAGAGATCGGCCTAAAGTTCTTTAAGTTCTTTACGTCTGCCCCCGTTTTTTTCAGCAGGGGGATCAACCGTTCCTCCTTAAAGGGGGATGGGACCAGTCCTAATTGTAGGGAATTATTGGAGGAGAGACAGAACATCGTCTTCGATGCCTGGCATGGCTAGTTTAAAGATCTCCGGGGGACACGGGTCAGCCCGAGAACCTGATTTAACCCGCCCTACAAGATTTGCCAATCTGTCCTTTGTAATCAAGGGCATGGTGACCAAGGGATCATCTACTGGGCGGATGATCGGGACAATCTGTAAAGGACAGTCCAAAATTGGGGTAGTAGCTATTTCCAATAAGAGATCTTTGATCTTAGTGGAGAAGTAGTCCTGAAATTTTCGGCAGTCTTCTTGCCTAAACTCAGGGCTCTGCTCCTTATTTTTCCTGAGTTCCGTAAGGACCTTGAAGACTTCTTTCTGTGGGTTCGGAGCTCTACAAATCCTGTCCTCATAGAACTCAGCTTTCCTTGTCAAGATAGCATGTTTATAGGAAGCGAGCTCTTGTGTGTAAAGACTCCGTGCGTTAAGGCTGTATCCCTTCCGCCATGCTCTCTCAGATTTACGTAGCATCCTCTTTTTTCCCCTAAGGGATTCATTATACCATGGGGCCCCCGCTCCTCTATCTACCAGCTTCATCCTTCGAGCTGGTAGATAAATTGTCTTAAACACTAAGAAGCCAGATGATAGTGTACATCAAGTTTATTCAATAAACAAAATAAATTATTGATGTTTAAATTGTCTGTTAATGTACTTTTGACTTCAAATTTTGGAGGGATGGAGAAAAAAAGTTGGCAAGGCTATGGACAGATTGATACGTCATCTGAAATTACTTTTAGAAGAAAAATTGGTTACCTTTTTTAGTCCATCTTATTTTAAAAAATGGATACGTTCTTTAAACAATCTTACTTTAGAACACAATATTGTTTGTTGGAGTTAAAGGTCAAACACTTTTTATACAGTTAAATCAGTGTATACAACTTTCTCTTAAACCTTAATGCACAATGTGGACCAATGGACCAGGGGAGGGAGTGGGGTAACTGTTTTTTCCCTCCTACTTTGTACACTTTGTAATATTGCATAAAGATAATAACGATTAAGAAAGTTGCTTTCCATAACATATGTTTTCAGAATGGAGGGCCTACCTCTGTTGACAGCAAAGTAAAAAAGGTCAAGGCAGGAGGATAACTAAGACCGCCGAGAACATCTTTAAGCACTAGTACAATGAATAACAAGGTCGGAGAGGTTAAAATGTTACGGTCTTTATGCACTCCAATGGCTGCTAAGTTAACGTTTTTAGAAGATAAAGAAAACTCGCATGGATTTAAAACCAAGAGCTAGTCGACTTATGATACTTCATTGGACATAGGGTTTCTTGTAAGCACCACATTTATAACCTCCTCAACTTCAAAAACTAGGCGCGGGTGTAAGGCCCTTTAGAATCATTCATTATGTTTATGCAATCGGTCAGTAAATCTAAGTGTATATTATAAAAGGAAAGCCATGGTAAGGCAGTTATATGTAATGACTAACCTGTTGCAATGTTTTCTGCCTTGCCTCCAGGTGGACAATAGATTGGGTCTGCCATGAAGTCTCCTACATGGTTGCCCAGACAGATGAAGTTATGTGAATCACTACTGACGTCGGTGCTCTAGAGCTGTGACTTACAGTCTTAGCCACCTTGAGCTTCATAACCACATTCTGAATCAGGTGTATTGAAAGAATGTACAAATATCTGTGAACAATCAATAGCAGAGTCAACCTGGATATGGATTCATAAAACCTGAATGCTTGGCCTTGGAAGATTGCTTTTTTGGAGAAAGCTCCGATATTTCTGGTTTTCCCCGCTCGCAGAATATTGGATCTAGTACCTCATCAGTGGGGGTTATATATGGTATTTCACTTAGTGTGCAAGTGTTCTCCGTGTTTTATACTCTTTGCTTGCTCGAACAATATTTAGTCGTCGTATTGCAGATTTAATCCATGCTTTTGAAGCACATCAGTGCGGATTAGAATGACTTCAGAATATTGCTCATTTTGCTGAGCACACAGATCGACAAAATGTCTACTTGTGGGAACACTTCCCTTGAACCTGTAAATCTCCACGTTATGCTCACCAACAAATAGGCAAGCATCCATCACCACTGACTGATTGGGAGACTACTACTGGAATGGCATAATTTTTACTGCATTTATGTCTTACTCGATATGGAAACAACTGCCTGCAGCATTTTTACAGCGGCTATCTTCTAATTTCCACTCTGAAGCCCCACTGGCCTTCCATTTGCTTCTGTGGAGTTCTTCCGTTAATTTCCAACATTGGGGAATCTGAAGATGCACAGGGCCACTGAAGCCATAAAAGATCCTTGGTAAGCTGACACATGACAATTCACAGGAGGTGATATTGCTATTAAATTAAAAAATAGTCTTTCCACCAAATAGGTCCTCTCATGTCTACTTAGTGTCTACAGGTAATTAAGTCTTGATTCAGAGTTTGGCTTGCTGGAAATAATACAGAGGGCAAATGCTGCTGCTTTGTTCCTGTAATGCTGAAGTCTAGCCAATCTTTGAGATCTGCTTTGAGAAACCAGTGGTTAAGTTAGCGAAATGTATAAATTACTTACTTCCTAAAATGTATTGCCACAACTACAAAGAAAGCACAGATGTTCAGCTGAATTGCAGATCTTAGAATTGAAAGTGCTTGATCCCTGCTACAAATCTTACGAATGTCCAATGTTATGGAGCACTAAGAATGTGAACAGGTATACATTGAGGTTAGTAGCTAATGCCTCTTTCACCCACTTCTTAATCTCTATTCAAAGATGGGACTGAACTTTTGCTTAGTTCCTTTTTTCTTATAAAGTACCACTTGACATGAATATCTTGCTTTCTAAGCAGCCTTGATGCAGGTTCTACTGCTTGCCTTTTGTTGTAACAGGTAAACGTCCAGTGGAAAGGATGCAAGTATGGTAAGGTTTGGTCAGGCTCAAATAAATGGCAGGTAATGTTTTCAGCCTATCTGCATAGTTCTTTTTTTTACCTGCTTTTTTAACACTACTCTCGTTATGATGGCTACTCTTATCACAGTGGATAATGATGAGGCTGGAATAGGAGGGTCATTGCTTGTAAGATGTTACGGTAGTGTGCCTCTTTCAAATGTGCTCAGTGTTGGTATTGTGACGATTGGTGTTGCTGTTAGCAAAGAGGCTGTTGAACTTAGTACAGGTGGTAACAGCATTTCAACCTGCAGTGGCTTATGTTCAATCTCTCTAAACCCACAGCTAATTGAGAGAGTGCTACAATTTTAATGCAGTGCATTCCTTCTCTGGCAAAAGTGCTGAAAGCTAATTTGTCAGCTAAAGGAAGAGTTAGTATTTTGTGTTGGGCACTCTGCTTTAACGAAGCAAGGGATATAGGCAGGAAGATCTCTGCATAGATTTGCCATTACAATATTCATATGATGCCAAATCTGCAGCATCAACGGATTCTGATGACCTAATTTAAAGCCAGCACAGAACATTTGTGAACCCCAGGAACACTAGCATTTTGTCTACGGGGAGGCCATTGGCAAACCCACTCTTATAAGCCATAGCATAATAACCCAGCAGTAATACTGTTTATGTTTGAGGCACTTGATATTCCCATATTTCATGGTCAAGCGCATCAATCTACGTCAACATTTAACCTAGCTTTTCTTCAATCACTGGTGGATGCATTTTCAAGAGGTTTGGTCATGCTCAGATGCCTTATACTTTCTTTACAGACCAAGACATTTGCTGCAAAACCCCTTTCCAGAACCTCCTGAAAGGTCTTAACATCAACGGAAACTTGTCAGTGGTCGGAAAGGATGTGTAAGCACCCATCTGAGATGGAATTATGTGTTTACGGCTTTCAGAGAAGAGCAGGTGTTCTCTTAATAGGTAAGTATTGTGGAACTTCAATTAATCTTGCTATTTCCCGGCGTTTGTGGAGGTGGTTTGACTGTGGGGTTGTTAGGCATTTTTTTAGATAAAGAGGTTTTTTTATGAGGAGTTCCTGTTGTGATTGGTACAGAGGATGGTCTTCAATCAATATCCGATTTGGAGAGAAAAAGACAAGAGGTCTCTTCTCTAGTTTGCACCTAGGGAAGTGATCCAATCAACAAAACATCTATGCACCGAGATCAGTATCCTTTGAAATGTAGATCAATGTTGTCCGTCTTGAATGCAAGATCATGGATGTGGAATGTATTGGCATCCAATCACCTCCGAAGCGGACACCTTTTAATGCCTATAATCTGAACGTTATACGAAGTACAAAGATCGAAACCAGCAATTCGCTTTTTAGGTCTCGCCTGTCGATGCGCATGCGCATCGAGCAAGCGAGACTATGGGGGCTTATCCACTCTTTGTCCAACTTGCAAGGAATCGTGGCGATTCCTTGCAGTGCCCGTGACTTTTAAGCTCAATGCGCATGCGCATTGAGCTTAAAAGCGCGTGCACATGCCCCCAGCCGCCTGCCTTGCCTACTCTCCCGCCCCCTCACTTCTTGATTGCATGGCCGCTAGGCCGTGCCTCCCCTACTCCTCCTCCTACTCTCCTCCCCTCGCCGTCTGTTCCCGCACTCCTCCCACACCCCCGCTCCGCCCCCTCCCCTGCCTGCCGCGTCGCATTTGTCGAAACTGGTGAGTCTATGTCTGTGACAGGAGGAGCCACGTCGTCTGTGTGTCTTTGTACCCACAGGTGTCCAGAAGTTTGGCCATGTTGTTTTTATGTCCTCGGAACCAAGGCCTGCTTCGATTCAGAGATGCTCGATCCCAAGTGTTTCTTCGGAGCCAATGCAGGGTTAAAGTTTGTTTGGTAGCTTTCGGTGCCGATGTACTTGTTGGTGCTGACTTGTGCTGGAGCCATCCTCCTGATGTGGCCTTGTCGCCGGATCGAGCACATTCTTGTCCCTTTTCAGCTCCAAGGAATGCTTGTGTTGTCGACCTGAGCCTGAGGGCTGTGACGTACCGTGGCACGGTGGGGAAAGTGTTTGCAAGATTTTCTTGGCACGTGAGTGAGCGCAACACTTCAAAGTCAGTCACATCAGCAGATGTTACGGGCACCCGGAGCTCACAGCCACTCTCTCTGCCCGCCCGCTCTCCACTCCATCAGGCAGCCAGCTTCAGGAGAGCAATCTGCGGGGTGCCGCCATTTTGTATAGGGTAAAGGCTCAGGCGCCAGCACCTAAAAGTTATATTTAAACAGCCCCCTCTCGCAGCAATTGTGTACTTGCAATGTGTAGATCTGGCGCTCGAGGCAGCGCGGTCCGCCAGCCCCAGGCACCTTTGCGTGCTTTGCTTCATTCTCCGCAGTTTCCCACAGCTGCGGCCTTCAGTCTCGCTTTACGCCTCGGGCTCGATTTTAGCAGCGAGATAATGGTGCTCGGCTGCGGCTGGTTCAGTGTCTCCCAATCGGGTCCCACCTTCCTCCGGATCTCGCCCAGCGGGACACTTTTCGCTCCGTTGTTTTTCGTTCGTGTGGCCACCAAAGCTTACCCTACCGTGTAGAGTGAACAGCACGCCAGTTACACCTCTCACACCCTCACTCACCCTCACACACACTCACACTCACGCAACGTCACACACCCGAAGCCTCACACCCCCTCACTCACACTCACCCTCACACCCCCTAACCCGCACACCCCCTAACGCTCACACCCCCTAACCCGCACACCCCCTAACGCTCACACCCCCTAACGCTCACACCCCCTAACAATCACACCCCCTAACATTCACCCCCTAACCCTCACCCCCTCACTCTCACCCCACACCCTCACCCCCTCACCCTCACCCCTCACCCCCTCACCCCCCCACCCTCACCCTCCACCCTCACCCTCAACCCCTCACCCTCACACCCTCAACCTCTCACTCACCCTCACTCACCCTCAACACCTCAGCCTCACCCTCACTCACCCTCAACCCCTCACACTCCCTCAACTCCTCACCCTCACTCACCCTCACTCACACTCACCCTCCCTCAACCCCTCACCCTCACTCACCCTCAACCCCTCACCCTCACCCTCAAACCTTCACCCTCAACCCCTCACTCACCCTCACTCTCACTCACCCTCACTCAGCCTCAACTACTCTCACTCACCCTCAACCCCTCACCCTAACTCACCCTCACCCTCACTCACCCTCAACACCTCACTCACCCTCACCCTCACTCACCCTCAACACCTCACCCTCAACCTCAACCCCTCACCCTCACTCACTCTCACTCACCCTCAACCCCTCACCCTCACACAGTGCAATAGGTCTCAGACCATTTCAGTTAGAGCTTTAAGAAATGTTTATGGCTTTTTTTATTTGTAATTCTTTAGCATTGGCTACAGGAAACAAAAATGCTAAACATTTACAAAAAAACCCCATAAACAATTCTAAAAGCACTTACTCTAATGGTGCGAGACCTATTGCATTTCCAATGCTTGTTCTTACTGTTCTTGGGAGGGGGTCCAAGATTGTCTCGGATGGCACTAATGGGGCAATTAACTCCCCTAAGCTTCTCCTTGGTCAAGGACCCATCTGTAGCATATTTTGCGGAGGCTGTGAAATATTTTCTGCTGCAGATGAAAATAATCTACCTGTCCTTCATAGTTATCCTAGACATCACTGAATTTGTTTATATACAACACATTGTTTTCAGCTATTTTGTAAAATAATTTCAAACTGATTTGTGAATAAAACATTTTTAAATTTAGTAAATTACACTGATTTACAAGTACAACAAAATATTTAATTCACCTTCTTATGTACTGCATTCACATTATGTAAACGTGGTCACCAAATTCCAACAACAAAGGTGAACAATATAAATAGGAGCTATGATGCCTATGCAGTAAAATGATAAAAAATAATACCTTTTTAAGTACTTTCATTGCAAATATATTTCCAGTATGTGCTCCAGCTACTTTTCTCACTTGGAAAACCTACAGAAGACACAAATGTTAGGCATCTCTAGAATTTAGTCCCATACAGCCCAATTTCTAAAGCTTAATATGAATATTCCACATTCACTAGACGTCTTTCCTATACACTTGCTATGCAGAGGATACTGCACAATGGAAATATACACAATATAGACAATGAATTTGGTGTCACAGCAGCAGTCAGTTATCTGAGGCCATCAAGCAGAATCATCGGTAGCCAGGTTTGAAAACATTTGGAAGAAAGAAAAAAACAATTTACGGATTTTATTTGAGCACAATGTACCATTGTGAGCAATAGTTAGTAGAGAGCAGTTTAGTGTACATGACGTTAGACACATTAGTGTTACACTAATACAGATTTTGTCAGCTGGATGTGGACAGAGGGTGAAAATTGTAACATACTTCCTAGAGGCACATGGACTTTTACTTTCCTGAAAGTGGATGGGCCAGACGCATGGCAAAGTCACTGACAAACACTCTTAACCAGAAATTAAGGGCATGATATACATATGGTCTTTACAGTTGCAGCGGTGTGCAAAATTAAAGACTGCGACCATAAAAATAAAAGTTGCAATGTACACACTGCAACTCAATGCAATTTACAACGAAGAGGGATCATGAAACGGGCCCTTGCCCTTTACAGATTGCACTATAATACATCAAGATCTTGTGTCATTTGTGGTTACAAATCACAGATTGAACCAACACTTTAAGGTAGGTGGGTTTCCATTTGTAATCAGCTCCCACTTCGCGACTATAGGCATTGGGGCAATAGAGAAGATCAGGGGACCACTGCATGTGTGTTCTCCCAATGAGCCACTACATCATGCTTTTCTACATTTAAATTGCAGCTCCACACTCCTTAGGAGGCAGGAGATGCAAAATTGGAGTTTTGTACATGCAGGCATGAAAGTCAGCTGTCTCTCGCAGGCCACTATCCCTGCAACCAGAGACATTTCAAGGAACGTGCAAATGAAGCTCCTTGTACGTTATTATAAATGAGGCAGCATGTAGAAAAACAGCATCAGCAGTGCGACAAAAGAATAGTATATTAGGCTCCAACTGCTTTATCTTGAATCTCAGAGACCCTGCTGTAGCTCCATATAGTTAATAAAACTGAGTTATGGAATCCAGATTCCTTACCTTGCCATAGCCACCTTTGCCCAGTACTCTAAGAAGCTCAAAGCATTCCGGCCGTATATTTTCTGGACCTCTATTCACGCTGGTTTCGGATATCTCAAACTTTTCACAGTGCTCCATGTCGCTAAATAAAAGGCAAACATGCAACACGTTTAATTTTCAAACCCAAACGTGGCAAACTAAAAAACTAAACCTATCACATGTATATCTAATTTTATATTGTTTTACACTTTCTGTAACAAACACATCATTTTTGTCGACAAAATTTTATTTCAGCAGTCTCTCATTTTAACATATAGCTTGGTGAATTAAACACTCCATGAGACACTGCGACTAAAGAATTAGATTACTTGTTCAACACCGCTGCCTCAAACTGGAAACTAATTTCTTACAATGTTGACCTCATTTAGATAGTCTCTACCAGAAAAAGCTTTACAGAAGGTAACTTGTTCCTCTGATAATGTCTTCTAGCAGCAGATTCCACACTATTTGAATAGTAACTAAAGCAGTATCTATTTGAAGGTGGGTGCGTGAATGTATTCAAACCAGAAAGTACGACGGGACTGAACAGGCAAAATGCCCTTCTCTGCGCAAGTGCCTGTGCAGATAATGAAGACTCCTAAATGAATAGAAGAATGCCCATGAAGCAGTCTGGCAAATGTCCAGGAGAGAGAGACTTCGTGCCAATGCAGTTGTAGCTGCTTTGGCTGCGGCAGAATGAACCCCTAGTCCTTCCGGATGCTGCTTTGACAATGTGTAGCAGATCTTAATGCACAGCAAAATCCAATAGGAGATCGTTCTATTCTGTACAGCCATGCCTTGTTTTGCTGCAGAGAAATCTATCTGCAGATTCGTTACCTTCTGAATAGATTCCCCAAGCATTCCACAACCAGTTGATGGGTGCATTGCTGGTTGTACAAAAATATCCTGAAGGAGTGAGCATGAAAAGTGTCCTCCCCATCTCACATCTGAGCCCAAACATTGATGCTTAGCACAGTTGTGGAGGGAAGCCCAGGTTGGTTGCTTTACTGATGTTTGTTACTGGCACTCCACTCGCTACTGCAAAAGTAAAAGACTTGGCTCAGGTGAAATGAGCTTGAATACCTTCTGGTGGTTCTTTGGGCACCAGAGCATAGCACATCTTGATGCACAGGATTATCCATCTTGATCATGACCTCTTATGCCTTGCCCTTCATCTTGCCCACATATTCCAGAAAAAGTTGGACATTCAGTCTGAACTCAAGTGCTTTATCAATGTAAGAGATGACTGCTCTCCTAAGGGTCATGACGAATTCTCTTTTTCCTTTGTTGGGCATGAGGGCGGGAAGAAGTTTGGTAGGTTGACAAATTGGCCTTGGTGGAAGGGGGTAAACCACCTTTGGCAGGCCGGGAGCCCTGGTTTTTAACACAAAATTATCAGAGAAAAGTAGGTGAAAGGTGGTTTAACACTCAAAACCTGAAACTTACGAACACTAGTAGGTGATGTTACAGCGATCAGAAAGACTGACTTGAGCACGAGCACACCTAAATGACAACTATGCAGTGGTCAAATAGTGTACACAAAAGGAACAATGTAAGAGCACATTTAAGATCCCATCAAGCCATAAAAAGGGAGATGGAGGAAACTTGTTTGTAAACCCCTTTAACCCCTTCTAAGCTCATGACGAGCCCAGCACATCATGAGTCACAGTGGAGCTGTGCTCATGACGAGCTGGGCTAGTCATAACGGCGAGCCCCGCCCTTCGCGCGATTGATTCCCCGCCTGTGCAGGAGCATTAATCAGTGGGCAGGGTCGTGACGAGCCCAGCTCGTCATAAGCATAGCTCCACTGTGACTCATGACGATTAAAAAAATCGCATAACAATGGGTGAAGAACGGAACGGCAGGTCATGCAAGTAGAGGAAAGTGGACAATTGGACAGTTTCCATTGCACACTCTTGCTGTGCCAGCAAAAGGGTAATGTAGTATGTCCGACAGGTGAGCTTGAAGAGGGTCTACAGAGTTGCCTATACCCCATCTGACTAATTTATTCCATCTACTAGAGTACACTGTCTTGGTGGAGTCTCTATGGACACAAAGTGACATCTACCACTTCAGGGCTCAAGGATTAAGAACTCTGGTTGCCCTGTTCAATCTCCAGGCATGTGTGTGGAGGCTTTAGAGGGTGGCGTGTAGAATCTACTACTGCAACAGGAGGTTCTCGTGGGTGGCAAAGAGGTTGATTTGACGAATCCTCCAGAGCTAGAATATGGTCTGTACTACCTCCAGTTGAAGACCCCACTCATGGTCGGCAAGATGAAGCAAAGTGAGACTGTCCACTCTCACGTTAGACATTCCAGACAGGTGATTTGACAGGCTTAAGCCCAGAACCAGAGCTGCCGAGACATTCAACCGTACTCCTTACTTGTTGATGTACCACATTGCGGTCATATAGTCAGTCAAGATCTGGATAGAGTGGCCGAGAAGCGAGGAAGGCCTCGAGTGCCTGACATATCACCCGTAATTCGAACAAATGTGAAAGATCAAGTCTTCTGGGAAAAGTCCAATTCCTTCGCATGCGCTCCCCACCCTGGAGTGGAGGCGTCCTTGACAATTGTTCTCATCGGAGGAGGAGTGTGGAACTGCCTTCCTTGGGAGAGATTCTGTCCACCCTCCACTACTGTAGATCCTCTGCAGTGTCACTGAAGATTTGCATACAGGATTGCATAACTCCACTGTGACACCACAATCATCACCTTAATGAAGATTCAAGGGGCATAAGGGAGGCCAAACGAAAGAACCATAAACTGGTAGTATGCAGATCAGACTGTGAAGCGAAGGTACTTCCTGTGTGATTGCAAGTCAGGGTATGGACGTAGGCATTCTATCGGTTGGCAGACACCATCCAGTCTTCAGCTTTCAGCCTTATAAGAACCTGAGCTAGGACAGCATTTAGAAATTTTCCTTACTGAGGAACCAGTTCAGAACTCAGACGTCTAGAGTGGGATTGAGGACCAGGAAGTGTTATGTTCCAGGGATAGGTTCGTATAGCAAAGATGCTTATTTCTTACAATGTCTTCTTTTTCACAACAGCATATCTGCTGGGAACTTCTGCACAGATTTGCATGCAAGACAATATTGGATTTGTTTCTCTGAAACCACTTTGTGTATACATCTAGCTTTGCATAACATTATCATGAGGCCTCGGACATCATGTACAAGGCCTCTTTGCACACTATGTACAAAGGGGGTTCTATCTTCATCCACAGGGCGACAGAGCTATATACATATCCACAACATAGCTAATCTATAAAGTACATCGCAAGACTGCTTTCTATTATCAAAAAATGAGCATCCTGATAGATTAGCAGAGGAGGCACCTGATAGATTAGCAGAGGAGGCACTTCCGCAGACAGAAAGGGTCCCTGCATGCTGAGACTTCACAATGCAGCGGTCTGACATCTCGTGAGTGGTGTGCAGTTTGTGACCAAGACGGGGCCCTTCATCCTACCCCGCCAAGTAATGGGGATGGATTGTCCCTAGGGGAGACTCTTGGCTCGACAACTACACACACTCTAGGTACACTTAGAGTAGGATTTGCATAGCAGGAGTACACCGAATTACTGCCTTGTTTATATGCTTACATATATACACTGTTTTAGCACCATAGTAGAACTGTCCCTACTATTTACGCTTCTGGTGCTTGTAATCACTTTCATCTGCTTCGGTCTACTGATTTATCACAGCACATGTATTCTATACAATAATAACATTGGTTCAATAAATGTATTGAAATCATCCCACTGTGTATTCTGTATACTTCTCTGAGCAGACATAAGCACGAGTGACTGAGCAAAAGGTTTGGATCGTTTTCCACAATCCCTGAGGGTCAGGATTGTCATATTGAGTGGTTGTCAGAAACCATTTGCTCCAAGGTATGGTTAGGAGGGCTTAAGGTGGCCCTGTGGGATAGCTGGTCTATAGGCCAACATATCATGCGGGGGTACCTAGAAAAATCTAGGCACCTAACCCAAGGTTTATGATCTCCAATCAAACGCGCAGGTCCTACAGATTAGTGGGAATTACACGACAGAAGTACCAGAAGTAGTATCCCCCCAGCTCTGTTCCTGCTCTGAAACCAACTGCACTGCGCGTTTTAGGAGTTCAAGCTCCTGAAAAACATGTAGGTGGTCAGGTGGAAGTGCCTGTGACTGGAGAGGAACGGGAGGAGGATTCTGTTGGATGGGTAGGATATACTCCCATTCCCCAATTTGTAAAAACCCAAAGACAGAAGTGATCATCCTCAGAGTTGGGGAAAGGACAACACCCTTCCACCAACAGGCTGTCTGTGTTTGGACAAGGTAGAACTAGTGTTAGTTCCCTGCGGTGGCTGGTGAAAAGGAGGCGGCGACTAGGGGAACCTCTACACTGCTTGTATGGGCGGGAGGGTTCACCTGTTGCTATTGGCTGTGTTGTTGGCAGCCCCGAAAAGAAAAGCCTCTAGAAAAGGTTCATATCTTCCGAAGCTGATAATCCAGCATTTTGGTCTGGAGGCTAAGTGATATTGCATTGGTTATGCTGTCTTTAACCCTCTCCAATGCTGAATCAGCTTCTGTTCCGAAAAGGTGTGAGTAATTGAAAGGGTCCGAGTCATTGTATGTAGGACCTCAGTGAGGATATTAGATTTTGTTTCAGTAGATGGAGGCAGAAGACTAATCTCAGCTACTCTTCTGAGAATTGAGTGATAGGAGGTAACGTATACTTTCTTACATGTCTGTGTAGTTTTGCAGCTTGAAGACTTTCTGGATTCACTATGTTGTGCATTAGTCAGCCAGAGTGGTTGGGTCCGGAATGGTTGCATTTCTGCTCTTTATTTTTTCGTGGCCCAGGTGGGCGTCGACATATCAACATTTGGTGTCTTCATGATGTCGACGCACTTCCTCCAGAAGCTTCCACCTTTGGTCGCCATCTTTGGATTCTTTTTTTCCTTCTTCTCTTTTTAAAGTCTTTCTTCTGTTTTAATAGTGTTTCTCCTGACTCATCTTTCTGGCGGAGGGGGGGGAAATCGCTAGTGAATCCAGAAAGTCTTCAAGCTGCAAAACTGTACTGTTTCGGGATTCACTATGCTGTGCATAGACTTTGCAGCGGTTTGTGGTGGCTGGGAGGAAGATGAGCTTTGGTTACTGAACATGTGTTGTAAGACCTTCTGTTCCACTTGCGCTTCCTTGTTCATTTGAATATCTACACAGTAGTGCTTAGTGAACATGTGCA
Source organism: Lissotriton vulgaris (assembly GCF_964263255.1). Lineage (NCBI taxonomy): Eukaryota > Metazoa > Chordata > Amphibia > Caudata > Salamandridae > Lissotriton > Lissotriton vulgaris. The sequence goes on from NC_141687.1 coordinate 284,495,276, forward strand.
CTGAGGACCATGTTGCTGCTTGGCAAATGTCTTGAATAGGTGTGTTTGCTAGAAACGCATTTGTTGCTCCCTTCTTCCTTGTTGAGTGAGCATGTGCTGCTCCTAGTAACTTTTGCCCAGCTTCTTTGTGGACAAATTGTATGGTTTTTGCAATCCATTGTGCAATGGTATTTTTGGTAACTGATCGTCCCAAAAACTGCTGGCAAAAGGCACAAAGAATTGCTTTGATTTCCTGCACTCTTTTGTCCTTTTTATATAGTGCATTACTGCTCTCCTGGAGTCCAGTGTAAGTAGCGCCTTTTGTGTGCTTGTGGATGGTCTTTGAAAAAAATGTGGTATTTGAATTGTCTGATTAATGTGTTACCATGACACCAACTTTGGCATGAAATGTGGGTCTGTTCTCATTACAATCCTGTTGTTTATTCGTCAATAGGGCTCTTGTAGTGTTAGTGCTTGTAATTCGCTCAGTCTAACTACCTATGTGATAGATACTAAGAAGGCTATCTCATTGTGAGCATATGCAGTGTTGCTATATGAATAGGTTCAAATGGTGCCTTCATCAATTGGGTTACAAAGAAAAACCAAAGGAAATGATGGACGGAGCGTTGAAAATACAAGCACTCACCCCCAGTCAACTGATCTGGGTTTAATCCATCACCGTTCTTTAGCCCACTCTGCCACCCCAGTTCAGACATGGCCATATGCAAATCCGTCTGACCCTGTGCCTCATGGGAACAGTCCAGCCCGAACTGCCAAGCCATGCCTTCCCTGGACCGGAAACAAGCTACCGAGGACCGGTTTCTGGCATTTCAGCCTCCGTGAGTCCCATGCTCTCCACACCACTGGAGTCAAGCTATCCTGGCTGAAGACGGCTGATCGCCAGAAACCGGTCCTAGGATGCTTGATTCCGGTCCAGGAAAGACATGGCTTGGCAGTTCGGGCTGGACTGGTCCCATGAGGCACAGGGTCAAGGCTGATTTGCATATGGCCATGTCTCAACTGGGGTGGTGTGGAGTGCAAAAAACGATGGATTTAGGCCCAGATCTCTGTACTGGGGTGAATGTATGACATTGTTCTGCATTCTGTCCATCAATTGTTGGTTTTGAATTCATCAATTGAGTTAGCACTACGTTGAGGTTCCATGCGGGAGGTGGTATTCTGTAAGGAGGTGCAATTCTCTTTGCTCCTTCTAGAAATCTCTTTACTACTTGGGCGGTGAAAAAGCTTTCCCTGTTTCTTCCCTTGTGTAAGCCACTATCACTGCTAAGTGCACCCTTAGAGATGTGTAGCTTAGTTTATTTTGTAGTAGATATGTTAAGTATTTTAGTACGGTTGATTCCTTGGTAATTCTTCTTTGTAGTTTCTCCCTAATGCACCAGTTGGAGAATCTTTTCTACTTTGCTACGTAGCACTTTCTTGTGGTTGGTCTCCTTGCCTCTCTAAGCACCACCATAGTGTTTGCTTGTAGTTTGAGGTGTGCAAACTCTAGGTCTTCAGGAGCCATATTGCCAGGGTGAGGCTCTCCGGCTCTGGGTGAAGAACCCTTCTGTTTAGCATCGTTAACAGGTCCTTTCTTGTGGGGAACCTGTGTGCGGGCGCTAGTACCATCTCCATGATCTGTGAGAACCAGGTTTGTCTGGCCCACTGAGGTGCTATCAGTATTAGCGTCATGTGCTGAATCTGCATTTGTTTAGTACTCTGTGTAGCAGTGGTATCAGTGAAAAAGCATAGGCAAATGTCCCTGACCAGCTTATCCATAGCACATTCCCTAGGGACCGTTTGCCCAGTTGCCTGGATGTGTTGTCTTAGCTTATTAGTGTGCTGAAAATAGGTCTATTTGCGGAGTTCCCCATTTGTGCAATATCTTTTGGATTTCTTGTTGATTGATTTCCCATTCATGGGATGCAGACGTCTGTCTGCTTCCACATTGTCCTTCCATGGTAGGTGTATTGCTAGCAAGTCTATTTGTCTTGGAATTGCCCCTCTCCATATTTCCTGTGCCAGCACTGATGGGGGCACTGACTGTCCCCCTCCTTTCTTGTTGATGTAGAATATGGTGGTTGTACTCTCTGTTTGGATTAGTACCCCGTGTCCGTAAAGTTGCATCTGAAAGGCTTTTAAGGCTAGGAACACTGTCTTTATCACATCCTGTTGTGACCACAATCCCCCTTACCCTAAGGGTGTTTGTGTGTGCCTCCCACCCCATCTGGGAAGCATCTTATGTGATGGTCATTGTTAGAGTTGGTTGTGTGAAAGGCTTGCCTTGTGTTAGGTTATGTTCCTTTTGCTCCACCATGCTATTTCGTGCTGTATTGTTTGATGAACAACCACTAGATCTTCCCAACTCCCTGTTGCCTGTGATCATTGTTGTTGGATCCATTCTTGGAATGGCCTCATGTGTAGGCACATATTTGGGACCAAATGCATGCATGACGCCATCATTCCCATCAGTTTGCTCACTGTCCTCACTGTCAGAGCTTGCCCCTTCTGGTAAAGATGGGTCTCCTTCAATATTGCCAAAGTTCTCTTTGCACTTGGAATCACGTTGCTCTGTATGGTGTTCGTTGGACTTGGCCCTTCTGGCAGGTTCACCCCTAAACTTTTTGCTTTAGTATGTGACTTGGTGTTGGTTTTTGGTTTCTGGGCACTTTCACTGTGTCCCAGTGTAAAGTGTGTGCGCACTCAGTGTGTGTGGTGAGAATGGCCTGCCCTCCCATAGGAATGCATAGGGAATGTATGTGTCCATGTTAGTTCCTGATGTGTGGGGAGTGCAGGGTTGAGTTTGGTATTGTGCGAACTCGTGAGAGTAAATGCTGCGCGATGATGTGTGCGGCTTTAATGTGTCTAGTGTGGAAGTGCCACTTCTAGACATTGGAATGTCTGAGTAATAAATATGAAGTGACTGTCTGGCTTGTGATTGGCTGGAGCTGGCTGGTGTGCCTGGCTCCAGGAGTCAGGATGGGTCTGCCCCGGATTTGTGAGTGGAGAGATCTGCATATTGATGGCAGGAGTGCACCTCTGACCTGAATAGGGCTGGGCTTTCCCTTCACAATGGTGGCTCCGCCCCCTGTGATGTGACTGATGACCCTAGCCTGTCCTGTGAATGGGGAGAGGGGCTGAGCACAACAGAGTGCTCCAAAACCAGCGGAGTCTGGTTTTCCCTTAACCCTGCAGCCTCAGACAAAGGATTTATGTGTATAAAAAGGGGCAGTGACCCCATGTAAAATGTTCTCTTCCTGAGCCCAACTTGAGGGGGAGCCTGCTGCTAGGCGCCAGGAGGACCGCCACTGGGGACTGCCTCCCTGCCTGGAGGGCACTGTGAGCTGGCCCCTGGGCCCAGCCTTCGCTGCTACAAGACTTTTGCTGGACTTTGGGGACACTAGCGATTGGGAGTGCTTTGCTTTTATTTCTTTATCCTTGCAGCGCCTGGAAGCGTTGGATTTGTTCCCCTAGCGCTTGGGAGCGCTATGCTTTTATTTCTTTATCCTTGCAGCGCCTGGGAGCGCTGGATTTGTTCCCCTAGCGCTTGGAAGCTTTTTCTTTTTACTTTTGCAGCGCTGAGCTGCCTGTCCTCGAGAGGGAATCCCGGGCGTAGGGATTCCCCCCCTCCCCTCCTCGTACACCTAGCGGGTGCCCACCCCGCGTTATGGCCACCTAGGTTGTTATTTGAATTACGGATGCCCACCCTGTCTTGTATCTTGCATTAGAGGGAGCCTACCCCTCGTTTTGACTCCAGCGATCACCGCCGCAGCCCCGAGGCCGAGCTGAGGAGCTCAGCCGCGATGTCATAGTAGGGCTGCGCTGGGATTGGCCCCAGCCGGCACAGACTCCTCCTGCGTCACTGGTGGGGAGGTCTGTGATTGGTTCCCCCCGGAAGTACTTTCCCAGGCGCCCAACCCGGAAGCCCCGGCCGAGGAGAAGCTGGGCTGAGCCTCGCGGGCTCTATCTCTCCGAGTCCCGGTCCTGAGACGCAGGGACGGGGTGAAGCACGGGCTGTGTGTGGCGTGGGGCTCCCATGCATGGAGAGCCCCGCATCCTGAAGGAGAGAGTCCCCGGACCCTGCGCTGCAGTACCAGGTGAGAGGAGGGGTCCGGGGGTGAAGAGGGAATCCAGGCACATTGTTGGGGGCTGCCCACACCCACGAGGAACCCAAGAAATCTCCAGGTTCTGCCCCAGTAAGTGAGGGGGAGCTGCCTGCACCCTAGTGTAGCTGCCAGTGTCACATTTGATTTTTAGAGCCTGTTGAGCTCCACCGATTGCTGGGGCATATTTGTTTTAGAGCCCAAGAGGCTCCCAGGGGCACATTTATTCCTAGAGCCTTGCATGGCTCTATTGGGGGCATTCCTTGGCGATTCAGAGCCCCTTGGCTCCAACGTGATTTGGGGGCATTTAGGAGCATCCAGAGCCAGAGGGCTCCAACGTGGCACAATTTATTCACATGGCTTCAGAGAGCCCAGACAGCATTCCTATCCCCAGCTGCCCAGCACTTAGTGGGCAGCTGCCTCGTTTATGCCTGTTCTTCTGCGAATCCTTCTGTTTGCTGCCTGCGCAGCCTGCCCAGACTCTGCTGGACACAAGGTGTTTCAGCCCCTGAGAGGCCAAGTTGGCCTGGGGACAGTTCCATGTGTTGTGCCCTTGCTTGGGGTCGAATATGCTACTTACCAGCATGCATCTGTTCTTGGCATGTAGGGCTGCTGACATTCATATCTGTGCATAGATCGCCGCCTAGTGTTGGGTCCGGATGATCGCACATTGTTGTCCTGGAAGAGTCTTCGAAGTATCACGAGATAGGTGGCTCCTCCCCTGGACTACAGTGCGCATGGGCATCCTCTCCATCCTCAGATTGTTTTTAGCCATTGTGGCCAAGATGGAGTGAAAGTAAGTGAATGATGACCATGCTAGAAGTATGTGTGAATGCCGCAGCTGCTGCAGGAGCCGGGGAGGAGGGCGGGCAATATGAATGTCAGCAGCCAAGAACAGATGCATACTGGTAAGTAGCATATTCGGTTCGAGGCATGTGGGCTGCTGAATTCATATCTGTGCATACAATACATAGCAGTCCCTCCATTAACGGCGGCCGCCCTTGCCAGCTGCAGCAGTTTGGAAAAGTGTTTTTAGAACAGCCTGCCCTACAGCTGCCTGCTGCTTGGAGTGCACATCAACACAGTAAGCTTTTGTAAATGTGTGTGTGGTAGACCATGTGGCTGCTTTACATATGTCTTCCAAAGGAATATTTCCAAGGAAAGCCATGGAGGCCCCCAACTTTCGGGTGGAGTGGGCCCGTGGTGGAATAGTGAGAGTGTGCTTGGCTTTCTGATAGCAGATCTGAATACATTTAACGATCCACCTGGCTATACCAGCCTTGGAAATGGGGTTACCTTTGTTTTGTGGCGCAAAGGCAACAAAGAGTTGTTTAGCCTTCCTAAAATCCTTGGTCCTATTAATGTAATACATAAGGGCCCTTTTGACGTCAAGTGTGTGGAGCATTCTCTCCGCCAGTGACTCTGGGTTTTGGAAGAACACAGGTAGTTCTATAGTCTGGTTGATATGTAAATGAGACATTACCTTAGGAAGGAATTTAGGGTTAGTGCGAAGCACCACCCTGTTAGAATGAATTTGAATAAATGGTTCTTGGATAGTTAGTGCCTGGAGTTCACTAACTCGTCGTAGCGACGTAATCGCTATACGGAAAGCCTCTTTCCATGTCAAGAATTGAAGCTCGCAGGAATGCAGTGGTTCAAAAGAGGGACCCATCAGCCTGGTGAGGACAACATTGAGGTTCCACTCCGGAGCTGGTGGCGTCCGCGGAGGAATGACTCGTTTGAGTCCTTCCAGAAAGGCTTTAATGGCAGGCACCCTGAAAAGTGAGAGGTGCTGTCTGTTTTGGAGGTAAGCAGCCATTGCGGATAAATGTATGCGAATGGAAGCATAGGCCAGATTACATTTGTACAAATGATGTTTTGAATAGATGCATCCAGCGGGTTAATGATGTGGCCTGCACAATAAATGACTAACCGCTTCCACTTCGCCGCATAGCATGCTCTGGTGGTGGGCTTCTTTGCCTCCCGGATGATGTCCATACAGTCAGGAGGTAAGTTGAGGTAGCCAAATTCTAAGACCTCAGGAGCCAGATCGCCAGGTTGAGCTGTTGCGGATCTGGATGCTGAATGTCGCAATGGCTCTGCGTCAAAAGCCTGGGTGTGAGGCGCAGCCTTTGATGCGGTACCACAGACAGTTCCAAAAACGTGGTGTACCATGGTTGGCGAGCCCACGTTGGAGCAACCAGGATGAGAGTCATCGAGTGCTGCTTCAGCTTGCGTGCCACCAGCGGTATTAGAGGTGCTGGGGGAAAAGCGTACGCAAATTTGCCTGACCAGTTCGTCCATATCGCATTGCCTTGCGACTGTGGGTGTGGAAACCTGGCGGCAAAGCTTCGGCATTTTGTGTTCTCCTTTGTGGCGAACGGGTCTATCTCTGGATGACCCCACATTTGGAAGTATGGGTGGAGTACCGATGGATATATCTCCCACTCGTGCATTTGGTGGCTGTACCTGCTGAGCAGGTCCGCCATCTGATTGTCTTTGCCTGGGAGGTGTTCTGCCATGAGGAAGATGTTTCTCTGAATGGCCCACTTCCACATGCTCTGAGCCAGATGAGACAGCTGTGAGTGTGTTTTCCTCCCTGCTTCTGAATGTAGTACATGGCCATCATGTTGTCTGTCCGGATCAACACGACATTGCTGCACAGATGTACTTTGAAGGATTTTAGTGCCATGAAGATCGCCATCAGTTCCAGAACATTGATGTGCATCTTCCTTTGCTGTGGTGTCCATAGTCCCTGCACAGTGTAATGGAGAGAAGCGTCCGTCGTCAGGATGATCTGTGGCACAGGCTCTTGGAACGGTTGTCCCTTGCAAAGGTTTTGTGGATTCCACCAATGCAGAGAGTTGTATGCCCGACCGCTCACCAACACTAGGTCTTTCAACTGTCCGTGAGCCTGAGTCCACTGACGTGCTAAGCACTCCTGAAGTGGACGCATATGTAGTCTCGCGTGCGGGACTATGGAGATGCAGGAGGCCATCATGCCGATCAACTGCATGAACACTCGCGCTGGAAGCGAGTGTTGAGGTCTGAATCTTTGTATCAGCGATTGAATGCTGTTGACCCTCACTGAATTTGGCTGTGCTGTGGCTGCCAGAGTGTTTATCGTCGCACCCAGATACTGCCGTATGTGGGCGGGTTGCAAGTGGGACTTTGGGTAATTCAGTGAGAATCCCAGATCGTGAAGAAAGTGAATGGCGTGGGACATGTGGGCGGCACACTGCTGGGCTGACTTTGCCTGGATAAGCCAGTCGTCCAGATAAGGGTAGACGTGACTGTTTTGTCTCCTTAGGTGCGCCGAGACCGTCGCCAGGCACTTCGTAAACACCCTGGGTGCCGTGGTGACCCCGAAAGGCAAAACCTTGAACTGGTAATGTTGGTTTTGGATGGTGAACCGGAGGTATTTTTTGTATGATGGGTGCAGCGGAATGTGAAAATACGCATCCTTTAGATCTAAAGTTGCGAGAAAAACCCCCCTGACTGAGCAACAGGAGTACTTGCTGCGGGGTCAGCATATGAAAGTGCTCCGATAGAATGTACTGATTGAGGGGTCTGAGGTCCAGTATGGGTCTGAGGGACCCGTCCTTTTTTGGTATCAAGAAGTACAGTGAGTAAACTCCTGTGCCTCTTTCTTCCACAGGCACGAGTTCGATTGCCCCTTTTTGCAGTATCACGATGACCTCCTGCTGCAATAAGTGCAAGTGCTCGTTGGACATAGGACGGTGTCTTGGGGACATGTTGGGTGGAGTGGATGTTCACTCCAGACAATAACCGTACTGTATGAGCTGTGTGACAAACCTGTCTGTGGTGATGGATTTCCAGACTGGCAGGAACTGTTGAAGTCTCCCCTCGAACGGTGTTGCGTGGTCGGGGGACAGTGACAAGGCGTCACTGTTTGTTGGTGGCAGAGGATCTGGAGGAGTTGTTTTCACGACCCCTGCCTTTGGCGCCGTTTCCACGATATCCACCTCAACTTTGTTTGGTGTATGTGGACTGCGTGTTGCCTTTATAGAACTGCGTGGTTTGGGAGAGCTGGCCTCTGGAAACACCTCTAGTGCTTGAGCGACGAAAAGAACCACACCTGAATTGCTGGGACTGCAAGGCCCCCATGGACTTAGCAGTTTCAGTGTCCTTTATCTTTTCCAAGGTGGTGTCCACCTCCGGGCCAAACAGATGAATAGGGCTTACTGTCTGATTAAAAATGGTGGTCTGTATTTCTGGCTTAAATCCTGAGATTCTGAGCCAGGCATGTCGTCTCAGCATGACGCTAGTGTTGAAAGCTCTGGCCGCGGTGTCAGCCGCATCCAGTGCACATTTAATACAAGCATTGGATATTAGCTTCCCCTCTTGGATGAGCATCTCAGCTGCCTCTTTGTATTCGTCTGGCAGGTGCTGCAACAGGGTCTCCAGTGCGTCATAGTGTGCCCTGTCATACCTCGCTAGAAGTGCTTGTGTATTTCAAATGCGGCAGATATTGGCCGCTTGAGCTGCCACCCTTTTCCGTGATGCCTCAAACACCTTAGATTATTTATCTGGGGGAGGAGCATCACCCCTTTGTCTGAGAATTAGCCCTCTTCCGGGCATTTGAGACAGCAAGAGAGTCCAAAGGTAACTGTCCCTTGATGTAAGTAGGTTCAGTAGGCGCTGGTTTATACTTCTCAATCCTAGGGTTTATCACCCTGGCTCTGGTAGGCTCTTTAAAGATCTCCCCAGCATGTTTTAAGACACCCTTCAGCATAGGCAGAGTCTTGACAGTTCTCTCAGACGGAAAAGGTGTCAAAAAGAAAGTCCACTTCAATGGGGTCAGCATGGAGAAGACGTCATGATTTTTAGCCGCCCTTTCAATGAGGGCATTAAATGCCGCTGAATCCTCTGTAGGTGACGTTTTTACAGCATAGAGTTGAGTGTCAGGGGCAGAGTGAGGATCACCTGGGTCAGCACCAGCTGCCCAGGGTTCATTGGTATCTTCAGGGTCTGTGTAGACAGGATAGCTGTACTCATCATCATCATCACCTTCCCCAGCGTCCACGTCAGAGTAAGTGGGTGAGACATCATGGCCATGTGGAGAAAGTGGTTCCACAAGAAAAGGAGTTGAAGTGGAATCCTCCTTTTTCTTTAAAGGAATTTTGTGGGACTCCATTGGCTGTTCCGGGGCAATTTTCCGTTTATGGAGGGAAAGTCTGCCCGTTTCGGCATCGATAAAGTGTTCTTGTTGTTCTTCCAACGAAGATTGTCGATGCTTTAAGGTTGGGACCACTGTCGTCGACTTCGGCACCGAGGGCACCTTCTCGGGCACGCTGGCTCCCATCCTAGGGGTGAGAGCCTTCGGCGCCACTTTTGGCTGCAACGTGACGTGAATGGGCGTTGACGCTTATTGAGGTTTCTCGACCGGCTTCGAAGGTGGAGGATCTTTCGGGATGACAGTTGAAGCCTTCTCCTTGATGCGCTTTAGGGAGTCCGCCACCTGCTTGGAGAAAGCGGCGGACGGCCGCGCCGAGTCGACGGGATCCTTCGAGGCACCACTAGACGTGGACGCGTGGGTTGCGCCGCTCTTGGCCTGGTCTTGTTGACGCGGAGTCTGGAGAACCTTCGGATCACCGAGTCCTTTGTTGGTGTCGACCGTCTTCGGCGCCGATTTACTCGACTCAACCACCTTGACCTTTGTCTTCGGTGTGGCAGACTTCGTCTCGATGCCCTTGACCTGTGTCTTCGGATCGACAACACCCTTCTGCTTCGTCGGTGCCGACGGCTCCGAGGCCTTCGATCGGACCAAAGTAATGCACACTTTCGGTTTCGAGGGGGGCACCAGTGCTTTTGCTTGCGTCGAAACCGTTGGTTTTACTTTCGGTTTTGATTTTGCAGTGTGCGGCTCAATAGTAATGTCCGTAGCCGAGCCCGAAGGCGGGGCCGTAGAACCCATTGTAAGATCTTGGGTAAGGCCTAGTGGCGATCCCTCGACCTGAGCCTTTTGAAGCGTTACGGCCCCAATGTCAGTTTGAGTTAGCTCTTCGCTCGAGCTATCTTCCATGGCCCCAAAGGCCCCGTCGTCGTCTCCTACCTCGTCGACGACTTCTTCTGCTTCGAACATTTCGGCGTCCGCGTCTTAGTTATAGTCGACCTCCGACGCGGGATTGGACAGGTTTTCACCAACTTCCCGGTCAGCTCCCTCACCATCCCCGGCATCGAAGACGTCCACAGGCGCCGGTGCAGTTTGCTGGGCCTCCGGCGAGCAGCGCGTCAATGCTTAAGCGTCTTCTTGGATCTGAAACGGGAACAAGCCTTTCAACTGGCTTCATCATGATCTGGCAACAGACACTTGATGCACACCGGGTGGACGTCGATGTGGGGATACTTGGAGTTATGTTATGTTATGTTATCCGGATTTATAGAGCGCACAGATGCCCCAGCAAAGGGGCGTCCTGGCGCAGGTACAGAACAAAAAGCCGGACAAGGGGGAGAGACACAACACAACAGAACTAAGGAGCAGGGGGGAAGAGAAAGGTTTTGACAGCCTTCCTGAAAACAAGGAGCCCATCGATGGCACGAATGTGGACAGGCAGGGAATTCCACAGTTTGGCGGCAAGAACTCGGAAAGAGCGTCCGCCTATCCTGGATCTCTTAAAGCGAGGGACTATGGCAAGGTGGAGGGCGGAGGACCTCAGAGAGCGTGCTGGAACGTAGGAGAGAATGAGAGGCTCCAGAATCTGAGGAGATGAGAGTTTGAGAATTTTAAAAGTCAAAGTCAGAGATTTAAACATAATTCTCTGAGCCACCGGAAGCCAGTGGAGATTGTAGATGGTTTTCCTAGCTGAGCAGAATTTGGGTAAGCCAACCAGAGCCCTGGCGGCAGCGTTTTGAACGCGTTGGAGACGGGCTAGTTCAGCCTGATTGACTCCGAGAAAAAGAGAGCTGGCATAATCAAGTTTTGACAAGATCATGGCTTGCACAATGAGCTGTCGGGTGGGAGCGTCGAAGTATTTGAAGGTGGACCGAAGCTGACGCAGGATCCCAAAACAAGATGCAGCAATCTTTTTAGTATGGGTGGAAAAGCTCAGTTGAGAGTCAAACCAGACCCGAAGGTTTTTAACTTCAGTGACGGGGATAGGAGTCGGACCGAGCTCAGACGGCCACCAGTTATCGCCCCATAAATGAGTTTGTTTCCCCACAATGAGCACCTCGGTTTTCTTGGCGTTCAATTGCAGGAAATTATCATTCATCCAGTGGGCCACGGATATGAGTCCCTCACGGAACTTGGTTGCCTCAAGATCGGAGGCCCCACTAATGGCAACAGCCAGCTGCGTGTCGTCTGCGTAGGACACGATGGAGAGGTTCCCACGCATGGCGACATCAGCTAGCGGTTGAACATAAAGGTTGAATAAAGTGGGGCTAAGAGCCGATCCTTGTGGAACTCCCTGGGCAATCGCATGAGGTTTAGATTCGAAAGGGGGGGTGGTGACCCTGAAGGAGCGATCAGATAAAGATCTGAACCATTCAAGAGCCAGATTGTCCACCCCGGCCTCAGCCAGACGGAGTAAAATGTCATGAGAGACAGTGTCGAAGGAGGCACTTAGATCAAGGAGCACAAGTGCCGCCGTATGACCTGAATCCACCAACATGCGAAGATGTTCTGCCATATACAGGAGCGCAGTCTCGGTGCTATGACCTGGCCTAAAGCCATTCTGCGTGGGATGTAAAATATTCGCAGAATGGAGATGGTTGGCTAAGATGGTATTAACATGTGCCTCGGTCAGTTTAGCAGCCCACGGGAGGAGAGAGATGGGACGATAATTTTCAGCTTTTTTAGGGTCTAGAGCAGGCTTTTTTAAAATAGGAATGACCTGAGCCTGTTTCCAGGCACAGGGAACAGAACCCGATGACAGGGACAGATTGATAAGCTTACAGATCGGGGGAAGGCAAAAAGAGGCAGATTCTCTGGATTGTGCGGGCCGCAAAGGGTCTTTGGGAAGCCTGATTTTACTTTAATAACAAGCTTGTTGAACTCCTCCATAGAAAGCTCCGGAAGATGGGATAGCTTGATGGTAGTTTTAGGAATGGCAGTGGTGCCCTGCCGAGATCCTGTAGAGTTGGGGAAAGCTCGATAGATACCTTCCACTTTACTAATAAAGAAAGTAGCTAAATCCTCACAATGGGAGGAAGAGCAGATCTCAGCGGTAGAAGTTCTACAGGTAGTAAGCACTTTAAGAGCCTTAAAGATAAGCTTAGTAGGGTTGGTGCTAGCACTGAACTCACGTGAAAAGTAAGAGGCGCGGGCCCTGCAAATGGCTCTGTGATACTTCTTAATGGTGGCGAGGTACAAAGCTTTCCTGTCCGGATCGTATGATTTACGCCAGACTCTCTCGGCTTGTTTACAAGATTTTTTTAACAGCCTGAGAGAGTCATCATACCAAGGACTGGAATGGGAGCGCTGTTGTTTAGTCAGGGTAGCAGGAATAAGCTTGTCCAACGCATTAGTGAGCCAGTTGCAATAAGATTCGTAGCCAGATTCTACATCAGTAAAAGGGGCCAAAGGGACGAGTTGCACACGGGACATCTCTTGAACGGGCTCCGTTCCATGATGATCAGTCGATAGGGTCTGTGGCGTCGACTGGGCCCTCCGCGCCGAAAGCACGCGGTTCTCTAGAATCCGGCTCGGTACAGAGCTGGAATAATCAGGCACCGAACGCAAGACTATACCGACGAAGAAAACTAAAGGCCTTTTGGCCTTAAGAAAGTTTTTATTGATTCCGACTAGAGTGAACCAATATACATCCGAACCCAGTGGCGGAAAAAAACAATCTGAGGATGGAGTCGATGCCCATGCACACTGTAGTCCAGGGGAGGAGCTATCTATCTCGTGATACTTCGAAGACTCTTCCAGGACAACAATGTGCGATCATCCGGACCCAACACTAGGCGGCGATCTATGCACAGATATGAATTCAGCAGCCCACATGCCTCGAACACATGTTTATGCCTCATGTGATGTTTGCGCAAATGTGATTTCTTGCCTACTGTGATTTTTGCATAATATGCAATGCTTTTTGCCTATACCTCTAAATGTGTGTTTATGCTGAGGAGGTTGTTTTTCCTAGTATAGGTTATGCTAGTGATATCCTGGATCCCTGCATGATATTTGCCTAAGGTGTTTAGGATTGCGTAGGGTGTACTTACCTTCTACCACTGGTTACTGGTTGTGTGCTACATTTGCTATTGTTGCTACAATTATTCTATGTTCTAAGTACTATTCCTACAAAGTGCTACTTCTACTAAGTGCTAGTTCTACCAAGTGCTTATTCCTGACAGTGGTCCATGTGGCCCTGTCCTGTGTATATAATCCCCTCTAAATTCTGCCTGTGCCAGTGGAACAGTGTAAAATGTGTGTTTATTATCTAATGTGTTTGGTATAATACAAAGGCTATTTTTAAATATAACCTTGCGAGGAGTTTCCTTTGTGGTGGGCCTTGGGTGGTGTTGCTGGGTGCGCGCGCAAACGCTTTACACATCGCTCCGGGATAAGCCTGACTGCTCGTGCCAAGCTACCAAGGGGGTGAGCAGGGGTTATCTTTGGCGGGTGACTTCCTTGCCCTGACTAGAGTGGTGGTTTCTGCCTGGCTTTGGCGCTAGCCTTAGCCAACCAGAAATCCCCATTTCTAACAGTGTTGATCTCCGCACCTAAGAATATCTTCACTTATTCTGGTTTGATTGATGATTTTCCCCAATGGATTGAAAACCCTAGTTGGGCTAGTGTTTGTATGACTTTTCATGTGCCACTTGCGATTGTTGTATGGGTTTGCTTTTATTTGCCTCTCTATTACTCGGAGGGTCTTCGGGGTGAATGCCGCACAGGCGTTGCAGTCCTCGCTGCGATGGTCGAGCGGCAGACAGAGATTGTAAAATGGGTGCTGGTCCTTCTGTGCGTACTTGTGGTGGCAGTTTGAGCAGAATTTAAACTGAGTTTTGTCCATCACCACGGCCAGGGAGCCCCCTGTGTGCGCATTCTCCAGCAACTCCAGCATACTAACCTCCTGTTCTGAGCGACAAGGGTACAAGAGGCTCCAAAGGCCTCCCTGCAACTGCCCAGCCGACCTGCTGTACTAGACCTGAAACTGAACCTGCCTGAGCCTTACTGGCCATCAAGTTCCTTATCTCAAATAGCTGCCTATATGGTCCTGTACCTTTGGTGTGGCATCAGTTGAGTCCTTCTAAAGAAAAAGAGAAATTCTGAAGTTTCGTGCTTTTTCCGGCTATGCCAGTTTGTGCCAAGATCTTACTGTCTGCGTTGATCTCCAAAATGAAGCTTCAGTGAATCAGACTTCGTGCTACAGCAAACCGGCGACGCAAGATCTGCATTTCGCGCTACAGCATCGAAAGCCCACAAGTGACAGCCAACTTTTTCCAAATGCTCCTCCACCCTCAGTGGTCTGGTAAGGTTCCTTAGACCCCCTCCGCTTTGTATACCCTTGAGAAGCTTTAAAAGGCCCCTCCAACTGTCCACTGCGCCTACTGATCTTACCGCTAATCTAGGCACACCATGCTTGAAGTCAAACTGGGCACACTGAGGTTGAAAGGGGTTCATGCAGTACAGTTGGAGGGGTTCATGCAGTACAGTTGGAGAGGTCCGCCGTGGGAAGAGGAGGCAGGCTTCAGCGGCGGGCACCTGAGGTGGCCTCTACAGCCTCAAAGGGCTTTGACTTCAGCAGCTGTAGCCACTACAGGACCCAGCCTCTGACTTGTATCGGGTCTAGAGATTCATCAGTCCTACAAGTACGGACTTGCACCCACCTGGGTGATCAACTAAAGAACTACAAGTACCAGAGTCCCGAGGGGCGATCCGGAGGAGGGGCTAGCGGTGTGCGCTCCATGGATGACTAAACACAATATGGCTCCCTTGAGCTTTGGGCCGACGGGCTCTTGGACGACGCACCTGCGTGCCGGTTCTGGCATGGAGGCCTTTGACTGTTGTGTGGCGGCCTTCTCTTCCACCCCTAACGATCTTTCTCTACTGATGAGGGAAGTTATCCCGAAACCCGAGACATATCTCGGGCGATATCCTAAAACCCGGGACATGTATCGGGTCTAGAGATTCATCAGTCCTACAAGTACCAACTTGCACCCACCTGGGTGATCCACTAAAGAACTACAAGTACCAGGGTCCCGAGGGGCGATCCGGAGGAGGGGCTAGCGGTGTGCGCTCCATTGATGACTAAACCCAGCCTCTGACTTGCTTCTCCTGGCTCCTCTGCGCTTCCACTTGCTGCTACATCTCAAGGCATGATCCACATAGGTTTGTGATCAGCAGATGCAAGCAAGAACTCATGGGAGATTACAGTAAACTAGCTATTCTCCACATAGGGGGGGGGGGGGACTAACTCAAGCTGGGCAGCCTAAAACAAATAAAGTCAGTAAAGAGAAAGCAAGCAACAATGAGTTATAAAGCACAAAGCTAATGGTAAACAATGGACAGAATGCATTCCCAAGGAAGCTTTCATAATGTCCCCAAGTCTTAAGCAAACCAGACAGCTGCACAGTTGAGTATGCTTTGACTGAATGATCTATTTACTGAAATTCCCCTGTGTGGTCCAAAATACCCCAGGTGAGGTCCAGACAGGGTTTTTTGTTCAGTGGCTGATGTGACACAAGGCGTGCTGTCAGAGTGAGGCACGTCGAGGACTGGTTGGGCATCCCCCATCCAGAAAGCCCCCGGAGGCAGGAATTGCCCTTCCAGACCTGCAATAACTTTTCATGGATGACACAACTACAAGTGATCAATGACTGGACCTTTTCCACCCAAGATGAACCACTATGGACCTAGAGAGTTTTGTACGGCAAGTATATTGCGAACAAGGGAGGCCATGATTACCAGCCACCTACGGCCATGGTGTTCAAGTTATGGGACAAGACTACTAAGACCTGGGTTGGAGAAGTAAACTGACACTGGATCCCTTACTAAGGGATTCGGATATATTGAAGGGACTACACAACATGGAGGACCAGAGAAATAGGGACCTACTGGGTATATCTAAGGTGGGTGACATCTGGCAAGTTAGCGAGAACAATCTTCTCCAAATTACAAGAACAATATAAACTGTCAGGAAGTAAATACCTCTGATATCAACAACTACGATATCTCTTGCAAAGAAATGTGGAGCTGCTACGGCAGGCGTCGGACAAGAACACTGGAATACATTATAATAGGGGCCATCTTGATCAATCACGCACTGTCCCAACTATACTCCACTCTCTTACATAAGAGTCTCCCACCCACCAATAGACCGCCTGAGGGATGTGTGGGAGAGAGACCTCGGTAGGCTAGAAGACCACGACTGGGCAACAGGCTTGCTGCTACTCTTGTGAGGTAACCATACGTATGATGCTCCTTTAAGTTACGCATACATCAGAGTCGAAACGTCGACGTTCTATATCGGTACAGTCCAACCAGATCCTTTGGTTCTTAACTGCATAGCAATTTCGTAATCTGCCAGAGACACCAGACTCATCTTCATGCTGGCCGCATTGCAAAATCATTCCCTTGTATAAACGGTATATAGAGTAAATGTCCGTGTATCACCAATATGTAAATGTCACTTGAGCACTCTCTTCACTTCTTTTATTATCACCTTGTTCTTACTGAAATGTTGACAGCCGTATGAAAAAGAAAAAAATTCAAATTCAGAGAAATAGTATACATTTACAACTCTGCATAAATTGTGGTTCTCTTGTTCCAGCGCACCCTCTCTAGTAACACGGTTACTTTTTTGAAACAATGCTTATGACCCATCCTTGATTATGTAAGCAATATCCGTACCCGACAGAACCAATTGTAGCTTACTTTAAAACACAGTATATATCTTGTGGCATCACACATCTAAGAGCGCTACCCTGGATAGCCTGGAAATCCAAATCACTCAAAGAACAAACATCCAAAAGGTTTCTCTCTATATATATGGAATACCCTTTCTTTATACCTCTCAGTCTTTTATTCGCAAAGTTAAGAAAAGGTTTCAAAAGCCACTTCAAACAAAATGTTTCTAATATCTCGAACTGCATTTCTTACTGCCCCACCCCACTGTGAAGCAACATTTCTTATCTCTTCGGTATTTGTACACATGTACTATTCTCAGCTTGAACTGTAAACTCTTACACTGAACCAGAGTGCCTGCGACAGGTCAGCAGCTGCCCCCCACCCACCTCCTCCCACCCCCAATGCCTTCAGACCCTTATGGACGAGTACAAGACAATTGATTGAAACACAACTGCATATCTGTAGCCTTCCGTGTTAGTTCGTTATCCTGTCATCGTTGCTCAATACGGTTACCTTCTTTACAGTGATGGTGAAGACCTAGTTTTGGAATAAGCCCTAGTATTGATCATTGTTGTATCAGATGGATGGTGTTCAAACTACACATTTAAGTAGGCTCATATTTAATGGTTTTCATTTTACTGACTTCCAAACAATTGTGTGACGAATTTCAGTCTTTTTGAGGTTGCTGGATTTTTGTTTAAGCACCAGTGAGAGAAATCAAGCCAAACTACTAAGTTTCTAGCTGATGCACACATGCAGCTTGGATTGACCTAGCCTGCAGAAACTGGGATGTGTTCATGTTTTGTGATAAAGACGTGTTTTCACAGCATAAGCATAAGGTGCATGCGCCTGACTTCTGGAGTAGAAACAATTTAGGGATCTGGTGTTCTATTCTAAATGTAGTTCCAGACTAACTAGTCCCCCCCGCCCCCCCACCCTACTATTCTAGTAAAAGGCATCTATACAAATTCAGGCTAGTATTGCTCCCATCCCACAGGGCGATTCTGTTTGAGTCTGGAAACAAAGTTGCAGATTAGATGACATTTAGCGCAACACTGCTAAAAAAAATCAGATAATAAAGCTCCAGCAACAATAAGGAGACAATCCAGTAATTTCACCATAGATACATACATCTTCTCTGTGGTCACAAATTCCCAGTTTAAAAGTAATCTGCTGTAGAAATAATACAGACATGATCTACATTATGTTGCAAAACTTATTTTTTACTCATTGAAAACTATTTCATTTGTCACCTAGACATCTTGTTGTAAGCACGGAGCTGATTTTCCAGATACCATGACTAACTCTCTCCACCAGCGAATAACCACCTATGCTTCACTCACACATAAATTGAATTCATTACATGCTGGCAAAGGATGTCCCTTATTTCAGTCTTTGTTTTAGATATTTGGAATTTGATTCCAGGTGACCTGCACCTCCAGCATTCTAAAAGGATCTATGTATTACAATACTCAGACATCTTAAGGTATTTTTGGACATTAACCAATCTGAGGAGGAAAAACGCTGCTCGAGTGCTCTATAAATTAAAAAGCAAATTGTCCTGTACTCTTCAAATACAACTAACTACACAGGCAGCCATTACACACAAAAAGCAAAATTGTCCCCAAAATTTTTTGGAATAGTGATAGAAAGCGATAAGGATGCAGGAAGGCCAGAGTGAGCCAGTTCTAAAAGTTTACACCTTATCCCTACAGGAGGAACAAGCTTGGTGCCACAAGCAAGAATACCATCAACAACTGATAACTCTTCACCAATTAAAACCCATGGTTTCTCCAGACGTTTGTAGTTCAACTTTTTCATGACATTTTGAATTTCTTGATCTTTCTCAATTTCATCTTGCCATTCAGAGTCACTGACTGCACCGGAGGTGATCTCACAGACATTCACGACATCATCATCACAAACAAAATCTTCATCTAAATCAAGAACTTTTGGATTAACTAAACGAGAAAGACAATCAGCAGATTTATTGACAACTCCAGGAATGTAATCCACATCAAAGTCAAATTCCTGGAGAAAAATGATCAATTTTCTAATTCTCGAAGAATTTGAATCCAAACCTTTTTTAGAGAATACTTCTCTAAGTGGCTTATGGTCAGACAGCACTCACCTTAGTTTCCCAAATCAAATTCCTAAACGTCCTTAAAGACCAGTAGATAGCCAAAGACTCTTTTCAATAACAGAAAAATTATTCTCTGAACCTCTCAGACACCCCGAAGTACAAGCAATTAGTCTCTCCACACCCTCATTTTTTTGAATTAATACAGCTCCCAGTCCTTTAGCACTAGCATCAGTTAGTATGTAAGTTGAGTCACGTGGCACAAACGCCTGTAATGAAGGAGTTTTCTTTAATTCATCTTTAATGGAACAAAACTCACTATCACACTCATCTGACCATTGAAAAGCAACCAACTTAGTTGTAAATTTTCTCAAATTATGGGTCTGGTCAGCATAACCAGGAATGAATTTACTATAGAACTCTACCATTCTGAGAAAAGATAAGAGTTACTCTTTATTGACTGGTTCATTCATTCTTCGGGTCTAATTTTGTGTTAAGAATGTCTAAAACTGGTTATGGTGGCTTAGGGAGACTGTCCTTGGATTTGAGCGTGGAAATGAACTTCTCCTTGGGAGTGGAAGGTTTTGGCTCCGAGGCGTGTTTGTTTCGGAGCAGAGGGTTTCGGCTCGAACTAGCTTGATCCTTCGATCCTGATGGTTTCGGATCCGAAGAGGATTTTTGACTCCGTCTCAAGCCGGAAGAATTGACAGTCTGTTTCGGCACCGAGCCAGTAGGCGGGGCGACGCAAACAATGTCTCGGTGCAGACCTTGGCCAGAAGGCAGAGATGGTGCCGAAGCCTTAAGTATTTTGGAAGAGGTTTTAGGGGTCAAATGATCTTCGGTACTCACGGCACCTTGTCCCGGAGGCACATCTTCATCTCCAGATTGGACTCCGAAACAGAGACGGCCTGTTCTTCTGCGGCAGACACTTTGCTCTCCTCCTGCTTGGATTCTTCCCTCGAAGATATCCGGAGTGTGTTGAATGCTTTGACATTGCATTTCCCGTCGTTGAGCCCAACGATTGCATAGAGTCTTCCGGGACCGAAACGATTTACAAGCGTCACAGTAGTTTTCCTTGTGCTTCGGAGAGAGGCACAAGTTTCAAACTTGATGTTGGTCAGTGTGAGGGTACTTGGCGTGGGACAGAGGACAGAATAGGAATGGAGTCCTTTCCATCGGCAGAAGGCTGGCCCGACGGGCGCTCACAAGGTTTTCGATCGAAGATGGATAATTTTTTTACATATTCGATATGCGTAGAACAAGTAAAAGCGTACATAAACAATACCTTCAAGGGGACAGAGCGCAGCAATTCAGGTCTGAACCCAATGGCGGAAAAAAACAATCTAACAATGGAGTCTATGCCCACGTGCACTTTCACCGAAAGGAGGAGTCAGCTTACCTCGTGACAGAAAAGACTTCTTCGGAGAAAAACAACTTGCAAACATCCGGTTGCAACCCTAGATGACAGGAGTATGCAAAGCATGTGTATCTACAACCCACATGCCTCAAACGTATGCTTTCATCTGCATACACAGTATATCCTCTTGATAAAGGATGTCAATTCCTGTAATACAACAGGGTAAAGGTATTCAGATTTTGATATGGATTTCAGTATTTCTCCATGTTCAGTGTCTCCATGTTCAGCATTTCGAAGCCATTATATAACACTGTAGCAAATGTTGAGCATAGTATCTTGCACAGATGGTATGAGCACAGAGTTTTGCAGAGGATCAAACTTACAGTTCATACGGCACACCACCATGGTCCATGAAATCGATGAGCTGGCCCTAAAAAATACAGATACAAACATTGCATATTAACTGCTGCCAATATAAATCCTGGACTATAAACAAGCAAATTTACAAGGCTTCAACATTGAAAAAGATATTAAGATAAAATATAGATCATAAATACATAGCAGAATTGTGATCCATGCTCTGATCACTTCGGGCCTGGATTACGCTAATGCTCTCTATCTTGGAGCATCAGAAGCTTTGTTACGTCACCTTCAGGTTGTTCAGAACACCATGCAAGGCTCATTATGTATTTGCCAGTCATAATTCAATCTCTCCTGTTCTCAATTTATTACTCCGGTTGCCATTTAGGAAGCTGATTTTATTAAATCCCTTGTCTTGGTTCACAGGGCTGTGCTACAAGAAGGCCAAGGCTATCATGCTAGGAAGTGTGTGTCCTATTGTCCCTCTAGATCACTGTGCTTAGCATCCAATGCAATGCTGGTTGTTCCCAGCATTAAGCGCCGGAGGAAGGAAGGCAAAGCATTTTTGTTCCTTGCAGCCAAAGCATAGAACAAGCTTCCATATGATCTTTGGAAGATTTCTCTAGACGATGCATTCAGAAGGCAACTTCAAACCTAGGGAATAGGGCTTCTGTGCTTTGGTGAGTATCATTATGCTTTCAGCGGCGGGCCACACCGAGTGGCTGTGAGCTCTACAAATCCCTTCATTCATTCACTCGGGAATCTTTTTGATTCGGTTTAGGTTTAAATCTTTTTATTGACAATTTTGCAACAGAAAAATACAATAATCATCCCATCTACATTCACTGGTAGGTGGGGGGTAATTCGGGGCAGGGGGGACAGAAGAGGAATTCTTAGGACAACATCAAGAGAGGATGGGAGAGGACATTAAGGGATAACAGGGTGAAAGGAGGGGATGGGTTATATAGAGAACCTGTAAGAGAAGGTGCACCACTCCTAAGGGAATGAGAAGGGAGGATGTAAGAGGGGCAGAGAGCAGTGTAGCACAGTTAACTGCGACTCTTTGCCACCTGACGCGGAGAGGTTAACCTATAACGAAGGTATTATAAACAACACATTGCCGTAATTTTGCAGCGCTATTTAGCCCATATATTTGCCTTTTGATAATCCTTATGTTGTGAATATCACCGTTTTTGAAAAAAACAGTAGTAATGGTTTACATGCAGACTCGATAACTTATTGCAGATTAACCCATGCGCGATGACTGTATGATATTCTCCCTTGCGCTTCCACAACCCACTCTATTTCCACGCATGCTAATGATAATGCTGCTCTTTAAGATACCTGAGCGACCAGTAAGTGCTCCATTGTTCCCTCTACACAGTGAACGGACCTACGACTTGTTCTTCTCCTCTAAGCTTTAGTTTCATACCAGTGCCGCAAATATGATGCACATCACATAGAAATAACCATTTGTAAACTATTCAATGAGTTACTTCTTGGCTAACTACAGAAATGATTTGCATGTATGCTATATGCCCTCATTATTGTGGCATTTAGAATCCAAATGTTTGACAATTTTTGTTTCCACAATACAGGATTCTCAGTATGACAATTTCATACATCCCAATGAACACTGCACTAATGGTGTGAGTATTATTTTTCTTCTTGTCCTGACGAAAGCTCTACAGACCCTCCTGGGCCCAATAGAGCTGAAACATGTCGACCTGCCTATTGAGATATATGGTAATCCAGTAACTCGATTACCTAATATACCACTATTTTTTTTTAAATTTACATTGTGCACCTCCTTATAATAAATTTTGGTTTTTGGTGTTACACTGTTTTTTATTAACCTAATTTTTTGGTTCTGTATATTATCCCTCTGGATCTGTCCCCACAATTTCTTGACACTTCTACACTCACCAGAGGTTGCCTCGGGTGAGGCAGGCATATAGCACGTTACTTGACAACCCAATGACTATGCCATGACGTTAGAGAAGGGGCGGATAAAAGATACACCGCAACATCAAAATCACAGCGTCTATGAGGGTTGTCAAGAATAACCATTGGTTATTGTAGATACAAGTGTCCATTCCCAACTTTTTGATGATTCATTGTAATAGGTCACGCCATTCTTTAGTTGTGAATATACGTTCACTGGCCATAGTGGTACCGGGCATTTCCCTGGTGGGCCACTAAGGGTTTGGGCCGGTTTTGGGCACCTGGGGGCCGGTTTTGTTACAGGGCCGTTTTTGCAGCATAGCTGCATTATCGGCCACTGTAACGAAATCGGCAGTAACTAGCCCTGGTAAACAGCTCGGCAGCACCCTCAAACCCCTGGGAGGCTTGCCAAGCACTTTGCCAGTACCGGTTTTGGGTCCCCGTCCGGCCCGGTGTACGTTCACATTCTTCCTCCAATTGACGCTGTACAGGTGATTTCGAGGTAAGTAGAGTATTAAGAAATGCAAAGACATCGGAGAGAAGGCGTCCGTCCAAGAGCATGTAATGAGTCATTTTTCTAAAGGTGTAAGGGGCCTACTCGTGTGAGGGCGAATTGCAGGTTGCGAAACCTAGCAGCAGATCGCCGCATACTGCTAATGCACGGCGGTAGGGAGACCGTAAACAGACTGAATTTGGGTAAAATACATAAGTCCACTGATATCAAACAGGTTGCCCACCAAGTTCGCGTCCTGCCACTGAACGAACGCAAAGCCATGGAGTGCGGGGAAAATCAGGGTTTCCTATAATTGGCATTTGGGGTGATATTAGAGTGGATTACCAGGATATCTGCACTCAATCCCAGACTCCTACATAGCCCACAGCACCGGGGAGACAGACTAAGGTTGATCAGTGCGGTTTCGAGAGCCAGTGGATTTTTCAAATATGAATACCTGCCACTGCTTGGTCTATAAAGCACTAGTGCTTTAAAGGTTCTAGGCCAAGACCATTCAACCATGTAACGCAGTTGTGCTGCTAGATATTGCATTAATAAATTGGTGATACCCAAGCAGCCATCAGATTGTGATAGTTACGTGTAATGTCCAGCCATGCATGCCCACTTCTTGTCCCATTTGAAATAATCTATAAGGTGCTGTAGCTTCTCTTCTACCGGTTTGTGCAGGGGTGTTGCAAGATAGAAGTAATATTCAGCAGAAGCGTCATTTTGACGGCTGCTAAGCGCCATAGCCAGGAAAGATCATAGCTTTCATTTAGAGAGATCAGAGTGCGTAGTGGCCAATATCGCAGCATTGTTGTGGTCAGCAGTGCGCCCAGGTGTGGCATGAAGCACTCCACCCTCTGTGAGGGCCAGACAAATGGGAATCTGTTTTCAAACTGTGCTTGCTTGCTCTTTGGAACAGTCAGGTTCAGTGCTGAAGAATTCTGCAGGTTCGTTTTGAACCCAGAAGCTACCCTGAAAGCCTCCAATTCTCCAATCACAGAGGGCAGGCAAGTGTCCAGGTTCAACAGAACCCGCAGAATATAGTCAGCATAGAAGGCCACCTTGTGCTCTCCGCCTCCCATATATACTCTAGAGATGTCTTGATGGTTATGTATCTTTTTTTGCAAAAGGCTCCATGTAGAGGGCAAACAGTAAAGGGTACAAGGGAAAGCCCAGTCAGGTGCCCCTAGTGACGCTGAAGGTTTGAGATGTCTACCAGTTAACCCTCACCATCGCCTTAGGTGAAGCATAAATACAATAGATTCATTGAAGGAAATGTGGGCCAAGGTAAATAGGAGTCAGCATTGAGCGAAGATAAGGGCAGTGGACTCAATCAAAGGCCTTTTCTGCATCTATATAGGAGGATGAGGGACGTGATACGGAGCGCGGAGCCTTGGCCAGAATATGGCATATGCGTTTCGAGTTGTCGCTACAGCCCCTTTCGGGAATGAAGTCAGTCTGGTCAGGATCCACAAGGCCTTGCATACAGAGAGCAAGTCCACGTGTCAAGATGCGTAGCACTCACGCTTGTATCAAGCTCTCACTATGGTGAGAATGGCGAGTAACTTAGCTGACTCCTATAAGAAATTTGAGTACACTTGGGGGCCACTTGGAGTATTTTTTGCAAGGCCTTCCATTGTTTGCCTGTCTAATACTGGTTCAGGCTCTCCATCTCCTCCAGTTTTGAACTACGGTGAGACAATCTGACCTATAGGCGCAACGACTGCCAGTGAGGTCCATCCCTGCCTACCACAAATTATGTCGACAAACAACTCTTAGATTGAGACGATGGTACAGTTCACTCTTAAATCTTGGGACAGGAGAGTGAGGGAGGGAGGGGTTTTCTGGGATTATATTACATCTTATAATTTACTAGTCATGCTGAGAAAGCAATTCGCAAAGCATACGGTTTGTTAATGTGTTTACTTTGGTCTCACAACCCATATTTTCCCTCAACCTGAAACAACTGTATTGTCATTTAGAAGTACCGGACTGAAATATAGGTAAAGGGTCGTAATGTGCTATGTTATGTATTACTTTAATAAAAACAAGACTGACAAAAATCTCAGCGTCCACATTAAGTAAAGAAATAAGGTGGTAGAAGGAGCAGTATGCAGGATTCTTACCGGGATTAAGGATTACTGTGATTGCTGTAAGTAGCAGTGTATCCATCAGGGTACTGGTGGTTCTAAAGTGTTATATAATCTTGCTGGCATGAAGCTAGCAATGACCCAAATGTTTTATATAATTTTGTAACCATGTTGCCCATGAGCCTTGCCTGGTTGGAGGGGATGTACAGCCATAAGGACTGCGCTAGGAGTGATGTCTTTATCCAAGGCAGAGGCACGACCCTTCTGGGAGGCAGGCCAAAAGAATTTGTAAACTCCGGAAGTTTAACTCTTCATCACCCTGGGATTACACTCTTTTGCGCGCAGTCTCTCTCGTTTTCCTCTCTCTCTCTCTCTCTCTCAACTTCCTTCACTGCCCATCTCCCTCGCTCTAGTCCTCTCCTCCCTCTCATGTTCTCATCCTTTCTTTATTTCGCACTTTCTCTCTCCATCTCTGTATCCTCTCCTGCGGTCTCTTTTTTGCTCTCTGTGGCATAGTCTGTCTAAAGCACACACACTCGTCTGTCTCCGTTTATCTGTTTCCTTCACCCAGCCAAATCTCTTGCCTTTTCTTGCCTATCAAGCACTGTTTGAACGACGCAAGAAAAATATGATATCTTTATTTAAGGTATTAAGAGTATCTTAACATTTACATCCAGAATGTCAGATTAGAAATATTTTTTCCTTGAAGGCCAATAAAAAGATTTAAATCTATATCCCTAGAAAACAATTTCTAATATTGAAAAGTCTTTTTTCCTAATGAAAATTCTATGTTAATGTTTGTGATCAAAGCATGTATTTTCAACACACGCTTTTTAATCAATGTGTGCAATTTATAGCTCCATTTAGCTTCAGTGCCGTGTGGGTGCAATACAGATTCCATATGCTTTTCTCATCCATTTCTGGCAGCCTGCTGTAAATTGTGTAGACAACTTGTCCCCAAATGAAGCTAATCACCCGGGACACTGACCCTTATTCCTTAAAAACTTGCCACAGACAGTCTCAAAGCTCTCCCTGCAATGCCCCTTGACCGGTCTTGGTGTTCTGCTTGCTCGGTAAAAAGACACGATTCGAACAGCTAAACAGGTTAAGGGTGACTCGAAACTACAGGGCATGTGTTTGCCAAAGACAACAGTCTGGCTTCTCAGGAGAGGAGCGGTAACTCATTTGCCTGGCCAGTTTATCATGATTTTCTTTTCTGATTGGCACTTTTTAGTGCCGCCTGTTGGGTACTGCTTTGAGAATTTCTTAAGATTAGGTGTCTGGGGAAGAAGTATCCCCTGTGTCCGATAACGCTTTTTATGGTGTATAATCTATCTTCTGCAGATTCTTCACCCCTCCCCCTTCTCTACATTTAAGGTTGGGCCAGTACTAGAAAGGTTCCATTGTGGGTTCGGGTTGATACTTACATCTGTCTAGTTTCCCCCTCCTTAGGATAACGTTGGTTGCCAGGAAAAACAAGCATTGGCATAGCCAACAGGTCTCGCCTTTGGGATCTTATGAGTGTTTAGCCATGCAACAGTTGATGTTGATGCACCAAGGATATTGTGCTGCATAACTAAATACTTAGAAGGTCCCAAAAGCGAGACCTATTGGCTCTGCCAATGCTTGTTTAATGGTAGAGTACCAGTAGATGGATAGTACACACAATGAACGCTGGGCTAAGCATTCTTTAAAGGCACTCCCATCTCCTCAATATGGTCTGTAAACATTGGGCAACATGAATTTCAGTGCTACATGCTATAGAGCATACGAGGTCTTTTGTTAAAAATGTGGAGCTGTGTACCACAAGCTGTGCATGAATTGCTGCATACACTCGAAATTGTTAATTTGCCCTTTCAGTTATGCTTCCTAGGTGCAGGATGATTTCCCTCAAAGGTTGCACAGAAGCATACAAAAAGTGATGGAAGGAATGCTTGAGGTAATTACTAAGTCTGCAACCCAGTCCATTGTTATTTTGCACACCATGCCACCTCAGTTTGGACATAGCCATATGAACAAGCATTTGCAATGCAATGGTTTCCCCTTCGCTATTGGCATTTTAAATGACAACATTTGTATTTATGTGTTGGTTTTGAAAACAGATAAATAAATGGCAGTGTCATTTACATTGCCATTAGCTTAATCTCTCGCAAATGTGAGACCTATTGTACCCTACGGACGAGTTCAGCAGACAGCAATTACTCACGAACAAAAATCATGCAATGAAGACGAGGGAAACTTCAAAATATCAGAAATTACAGCCATTAGAGCAACAAGAAACTCCAAGAAGCTAGTGCTCCCTCCTGTAACCTCATATTAAATGGCAAAATTACAGGAAGCTAAAAATAATGGCACAGACAGCGGGAGGGAGGGACGCATAGCTGCCAAGGTTTCAGATTGCCATGTGTGACATTTTCATAATTTCAGCGAATTTATGAGTGACATTTCAGCGACTGAGTGACACTTTCTCACCAACAAAACTCATGCAATGAGGACGAGGGAAACTTCAAAATATCAGAAATTACAGCCATTTGAGCAACAAGAAACTCCAAGAAGCTAGTGCTTCCTCCTGTAACCTCATATTAAATGGCAGAATTACAGGAAGCTAAAAAAAACGACATTTCAGACATTGACAGCTGAAACGCTTAGCACTGAGAACTTGCTACACTGCATGAGATACATAAATTCACTACATGGAATTCAGTTGTGCACGTTTATTTTAAGGTTAGACTACTGCAGTGCTATATTGTAGGCATCTTTCAGAGATCCCCCCCGGCCTTTTGACCAATTTTTAATGAAAAGTCTCACCTTGCTCTGGGAGTGATGGCAAAGGGAGCAGGAGCAGTGGCAGTAGGAAAATGATGACGGACATTAAGCGCAGGGCCCGTGCGTGAATAATCGCCGCCTCAGCGTTCTGAGAGGGCGCCCTGTCAGTGGCGGTTTGTGCACACCGTCATAGCGCGTCACTACAGTGGGAGTCGTGTGCGTCATTCAACGCACTTAAAGGAATGCACGGAGGACACCTGGAACTTTGATGGCAGCAAGGCAGCCATCTTGTCATCTTATGTTGAAAATGTTGCCGTTGTTTTGTGTGTTTTAAGTTTTTTTTGGGCAGCGCTGTAATCAATTAGTGCAACCGAACAGTGGTTTGATGCAGTGATTGGGACACTTCACGCGCAGTTTCCCTGCTCAAAAGCCTGCACTCCATTTCAAAGAATATTAATTTGTGCATAATGATTATCGTGATTAAGAATGCGTGCTATGTGAAGCAAGATGCAATTCTTCTGGTGAGTGTTCCCGAGAAAGCGTACCACAAAGGACTGCCATGCTCAACTTGTTCCATGGGCTGGCTCCAGTTGTATTTTCAACTCAGTGGGGGAGGGATGCTGCAGCTGTTCCGAGCTTGTGCTAAAAGCTGCTTCTTTTTAAGGAGAAACTGCATGCATGGGCTTCTCTTCCGAACTTCTGCAAGATTTTATTGGATGAAATCCCATGAGGCTGAAGTCTTGGACCACAGTAAAAAATAAAAAAATAAATCAACTGATAAGGCTGATAGCAAAAAGAGTAAGCTGTACATTAAGCCCTTGCACTCAATGAATGGTGGAGTTCCTTATATCCGTTGCCTAAAAAACAGGCAAGAGATCTTTCTCGCTGTCCTTTTAACTTCCAACAGTGCAACTGAGACAGTACTTTGTGCGCTCAACAAAGCACAGATATTCCAATAGTTACCACTGCGCTGACAATAGCGTTCTCCATCACCACACAAACAAACAAGGGAATTCATTAGACCGAACCCTTAACATACGCCAACAGATCCCACATGGTCCTCAAGGATGGCTATTGTGTGTTTCTAGAAACTTGCATCTCCCACACTCGCCACTTTCAGAACATCCTAAAGTTAAAGGTGGAGACAACTATTGCACATTAACGCAACATTGCACAGATGGGCCCACACGGACAGGGGGAGGGGGGGGCGGGCACACTGACAGCGGGAGGGGGGGTTAACAGGCACACAGACAGCAGGAGGGGGGGCGGGCACAGACAGCAGGAGGGGGGGCGGGCACACAGACAGCAGGAGGGGGGCGGGCACACAGACAGCGGGAGGGGGGGCGGGCACACAGACAGCAGGGGGGGGGGGGGCGGGCACACAGACAGCGGGAGCAAGATTCCGGCATAAACAGAGCACAACCAAGCATGTGCCTAAAAGTTAGTGCTTAGACACACAGGCATGGTAGCACTAGAATACATTGTCAGAATATCGACTGACATGAATATCGTCTCCTAGAAACCGTTTACTAAAATATCACACGGACAGCGGGAGGGGGGCCAGTGAACGGACTCACGGACAGCGGGGGGGAGGCGGGTTAACGGGCACACGGACAGCGGGAGGGTGGTCAGAAAACAGCCAGCAGGACAGGGCCAAGACGAACAATGAACACAAACATCGGTGTAAAAAAAAAAAAAGTACACGCCCACAGTGGCCACGTCTTCATGACGTTGCGGACAGGGAAAGAATCGGCGGAACGCCCACCAATGACGGACAGTTCTCTCTTCCAATGGCTAGCCTCCATTTATGGAGCCCGCCAATGGAAGAGAGAGGCTGAACGAAGGCCACACTGTTCTAACATTAGATTTCGCCTGCGCCAAACGCAACTATTTTGAGACCAACCTAAACACTTAGAAACACACCAGAGGGGAATGTGTGGGCGGAAGTTCGGGTGTTTTAAACCCGTGTTTTAAATGGTGGTCGTCATTGCCGACAAGAAAGAACACCTAGTGAGCTGGAGGAGGTAATCTTGTCAATGTAAGATAATGAATCAACATAGGAAAGGCGTCATTCTGGTTTACGGTACAGCGCATGTGTGCCGCATGTGTGTCTTCCCCCCCATGTAGGTTCTCTCCCTTCTTTTTTTCTCCCAGTTGGTTATGATGGTTCTAGCGCCGGGACGCCCCGTTGCCAGGGCAGCTGTTGCGCTTTACAAAATTGCTAACATAACATAACAGTGTCAGCTTCACACTTTAATTAACGTGCCCAACTGATTTTAATGGAGTCTCGCACCTGAGAATCGCATTTCTCCGAATTGGAAGATGTACCGATGGCCCAAAAATATCAAACGCCATTTTGTGCACGAAAATAAAACACGCTTTGACGATGTATTCTCTTAAGTAGATTTTGGCCACACATCTCCACCCACCCGGAAAGAAATTAGGAATGGGAAGGGTCCTTAAAAGGTTAACGTGTCTTGTTCAGGGGTGGTCTAATCTATAGTTAATGCATCGATGACAATGGGTGACTCAAACCACTGACCTAAACACGGCTCGCGAGATCAGTTAAGACCCTTTCTTGAACTAGTTATCGTCATCAGTTATTCACCTGAGACGCATACACATTTTTAAAAGCAGTTTTTAATATAGCGCCAACCCGTTCCGAAGGTATTGGCGCGCTTTACATAAGCACCAGTGACATTACACAATGGCACATCCCAGCAGCACAAGCATACTTTCCAAGGCAAAACGTCGCCAAATGAGTGTCCCTTGGTTCCCCAGTCCCTCCCCTGGTACTCAGTAATGCACATTCCCCCGAGGGCCCAGGCAGTGGTGCGCGCTCTTACCCTCCAAGAAGAAGGCCCTGCAGCCTTCGTCCTTCAGCCGCTCCATCAGCAGCCGCAGCACGCTGTCTCCGGGGCCGCCGCTGTTCTGGTTGAAGTCGCTGCCCTCGTCGTAGAGCAGCACGGTGTCAGTGCGGCAGCGCCGGCCGAAGCGCTCGCGGTCCTCGGCGCGGGGGAAGAGCGCCCGCAGAGGCAGCTTGCCGCCCCTCAGGTGCCGCAGCATGAGGCCGGGCAGGGCCACGCTGAGCGCCGCCTCGATGTGCGAGGACTCGTAGAGCTCCTGCAACCGGCAGTCCATGAGCAGCAGCCGCTTGCTGCCCTGCTCAATCTGCTCCTTCAGCCAGGCCGCCATCTTGCCGCGGCAGCTCGTCATGCCGTACGGGCGCAACTTCTCTAGCATGGGGAAAGGGCGGCGGCGGCCGGGCGATTGGCACGGCTGGAGAGCACGGCTACTGTGGCATGTGCGCGCTGCTCTCACTCGACAGCAGGCAGGAGGGCCGCTGGCGGGGAGGACGGGCCTTGTCACGGCTGATGGAGGTCCACAGGTCCTCTTTTGATGGCTTAAAAAGGTGTATTTTAGTGCTACCATACCTGTGTGTCTAAGCACTAACTTTTAGGTGCATGCTTGGTTGTGCTCTGTTTACTAAAATATCACACGGACAGCGAGAGGGTGGGCGGGGTAACGGGCTCACGGACAGCAGGAGGGGGGGCGGACGGACAGCGGGAGGGGGGCGGGGTAACGGGCACACGGACAGCGGGGGGAGGGGGCGGGCAGGCACACGGACAGCGGGAGGGTGGTCAGGAAACAGCCAGCGGGACAGGGACAAAACTAACAATGAACACAAACATCGGTGAAAAAAAAAAAAAAAAAAAAAAAGGTACACGCCCACAGTGGCCACGTCTTCATGACGTTGCGGAGAGGGAAAGAATCGGCGGAACGCCCACCAATCGCCTCGGGAAATGACGGACAGTTCTCTCTTCCAATGGCTAGCCTCCATTTATGGAGCTAGCCAATGGAAGAGAGAGGCGGAACGAAGGCCACACTGTTCTAACATTAGATTTCGCCTGCGCCGAAAAGCTGCGCAGTGCGCAGCTTTCGACGAGGCGAAACCTAAAAACCTGTCTTGATCCTGCTTAAATAGAACAGTCTAGCCCAAACTGGCAGGCCAGGCCCTCCCTGAACTGGAACACAAGCAACCCAAGGCTGGTTTTGCACTTAAGGGTCAGAGAGGTAAAGCTTGGGTGCAGTGGTACAGTGTGCACAAGACCCATGTCTGGGCATACCAGTCCCACTTAGGTCTTCAATCTTGAGTATACACAAATGTGATAGTGATAGATTAATTCAAGCATTCAATCTCAGCCATTGGAAATTACTCGGGCTGCATCCCAGTCCATCGTTATTTTGCACAAAGATTGAGCATGTGGTTTATACTGAAGTACACATTGTCACTTCTGTGGCAGGATTGATGTACTGTAAAAGGTGCGCACTTAGGGCTCTATACTATGCTTTTACTCAAGTAGGCAGAAACCAGTCTGGAGTTGCTTGTGTTGCCATCTGGAGAAGACCTGGCCTTGCAGTTTGGGTTGGACTGTTTTTACTGGAGCATGATGAAGACTAGTTTGCATAGGGCCAATTTCGGTCTAGAGTGACATTGTGGACAAAACACAACTGCATAGACGGTAGGTCTAATCAATCACCAGTGGCAGAGATTAATCATTTGTCTAATGTTGCAGCAAGCACCTTCTAGAGCACACAGGAGTGAAAAGGTTTGGCATTTTTAAGTGTTGTCCATTCTGAATTGTGTGTTTAGCCGCTGTACAGCCTAAGTGGCTTATCCAGAGCTGCTGATGCGCATGTAAGAAGGGTAGGCTGAATACTCAATGTTGCAGTCTGGGTGGTTGTAGTATCCTCACTGATGTTTAACTTACTAATGTGACTCAACTGAAGGGTTGGAAGTTTAGATCCTTTGTCATCAGGCAGCTCATATCCATTTTGGAGAATGGGGGGAGAAGACATTCACCTCACCAACGCCTACTCTAGTTGGTCTCTTCATTTTTGTTCATTTTAACCAATTGAAATAAAACTAGTTTTAAACCATAAAAATGAGATGCGTGTGGTTGCTTCATTTGGTGAAGAGTTTTGTATAAGTAGTACCATGGCCCTGTTAAAGAGCAGAAAGGCAGAAAGGGGAGAGCATCAGTCAGAATTGTGTGAACTGTCTGGCTGACAAGTTCTTGTAAAGAATCCGACACAGTGGTAAGACGTGCGTTGCTCTTTTTTAGGTCTCGGCTGGGCAGTCTTGAAGAGACTTGCTACGTTTAATCTGTGGGCTTCAGCCCGCCCACAGGCTTCCTTCCCATTTGCTCCCTCCATCGTCACCCTCAAATTATTTCTCCCAGTTTGTCTGCAGGATGGATGAGTCATGCCTCTTCCTTTCCACAGAGCATGACCAAGTACTTGTGTCCATCCACCGCTGCTGTTTAGGGAGCTCCTTTTTACTTTGTCTTGGAGAACATCCTAAGAAAGCATGTGTTTTTACCCGCTTCGGCTTCTGTCTCCTGCGTTTTTTTTCCTAATCCAATTTTATATAGCATGAACACAATACAAAGGAACTATTCGAGCTCTTTCACTTTTATGGTTGTGATAATGAGACAATTTCTAACTTTTGCTTACTAGGCAAATGTAGAGGCCTGTGTGGCAGAGATGGGTTTTCATAGACTCAGTCAGCCTGTATGTCCCACTCGTTTTTGGCCACTATAGGTGTGGCAGGGTATACTAAGACATGAGTCCCTTGCTCACTGCACCATCAGGATTCAAGCAAGCCGGGCCGACGACGGCTGAAACGCCAGAAACCGGTCCCCGGAAGCTTGTTTCCTTCCCAGTATAAGAATTGGCTTGGTAGTTTGGTTTGCCCTGTTCCCATCATGCACTGGGACAGGAACAGACTAATTTGCATGTAGC
The DNA here is from genome assembly GCF_964263255.1 of Lissotriton vulgaris. Classification (NCBI taxonomy): domain Eukaryota; kingdom Metazoa; phylum Chordata; class Amphibia; order Caudata; family Salamandridae; genus Lissotriton; species Lissotriton vulgaris. The sequence continues at coordinate 284,529,079 of NC_141687.1, forward strand.
CAGGTTCTGAGCTGGGATGGTGCAGTGAGCTAAAAATGGTGATGGATCAAGCCCTGATCTTTGGACTGGGTAAGAGTGGTCTGCTTAATTCAGACACTGTTCATCACCACCCCCTTTTCTGAATCGTTTTTGGACACTATAGGTGTGGCAGGGTATACTAAGACATGAGTCCCTTGCTCACTGCACCATCAGGATTCAAGCAAGCCGGGCCGACGACGGCTGAAATGCCAGAAACCGGTCTCCGGAAGCTTGTTTCCTTCCCAGTATAAGAATTGGCTTGGTAGTTTGGTTTGCCCTGTTCCCATCATGTGCTGGGACAGGAACAGACTAATTTGCATGTACCCAGGTTCTGAGCTGGGATGGTGCAGTGAGCTAAAAAACTGATGGATCAAGCCCTGATCTTTGGACTGGGTAAGAGTGGTCTGCTTAATTCAGACACTCTGTTCATCACCACCCCCTTTTCTGAACCACTGGAGAAGGACAGCAGCATCACAGCCTTGCTCAGATTCAGGGCGCGCGTCTCTAACGGGGACGGACAGTATACACTGAAACTGTTGGAGTCAGAGCAATCAATATGAAGCAGAAGCAATACTGTTCCCTGCACCTTGGACAACAATAAGGTCGCCAGTAATTTTGAAACAGACACAGCGTTTGTGTTTGCTCTCCCTTTCCAAAGCCCTTAGTGATCCACATGCAAGGCTACTGCACACGACAATCATGCCACTTAAAAATATACTTAAACAGAGATCGAGCTGTTAGGGCCTTTGCGACCCCGTCCCACCTGTGTCGGTTCTGTTTTCTCGGCTAGGATTGTTGCAGAACGCTGGTGGAAGAACTGGTCAAAATAGTAAACCTAAAGGAAGGACCTTTCCCTGAGAACTGTCAATTTCAAGGATACCGCAAGGATATCGCTGCAGCTATCTTAATAGGGTTATTTGTTGTGTGATATTGCCTCACTGAAAATTTTTATTTAATTTAGAAATTAACATTTTTCTTTTTACATACGCAACTGCAAATGTTCCCATATTTAAAACTGCAATTGTAGAAATTTATTTTGGGATTTACCATTAGGGAATATGGAGGTGCACAGCACATACGAATATTAAGTTCTCACTATCTAAGTAAAACATTTTTTTTTGCTTTTGCCTTTCACGCGAACTGTTCAATTTTATCATGCGATGCAGGATGATGCAGGATTTTGCAATTATTTAATGCACTGGTGCTTACTGCTCATAATGAGATCACACCCAAGAATGGGCAGGAAGGAAAAGGATTCAGTCTTGTATGTTTACAGTTCTGCTCTGAAACCCAGAAAAAAAAGCAAAAATAACAGCTTACCCGCTTAAATTGTGTGCTCTGTGGCCACCTGGCTAAAAGACATTAACAAAGCCAATAGCTCTCATTTAGCCTAGACCTATTGACTCTGCTAATACTTGGTAATTCGAGGAGTTGCTTGCAGCACTGTAGTGGAAGCACACCAGTCTTCAGTGTAAAATGGAGAAGAAGGTGGTCAAATAATTTTTTGTTATAAACAAACATTTTTAAATGTGTTGCCACATAGAAGTTTTAAAGGGGAGGTATGCATCTACAAGAAGAATTTAAAACATGAGACAATATGCTCAAACAAAACACAAGGTGGACATACATACGTGACTAAGTACTGTTATATTATCTATCATTATAAGGAAAATCTAAAATTAAGAATCGCTGGCTAAAACAATATAAAATTGACAGAACTCACACACTATTTTAGCACAGTCTGTTTCTTTCATAGGAGTACTTAATCAACATGTGATTGAGTCAACAAAACAGCATATTTTGCTAGAAACGCTCGGTGAAGCAACAACGCATTGGACTAAATGAAGACCATTAGAGGACATTACAGTTTGAATAGAAGAAAAGCTATTAATTACTTATTTGCGTACAGAAGGGTAAAGGGCGATTCATTACCAAATACCATGGAAAGGATACAACGTGGAAAGGCCTTAATAGATGTATATTAGGTAGGTCTGGGCGGAGTTGCACATCAAAAAAAACAGCGCTGAGTTCCACAAGCGGCAGAGAGAGGCAAGTCTCACACTGAATTTTAGCGCCGGGCGTTTGTCCCTCGCTGTAAAATCTGCACCAATGGCACCACGTGCTGCACAAGAGGGCGCACCTTCTTTCTGTTGCTTGAGTACAGCTATAACTGGAGCAGCAGCTTCCTCAACGTGAGCAGCAGGTGTGACCGCTCACATGTTGATAAATCTTGCCAGGAGGTGGTCTGGCATTGAATTTTTCTTGCTCGCACTCGCTAACTTAACGTTGGTGAGCCGCAAGAGAGGAAAACCTCTGCGATGTAAGCGGAGCAGGAAAAACTCCATGGGCGGAGTGACGTTTATCATCCAGGCCTAATATTAGGTAGCAATACATTTACTTGAATATTATACTAAAGAAGTGAATCTAGCCACAAATTTTACACGTGATGTCAAAGGGAAAACGGGACCATAGAGCAGTTTGACACACTTGCTAAGAGTAAATCGCATCAGCATGTTACTTTAGAGAAATGGCTGACCAATTAGTCAGACATCATTTGATAAGGAACTGCAGAGATAAAAGTTCAAAAACAAATATTTATGATCAGAAATCCTACAATGTCTAAGGCACTTTCAATAGCAAAATTCAAAAACAAATCTGAGCTCTGAAACATGGCACAAAACATAGCACACAAAAGGAGGAAAGAGGTTCGGGAGATTGAGGCACTAGAGGTCAAACTCCAGAACATGAAGGGGAACATTGGCCCAGATGTCGACCCGCTCATATTACGTCAGATTGCAGTCCCCCCTAGGGAATATCAAGCACTGGCTCGCCAGGAGGCAAAGTCCCTGCTCCTGGCAACACTACATCGCATGTATGAGGCAGGGGATAGATCTGGGAGGCTTCTAGCCTGGTTGGGCAGATAAGAGAGAGAAACAAGGTGGGTGGACTCCATCCAAGAAGGTGCTACATACACGGCGGCCAGAGTATAGCAGACATGTTCGCGATATATTATGTAGATTTCTACAAGGCCAGGACCCCAGCAGACAACTCCCAGATTCACAGTTAATACAATTAATACCCTTACCCTATATTTAGATGATCAAGAAGTCACCACAGCAATAGGTAAACAAAAATCAGAGAAAACCCCAGGTCCTAATGGACTGCCGGTAGAATTTTCTTTGAAGCAAATGCTGGAGTGCTGAGTCCACACCTATTAGAAATTTACCTGGCGGCGTAATACCACCGTGGTGGTTATCCACAAAGCAGGGAAACCTGCTACAGACTGTGGTTCCTACCAGCCGACCTTGCTACTAATGTGGGAACGAAAATATTGGCCACTATCGTGGCCACACGGCTACTGCTGGTTACTACCTCCTTCATCCATCACGACCAGTCCGGATTCATGCCGAAGAGGTAGTCGAGATTTAACCTCTGTCGGCTTGCTAGCTGGCTAGACGTGGTGAAAGACCGAGCCGACATGTTCCTATACCTTGATGCTGAGAAGGCATTTTATGCTGTCCACTGGCCGTTTAGGAGACAAGCACTACTGAAAATTGGGTTCGACCTGTCTTCCTAGCATGGGTAGACCTACTGTATAACAACCCCCGGGCTAGTGCGCGGGTAAACTGAGGGATGTATGCAGAGTTCCCCGTGAGCAGGGGTACCAGACCAGGTGGCCCGCTGTCCCCATTGTTATTTGCCCCAATAGTGAAACCACTAGCCTGCTTGGTACGAAGAATCCCAGATATAGGAGGCTTCAGAGATGACCTGGGGGAACTTAGGAATGAATGGATACCACTATACGCTGACATCATCATCCTATTTGTCACCAACCCTAGCGTGACACTTCCCATTATAATATGGATATTTGAGGAATACGGGACCCACGCAGCTTATAGAATTAACTGGGACAAATCGAGCCTGTACCCAATGGGGGGTGCCTAGACACACAAGACCTCCCCAGACACCTCCATATAGACAGAGGGTTTCCGATACCTGGGCCTCTATGTAACCACCAATATCACTACAAGCCTCACTCATAACATCCGGAGGGTATAGCCAAAATTTCGTGGAGACGTTGAAAGGTGGACACTGCTACCCCGATACTACTAGGCAGGATAACAGAGGACATCTTTATGGCAATTGATAACGAGGTACGCACACCACTATGGATCGGGGGTTATCCAAGGATGGCGTTCCAGATGCTCCAACATAAACAATACAATGGTGGGGGGGGGGGAGGGGGGTAAATCGCACTCCAGGACATACAATCATATGAGCGTACAGCCCACTTGATTGTCTTTAATGAAAGGGGACACTTACTGGGCGAACACCCAAAGTGTGCCCTGGAAAGGCTCCAGTTCCAAACCCATACCTATCCCCACTACATTTACGGGTCAGAGGAGTTAGATAATTACTGCTGGGGACTCAAAGGATGCTAGATGCTTTGAAGGGGGCATAACGACAAATGAGGTGGGACAAAAGACATAAGGAAAACAAAACTGTGGAGGTGGGGGTGTGGATGTGGGACACGCCTGCCTGGACTGGGAAAGCTTCAGGGATTCAGACCTGGGACGTGGTCGGGATATCCAGGCTGGGTGGCACTTTGGAGGAGAGATCCCCGATTTCCTTCAGCTCACTCAAAACGTGAGTACCAGCTTAGTGGCACAGCCAACATTCCTGAGTATGAACTCCTGGAGCGAGACTACTTCAAGAAGAAATACCAGACAAAGCAGTCTCGTAGACACACAAAACCCTAATAAACAACATCCGGGACAATTTGAAGGCCCTCAGGACCAAATGGGAAACAACCTCCTGGGAACTTGACAATATTTACTGGGAGGCACACTAATGCACCTGAGAGAGGTGCCCATTAAATTAAGGCTGCGACTGATGCAATTTAAGATCTTACACACGGTATACTTTGATCGGGCCTGCCTCCATAAATTTGGGAGGGCTGAGACACCAGATTGTCTCCGTTGTAAGACCAAGAGAGTGACATATATCTACATGTTATGCGAATGCCCCTACATACATTCATACAGGACCACAATATTAGAGGAACTCAGCAAAGTAGTGGGGACGCAGCTGCCAATGGATGCTAAATACACCCAGTTAGGCATTCCCTCAGAGGTCAACGTCCCCCAGCACAAACAAAATTCCTGTGTGTAACCTAGGGCTGATAGTTGCCAATAGGTACACTGCACAAATACTGGGGAGAGCAAAACCCCGCCACAGTGACCGAATGGAGAACGGGCATGGACCTTTACATTGGGCAGAGAAGGTAACTTAAAGGGAAAGAGGGTGCCCTTATAGGTTCTCTAAGATTTGGGGCACCTATTGGAGATACATTGGGCTGGAGATGGTTGGAGAGACCAATGAGTCCCAGCCACCAATTGTAGAGTAGGAAACGAAACAGATGTGGAATTTTTTCATTCAAGTGCACAACATGTTTTGTATTGAATATGGTATGCTGTCTTGTGGTAGCTAAGCGGGTCTCAACTTGCAATTGTACCATTGCTGATTTGATTTAATAGACTACTGCTTTATGATGCTCTTCGTTCTTTATGCAATGTTTTGCACCATACCGTGTTTTTAGAAACTATATAAATCACACAAAAAAAATGTATTCAAGAAGTCTACAAGATGTGTGAAGGAACGGAGCATAAAGAAAGGAAACCAAAGCATATGTAGATCCAATAAACAGAAGGACAGAAAAAAACGGAAAGAGATACCAAAATAGGTTATTGATGTGGAAGCGCAAAACATTTGGCCTCTAGTAAAGTTGACCAGCACATTAAAAAGGAAAAAAGACTAAGCGGAAGGCTTCCGTATTTATATCACTAAATCAATCCTTCTCAACCGGATGTACCTAACACGGCTATCGAGAACCTGGTGGCCTCCACGTCTTTTCGGTGGGCTAAAAAGGTAGGGGCTTATTTACAAACATCTTGCGCCGCCCGTGCATCACTTTTAACATGGGAAAAAGTGATGCACTGGCAGCGCAAGGGGCTTGTAAATAAGCCCCCTAAATACCTATCATGGTATCAAAATCACCCTCAGGCTATCTGATCTGTACCGTGCGAACTAGCCCCTGCTTTTGCAGTAACTGAAAGCAGATGTCAAACGATGGGCACAAAAGTATATTTCTTGGCTTGGACGTCACCATGCTTTCAGAATGATGGTCCTGCCTAAGGTATTATACCTTTTTGAAAGACTCTCTATTGAGCTAGACTTCTTCTCGACTCTGGGTAAACTCATTACAGTCTGCCGTCTAAACTGCTCCAACTCCCCAAAGACGTGGACATGTCCTCCCAAATTTCAAATTTTATAATAAGCGCCACAGTTACGGGTAATTTCTGAATCGTCATTATGGGAGTCAGAAAAGCACTGGCTGCGCAAGAACAGAGCCATAGTGGGTTGAGTACTATGGGATGGATGTCAAAAAGAAACCGAAAGGGGGATTGCCCCCCCATATGCCTATTTGAGCACTTCCATGAGAACAACTCTCAAGGTCTGGGATGAGCTGAATAAAACGACAGAGTAGACCACCTGTCCCTCCCCTTTCACATGGATTCATCATAATGCAGCATTTCCCCCAGCCCACAATGCCTAGTCCTTTTAATACCTGGGGGGAGGGGGTGGGGAGGTTCCTTATCATCTCTGATCTCTCCCATAAGTGGGACATCTTTAAACTTTGAACACGGTCAACAAGATTTCAACCTTTCAGAAGCGGAGCATTACCGCTATACGCAACTGAACCATCAGGCACCCCACCCAGAAGTTAGACAGGACACCACGAGAGAGACCTCACCTTCACAGGGCAATTGCTAAAAGAGCGGGCTCCTCAAGAAACACCATCTCTTTTTCATACTCTTTAATCACCACACTTCAAACCCAGCAACAGCAACACATAACTTTCTGGGAGCATACCCATGGGAGGGACATTCCTGCAACCAGTTACAGGAGATTCTGGAGGTAAATCCTGAAATGCAACCACTCCTTAGGCATGAGGAGGTGCACTACAAGTTACTCAGTGACTGGTACATCTACCTAACTAAAGAAATCTTTCCTCATACTTCTGATTTGTGCTGGAGGAGATGCTGGGTGACTTTCACCACATTTGGTGGGACTGTCCGATACGCAGTTCTTTTTGGGCCGAAATCTTGGCTCAAACCAAAGACATCCTAAGGTATCCCATTCCAGATAATACAGTGATACTCTAGGTTCAGCCAAGAGGCCACTTGCGGCCCACCTGACCTTCACAAAAGGCCTCCTGCTAAATGATAGCACTAGCCTGCTGTTTACATGAGAGGCAGCAACATGAAAGGAAACAAGCATTTGCAATGCAATGGTCTCGGCATCATTAAAGGTAGAGCAATTGGCATTGCTCATGACATTTCTTTTTTTTTCTTTAAATCATAAATAAATGGCATTGTCATTTACATTGCCGATACACAGCACTCTGCACTAAACAGCACTCACTACTCTGCACTCACTACTCTGCACTCACTACTCTGCACTCACTACTCTGCACTCACTACTCTGCACTCACTACTCTGCACTCACTACTCTGCACTCACTACTCTGCACTCACTACTCTGCACTCTGCACTCACTACTCTGCACTCACTACTCTGCACCCACTACTCTGCACCCACTACTCTGCACCCACTACTCTGCACCCACTACTCTGCACCCACTACTCTGCACCCACTACTCTGCACCCACTACTCTGCACCCACTACTCTGCACCCACTACTCTGCACCCACTACTCTGCACCCACTACTCTGCACCCACTACTCTGCACCCACTACTCTGCACCCACTACTCTGCACCCACTACTCTGCACCCACTACTCTGCACCCACTACTCTGCACTCACTACTCTGCACTCACTACTCACACTCACTACTCTGCACTCACTACAGCTTCCTTCCACAGCTAGAACTAGTGCATAATGTCAAAACAGAGAAAACAAGGAAACACACTGAAGCTGTCTGTACCACGCCAAGTTCACATTTCGAGCAGCATGTGTTAAATCACGCTTTAGACTACTTCTCTACTCAAAAGTATTACATTTCCTTCAAAAAGATAAAAATATGACATGCAAACAGTAATGCCGAAACAAACTGTTCAGCATGGGTTCTGATTTACATGAAAACATTAATTTCACTTAAAATAATAATAGTTTTTAGCTAAATTAAATTTACATTTGGATTTAGGGCATATTCACATATTTTTAGTAAATTTAAATGTCAGTGGCAGATGGACACGCTTTCATTTAGCAGCCAAATATACAATAACTTACTGCCCCCGGAATTCCGCCGCGGCCGCACCGGAAGTCAGGCAAGGTCGCCTGTGACGGGGGCGGAGCCGCGTCCGGACCGGAAGAGGAGGCAGGCGGAGGAAATGCGTGGAGCGGCCCGGGGCTCCTGCGAGCGTGGAGAGCCCCCGGGGCCGACAACAGGACGTTGCACGCGTGTTGCGGGGCTCCCTTGACCAAGAGGGAGTCCCGGGATAGGAGCCGCAGCGTCAACTCTCCCTGCCGGTGCGGAGCAGTAAGTTAAAGGGGAGAGGGGGGGGGCCGGTGCGCGCGCGCGCGCGCGTGTGTGTGTGTGTGTGTATGAGTGGGGGGGTTCTGTATGTATGTGCGTGCGTGAGCGCTTCTGTTTCTATGTATGCGTGTGTTGTGTGGGAGCCTCGCGCAGCGCTCGTACTAATGCGCGTGCCAGTTTAGAATCGCCTGCGCGCGGCCAGGAGTGTCTCCTGGGACTGCTACTCGCTGACATAAGATCTCGGCGGAGACGCGCTTACGCGCGTCTTTTAGCCGAGACCTAAAAAAGAAAAGAGAACAAACAAGGTGTCTTGCACCACTTTAGGAAGACATTAATTTTTAAGACAGCTTGCAACAAACGTAAAATTATGAAAGTCTCCTCAAAAATCAAAAATGTGCATTTCATTAACATACAGAAGAAGCGTTTCAACTTAGTACATCAGATAATATCAATCTATTGAGAAGTATTTTTTTAAGTAGTAGTTTTCCAAAAAAAAAAAAAAAATGAATGTAGAAACATGAATGCCTTCTCCCACCCTGACAACAGTGCCAATAGTGAACTAAGAGGTAAGCGAGTGTTGCGCAAATCCCTCTAGGTGGCCTGGGTTGTTGTTATACAGGGACAACATTATAGTTTATTAAATCAAGCACAAGAGAAGGTTTTTTACAGCACATTTCCTGAACTCATGTATTTAAAGGTCCTCATATGTGTTCAAGAAGAATAAGGAGGCAAAGTGAAAAAACAATTACCTAGGATCACACAAATTAATCAAGTGGGGAAGCCGGGATGATCCCAGGTTCTCTGGTTGCACACTGTGCAATCTTATTTCATTGCATATCAATTAAGGGCAGATGTATCAAACTTTATGTAGTCACAGACGGGGAATCAGCTCGTTTGCAAACGCAATAAGGGTGTTGATATGTAGAAACGTTATTTTGCAAGACGGCGACTCGCAAAATAGTGTTTGCGAGTCGCTATTAGGTAAGAGAATGCCAAGGGCGCCCCTTTCTAATAGCGAGTCAGAATGGTATGTATCACCGTTTTGCAGCCTTCCAGGAGGTGGTAAGCCACTCGCAAACGGGAAGGGGTACACATGGGACCCCTTCCCCTTTGTAAATGGATGCGAAAATAAGACCAGACAGTGGTCCCATGGACCACTGCCTTTTCTTAAAAAAGAGACAAACAGTTCATTTTTCTTTTTTAAATGCATCCTGCTTTTCGTTAAGGAAAACAGGCTGCATTTAAAAAAATAATATATATGCTTTATAGAAAAATAAGTAACAGACACGGTGGTCTGCGAGTACTGGCCATACCCAATGGGTCACAAACTGCGACCTGCCTCGTGATTGATGAGGCGGGTCACTTGCGACCGCATTAGGAATCGCAAATAGTGTCTGAAACAGTCTTGTAGATTCCATTTTGCAACACAAATTGCGAGTCGCAAAACATCACACTTCGCGACTAGCGGAATGGAAGTATATCTGGCCCCAAGTTACCTCATATTACACTTGACTTTCCCAAGGCAGTGATAACACAGAGAAGCCTTATGCCAAGATGCAGTAAAGGGATAGTGATTCAGATACAGCATAACACATTATTGTCAATTATATGACTCTAATTGAGACTAGGGGCTTATTGTAGTAGGCAGTATGGAATGAAGAGCTCCATGACTCACTGACTACACCATGTACATGCTTAGGTTCCCATAAGCCCACTCTGCTCCTCCCACCCTCATTCTTTGTCCCCCCTCTGTGCCCACCTAAAGTCCCACTCCCACCTTGCTGGCATCAATGTGGCCCTTGGGCACACCACAGACTATTCTTTGTAGCCCCTGGCAACATTTTTCAAGCACCCACTACATAATTGAACAAGTAGAGGGTACAGAATGACCCTCCCCTAATAGTCATATTAGGGGGGCGACTTTGTTTTTGTGTTCACATGTGCACTCTTGAAGTATTTTCAGTATTAAGCAATTTGGACTTAAAAATCAGTAAACCGCCAAATTCAATAGCATCCAGCATCGAAGAACATCACAGGATTCATAACTTCTGAGAGAACATTCTGGTTTTAAAGACTAATATTTGAATTAGCTACAGCAGCACCTAGGCTTTAAAGGTTGATGAGCAGTTTGTTCCCGGAGGAAAAGCATGTACAATATTGCATGTACAAGACAATACACTAATCTACAGGAACAACAAACATGGCTAAGAATTGGAGAAGGTGCCAATTATCTTAGAAACCGCATATTTAAAATAAAAGTGCAAATTTAGATTAAGTGAAGAGGAGTATGTAGTGTCGCGCTCCAGCCGTTACGCGTCGGCGTGATGACGTGGAGCGCAGCCGCCATTTTGTGAGGGCATAGAGCGCCAATGTCGGAGCATTCCGGACGCGTTTCCCGGCGCTCTTCTGTGTGTAGTGAATAAATTTCACTTGTTGACTTAACTGTGTGTGCCTCAATATTGGGATATACTTGCACCATTACAGTGGCGACGAGACTGGGAGCTGAGCAGGAAGCAACACCAGGACCCACTGAAGGGGAGAAGTGTGGCTCAATGATTAGAGTGGCAGACCCTGATGCAGAGGTCTAGACCGGGACCAGGGTTCAATTTCCCGCCTTGGTGGGTCTTGGGCTCAAAATTCCACGGACCTGATAATTCTCGCCTCGGTGCCTATTCCAATCATGGAGTCCCACTCTGCAACTCTGGGCAATAGCTTGCTTAATCTTCACAAAGGCCCCCACAACGCTAAGGATGCCTGGCCTCCACCTTGGGGGTGCCCAGGAGTGGACGCCTCACAGGGAAAGCCAGGATGGGTTCCACAGCGGTATTCGTACAAGCGCCTTGAGACCCTTGCGGGTGAGTAGTGCGCTATACAAGTATCAATTTACATATCAATTTACAATTTACTGAAGAGCAGACAAGGAGGCCACGAGGAACAGTGACCAGGGGGGGCAGTGCACAGCAGGAGAGCGCGGCAGGGGACTACGCAACAGGCAAGCACCCGTATAAGAAGCAGCCAAGAGAAGGGGGGAGCTTGCACACCTCTTAATAAAGAAGGGAGACACCCAGTCCCATAGCAAGGGCGGAAGTAGGACCCCAGGGAACAAATATACCCAGTACACCCTAGGAACAAAGGAATGTGCCGAAGAGGGAAGTAGGCCACTGAGAAGCACCACCCACGACGGAGGGAACCGACGTCCCACCAGGCGCAGCGTCACCCCACTGAAGCACCTACCAGGTAGCTAAGGCCCTGGCTGAACAAGCGCAGCATGGACAGGAGGGTGCCTTGAGCCCCAACAAGACCAACCGCACCACAGGAGCACAAGCACGCCGGGCAGTCCACGGGGAGAAGAGACAGCGCCAGATAGACGGGCAGAAATGTGTGCGCAGGCGTCGTCGCTTACAACTCCAATCCCGTTCCTACGCAAACCTGGCAAGCCCCTGATGAAATGGGAGGACTGGAGAGAATACTTTATGAACTACTTAGAAGCTCTAGAGGATGAGAGTGGAGAGGCATTTCCCAGCCAGAGGAGGAAGAGAATCTTGCTCCACAACTTAGGCCCGGAAGGACAACACCAACACGTGCTACAGATTCGGGAGCCCATCCCATTCGGCATATGATAAACGTTGCCCCGCCTTCCGGGAGAAATGCATGTATTGCGGAATTGTAGGACACTTCGAAAAGGTGTGTCGTCACAAAATGAAAAAGCCGACAGTGAAGTACATAGCGCAAGATGAGGGAGTGGACGAAGATGGGGGAAGATGAAGATGACAATGTACTTTGCGTTGAAGAACAAGTGCTGGGAATTGACTGCAGGCGCTCCAGGAAACCACAATGTGACATGGTCATAGGAGGGGTACCGGTAAAGATGGTAGCAGATTCTGGTTCACCGTACACTATTGTACAACGGACAGTGTGGAGTGAAAGTTTTGAACCTAGCCTGGGATCACACCTTGAACCTCCAGACGTACGTCCAATCACGATTACGGGCGAACCCATTCCGATGGTCGGATATCGAGTCCTAAAGTTTGTGTTTAAAGAACGCAGTGCCGAATGCAAACTATACGTGGCTGAGAAGGGTCCCTCAGTGCTGGGATCGACCAAGGCGACTTGGGCATACAATTGAACCCAGAAGGGGACACGCAAGTCCGGATGACCTGCCTAGAGCATCAGCCAAACTTCACAAAAATGAAAAGCGAGTTCCCCACGGTGTTTGGAGGAAAGGTCGGGAGACTAACGAAATTCACACACAGAATTGATCTTAAGGAGAACGTCACACCAGTGGCTCACATAGTGAGGAATATACCCATAGCGATCAGAGAAGCGGTGCAACAAGAGCTGCAGAGATTGGAAGACAACGGGGTTATCATTGAACCGATAAACTGTTCAGAATGGCTGGCCCCGTCGGTGGTGGCGACGAAACCCAACGGCAAGGTTTGCGGGTGCGTGGACTTACGGGAGCTGAACAAATGCATAATCGTGGAGAAGTTCCCTTTATCGAGGATTGAGGAAATGTTAGCAAAAACAAAGGGGATAAAGTGGTTCTCCACCATTGATCTCACGTCTGCATACCACCAGATAGCCCTTCATCACACGAGCCGAAAACTGACATCTTTTATCACGCCCTTCGAATGTTACCAGATCAGCCGGATGCCATTCGGCCTGGTGTCAGCAGCGGTGGTGTTCCAAAAACTGATGCACAAACTATTTAGAGACATAGAGGGAGTACAATATGTCCAAGACGACATCTTGGTGATGGGCAAAGATAAAACGGCCCACGACAGGAAGCTAGCGATAGTGCTGCAAGTACTGGAAAGAAATGGCCTGACAGCGGAATGGGAGAAGGGCTGATTCGGAATGGAGTCAGTGACCTACTTAGGGCACGAGATAGGCGAGCATTGCATCACGCCAAAACACGCTAATTTCAAGGCGATATGTGAAGCACCCACACCGAAGAACAAGGAGGAAGTGAGATCATTCTTAGGGATGGCCGAATATTACAGTAAGTTCGTACAGCACTTCGCCACCAAAACACACCACCTGAGGCTACTCATACGAGACAAAACAGCCTTTGAATGGACAGGAGAGGCGCAAAGAGAGTTTGAGAGGATTAAGGAAGACATCAGCAAAGCAATCCCCCTACAAGGGTATGACCCACAAGGACAATCCATATTGACCACTGACACGAGCGAACAGGGACTTGGGGCAGTCCTCATGCGAGAAAGGAAGAATGGAGAGATAGCGACCGTCAGCTTTGCGTCTAGGTCATTGTCACCGACAGAACAGAAATTCAGCGTAATAGAAAAAGATGCTGGCGACGGTGTGGGCCGAGGGGAAATTCCGCCAATTTTTATGGGGCACGAGGTTCCTACTCAAGACAGACCACAAACCCCTGGTCAAAGTACTCACGTCCCACGGTCATGCAAGCGCTACACCCTGCTTCGCCAAGATGACGCTGAAGTTGCTCGATTACAGATACGATGTTGAGTACATCCCGGGAACAAAAAAACAAGGTAGCAGACTATCTCAGCCGAGCTTCAGCGATGGAGGAAGCACCCACTGGTGCTGACGAGGACGATTACAGAGTAGCTTTTGCAGAAGACCCGGAGAGAGTGATAAGTGGTCAGGAATGGAAGCAGGAGTATGACAACGATACATATCAAAGAAATCAAAAACTTCCTACTGCAAGGATGGCCGGAGAAAACACACCTGAAGGCGGAACTCAGAAAATTCTTTGAGGTGCGGGAGGAATTGTCCATTGGAGACCAGGGGACATTCCTGTTTAGAGGGGAAAAAGTAGTCCCTCCAGTGTCACTAATACCACATCTGCTGGCGGTGTTGCCTGAAGGGCACTTAGGCATTGTGAAGACGAAGTTGAGAACCAAGCAAGTATACTGGTGGCCGACAATGGACAGCCAGATCGAGAGGCAAGTACGTGAATGTGACCAGTGCCAAAGAGCGGATAAATCTCAGACCCTACTACGGCCGTAGCTGGGGAAGTTCGACAACCCTACCAACCCTTGGGAGGAATTGTCTATAGACATTCTTGGGCCAGTACTGAAATGAACAAGGAACCCTGAAGTATGTGTGTGTTCTCGTTAATCAATTTTCAAAGTGGCCAGAGATAGATGTACATGAGGAGATGGACACGGAAACAGTTTTAAGGTTTCTGAATGCCACCTTCCTTAGTGAAGGCAACCCCGCTCCATTCTGAGCGATAATGGGCCTCAATTCACATCGGAAAAGTGGTATCAGTACATGGCACAGAGGGCATCAAGGTGAAACACATGTCTGTCTACCACCCAGCAGGCAATTGACTAGGCGAAAGGTTTAACCGTGTCATAATGGGCTCCATATAGGCAGCCATAGCGATGGGCAAAGACTGGGAAAAGGAAGTATGGAGTATACTGTGGGCATACTGCGTCACGCCCGTTAGTACTGGATACAGTCCATTCCAAATTCTGAGAGGTCGTGACCCCTTCACCAAGGACAATCTGGCGTGGAAGGAGAAGACGGTCACGAGCAAATGGTCACCGGCAGTGGTTCAACACAACCTAGAGAGAGCGCAGAGAATATACACTGTATTTAACAACAAGGGGTGGTGATGGACAGAGTTTCTGAATTAAGCAGAATACTCTCACCCAGTCAAGAGATCAGGCTAGATCCAACACCGTTTTTTTAGCTCACTGCACCATCCCAGCTCAGAACCTGGCTATATGCAAATTAGTCTGTTCCTGTCCCAGTGCATGATGGGAACAGGGCAAACCAAACTACCAAGCCAATTCTTACACTGGGAAGGAAACAAGCTTCCGGGGACCGGTTTCTGGCATTTCAGCCGTCGTCGGCCCGGCTTGCTTGAATCCTGATGGTGCAATGAGCAAGGGACAAAATAGAAGGATGGGAGGTGCACAACCCGGTTGAATATAGTTTAAATGATGTTTAAAAGGATGGGTGCACTCCAGGGTGGCGTTTCCGTCAAGCGCCTAGATATATGAAACTTATAGTGTACGCAAAGATATACATGTACATCCCCTGTAGAAGGCACTCCTTGGATGATCAACACAATGATTCCAAAGTTGAAAGGGAAATGTAGATTTACTAATCAATCTTCATTCAAAAAGGTTTGTTTTCCAATGATATTCTCATCATATCAATGCGGTAAGTAAACAGTACAACGTGTACATCATAAACACGAACTCCAATGCATTTCGGGCTGCACTCCCTTTGTCAAGGAGAGCTGAAAAGAAAAAAGCAAGCCCATGTCAGGGTGGAAAGTGAGGAGATATGTGTAAAAATAAAACTAAAACAGTGATAACGGGTAATGAAACAAGGAAAATTAAGTTTTAAATTATAAGTGCCGATCAATGTGACAATTGGGTCGTGTCCCGAGAAAAAAGGGTTGAATGTGAAAAGGTGATGTGCGACATGCAGGTCAGCAGGTACGTGAGCGAAGAGTCAGCGAGATATAAAGAAGTGAGGAGAATCAACCGCTGGGGCTGGGGGCAGAGAGTCGGCGTGGTGAAGGGAAGTGAAAGGAGTGGACGGGTAGACGGTGAAGTTGAAAAGTCGCGGTTCCGTTACGGGAACCTGCACATGGATTGAATGATCGTGTTGAATACAGTTGTTATTTATAATTGTCATTACACCTCATTGCTCTTTATTCTTCTTCATCCCTCCTCTATTTCTTTTTTTCATGTCACTTTAGTTTCTTTACTCTTCAGTTTCCTTTTAAACTTTCTCCCTTACCCACTCCAAGATGGCCCCCGCGACTGTCTTCCCATCACCTCTTTTGTTTTTACCCCCGATGTTAGTCCTTTCTCTATCTCCTGCACGTCACTTTCCCTTTATTTACATCCCCGCGCGCGCGCCGCGCTAACCGAATCGGAACACCCGGACCTCCTGACTGAAGCAGAGACTCACTCCGCTACCTCTACGAAGTAAGCACTTTATCTGCGTGCAGGTTCCCGTAACGGAACCGCGACTTTTCAACTTCGTCTACCCGCCCACTCCTTTCACTTCCCTTCACCACGCCGACTCTCTGCCCCCAGCACCAGCGGTTGATTCTCCTCACTTCTTTATATCTCTCTGACTCTTCGCTCACGTACCTGCTGACCTGCATGTCGCACATCACCTTTTCACATTCAACCCTTTTTTCTCGGGACACGACCCAATTGTCACATTGATCGGCACTTATAATTTAAAACTTAATTTTCCTTGTTTCATTACCCGTTATCACTGTTTTAGTTTTATTTTTACACATATCTCCTCACTTTCCACCCTGACATGGGCTTGCTTTTTTCTTTTCAGCTCTCCTTGACAAAGGGAGTGCAGCCCGAAATGCATTGGAGTTCGTGTTTATGATGTACACGTTGTACTGTTTACTTACCGCATTGATATGATGAGAATATCATTGGGAAACAAACCTTTTAGAACGAAGATTGATTATTAAATCTACATTTCACTTTCAACTTTGGAATCATTGTGTTGATCATCCAAGGAGTGCCTCTTACAGGGGATGTACGCAATGAGCAAGGGACTCACATCTGAGTATACCCTTCCACGCTTAGGGTGGACAAAATATTTAACAACAAGGATATACACTGAGCACTACAAAAAGAGGCGAAATGTGAAGGATACCATGTTGGAAAAAGGAGAGTGGGTATGAGTCAAACTAGCCCAGTTGAGAAGAAAAGGAGAGAGCAAACATAGCTTGCCCATGCAAGTAAAGGAGGTGTATGACAGAGCGGCATTGCTGAGCGACGGAAATGTGTGGTCACAGGATCGCATGGCAAAGTGCAACAAGATACTACAGTGGCCCCGAGAAGATGGGTCCCAGACACCAGAGAACAAAAGTTCACCCACCAACAGTCTATCACCATGCGAAGGGGGGGGGAGGAGATAGGTGAAGAAGGAAGTGGAGTCAATCATGAAGAGGAAGATAACCCCATCGCAGACTAACATCCGGACAAGGCTGACAGAACTCATGTGGTGGGGAGTTCCATGGAAACAGGCGTACAGGCAGAGGACAGTGAGAAGGTCCTCATCTCTACTCCGGTAAGGCGTACACGTGCAGGAAGAAACATAGTGAGACCTGCCAAATACCGAGACTATGAGTTGGGTGAAGTGAAGTCACTTTTGCCCTGGAGACCCAGAGACTAATTGAAAATGGGTTGTCGTTATAAAAAAGGAAGATATGCAGTGTCGCGCTCCAGTCGATACGCGTCAGTGTGATGACGTGGAGCGCGACCGCCATTTTGTGAGAGCATAGAGCGCCGATATCGGATCATTCCGGACGCGTTTCCCGGCGCTCTTCTGTGTGTAGTGAATACATTTTACTTATTGACTCTTAACTGTGTGTGCCTCAATATTGAGATATACTTGCACCATTACAGAATATCTAGGTCATACAATCTCCAGGCATGGAAACAGACCTAAACAGGATTTATTGAAGGCAGTAAGGTTGATTCCTGGACCTGAAAATAAATAACAAATGTGCAAATAACTGAATAGTATGCCAAGTTTTTGTATCACTACGGTGGAAAAACACTAATAGAAAAACAGTTTGCGCATGGGCACTACAGTGGTACATATTATGCCATGCATAATTGTGCATTATGTGATGAAGGGTCCACTTCTAAGACATTAACAAATGAGAACAAATCCTCAACAACAAAAAAAGCTAATGGACTGAGACTAATGGGGAGCCCCCGCTTGACTGGTAAGGACCACTATTCTTTACAAGGTTTAGACCGTGTGCCCTATTCCTAAGCATAGGAAATTGAAAGTACAGATCGGGGCAAGGAAGAAAGTCTCAAATAGACCGTCAGAGAACAGCTTTAGTGAGGGAGAACACCCATGTCACTAGACCCAACGATTATGTATTCACACTTGTATATTAGAAGTTGCCTATTGTAGCAGTAACGAGTCATGCCGTCAACATGAAGCAAACAATATCACCACTGGCCGAATGCCATGTGGTCTTGCGCCTCAACAAAATAAAGCAAGGCTTCATTCGCATATCCGAGGATCCACAAATGTGTATATTACGCCGTTTACAGCCTTGTGAGTCTCCTACAGATCTCAACCCGTACACTTTGCTTTTATACACCAATTTCATCCTTGTAATGCACTTTTGGCAGACTATCCATGTAACTATTACACTATGGGGCTACTAAATATATGACATTGCTCACCAAATCCAGACTTCGGTGTATTCATTAACAATTCACTCCCCTCCGTAGACCCGCCTATGCGCGGAGGACAGTGCCAGTCACCCTCCCTACGCCCTGTCAACTGATTCCCCCATCTCTGCCCACTAGAGTTCCCCAGATCATTACCCCTTCCTCCTCCTCCTCTGAGCCTGCATCGTCGGGCTGGTCCAGGTCGATGTCGAACACGCCAGCCATGGCCTCTGACCTGCGCAGGCCGCTGGCCCCTTCCCCAAGAGCCGCCACTACTGCGTGTGCCCGCCTCATGGGCTCTAACACATAGTCGCCATTAACCGGCTGCAAAGGCCTCAGACGAAACTGCGCCCGCGCCGGCGAAATACGGGCCTTTCCTCTTGCCGTCCACAGACAGGTGTGGGCACTGAGCAAGCGCACAACGGCTCTGAAGCCGCACCACAAACTCTGTTCCTGCGCACTCAACACATCTTGTCAATGTGGTCCTGCGCACGCGGCGAAGCAGCAAATTGGGAAAAGTGAAAGGTGCCCTTAACTCGCTTAAGGCTCCATTAGGCTACAAATAAATGTAAACGAAACTACAGTTAACACTAAGAGAGAAAAAGACCAGCCTAAAATAGTCGGAATGCTTGTGTAATCCCTTGTTATGATTAAAACTACAATAGCACGCAAATCGGCATCTTAGATTATCTGCGTTTATTATTATCGCTTATCCTTTTGCAGCACTCATAATATTAGTAACGTTTTGTTCCGTGGGTTCCAGATTCACTGATCGCACCTCAGAAGTCCGAAGAATAGAGAAATGTCCAGTGTCTTTTTAATGCATATACTAAAGGGAGAGAATATTTCCGATGATATTTCTTGCACTACAACGCTACTTACACATGGTGCTGTGAGAGAACTCCGGGTGAACCAACCAACATTGTTGTACATCGATCTTGGGTCTTTCGTTATACTTAGTGTGATAAACATTTGGCAATTTGTAATACATAGAATACTTATATGGTGCTAAACCAGTTCGTTTTGTTTTACTTATATTTTCTCATTGTGTTGTCCTACAATGATTAACAAACATTACCATTAGGAAATGGCCGCTGCGTAGGCATGATTCGGATGCATTGCCTAAACGGTCATATTTAGGCGCAACGCTATTGGCTGTTATTTAGAACACTGTGGGTTTCTATTGGTATCTCCCAAAGTCCCTTTTTTGTTTCCTCTGCGGCAACGTAGCCTGACAACTTGTGTCTGTTTCTGGGTTGTAGTATGAACTTCCCCCCGTTCGTGCCGCCCTTTCTGTGTATCCGTCTTTTGTCAAATGTTTTGACAGTTTAGAAGGAAGGTAGACACAGACTGGGAGCTTTATGCGGGGTTTTAACCTTACGAGTCACAACTACAAAGTGCCCATAGGATACCTGTTAAACTTTCTGCCCTACAGCGGGTAGCGTTCTGGAACTCGGAGTTTCGCTTTTAATATGGTATGTGCTCAGGAATCCGTATTTAGAAATCACTCATGCAATCGGTCTCGCATTTGTTTGAGCTAGAACTTTTGGTATTGTAAATGGCAGTGTCTTTTACGTATGTCTTATGGAGTGTATGGATGTGGTGTGTAGTTAAATTATGTGGGTTGGAAGGATTAGCTCGTGGAGGAATTCATCTACTAGATGAGTATCGCTTTTCCTCTTACATTTTACTTTAAATGTTAATGCTTTGTCTTTAATTCCTGGCTCATGAGGTTGTAGTGTGGGTGGTCGAAAGAAGCCACATGAAGGCTTGTGCATTTTGGGCTCGAGGATTCAAGAGTATCTTGAGCTGAGCCAGGTATTTGACTCAAGCTTGGTTTGGGCCTTCTGTGGCTCGCCCACTTTTGTCACTTACTGATCGGTAAGGCAATAAAGGCGTAGTAAGGATATGATTTGACCCATAAAATAATTCATTGTCCACATCATGTACATTCTTCTCTTCTGCTATACCCACCTTAAACCCCCTGAACCATATCCTGCTGGCATCAATGCGGTCCTCAGTCAAGCAACAGACCATGCTTTTTGGCCCCAGTAAAAATAATTGCGAGTAACCATGGAATGCATAATGTTATGGGTTTTCTAATGCATATTAACAAAAAACTTTGTATTGCTTTGCAAATTAACTATGTCGAAATATGTGAGCAGAAGGGCTGTAAAAATGAGGCACATTGTCTCTTACTCCTGAAGTGAATTGGGAAAAAAGTTTTTAGTAGGGTCGATACAATACAAGAAACCTTTTTTCTGTGTGTGATACCTACAAGGTTGTACTAACTTGTATATATGGTCATGTTTAATTTAGACCTAATAATAGTCAAAGTTAAGAACTGCTCTATTTTGTATCATCAGAGGCACGTTCATGTTCTTGGCACATGTTGTATTTTACCTTCAAAACGACACATTGGCAAACGCCGTGAAATGGTAAATATGACCACAATCTAACCCATATGACATTTGGGCTCATTTGATTTTGATTAGAAGTCAAACTATAAAACAGCTTGTGTCCCACAACTTTAATGCATCATTGACAGTGTAGAAAAGGTACTTCCTTAATACCACCAACATGATTACAGGGGTAAAAGCACAGGGGGAAATGTGCCTGTCACAACAATTTAATAAGTGTTATCTCAATTTTACTCTGAAAAAAATGCTCATTCAAGATGGTAGTCCGGCAGAAACATTATTTCCGCTATTGGATTTTACATCATTCAATATAAATGCAAGGAATTTCCAAATGCTCCAAAATTTATAAATAATGAAGAACGTCTGCTCTAGATGCCAAACAAATGTACTTCAAATGTGCACTACAGATTACCGTAGAATGATCTGTGTGTATTTTTTTGCCCACTCGCAGCATTTTCTTGATGTCTCATCACATCAAATTTATGTAAGGCATTACTTCTGCAACGTCTCAGTGTAGTGTGTCAGAATTTTCACAAACTGTGCCCAAAATGTTTCTAATGGTTTTGAACCTACTGAGGAGACAGTGTCTGAATTATTTAGGGCTTGTGTATGCTCAATACAGAAATCCCGATAATAATGACTGGACAATTTTACACTTCCATCAACATATTTATGTAAATCATTTGCACACCTCTAGTGGCAATAGCCAAGAATGCCCCTACGTTTGGCACACTGCCTCTGTTTCCAATACAGGGAATGTAAGAAAGAAACACAGAAGAAAAGAGAGTCAGAAAAAAGAAGACAAAGAGAGAAAAAGACAGAGTGAGTAGAAAACAATGTTATCAGCTTTAGTATTTCCTTGTGTGTTCTGTGAGCTGCACCAGTGGCAGTATATAAGTGCTTCAAAATATCAACAATAGCAATAAATCAATATGTTCCTTTTTAGTAGAGGATATGCTGAATATATCGGACAGTACTGCACCATGGCATATATCTGAAAAAATGTGCTTCAAAATCCATCTGTGCGTCCCCACTGATCCAACCATATTCTTTTAATGATCGATATTAATTATATTAGCTAAACGTTTTTTTAAAGTAGTACTTTGATTTTGCACAGCTCCTATGGCTTTAGCAAGTCAGCACCCTGCCCCTACCCCCTTGTTCAAGCACTACTAGAAGCATGGCCAGAACTTTAAATAATAATGAATGACAAATTAGCCTAAAGCCAACGGAGGGCGCTCATGACTTATTGAGAATATGTTCTTGGAACATTAATGGCTTGGGGCCTAAAATAACTGACCCAGAGTTTCTGACCTATATTAGAAACTTTGATGTCGTGGTATTTCAAGAAACATGGCTTGCAGATCTCCTGCACCTTCATGGCTACTTACGCTTTTACCCCGCTGTAAAAAGGACAGCTAAATATGGGCACCCTCAAGGTGGTCTAGCAACTTATATATCGGCCACAAGTATCTTGACGGCTAAAGAAGTCGGACCAACTTCTACAGCCTCATTGGCTGTTAATATTTACCTGTCACAACTTAAAACAGGTATCGCTGACACCGACTTTACTTTAATCAACGTCTACATCCAACCTAGAAGGAAAAGAAAAGCAGCCAACGACCTTTGCAGCTTTATGGAGACTTGCATAAGGGAAAGACCCACAACAAATGTTGTTCTTACTGGGGACTTCAACCTTAACCTCATGGGCACCACGCAAGAAGACAAGCCACTAATCCAAAATGCAATCTGGGACATTCCATCACAAGTGATTCCACAAATCTCCAAGCAAACAAAGCTAGGTAATAAGATTTTAAAAGATCTGGAATACTTTAACATCAGGGCCCTAATGGAAGGACCTCTGGAGACAACCCCTCAGCCGCAACTTTTCATTCTACAAGAACAAGCAGCATCCTAGACTATACCTTTATCTCATTACCACTATTCCATCTCTTAAAATCATACCAGATAGGCCGCAGCGGAGACGGCGATCACTGCCCCAAGAAACCATCTTTAAGATCATATATAAGGTATATCTCGTAATTCAAGGGTTTGCAATTGCTCAAGTAGCTGCCATTAACAAAAGGGGACGTCTCTAGATTATCGGCTGTTCTCTTGTCCTGTTATTTTTGAGGCTGTGATGGCAGGCTACCAGTGATTCCCCCTCACAAACGCTAGCTTGGGTGATTTGAGGTCTCCTCTTCACAGGACATGGCGCTGCTCACATCATCACACTTGCTCGAGGGACGCAGCAGTCTGGGCTGAAGGACATAAACATTCTGTGAGCAACTCGGATGCGCTTCACAGTAAAGCAGCAGAGTGTATGCACCGTGATATTGCCTCCTTTGTCAAGCTGCCTAGGAGTCAGACGGTGGTCTACATTGACAACGGGAAGGGAGTGGGTAATTTACAACGTGAACAGGATGAGGAGGGGAGTGACCGGCTAAAGGCAAAACGGACACAAGGTGAATGAAATGCAGGGCTTGGAGCTACGAGCAGGAGCAGGCAAAAGTGATCAGGGAAACATGAACAGGAAATTAACATAAGAATCAGCAGCTAAAGTAAAAGTAGTGTGCCACAGTAACTTATATGGCTGATCTGAAATAATGTAACAGGGGCATTCTCCAGGGCGTGACCAAAACAGAAAAGGGAGGTACAATTGTAAGCTATTGACCAATGAAATGAGAGGATTTTTCGAAAGCACATGAGGGAACCAATCAAAGGCGATGGGCATGCTGAATGCCCATACATTAATAATAATAATAATCTTTATTCGTTTTTTTTGCAGTTGAAAAACCATAAAAGATAACATACAACATTCAATTTTAAAAAAGATTACAAGTAAGTATAAGGTTAAAAAATCAAATTTTGCCAACTTGCTACGAAAAATGAAGGATAGTAATTTACAGTTACAAATTATTTCTATGTCTCATGATACACTTTAAAAAATTTAGTACGTGGTACACAGTGCATTCAGAGTCCAAGAATTGGAGTGCCAGCATCGCTGGGCGACATTGTCTATAGCCCCATTTTTTTAATAAGGGAATGAGCCATGTCTTTCGGAAGGGGTGATAGAACTTGCAAAAAAGTATTGTATGGATGGTGGACTGTTGGGAATGATCGTCACAAGGCCATCTGAGTGCTCCAGTTGTTTTTTTCTGGAAAAGTCACCAGTCTGAAGAATAGGTTGAATCTGAACCTTGTTAGGAGCATCTTTTCATACGTGGTAATCTCTAGTGTAAGATATGGCTGAATTTTCGGAGACTGCTGTATGATGATTGCGTGCGTAACAGATTTTTTTGTGACCAATGAAGATAGTCTCAGGGAGTCCAAGTGGCTCAGTGCCATTTGTTTTAATTCTTTTTTAGAAATTTCGTTTAATTGTTCTGGATTGTAGTAATATTTCTGAATCCCCAGATCGCAAAAGAAATGTCTAATATAGGAGAGCCAGGGTATTTTTTTGGCATGGTCCAACTCCATGATATCCCGTAGGATGCTTTTTGTCAGGTTGTTTTCCTCGGATAGCCAGACTCTCCTCCAAAGCATAAGAGGTTGGATTTTAATCAAATCTTCAATAAATGAAATTCCCAATTCTATGTGTGAGGCATAGGTGGAAGTGCCTCGTGGAATTGATAGGAGGAATCTCGTGAAGATATTTTCCTCTTTTTGAATGGGGCCAGTATTTATATGCCCCCAGATCCCTGCGCCATATAATGCTATAGATTGGCATTTCGCAGCATATATCTGTAGCAGTTCCACTGGAGGTCTTTTTCCAAGTTTATTTGAAAATTTCATTAGGGCCATAATCGCTCGTTTAAAAAGATGTCTCCTGGCCTCTACCGCCGGTTTCCAGTTTAGGGCATCGTCTATCATGATACCTAAGTAGGGGTATTGCGAGGTTCTTTCAATTTTTTGATCTTTCAGAAAGATAGACGTTACAGGTTTTCTTGTTCCACCGACCACCATAACAAAAGTTTTTTTAACATTTATATGCAGATCCAAGGCAGCCATAAAATCTGCATATTTAGTTAATGATTTCTGCAGTTCGTTCGGAGTTCGGGCTAAAATGACAGCGTCATCCGCATAGAGTAGTGCGGGGATCAGACGACCTTTTACTTTTGGGAGGTCTCTCCCCCCTTTCAACATACACTCTTCGAGGCCATTGGTATAGAGTGAAAAAAGGAAGGGGGCGAGGACACAACCTTGCCTCACTCCCCGCTCTACCCTAAATGGTGCTGTTAGTTCTCCTCTTGTCCCGAACCTCACTCTCGCCGTGGCTTCGCTATAGAGCTCCCTTAGAAAATCCAAAAGAGGAGGATCTACCCCCATCTCGCTCAGGAGCGACCAGAGCTTGGCATGTGAGACACAGTCAAATGCGGAGGACAAATCCACATATGTCATAAACATAGTACCTGTTTTGGCGTGGGTGTATTTGGATGTCAGCAGGCTAAGATTTAATGCTTGCTCAATGGTTCCAAAGCCCTCCCTGAAGCCAAACTGTAGGTCGGAAAGAATGTTTTTGTCGGCTACCCACTGTTGTAACTTGCCAAGGAGGACTCTGCCAACCACTTTGCCCAGAGAGTCAAGAAGCGAGATTGGACGGTAGCACTTGACATCTTGTCGATCCCCCTTCTTGAAAATTGGGACCATTATAGATGATGACCATGAATCTAGCAATCCGAGTTCCATAGTTGCAATACAGACTCTCGTGATTATTGGAGCCCAGAGGTCAGGGAGGAATTTGAATAGGTCGACAGGGACCCCGTCAGGGCCGGGGGCTTTTCCGGGCCTACTTAAAGATTGCGCCGTTTCAAAGTCTTGTAAGTCAACTTCCAGGGAAATAGGGAAGGTGACTGGCTTGTAAGTAGACTGGTACGAATCGCTATTGGGTGTCGATTGGAAGATTTTCGAGAAATGACTCACCCATGTGGCCTCGTCAATGGCCACATCTATTTTTGGACCGCTGGAATCAGTTAAGGAAGGGGATTTGACTATTTTCCAGAAAGTCTGGCTGTCCTTCGAGAGTGCGCTCTCGTGCAGGGCCTTCCACAAGGATGCTTTTAATTCTTTTTTCCTCGTTTTCCTAGCGATGGTGTATTCTCTTCGAAGGCCTTGGATCTTTATAATATCTCTGTTCGGTTCTCCAAGAGCTTTCCTCAAGTTAGTCTGTGCTTTCGTACAATCTCGGTTAAACCAACCTGTGATGTTTTTCTTATTTTGGTTGGAAGTTCTAGTTAACAGGGTTTTGACATATTCTATTATGATATTGAAGTTTTCCAGGATTTGGTTCGAGTCCGCTTGAGGATCAAGACAGGTCAGAATGTTTTTATATGCAGAAGTAACTAATCTCTTCGTAAGAATGTTGGGATCTACTTTTTCCCATTTAATTGTGAAGCCGTTAGTTTTGTTCAGTTCAAGCCTGTTCTGTGATAATGTATTAGCAATGCTTACCATCAAAGATTTCGGATGATGTAGTTGAAGGCTTAGACTTAGTGCAGAGTGGTCACTGAGATGGTTTTCCAGGATTTTAATTGTTCTGATTTGGGCTTTCAGTCCTTCTGTAACTATTACGTAGTCCACAGTGGTCTCGTGGCCCCTTCCTCTATACGTAGGTTCTAATTTATTAGTTGTTTGTTGAATGGGATTCATAATTTGCAGGTCCAGATCTGAGAGTATTTTGTTCATAACAGGCCCCACTCCTGAGTGGATAAAGTGGATTAAAGGGTTATCAAACTCGTCCACTATTCCACAGGTATCAATGTTGGGGCAAGGATGCAAATTAAAATCACCACCCCAGATTACGTGAGCGATGTCCGTTTTCTGTTTGAAGTGAGTGTTCAGTTATTTTATCTTGAATTAGAGAAAGAACACTCACAAAGTTGTCAGGATCCAGATTATTGTATGTATTTACTATTGAAATACGAGTTTTTTTCCTACAGTAAAAGTGAGGATCTGAAAGTTCGAAAGGAGGTCTATCTTGATGATCTTTATGTCAGCAATTGTATTAGCCATATAAATTACTAAACCCCCTTTAGGTCTGCCTGAAGTACTGGGAAGGGCGGGAGATATAAATGTTCTGTATCCCACTAGGTGAAGGGGAACCGTTGCCCAGGTTTCTTGTATACAGATGATTTGATAGTCCTTCAGGAATGCAGCTGCCGAACCGTCCTCAATCTTGTTTCGGAGGCCGGCCACATTCCAGAACACCACAGAAAGCTGGGTAGGTTCATAATCTTGTACGTCATTGTTCATATGTAATATGGGTGGGGTAGACAATGGAATAGAATGTGAGGGTGCCGCTTTTATTGATGAGAGCTCCGGGGATTTCGTTATTGGTCAATCGACCATTTCCAGGCCGCTGAACCGATTCGTGGTCGGGAAGCCTAGCCAGTGTTTCCCATTGCTGGTGTCTCCATAGTTAGGGCCAAATGATTGGTGGGATGGTCTCTCCCATTGCTCCCAGTTTCTGAATCTGCTTTGAGGGCCCACGATCTGCCATGGGGCTTCTCTCTGCTGATAGTTCAGATTAGATGGATACCAGGAGTTAGTAGGATCAGTAAATCGCGTTGATGGATTTGGGGCAGGAATGTCTAGCTCCCATGGTTGCGGGATTGGCTTCCTCCAAATGTTGTCAGTGTTACGTGGGTGATTGTTATTATTGTACCTTTTTGGGTAGAAATAGGACAAAGGTCTTGTTACAATCCCCCCAGAGGAGTTGTTATGTTCCCAGGAGCATATATATTCAGCTATACTGGGGTCCTCAAACGTAATGACTAAACAGTCTCCCCGGATAGTTTTTTTCTTGTAACCTACCCACGAGGTCCTGGAAACTGATGCTATTTTACTTTTCCAAGGTGGCGGGACGGGACGGTTTGTATTCAACCAATACTGGACTTTGTTCTTTAATGACCAGTTGGGTTCAGTCCCCTCTCCTGTAAGTTCGGGGACCCCCGTCATAACTACCACATATGGAGTGGCCTCAGGTGGTAAATTTAGGGTAGGTATGTGTTCAGTTGTCCCTCTCGGGGCACCTTTTGTTTGCAATGGTTTAGTATTTGTTATGACGGGAGTTTTGGGAGCGGGTGTTTTTATGGATGAAGTATTTGCTGTTGGTATTGGTTGGGAACTGACTTGTGGGGGGATAACCAGGGACGTTGGAGTTGGCTTTTGTGCAATGGTGGAGTTTGTTGGGAGGGTTATTGTGGTTTGTTTTTTGGACTGTGGGGGAGGTAAGGTTGCAGGTTTCTTGGGTACTGGAAGAGTGGTTCCTGGGTTTGAAGAAGGTTTAGTATGAGGTTGTGAAGATATAGATTTAAGAGAGCCAGTGATTTTTGTTAGCTGACTCTCTATATTGCTGAGTCTGGATTCTAGTGGGCGTATATAAGAATTTAAGAGGGAGGCTATCTCTTTAATTATTCTTGCTGATTCTCTTTGTCTTCCTGTGTTTTGTGGACTTAACGGATCTGGCATTAAAGCATCTTGAAGGTCGCGCGGTACATGATGAATTGTTACCACGTTGTTAGTTGGAGGAGCGGAGTGGTTAGGTATCGCTGAAGGGTTTCTGTCGGTGACCAATATTGGATGCTTGGATGTTATAGAATTTATAGTATGATCTGGTTTATTCTTAGCATTCCGTTTCTTTATGGCCCCCTCCCGCCTGCCTCTCATTTACCTAGTTTCTTCAGGTGTAGGGTCGGGAAAGATATCAGGGGTTTTTTCGAGATCGGTTTCTGAGAAAGTTACAGATAATTGGGATGCTGAAAGGTCAACATTATTAGGCAGACTAAGTCTGTTTGTGTTCCCCACCGTTTGTGTTGGGGCTGGATGTATTTCAGGAGTTTTTGCTGTTGCAAGTAGTCCCATTGAGGAACGACGTGCGATTGCCAGTTCGGTAGAAACTCTACCCTCAATTAAACTTATACTCTGGTCAATGAAAGTATTTGCTTTAGCCAAAAAGTCATCCATTGGACCTAGTAATTGTTCTCCTATTCCATTCTTTTTTGATTTTTTCTGCTTGGTGGATCTCGTGTTCATTTTACAATGAGTGTTCACCTTAAAAGGATACTAGATTGCGTGACCGATTGTGGAGGAGGTCAAGATGTAAATAAATACCTGTATTGGGGGAACCGGGGTGTAGTTGTTAGAGGGGTGGGCCGTACCGGACTCTCCCGTTCTCAAACGGCCCGCTCTTTGCCCGCTCTTTGCCCGCTCTTTGCCCGCTCTTTGCCCGCTCTTTGCCCGCTCTTTGCCCGCTCTTTGCCCGCTCTTTGCCCGCTCTTTGCCCGCTCTTTGCCCGGTCTTTGCCCGGTCTTTGCCCGGTCTTTGCCCGGTCTTTGCCCGGTCTTCGCCCCGGTGTTTGCCCCGCGCGCGTCCCGCGATGCGCGGTCCAGGTGGCACTTTTAGGGAATGAGGAAGTATGGAGGCGGGGCACTGGAAGGGGGCGCGGCGCTCACGGGAAGAGGACCAGCTGGAGATGGTGTATGCTGGTCCTCGCAGTCCCGGGGCCGGCGCCTCGTCCTCCTCTGCGGCCTCGCGTTGGTCAGAGTCTCTGGCAGTGATCTATGCTACTCCTGTAGCAGGGGAAACAGGTTCACAGCAGTCTTTGGCAGCAAAACTTGACTCCACGAGTGGCACCCGCGAAGCGGGTGCCGCGAGAAGTTATAGCGCTTCGCTGGGGGCGGGGCTCTGGAAGGGGGCGCGGCGCTCACGGGAAGAGGACCAGCTGGAGATGGTGTATGCTGGTCCTCGCAGTCCCGGGGCCGGCGCCTCGTCCTCCTCTGCGGCCTCGCGTTGGTCAGAGTCTCTGGCAGTGATCTATGCTACTCCTGTAGCAGGGGAAACAGGTTCACAGCAGTCTTTGGCAGCAAAACTTGACTCCACGAGTGGCCATACATTAGATAAAGTATATCTCGAGGAACCATGCATGCGCTGCCTAGGCGAGACCTAAGAAAACAGACCTCAATCTTTGAATGCACAGCTAAGGGGGCAATATAAGAGCAAGATTTACTGCCCTGTTTACAACTGAGCTATGTAAACCACAAGCACTGGTCTCCAATGCTCAAGCTTAAAGAAAGACATAGTGCTCACAAGCTCTGAGTAACAACACATATAACCGGGGAAGTCCTTGACAATGGGAGGAGCTTTTAAAGCCCATATGCTGAATACAGCATGTCTCGCAGAGACAGCGCAAGCAATGCCTAGGCGAGACCTAAAAACGTAGACTCACTTAAAGATTTTGTGTGACAAGCAGACTTTAGTAAGTATACTGCGTGTCCCTGTTGCTCTGTATGTCTGAGCTGGTGTCTGGAATGCTGAGAATAAATGATGTAATAGAATATTAATTAAACAGGGGGTGGTGATGGACAGAGTTTCTGAATTAAGCAGAATACTCTCACCCAGTCAAGAGATCAGGGCTTAATCCAACACCGTTTTTTAGCTCATTGCACCATCCCAGCTCAGAACCTGGCTATATGCAAATTAGTCTGTCCCTGGCCCAGTGCATCATGGGAACAGGGCAAACCAAACTACCAAGCCAATTCTTTCACTGGGAAGGAAACAAGCTACCGGGGACCGGTTTCTGGCATTTCAGCCGTCTTCGGCCCGGCTTGCTTGAATCCTGATGGTGCAATGAGCAAGGGACTCACGTCTGAGTATACCCTTCCACGCTTATGGTGGACAAAATAATTAAACAACAGGGGGTGGTGATGGACAGAGTTTCTGAATTAAGCAGAATACTCTCACCCAGTCAAGAGATCAGGGCTTAATCCAACACCGTTTTTCAGCTCATTGCACCATCCCAGCTCAGAACCTGGCTATATGCAAATTAGTCTGTCCCTGGTGGTGATGGACAGAGTTTCTGAATTAAGCAGAATACTCTCACCCAGTCAAGAGATCAGGGCTTAATCCAACACCGTTTTTTAGCTCATTGCACCATCCCAGCTCAGAACCTGGCTTAATTCAGAAACTCTGTCCATCACCACCCCCTGTTGTTTAATTATTTTGTCCACCATAAGTGCGGAAGGGTACACTAGGACGTGAGTCCCTTGCTCATTGCACCATCAGGATTCAAGCAAGCCGGGCCGAAGACGGCTGTAATGCCAGAAACCGGTCCCCGGAAGCTTGTTTCCGTCCAGTGAAAGAATTGGCTTGGTAGTTTGGTCTGTCCTGTTCCCATGATGCACCAGGCCAGGGACAGACTAATTTGCATATAGCCAGGTTCTGAGCTGGAATGGTGCAGTGAGCTAAAAAAACGGTGTTGGATCAAGCCCTGATCTCCTGACTGGGTGTGAGTATTCTGCTTAATTCAGAAACTCTGTCCATCACCACCCCCTGTTGTTTAATTATTTTGTCCACCATAAGTGTGGAAGGGTATACTCAGACGTGAGTCCCTTGCTCATTGCACAATCAGGATTCAAGCAAGCCGGGCCGAAGACGGCTGTAATGCCAGAAACCGGTCCCCGGAAGCTTGTTTCCGTCCAGTGAAAGAATTGGCTTGGTAGTTTGGTCTGCCCTGTTCCCATGATGCACTGGGCCAGGGACAGACCAATTTGCATATAGCCAGGTTCTGAGCTGGAATGGTGCAGTGAGCTAAAAAACGGTGTTGGATCAAGCCCTGATCTCTTGACTGGGTGTGAGTATTCTGCTTAATTCAGAAACTCTGTCCATCACCACCCCCTGTTGTGTAATAGAATATTTGGCGTTTGGCTTGTTAGGGTGCATTCCACAACGCCGACATGTTGTTGTTTTCTATTCCAAAGTGTAGGTGCTGTTATCACTTCCATCTGGGCCCATAACAAAGGCCCAATTTAGTGGACCATCAGCACTTTTTTTGTTTGATTATCAACCTGACTGGGAGATGTCTGTAGCCTAGTGCCTAGATGGCAATGCATTTGAGGGAAACAGGCATACACAGAATTTTATTTATTTATTTAAGGATTTATACAGAGCATAGCTGCCCCAGCAACGGGGCATCCCAGCGCTTCCCATAGAACAGGTGCCAATAGACCGCTTCAACAAACACAGACAGTTAGGCCGGAAAGAGCCAGGTCTTTAAAGCATTTCAAAAAGTCAAATGGTCCTGGAGTCCTCTGATGGAGATCGGGAGGGAGTTCCAAAGGTGGGCCGCCTGGTCCTTAAAAGATTGACCACTATCTCTGGCTCTTTGAAATTGGGGGGTACACACCAATCCCGAGTTGGCAGAGTGAAAGGGGCGATTCAGGATGTATTGGATTCTTAGCATGTCCACTAAGATTGGAGGGCCTTGTTGTGTCAGAATTTTATGGGCTACACACAGGGACTTAAACTGTATTCTTTTGGCTATTGGCAGCCAATGAAGCTTTGATAAAAGATTAGATACTTAGCAAAAATTGGGCAGTGCCAGCAAAGCACGTGCCGCGGAATTCTGAATTCTTTGGAGGCATAAAATACAAGATTTATTGGCTTCTAGATAAAGGGAGTTGCCATAATCCAACCTGGCTAAGATTGTAGCCTGAAGAATGGTTTGGCGGATTTTTGGTTTAAAATATCCAAGCAGAGGTTTCAACCCCCTCAGGAGTCCAAAACAGACCCCTGCCAGAACTTTGGATTGGATATCAAAAAAAAGATCACTATCTACCCAGAAGCCTAAATTCTTAACTGCCTCTTTAGGCGGTGGCTCTGGTTTGAGTTTATCCGGCCACCACTGTTCTGACCAAAGAGCACTGTCTCTGCCCAGCACAATCATTTCCGACTTGGCAGCATTAAGCTGCAGGCAATTGGCTGTCATCCAGTCTGCAATCGCTAACAAGTCCTCTTTAAATTTGAAGAGGTTGTTTTTACACTTTTTTGAAAAGGCAATGACTAGCTGGGTGTCATCGGCATATGATACCAATGACATCCCTCTACTTTTTGCTACCATTCCTAGGGGTTGAACATAGATGTTGAAAAGCGCAGGGCTCCATATCGAACCCTGTGGGACACCATGCTTAATTGCATACACCTACGAATGGTGCGGTGGTACAGCAACTTGGAAAGTTGTGCCTTTCAAAAAAGAATGGAACCAGGCCAAGGCCAGCCTCCTGACCACAATATCCTGCAGCCTACATAAGAGGATGTCATGGGAAATAGTGTCAAAAGCGGCACTTAAATCCATCAGAATCAAGGCCGCAGAGTTCCCGACATCTAGGCTGCCATGGATGTCCTTGGTCACAGCCAACAGCGCCGACTCAGTGCTGTGGCGGGGGCGAAAACCGTTTTGTGAGGGGTCAAGGATTTTGCTCTGCTCTACAAATTCAGCCAGGACTGTATTTACATAGGATTCTGTAGCTTTGGCTAAAAAAGGAAGTTGGGAGATCGGACGAAAATTACCCGGGTCCGAAACCTCTAAGGACGGTTTCTTTAGAAGAGGAACAACTTTTGCATACTTCCATGTTGCGAGCAATGATGCACAGGACAGTGATAAATTAATCAATTCATTGACCGCTGGTACTGGTAGACTTGAATTGTAAGCTAGACGAAGTTGGTCTGGTCTCATAGGATCTGCTGGGGAACCTGATTTATTTGAAAACATGGGTACTCACGAACTTTCACTCAGGGGCCAAATTTACAGTGTGGTTTGAGTTCCAGGGCCGCGCGGGTGGGGGCGGGGTCAATGGGGGAGCGGGCGGGGCTAGGGCAACAAAAAAAACTGTGACCATGAGGTTGAACACAGGTCCCTGCAGCGGACGCCTTCGTCCACTGAGCTACCAGACCTGGCATACACACCTCTGTGTCTCTGTCTCTCTCCCTCTCTCTCTCTGCCTCCATCCCTCTCCCTCCATCTCTCTCTCTCTCTGTCTCTGCCTTCCTCCCTCCCTCCCTCCCTCTCTCCGTCTCATTCTGACTCTCACTCCCTCTCTCTCCCTCCTTCTCCCTCCCTCCCTCTGACTGACTCACTCCCTCTCCTTCCCTCCCTCGCTCTGACTGACTCACTCCCTCTCCCACGCTCTCTCTCCCCTCTCTCTGACTGTCTCACTACCTCTCTCTTCTTGTTTCTCCCTCTCTTCTTGTCTCTCCCTCTCTTCTTGTCTCTCCCTCTCTCCTTCCCCCCCCTCTCCTTCCCTCCCTCACCCTTGTAGTATTCCCTGTTAGAACACTCTTATGGTAATTGGTCTACTGGATTACTTCAACCCTCACTCCCCTTCCCTCACCCTCACTCCCCTTCCCCCTCACTCCCCTTCCCCCTCACTCCCCTTCCCCCTCACTCCCCTTCCCCCTCACTCCCCTTCCCCCTCTCCCTCACTCCCCTTCCCTCACTCCCCTTCCCTCACTCCCCTTACCTCACTCCCCTTACCATACTCCCCTTCCCTCACTCCCCTTCCCTCACTTCCCTTCCCTCACTCCCCTTCCCTCACTCCCCTTCCCTCACTCCCCTTCCCTCACTCCGTCTCCCTCACTCCGTCTCCCTCACTCCGTCTCCCTCACTCCGTCTCCCTCACTCCGTCTCCCTCACTCCGTCTCCCTCACTCCGTCTCCCTCACTCCGTCTCCCTCACTCCGTCTCCCTCACTCCCTCTCCCTCACTCCGTCTCCCTCACTCCGTCTCCCTCACTCCGTCTCCCTCACTCCGTCTCCCTCACTCCGTCTCCCTCACTCCGTCTCCCTCACTCCGTCTCCCTCACTCCGTCTCCCTCACTCCGTCTCCCTCACTCCGTCTCCCTCACTCCGTCTCCCTCACTCCGTCTCCCTCACTCCGTCTCCCTCACTCCGTCTCCCTCACTCCGTCTCCCTCACTCCGTCTCCCTCACTCCGTCTCCCTCACTCCCTCTCCCTCACTCCGTCTCCCTCACTCCCTCTCCCTCACTCCCTCTCCCTCACTCCCTCTCCCTCACTCCCTCTCCCTCACTCCCTCTCCCTCACTCCCTCTCCCTCACTCCCTCTCCCTCCCTCCCTCTCCCTCCCTCCCTCTCCCTCTCCCTCACTCCCTCCCTCCCTCTCCCTCCCTCCCTCTCCCTCACTCCCTCTCCCTCACTCACTCTCCCTAACTCCCTCCCTCTCCCTCACTCACTCTCCCTCACTCACTCTCCCTCACTCACTCTCCCTCACTCACTCTCCCTCACTCACTCTCCCTCACTCACTCACTCTCCCTCACTCACTCTCCCTCACTCTGTCGCCCTCCTCCCTCTGTCGCCCTTTCTCTGTCTCCCTTTCCCTCCCTCTCCCTCCCTCTACCTCTCCCTCCCTCTCCCTCCATTTTCCTCCCTCTCCCTCCCTTTTCCTCCCTCTCCCTCCCTCCCTCTCCTCTGTCTCCCTCCCTCTACCTCCCTCTGTCATCTCACACTGCCTGTGTGTCAGCCCGGGCTGAGACAGTTTCCCCGGAGCGCACACACAGCCGCACCCGAGCACTTCACAGGTCTTTAAAAGACCATTTGCATGTTAATGGGGCTTTGCTGTATTTCACCTCCTCTTAGCACCCCTGCAGCTCCACCTTGACGATGGCTTGAATGAATCGCCCGGCCCCTACAGAGCAGCAGAGTCTCTCAGAGTGTCTCTTCTGCAACCAGCAGTGTTTGCAGGCACTCTTTAAAAATGGTTTTTAAAACACGGGTACGATGTCTCAAGGTCCGCGGGCCGCCACGGAAGGCTTGCCAGCCCGCGGGCTATACCATGAGTACCCGTGTTTTAAGACAAAGAGATTTAGTCTCAGAAAGCGAGAGTGGGGGTAAAGAGCACAACGTTAGTTCAGGAATGACTAACCTGTCCTCGACCTCGACTATTCGATGAGTGTTGGCCCGAACTAAATAGAAGCTGGCAGTTGGAAGGTTCTTATAAATAGTCTCCATCTTACGCACAAAGAAACCTTTTCGCAATGAGCATTGGAGGAAACTGGGGGGATCCGCTTTCACATTAGAATGTTGCATCTTTTTAAGAATAGAGAAAATCATTTTAGGGGGTTATTACTCTCCAAAATTTTAGCAGCTATGCATTCAGCTCTAGCTTTCCGGATCAACCTATGATCCGTCTTAATTGATTCACTGTATTTATTTTTAGCTTCCAAGTCATATGCACGCCTCCAGGATCGCTCCAGTTGCTTACAGACCTTTTTGGCTTTTCACCAAGGTTTCATTGAACCAAGGATTTGATGGCCCTTGTTTCTTCTTTGAACTGAGTTTTGCAGAAATGCTGGTATCTAACCCCTGAGTCAGCCAATCCTGGAAGAGAGTATCAGCTACCTCTATATTAGAAGGGAACTGTGATTTCAAACTTGACAAAGGGTCAGAGAATTGACTAACATTCAATTTATGCCAAGGACGTTTCATCGCAGAGGGGGAGCAGTTCGGAACAGGTTTCCCTGGCAGCTGAAAGGAAAAAAGAACCAAAAAGTGGTCTGACCAGACCAAAGGAACCGAGGTGACACGGTTATAGAACCCAAATTAAACAATATAGGGTCCAACAAGTGGCCGGCCACATGAGTGCTATCAGTTACACGTTGTATCAGTTGACAAACCTCTAAATTGGCTAGGAAGCAGTCAATATCCATTTTGCCACTGTCTTCCAGATGAAGATTTAAATCACCCAGAATGGTAAAATTGACTGCTTTACTAGCGAGTAGGGTCCCTAAATATATTGGATGTCCCGGGAGGGCGATAAATAAGCAACCCTGAAACCGTAAAATTGTGGTTAAGGATGATTTTTTTACAAAACACTTTCACACTCTGGCTATCCTCCTTCCTAAAACTTCATGAAAAAGTATCCTTAAGAATTAGTGCAATACCTCCACCACGCTTGATTGATCTGTTAAGTTGATACATACTATAGCCTGGGGGAAGTGCCAACCAGCATTCTACGCTAGAATCTTGTGTTAGCCAGGTCTCAGTCAAAAAAATTCCGGCGGGCGATTTGTCTGTAAGTAAGTCGAATATCTCTGCATGGTGATTTGTGAGGGAACGACAATTTAAGCTAAAGAACCTTAGCTCAGTTGAGCCAAAGAGAGAAATACCATTCCCAACAGTCCTAAAGTTAAGAAGACATTGTGATGCGGAAGCCAACAATTTTACCAAAGTGCAAAGTTTACAGGATTCAGAGGTGCGAGCAAGTTTTAAAAACAGTCAAACAAACACAATCAAGTTTTAAAAGCGCGTATCTAGCAGCAGCACTCGGCGCGAGTACTTTGGTGAAGCACACTTCCGCATCGGGTGCGTTTTTAATAGATGGTAGGCAACAACAGGCTCCTCCCGTCACATCTGATTGGCCCTAAACAGCCAATCAGCGCTCAATGCTGTCCATGATGCAGAAGCCAACAGTTTTACCAAAGTGCAAAGTGTACAGGATTCAGAGCAGTGAGCAAGTTTTAAAAACAGTTAAACACAATTAAGTTCTAAAAGCGTGTATCTAGCAGCAGCACTCAGCGCAAGTACAGTATGTTACCACTTCACAAGTACTTTAGAGAAACTTTCATTTGGTGATTTGGAGGTAGGTCTTTAACTTTTTTCAATGCCTGCATGTAAGATACATGCATGAGGTATAAGAATGTCGGATTTATCTT
This sequence comes from Lissotriton vulgaris, assembly GCF_964263255.1. Classification (NCBI taxonomy): domain Eukaryota; kingdom Metazoa; phylum Chordata; class Amphibia; order Caudata; family Salamandridae; genus Lissotriton; species Lissotriton vulgaris. The sequence continues at coordinate 284,566,755 of NC_141687.1, forward strand.
TTGACTAATTATACAAATAATGATTTAAGTAGTACTTACAAATTTTTTTGATTTAATTCTTTTATAGAGTTTTTCAGCCCAGTGTTGGGTGTTCAGCGTTTTATATCCTCTCGCACAACTTCTACAAAAAAACAAACAAATGTATAAATCAGTGCACAGGAAATATTACGTAAGACAAGACAATGAGGGTTACAAGGTATAAGAGACACACATAATGTCCTTACTGTTAGGCATTATATGTTAAATACGATGGCAGGAGAAACACAAAGTCTGGATTTAAAGCGTAACACAGTGGTTGGGGCTGACTGTACTAATAAAACTTTATTAGTACCCAATGAAACCCTTTTTAGCAACTTTAGAATAACACCGATTTTGGAAGAAAACAATATGGTTCTAAGCCCATTTCTTGGAGATTGCATGGATTTTCTTGATATCCGTTCATAGCTTACTGTGCTAAATTAGAAGGGTTGCAACTTTTGAACTGCAACTAACAAAAGGATCTCTGTGTCAAGAGCAGTTACCCACTTGCCTATGTACATACATACAAATATGTCATTTCTGTGTTACACCATATGCTTCAATCTTCTATGCTACTCTAATTCAAATTGTGACTAGACAAAACACAATTCTCTACAACAGTTGCATTTACCACCAGAGTTATCTTACCAATATTATTATCCCCTGAAAATTGCTGGGCACATTAAGATCTAAGCAGCAAGTGCCTTAACCCCATAAAACATTTTAAATACAGCCTCTTTGAAACAAATTTAACTAATCCTGATCAGGTTTACTGCCATCTTTTCCCTTGTTGCCAATTGTTTTTGCAGCAGATTTAAAATAAATAAATAAATGTATAAGTGTTAGATTCTGCTTTTCATGTCTCCACCCCTCATAAGTCCACCTCCTTTCCATTGTCACATCTTGATCCCGAATATATGGGGGTCCCAGAGTAATTTTTCCCCAATTCTAGCACTGCCTGCGACTATGGAGGACTAGTTTGAGACATCTCCACGGTGCACATTACCCTGAAATGATCCATGGTGCTTCAGGAAATAATACATTCATCAGTGACGTAAGGAGAGGCATTGTTGAGTCCACAATATGATTTCTTAGTTAAGTTGACTATGGCACAGTCTAGTCCATGTATGTACAACAAGAGAGGAAGGGAATAATTGGCTACTCTCCTACCCCAAAATTAGTAACTATTAACAACAAAAGAGAGCCTACAGTTGTGAATTGTTAAACGACAGTATGTCTCAAGTGAGGAACAACAACACAGTGAATAAATTAAATTAAATGGTCAAAAAACAAGGGCCAAGGTGAAAAAGAAAAAATTATTCTCTAAAAGAACCCTCACTCACCCTAGTGGTGACATGCTTCATCATGGGGTTCAGTCACAGATGGGGCCGACTATCCCCATCTGTGTGCTTCGACGCCTGCGAATGCAGCGGAGCAGGTATGTGTGAAAGGAAGTGGTGTGTGATCAGTGATAGGAAAGTGTATTAAAAGATCACAGCTGTGCCTCAACAAACTTTATTAAAGGCCAGTTGTTCACAATAAAAACAGTGAAGTTACTGGGATTTGTATTAGAATTCCAGTGACTTAGTGTGGATGGTCAACATGTTTCTGCTGGTTAACGCCATTTTAGCTCCGCTTTCATCAGGACCAAGAAAACAAAAGAAAACGTCCTACGGGGGTCCACGCACGCTAAGGCGTGCCCCGAGATGCCTCTCAGGGGAGACAGACCGGGGCACGCGCAGCGATTCGGGTCTGTGGACGCGCACTTCCAGCCCAGCGCCGTGTACATCTCCTGTCCCACATTGACACAGCAAGTCAGCCTCTCTCACTCACGTGCACACACACAGCCACACTCACGCATGCACATACATACGCACACCCCCCCTCCTTACCTCACCTCACTTCTAAAGTTCCCTTCCATACCCCCTTCCGTTGAATGGCGCCCCCAAAGCATCCCCAAAAGGCACTCCGATAGCTTCCCCCTTCCCTACAAGAATTCCCCTGTTCACACGCACACGCTGGGGGCGCTCACTTGAGCATGGCCTCTTCTTTCTCCTCCTCCTGCTTCTGCCGGTCCATGACTGCGCTCCTCCTCGGTCCGGTGGCTCAGGTCAGGGATCTCGGGGGCCGGGCGCGGGCCCTGCACCAGGGGGCCCGCAGCTGCCTCTCAATGGGATCCACCAGCAGCAGCGTTCCATCCGCCCGCCCCGTCGGCTCTGACTCAAGCCGCAGCACGCGCCTTCACCGCGCGTGCCAGTTGAACGTGCTGTATGTTGTTCACACACACTTGGAGTGAGACCTTTCCTTGTAGAAGAGCTATGCTGTTCCTATGATGTAAACCTACCATCTAGGCTCTAAGATATCGGGGGTCTGCTGACAAAGCCCATAGAACTTCCTTTATATAATAAACCTCAACTTACCAAGGGGAGGGTGGTTAGGCCTTATAGTCCTTTTTCCACGGTCTGTATATGATAACATCCTCCTTTATATTCTACGGTATTGTAACAATGCGAACTGTTTTAGGTTTATGCATTTTGCTGCTGGTAGTGGCTCGTATACTGCATTATAGAGCATGATCGTTAAAATAAACATTTTGAACTATACAGTGACTCTGACAATCCTTATTGTGGACAAGTATGAGTGAGTGAGCAAAAGGGTATGTCTTGCTACTGTAATTCATGAGCGAGTCGGGAGTGCTGTGTTCTGGGTTGTCTAATCATTTGTAGTTTTGTTATTATGTAGGAGAACGAATGAGACACTATAGCTAATAGGTTTGGGGATTTTGGGCCCTAAGGTGGTAGGAAGGTACAACCCCTATACACCAAGGTCCTGCTTTCCTCCGCATACTTCTGTGTATGTGCAGAATCCCAGCAAGAGACAAGTATTCACTAAGGTGTGACTCGTACCGGCCACTCTCCATGATTAATAAGATCCTTGCTAAGTTGATCGCGGCTTGTCTCCTACCACTGCTGCCTATGGTGCTGTGTCCGGACCAATGTGGCTTTGTCCCTGGCTGGCAGATCCATGGCACACAACCTTCAATTAATCAATCATTTGTAAAACGCACTACACACCCGCATGGGTCTCAAGGTGCTGGGGGGAGGGGGGGGGCACTACTGATTGAACAGCCAGGTCTTGAGTATCCTCCTGAAGGTCAGCAGGTCTTGGGTCTGTCGTAGGTGAGGTGGGAGGGTGTTCCATGTCTTGGCAGCGAGGTGGGAGAAGGATCTCCCACCGGTGGTTGTTCTTCGAATCCGCAGGACAGTGGCGAGTGAAAGGTTGGCGGAGTGTAGCTGATGGTTGGGGATGTAGAAGGAGAGCCGTCTGTTGAGGTAGGCTGGGCCTGTCTTGTGGAGTGTCTTGTGTGCGTGGGTGAGGAGCTTGAAGGATATCCTCTTGTTGATGGGGAGCCAGAGCAGGTTTCTCAGGTGGGGGGTGATGTGGCCGTGGCGTGGTACGTCGAGGATCAGCCGTTCCGAGGCGTTTTGGATGCGTTGTAGTTGTTTGATGAGCTTGGTCGGGGCTCCCGCGTAGAGGGCGTATCCGTAGTCGAGTCTGCTGCTGATGAGGGCCTGGGTGACTGTCTTTCTTGTATCCGTCAGGATCCATCTGTAGATCTTGCGGAGCATGCGGAGGGTGTTGAAGCAGGAGGAGGAGACGGTGTTGACTTGCTTGGTCATTGAGAGCATTGAGTCGAGGATGATTCCCAGGTTGCGTTCGTGGTCGGTTGGTGTCGGGGCTGCCCCCAGTGCCGTCGGCCACCAGGAGTCGTCCCAAGCTTAAGGGTTGGAGCAGAGGATGAGGACCTCCGTCTTGTCCGAGTTCAGCTTCAGACGGCTGGTCTTCATCCTGTCGGCGATGGCCTTCATTCCTTTGTGGAGGTTGGCTTTGGTGGTGAAGGGGTCCTTGGTGGGGGAGAGGATCAGCTGAGTGTCCTCGGTGTAGGCGATTATGTTGAGGTCGTGCTGTAGGGCTACGTGTGCGAGCGGGGCCATGTAAATGTTGAACCGCGTCGGGCTGAGGGAGGATCCCTGGGGTACGCTGCAGATGATCTCGGAGGCTTTGGAACGGAATGGGGGAGGCGGATGCTCTGGGTTCTGCCGGAGAGGAAGGAGGTGGTCCAATCAAGAGCCTTGTCGTGTGGTGGCGTGCGCGTAGTGTGTGGTGGCAAATGGTGTCGAAGGCGGCAGAGAGGTCTAGGAGGATGAGTGCTGTGGTCTCGCCGTTGTAAAGCAGGGTCCTGAGGTCCTCGGTGGTGGCGATGAGGGCAGTCTCGGTGCTGTGGTTGCTGCGGAACCCTGACTGGGAAGGGTCCAGGATTCTGTTTTCTTCGATGTATCGGGTTAGCTGTCTGTTGACGGTTTTCTCGATGACCTTGGCCGGGAAGGGGAACAGAGAGATGGGCCGGAATTTCTTGAGGTCTCTTGGGTCTGCCTTAGATTTTTTGAGTAGGGTGTTGATCTCGGCGTGTTTCCAGATCCCTTTGTCGCTGTCTCGAGGGTCAGATTGATGACGTTGTGCAGGTGGGGTGAGATGGAGCTTCTTGCTCTGTTGAAGACATGATGCGGGAATGGGTCTGACAGAGAGCCGGAGTGGATTGTGTGCATGGTCTTGATGGTGTCATCGATGTTCACGCTGGCACAGGCTAGCAGGGGGTTGTGGTCGATGGTGTGCGTAGGATCTGTTGTGTTGCTGTCTGTTGGGGCTGTCTGGGTGTTGAAGCGGTCGTGGATGTCTGCTATCTTGCGGTGGAAGAAGGTGCCGAGGGAGTTGCACACGGCTTGCGTCGGAGGGATGTTGTTGGTGTTGGAGAGTGCCTTTACGATGTTGAAGAGCTCCTTGCTACTGCGTTGTTGTCGAGGCGTTCTTTGAAGGAGGTCCTCTTTGCACCCCTGATGATTTGGTGGTGGTTGCGATGGCGTCCTTGTGTGCTGCATGACTGTCCGGAGTTTGTTCACTGAGCCATTTATTCTGTAGTTTCCGGCAGGCTTGCTTGGAGGCTAGGAGTTCTGAGGTGAACCAGCTGGCCCTCTTGCTGGTGTCTCTGTGAGGGTGTTTCTTCAGCGGGGCATGGGTGTTGGCGCAGTCCTTGATCCAGCGTCTGCAGCTATGGGCAGCGCCGTCGGTATTGGAGGGATCGGTGGGTGGGCTGAGAGCGAGGTTTGCGTGTAGTTGGTCTTCAGTGATTTTGCTCCAGCAGCGGCGGGGGATCTGTTGGGTGCGGTGGTGGGTTTCTGTAATGTAAAGTGGATGCAGGGGTGGTCGGTCCAGAGGAGTTCAGTGGTGTGGCTGACGGAGACGTGCAGGCTTGAGGAGAAGACTGGGTGGAGCGTGTGGCCGACGGAGTGGGTGGGCACTGAGACGAGATGCTTCAGTCCCAGGTTGACGAGGTTACCGATCAGGCTTGTGGAGTTGTTGTCGTCGTTCTCAAGATGAAAGTTCAGGTCTCCGAGGAGGATGTAGTCGGTGGAGGTCAGGGCGTGCGTGCTGATCAAGTCGACGATGGAGTCGCTGAACTGGGAGCGGGGTCCAGGGGGTCTCTAAGGGTGGAGTTAGGGTCTGTGGATCTGGAAATGCATGTGTTTGGCGGTGCTGAGCGCATCGGCGGTGCTAGTCGAGACCCTGATACTGTTCTTGTGGACGATGGCGATTCCTTCTCCAACTCCGTTGGTGCAGTCTCTGCGGGTGATCTTGTAGCCGCCTGGGATGGCTATGGTGATGTCTGGTGCGGAGGAGTCGTTAAACCAGGTCTCTGTCAGGAAGGCGACATCTGGAGATGTTGTGTCGAGCAGGTCCCAGAGTTCGACGGCATGCTTGCGCGCGGAGTGGGTGTTCAGTAGTATGCATCGGAGGTGGTTGGGGTCTTTCTTGGCAGGTGGTTCGTCGGCTCTGAGGCTGGTGTAGCTGTAGTTCCGGCAGGTGAAGGGGCCGTGTGTGCGTTTCAGGGCGGCCTTGAAGCAGGTGTGGCTCGGTCAGGAGTTGAGAGAGTGCAGAGTGCTGGCATCGTAGTGGTGGCGGTCGTCGTGGCGGGTGCGGGGGCCAGGGGTTCTGGAGCTGGGCGCGGTCCAGGCACGGACGGGCGCAGACTGGATTGCCTTAGGCGCGCCTTGCTGCGCGCAGCCGCGCAGCGGGCAGCATATATGGGGAGGGAGGAGCAGCAGGGAGGTGGGGCAGCGAATGGGCAGGGGGCATTCAGGGGGGTGGAGACGCAGCGGCGAGTGCGGTGAGGGACAACGAAGGTAACAATGAAAAAGGGGCTCAGAAACGAGGGAAAACGAGTGGCACAGAGGGCAGAAAGGCACAAAAAACGAGTGGAACAGAGGGCAGAAGGGCACAAAAAACGAGTGGAACAGAAGGCAAAAGGGGCACAAAAACGAGGGGAAAATGAACTCTTTGAACACTTTTTGTCACGATGCAAGAGGTGGACCCACAGTTGCAAGCCGTTGCAATTTTCCTGGACGCCACTAACACATTTGATTAGCTTAAATGGCCATATTTATTTGCCCCGCTCAGACACGTAGGCCTTAGCCCCAAGTTCATTAGTTTAATAACACTACTCTACACGCTCCTCATGCCGTGCCTAAGGGTTAACAGCGTGATTGAACCCCTGTTCCCTGTCTCCTGCGGCACCCGGCAGGGGTGCCCTCTGTCACCCCTGCTATTCGCCGTGGCAATGGAGCCATTGGCGGCCAGGCTGCAACAGCACCATTCCCACATTGGTGTCATTGTATGCGGATAATTTCATGCTTTACATCAAACATCCGGCCACCAATCTGGACCCACTGATCAGAGAGTTCATACTATTTGGCGGACTCTCAGGGATAGTAATAAACTGGGCCAAATCAACTAAATTTCCACCAACGGATGCCACCATGTAGGTCCAGTCGGAGTTCCCCCTGCAGTGGACACTGGATCCAGTGAAATATCTGGGCATATGGATCAGCCGCGATCCTGAGGAAGTGTGGAGCTCCAACTAAGGTAGACTAATTGACTGGTTGGAACAGCGCATAAAAAGCTGGATCACATTGCCCCTGTCTCTGACTGGGAAGTTGGCCATAGCCAAGATGGTTGTTCTACCCAAGCTCCTCTACCTCCTTACAAATATCCCACTCCCTCTCACTTATAGTTTTAGGAAGCGGCTACAATCTGACATGATCACTCTTGCATGGGCGGGTAAACAGCCCAGAATAGCATGGGAGGTTCTTACCCTTCCATTCAAGCAGGGAGGACTTGGGGCACCAGAATTCAATCTGTATTACTTGTGTGTCCAAACATATTACGCATATTACTGGATATACCCAACGCAGTTTATGGCGCATACGGCACCAGAACACGATCAGGTGTCCCCGCTACCTCTTCCAGTGGTCCTATATCAGACACGACACCGACCTCGGACTAAGATAGACACTGGGGGGATGCACAATGAGGGTATGGCATGCGAAAGAGAGCGGGTCATATTTCTATGTACGCTCCCATTGTCACCCTGATAAAGCATCCAGACTTGCTGTTTTTGGCGGAGGCTGGTCCCTGTGCTAGAGTGCGGATCATGAAGTTACGAAAATGGGAGATGTGTTCTTGGACGACACTTTCATAGCTCTGCATCAGATGAGGGAGGGAAAGGAACTATCCATGTTAGAACAGATGACATATTACCAGTTACGCGCAGCGCTGCGTGCCTGCCTCCCCTCCTTCCCGGCAGCGCCCCCCACATTCCAAACCCTGGAGAGATTCCTGAAAAGTCCATCCCGCGCATGCTAATAACGTGCCTTTACACAGACATGCAACACACAAAACAGGTGTGCACTCCGCGGGCCCAACGGGAGTGGGAGACAGCACCAATCATCTCTATCACGCAAGAGCAGTGGATATTCTGCTGCACACAGACATTGGCTCTTTCCTCGAACTATAGACTGCACCTAACACATTTCAAATTCCTTTACAGGACGCCTGCCAGGCTCCAGAGACTAGGCTTGGTCTTCGTAGGCGCGCCACCAGCGATGTGATGTTATGTTATGTTGACCCATCTTATATAGCCTTAGCAAAGAAGCGTCCCGGCGCTGCGAGCAGCATGACACAGAGGCTAAGACCTAAGCCGGAGGGATGAGATCGGTTTTGATAGCCTTCCAAAACATCAGATAGTTGTCCAAACAGTGAATATGGGAAGGAAGGGAGTTCCAAAGTTGCCGCTAGGCTGCGAAACCACAGTCCACCAGCACATACTCGTTTCACCCGAGGGACGGTGACCATGCATTGCCCAACAGAGGGCAAGTGCGCAGCGGTAACAGATTGGCCAAGATCCCAGGGGAGGAGGTCTTCAGAATTTTAAAGCTCAAGCAAAGGGCCTTGAACTGAATACGCTTGGCCATAGGCAGCCAATGTAACCGTCGAATGGCGCCTGTTGTCTGGCAGCTTCTAGGGAGCCCAAGCAGTGCTCTGGCTGCCGCATTTTGGACTCTTTGCAAACATGTGACCTCAGCCTTAGTAGCCCCCAAGTAGAGTGAACTGGCGTAGTCCAACCATGACGAGATAGCCGCTTGGACAATTGTTTGTCGGGTGGGCAGGTCAAAATACCCCAACCGGGGTTTCAATCCCCAAAGTAGGCCAAAACAAGTACCAGCCACTTTCTTGGTGTGATCCTGAAAACTGAGGGTCGAGTCCATCCACACCCCTAGATTTTTTCACCACCAATTTAGGGGTGGGTGGGCACCCAAGACTATCCAGCCACCAATGCTCACTCCAGTGCTCGGGGTCCCTCACCACCAGCAACACCTCAGATTTGTTGGCATTGAGCTGGAGGCCATCCACTCCGCGACTGCCACCAAACCGCTCTTAAATTTGGGTGCATTGTGTATAGTGTCGTCAGAGAGGACCACCACCAACTGCGTGTCATCTGCGTAGGAGACAATGGAGAGACCCCCAATCCCTGGCCATCACAGCCAAAGGTTAAACATACAGATTGAACAGTACATGACTCAAAGCAGAGCCCTGCAGCACACCCTGTCCAATAGATTGGACACAAGAGAGAAAAGACAGAGCGGTCACTTGAAATGTTCTCTCAGAGAGGAAAGATCTAAACACTCTAGAGCTGAAACAACGATACCGGCCTCCTCCAGACGCTGTAGCAGAATCTGGTGGGAGACCGTATCGAATGCAGTGCTGAGATCCAACAGAATCAGTCCTGCGGTGTTCCCAGCATCCAGGACGGTTCGTAGATGTTCGGACACAGCAAGGCGAGCAGTCTCCGTGCTGTGACCTGGGCGGAAACCATTCTGTTTGAAATCCAGGATACCGTGACTGTCCAGAAATTATGTTAGAATGGAATGCATATGTGCCTCTGTAATCTTAGCCGCCCAAGGTAGAAGAGAAATTGGACGGGAGTTTTCCAATTTTGCTGGATCCAGGGAAGGTTTTTTAAGAAGGAGGACCACCATAGCCTGTTTTCACAGCCTAGGGACCACAGCGGTGGAGTGCGAGGTATTAACGACCTGGCACAAAGGTGCCAAGAGCACAGGCAGCGAGTTCATGAACTGGTTAAGCTTAAGAGGGTCTGCAGGAGAGCCAGATTTAACTTTGCTGCATAGCAGACGGATCTCATCCTGAGAGACCGAGGGAAAGGCCGTGAGAATTTGGGTAGTAGGGGGTGTGTGTGTGTGTATAGGACTAGGGTGGGCAGAACTCAGAGGGAAGGATCTATAGATAGTTTCCACTTTTGTAACCAAAAAATATGCAAGTTCCTCACAGATCGCCTGATGCGACTTTTCTACACCTTGCTTGGGAATGCCCCCCAGTTCACCACTATTGGGCGACTGTCTTTGACGCAGTAGATGAAATGACGGGCACACCCATTGACAGGTCTCCACTGACGGCGCTAATTGGCTAGGTGAAGACCTGCAGACAAATACCAGAAGGCTCACTGCGCTGCTCTTGCTGCTCGCTCAAAGGCGCATTGCAATAACATGGGGAGGAACACGGACACCGCAGAAAGCCACATTGCTCACGGATGCGGCGTTCTGTCAGGAACAGCTTTCAGCGTACTGGGATCTAATGCCTTCTGAATCCCTACCCAAAGATTCATGGGGCCCTCTGCAACTATACATGAGAACGCAGGCAGCACATGAAGTGTCCTCCCTCACCCAGACCCCAGACAAATAGGCGCAACACTAGACTGACCAGTTGCGAGCGCCAATGGGACCTACCTGAGACCACCTGGCTCGACAGGCCCAATTGATAGCCCTCCTACCCCCCCCATGACATTCCCACCCCCCTCCCTGTTGATTAGAATGGCATGCTTCCCTTTTTGTTTTTATGTTATAGTTTTGGGTGTTCAAAAGAGATCCTGGAATTACATATGACTCTACTGTGAAACTGCTGCAAGACGACATTAGAGGAGACAATAGAGGTATACATGGGAGAGGCACCAATGTAAGTTTGGATATAAGAATGATGCGAAATGCTGATCTGTGGCCTATTTGAAAACATTGAGAAAAGAGGGTGTGGAGTTCCTCAGAATCAGAGTGGGTGAACGTAAGGAGGCCAGGTGGTTGTGACATGTCTCGTGTTAGTCCACCTGGAGAGAAAAGTCAAGGGGGAATTCCCTTGTCGGAACTAGGACTCTCACACATCTAGCAAGCTAGGTGTCATGCTTCATCATATGAGCCTGCCCCTCGTCAGGTCGGCGCTGCAATACCTAAAGGGCACACAGGACGGGGCTCTTTGGCGGGGATCTTCTGTTCCTGCCTTAAGGTGCAGTGGGGGTAAGGGGCCTAGTCAGTGTAGATGTGGGGTAAGTTGATTAAAACAGGTCAGTTAGTCCTAATAGTGTTTTATTTGTGAAGGTAAACTGCCTGATTAAAACAGGAAGAGTGGCAGTGAACTAGATATAAGGTTTCTATCTAGCTGTGTATGTTCACTCTTTAATGGTCAACATGTTTCGTGCTCTCGGAGTTAGGACGATCAAAGCGGTCTAGAGGACAGCAATAGTATGTCCCACGTTGCAAGGAATGCTGGCGTTCTGGAGAATCTCACCCCCAAGGGTTTGGAAGCTGCCTCGAGTGCGTGCGCCGAGGATGAGTTGCCATTAGCTCCCCACCTACTAGATTTGGTATTGTGGCAACATTCACTACTTCACATTATTTCACATTTCACCTGGTCCTCAAGAAAGCCACGTCACCTCTGTGGAGGGCATTTAGCCTGAAACATGTCGACCATTTGACCACTTAGAGACCATGACTGGTTGAATCTTCCTGCCGTTGCCCACAAACCTTTTTTTAATCCTGACCCTTGGATGTCCCATTAAAATTTATCTTTAACCTACCAGGTAGTTCGTTTTAACCTCACCCTCACTCTCCTCACTCACTCCCTCCATGGCCAGCTCATCTGAAGGTTTTAGTATACCTCCCAACTACTTCATAAAAACATCCCTGAGCTCCTCCCTCGCAGTGAAGGGGTTGTAGCCCACGCTGCGACCAGGTTTGCAGTGCGAGGAGGTTCCTGATGATGTAGCATGCCACCTATGTGTGGGTTAGGGAATTCATCCTTTAAAAAGGAACTCCCCCTCACTCTGTCATTACAGTTTTGACCCAGGGTGGCTTGTTTGTGTTACTAATGTTGCTCGACTGACCGCTCTAGAGATTTAAATTATAAACAAAGCCTATACAATAATGAGCTCAAATTATGAATTTAGCAGTTATGTTTTTATTGAAAAATCCAATCAATGCTTGATGCATTTTTCACATTTAAGCCATTCTATACAACAAGCACCATCTAGACAAGTGTCAATGGAATTAGTAAATATGATTTGTGTTCATGCCGACCTCTTTTTTAGGGTCGTGCCCTGCAAGAGCATGCATTTTGCTTGCAAGACACTATTGTGTGCTAAAAGGGCTTGGAGCCAGCCTATTGCTTACCATTTGTCTGCTTCTGCGTCACTCTTCTTTCACCAGAGCAGCGGAAACGTCACATTGTATGCTTGATTCAGGTCCCATTTCTTTTTTTCTTTTTTTTTTGTTTTTGTTTTTTACCCAACCGTACATTCTTGTATTTCCATCATCAATTCCGCCTTGTCAGTGCTTGCTTATTATATAGCGTCAACGTGGTCCCATGTGCTTTGGCGCGCTTTATTTTGGCACCAGCGATTTTGCTCACAGTCATATTCATTTTTTTCCCCGAGGAGAGACCGCCCGTCCTTACCAGCCTACCTAGAGCGCCCAAAGAAAAGACCGACAGCCACAGAGCGTTTTTCACCAACTGCTTGCTCATCAACTGCATGGTCGGCTTCTATGCATGCAACTGAACTAGCAGAGGCCATCCTCTCTCATGACATTGACATTACGTTCCTCACTGAGACCTGGCTCAATGAGTTCTCCCCACCATGCTTAGACATGCTTGTACCCCCAGGTTTCGCTCTCATAAGCAAAGACAGAAAAGACCAGCGAGGAGGAGCTATCATCCATAAAGACAACATGGTCATCACGGAAATAAATTCATTCGACTACAACACATTTGAATGTCACTCAACCAACATCAAGACCAAAGATAATGGATCTTTACTTTGTCACCTTCTCTATCATCCTCCAGGCAAATGAGCCGCTTTCGGAGAACAATTATCTGACATGGTAGCTCACGGTGCACTCGGTGATGCCAAAAAATCTAATTCTAGGCGACCTGAACCTACGATGGAACAAGACCAACAACCCGATAATCCAATCGCTATCCAGTCTCCTCAGAGATAACAATCTAATCCAGTGCTGCACAGAGGAGACACACTGGATGCCATCATCGCTCAAAGAAACATCAATCGCATACTCCCCGTCAACTGGTCAGACCACCACATGATCCTATTTCATATCAACCAAATAATTCTCTCTCAATCTCCTTTTCAAGAACCCCCCAAATGGAAACTTCTCTCAGGTTCTCATAATTCAACCCCGACCTCAACTTCGAAAGGAGAGAACTAAGAGCCAAAGAAAGAAAGTGGAAAAATAACCCTACCTCCATCCTCCGGGATCAACTCAGATCAGCCCGTAGGAAGTACAACAATCACATCAAAAACAAGAAATCCGAGGAGGAGGAGCTACGCAGCAACTAAGATGGCTGCATAGGCTCCGCCGACCTCCGTCTGCTGCTTGATGATCCTGCCAGATATCCTGATTTTACGCCCAACCCCCGTGTGGATGAACTTTTGCTGAATCTGACGGTGCGGTCCCGAGAATTTTATCGCCCAGATTGACGGAATTGTGTCTTGTTTAAGATCTTGGCCTAACCCAGCTTCTGAGCCGGGGCCTCGAGTACTTGCCCAGCCGGGTTGCAGTTGAATAACATTGGCCGTGGGACTCAGGCAGGGTACGGTCTCTTGCAGTGGAGGTTATCCTGGCCTGTTTTTGGTGGCGAGTGTCTGGTCTGTTTTATAGTGAAGGAGTGGTGATAGGCTTCGTCTGTGGCTGTGGGGGGGGGGGGGGGGGTCCCCGTCCCCGTCCCCGTCCCCGTCCCCGGCGACCCAGTCGCCACCTCCCGGGGCCCTCGCTCGCGGTGGCGTACTGCTGACCGACAATGCACCCTCCGTTGCCGTCCACTCCGCTCTTGCCTCTTCTCCCGGAGAGACCCGGCTCTCTGAGGAACCCGCCCATGCTTGGAACCGAGCGAATGGAGGCGGATCGGACGAATTGTGAGTCGTCCTTGAAGACCGTAATGGCCGCCATCGGGGCACTTCAATTGCATCTGGAGACCATTGTCCATAAAATGATCGCTGGTGACATCGAAACTAGGCGACCGAGTCTGGGCTCTGTTCTATTGCATGACTTTCTCCAAACTGATTCTCCCACGATGCCTGTAGTAAAGGGGGTTGGTGACCCTGTGCGCGATACAGTTTTGACGCCATTGACCTGTTTGCAGAATACTTGCGGAATTGTTTCTCTGGGGGTATCGCTGCACTCACCATCGCAGCCGATTATTGTGGGGCTACCTGGTTTTTCACCCCTTGAGACTACGACTAGAAAAAACCGAAAGTCGCTACCGTCCCTTCCCGCCCTTTTGGTTCTTTTCTATCTACATGTGTTCGACTGGTCTAGTATTAATCTTAATTGAACTTCCTATGAATTTTGAATCTTCTGGGGCGGTGATGGTGTTACCGGATAGTCAGCATGAAAGATCGGAGGGGTCAAGGATGAGACTGTTGGTCTGGGTTTGATTTCAGGGCTTTAGAGGACAAGGGATTCTCTAATGTAATGCTTGCGGGAGGTTGGGCGGTATTCAACGTCTCCCCTGTCTGGCTCAGTCTATAATATTTTTGAGTACTCTGTGGTCTTAGGACAGGGGTTGTTCGTTTCAGGCGGGGGGGGAAAGGTGACCGGGAGTTTGTATGACATTCTCCTCCTCCATTCTTCTTTTACTTTTTGTAGTTTAGTTAGTCGGGGCGACAGGCACGCTGCTAGTTGGGGTTAGGCGAAAGCCACATGCAGGGGTGGAGGGTGGGGGGATGGGTCTATAGTTTTGTTAGTTAGTTTAGTTTTTATGGTTTCTTTATTTCATGCTTTCCTTTCGCTCTCCTTTCATAACGTTGGAGTATTATCCTGATTTCGCATGTATTCCAGTATCTGGTAACCGTACTTCATTTTCTATCCTGGAGTCAATGGGTGGGCGGGGTCTGCATGCGGGCGACTGCGTTGGGTTATGGATTGCTTTGTCGTACATCCTGTTTTGTGCTTGCTAGCGCAGGCGTCTTGGTCATTCTCTTTAAATTGATCTGTGATTATTCTATTTTTGTACCTGCTCACTTTATCATAGTGTTTGAATGTATGACACCAGATATGTCTGTTTCTTTTTCCCTGCTTTTTTAGGTTGGGGGGGGCGGGTTAAACATAAAATGAAACCTTCGTGTTATCCTGTAACATGTTGTGAGTTCAATACAATATTTATCCTGATTCGCTGCCGGACCTCAGGGTTGTCGGCTGAAGAGCTGTGTCATTTGATAATATAGTGGGTCTTATTCTTGTGTTGTGGCCGGCCCCTGCGGTTGTTTGCCTGTGCTTGTAATTTTCTTGAACTGTACAACAAAGGTTTAAAAAAAAAAAAAGGAAATCCAGCTTTTCTCCTTCTCTTATTCTCTGTGAGCTGAAAGGGAATCAAATGTTATTCACAGAATACAGAATCAAGTATTATTAATTACCTCTGTTTGTAGTGTTTGGTTTGCCTTGCTGGGGGGGTTTGTTGGGAGAAAAATGGTGCTGACAGACGCATCCTTTTACCGAACTGCTGTGACGGGGGATTAACCGCTCCTTACTTAGGGGCAACCTCGTTGATCTCCAATATCTGTCAAGTGTCGACAGCACTATGAGAAAAGTAAGACCATTTAATTGCTGAAGTTGTACTGCGTATGCTTAAAATTCTATTGTGCCTCATGATTCCATCTGTATGTTTTACCCGGCTGGGTGAAGGACCCCGGTCTGTCTCTAAGTGATCTCTGTATGAACTTCCTGATAGCGGCCTGCCTCCGGGTTGTTGGCGTGACGCAGTGTACATCTTCCTTCTCCTTTGTAACAAATAAATGTCTTACACCAAAAAAAAAAAAAAAAAAAAAAGTATTATTAATTACAGTTCTCTCATTCACATGGCCATGTTTCCAATCAAATTCACACTCGCTTTCGCAAAATTTTAACTTTTCAACGTGACATAAAACGACAACACTGAGCTTTTCATATACCACAAAACAGATAAAACAAAGAACGACAATGCCAATGCTGCAAAAAGGTGGAGCCCGTCTACTCCCACCTA
Source organism: Lissotriton vulgaris (assembly GCF_964263255.1). Classification (NCBI taxonomy): domain Eukaryota; kingdom Metazoa; phylum Chordata; class Amphibia; order Caudata; family Salamandridae; genus Lissotriton; species Lissotriton vulgaris. The sequence continues at coordinate 284,582,541 of NC_141687.1, forward strand.
TGGAGAACTCTTTCAAATATCCAAGGCTGCAAAGAACATCTTCCGATAACCGTCCTATCCTTAGACTGCCTGGACATAGTCTACACAGGTTTCTAAACCACAGACCAGTCTACAGGCCATCCAACAGTATTCATGGTTCACCTCCCGGACTATGCTGGCTAAGCCCGCTTTCTCAAGCGCTGCTCCAGATCTGTCCGAGCGCTACCCAATCTCAACTGTCGGCGTTCCCGAGAACAATCCCGCCGCGTGAGAACCGCAGTTCCCACGAAAGGCGTATAGTCACTATCTCCAGTTTTCTACACAAATCAAACAAGAGGCGTCTGTACGTGCAATTTCAACCTTTGCCCGTCAGACCCTCTATTCAGAGTATCTCCGTGACCACAAGTCACCAAATGGCAAGTACCAAGTCCAAAATCCAACACAAGACAGGACAAAACAAAACACTCACCTGGTGCACACAGGTCTGGTTGCACGTTCTCCACTGCCAACTCTTGCAAAGGCCAACATGGCAGGTTCTCGGGTCACACCCGAAGGACTCCGGCGTGGGGCCACTAGCAGCTGAGGTCCTCACAACCGGGAGGGTAAAGCAAAACCCCAAATCCTCGTTGGTTTATTCTGCAATTCCCCCCCCGATCTAGAGCACCCCTTTCAATGTCCCGATGATTTTCTGAATTACAGAGGGATGACCCCAACGCGGAGTCCCGGCGGAGTCGCCAACTGAAGTACCGAAAATTATTTACCACCTCCCAATTATAGTTATAGCCACAAACAATCCCATTCCCATTACCAATAATTAGTCAGTTGGCAGTGTAAAAGGTCCAAGCATTTATTAGACAAACAAAACTCTGCCAGAGGAGCTCCTTGCGACCTGACCCCACGAGGTTCGCCAAGAAGACTGCTGGCACACTGTCAGGACATCACATATATACAGTTGCATTTGCGAAATCATGGCCCAACATGGAAAAATACAGGCTGGTACAGGTTGGTACAAAAAGGGAAGGCCATATATGGCACAGAAAGAACTCTTGGTTTAGCTCATCCTGGATTAGCAAAGTCGGACGGGTGACTCCCTTCTGCCAACTCCGAGACAGCCCGTCCCGCTCCCCTCCTGGAATGTGCTTATCGGGCCTTCTTCTGCTACCTACAACCTTGACAGGCCTAACGAGCTGAAACAGCAATTCTGCAACAGTTGGGTTATTTCTCAGGAGAACGCTTTTAGAAAAAGGGAATGAACAGGATCTGTTAAGGCAGGGCTTCGAGAGAGGCCACAAAATGGCGTTGGTCAGGCCAAGGAAGTGTAAAACGCAGAGAGTGGTGCAAGCTAGAGTTCTAAAACGTGACAGATGGAGTTATGCTAATGTTTGCGTACCTATGTTAAAACATTTAGATACATCATGCTAATTCTAAAATATCGATTATAGACACTGTATAGTTGTAAATCGATGCCAGTTCCTCAGTGCTGGCCCTGAGTGTTGCTGTGCTGGCCCTGAGTGTTGCTGTGCTGGCCCTGAGTGTTGCTGTGCTGGCCCTGAGTGTTGCTGTGCTGGCCCGGAGTGTTGCTGTGCTGGCCCGGAGTGTTGCAGTGCTGGCCCTGAGTGTTGCAGTGCTGGCCCTGAGTGTTGCAGTGCTGGCCCTGAGTGTTGCTGTGCTGGCCCTGAGTGTTGCTGTGCTGGCCCTGAGTGTTGCTGTGCTGGCCCTGAGTGATGCTGTGCTGGCCCTGAGTGATGCTGTGCTGGCCCTGAGTGATGCTGTGCTGGCCCTGAGTGATGCTGTGCTGGCCCTGAGTGATGCTGTGCTGGCCCTGAGTGATGCTGTGCTGGCCCTGAGTGATGCTGTGCTGTTGGTGAGTGATGCTGTGCTGTTGGTGAGTGATGCTGTGCTGGCCCTGAGTGATGCTGTGCTGGCCCTGAGTGATGCTGTGGTGACCTCACCTGAGGAGTAGAGGGGTAGAAGGGTAGAAGAGGGGTAGAGGAGTAGAAATGGGGTAGAGGGGTAGTAGAGCGGTGGAGGGGTAGTAGAGGGGTATAGGAGGGGTAGTAGGGTAGAGGGGTAGGAGGGGGTAGAAGAGTAGTAGAGGGGTAGAAAAATGGTAAGGGGTAGAAGAGGGGTAGTAGAGGGGTAGAGGAGTAGTAGGGTAGAGAAGTAGTATGGTAGAGGGGTAGTAGAGGGGTTGAGGGGTAGTAGAGGGGTAGAGGGTTAGAAGAGGGGTGGAGGGTTAGAAGAGGGGTGGAGGTGTAGATGGGTAGAGGTGTAGTAGAGGGGTAGTTGAGGGGTAGTAGAGGGGTAGAAGAGGGGGTAGAGGGGTTGTAGAGGGTTAGAAGAGGGGTAGTGAGGTAAAGGTGTAGAAGATGGGTAGAGGAGGGGGAGTAGAGGGATAGAAGAGGGGTAGACAAGTAGAAGAGGGGTAGAGGTGTAGAAGAAGGGTAGAGGTGTAGAAGAGGGTAGTAGAGGGGTAGATGAGGGGTAGAAGAAGGAGATTTGTAGAGGGGTTAAGGGGTAGAGTGGTAGAAGAGGGATAGAGGGGAGAAGGGGGTAGAGGGGTACAAGAGTAGAAGAGGGGTAGAAAAAGGGTAGATGGGTAGAAGAGGGGTAGATGGGTAGAAGAGGGGTAGAAAGATAGAAGAGGGGTAGAAAGGTAGAAGAGGAGTAGAGGTGTAGATGGGTAGAAGTGTAGAAGAGGGGTAGAGGGATAGAAGAGGGGTAGAGGGATAGAAGAGGGGTAGAGGGATAGAAGAGGGGTAGATGGGTAGAAGAGGGGTAGAGGGGTTGAAGAGTGGTAGAGGTTAGGAATAGGGGTAGAGGGGAGAGGTAGAGGTGTAGAAGAGGAGTAGTAGAGGGGTAGAAGAGGGTTAGAGGGGTAGGACAGGGGTAGAGAGATAGTAGAGGGGTAGAACAGGGGTAGTAGAAGGGTAGAGGGGTTGAAGAGGGGTAGAGGTGTAGAATAGGGGTAGAGGTGTAGAAGAGTGGTAGATGGGTAGAAGATGGGTAGTAGAGGGGAAAAGGAGTAGAGGTGTAGGAGGAGTAGTAGAGGGGTAGATGGGTAGAACAGGGGTAGATGGGTAGAACAGGGGTAGATGGGTAGTATAGGGGTAGAACAGGGGTAGTAGAGGTGTTGGGGTTGAAGAGGGGGTAGATGGGTTGAAGAGGGGTAGATGGGTTGAAGAGGGGTAGAGGGGCTGAAGAGGGGTAGAGGTGTAGAATAGGGGTAGAGGTGTAGAATAGGGGTAGAGGTGTAGAATAGGGGTAGAGGGGTAGAATAGGGGTAGAGGGGTAGAATAGGGGTAGAGGGGTAGAATAGGGGTAGAGGTGTAGAAGAGAAGTAGAGGGGTAGAAGAGGGGTAGAGGGTTAGAAGAGGGGTAGATGGGTAGAACACGCTATCTTTTGCACAGGAGTGCTTACCTGACGACTATTGTCCTGTCCTGCGTTGCTGGAGCCCTGAGCCTGTACTCCCTGCTACGGACGTTACTCCTTGCCGCACCCGCTGCGTGGCTCTCTCCTCGGGAGAGCGTGCCTGGTGGACTTTGCGGGCTGTGAGGCGGTGAGACATCGACAGGGGTGAAGCGCGGCAGGGACTCGCTCTTCCAGGAGTCCCTGCGTGGCCTACCAACATCCGGCCAGCGCCCCCTGCTAGCCCCGCCCACCGCCCTCCGTAATGGCTACCTAAGGTAGAGCGGAGACCGCTGCGCGGGACGCGAGCGGGACGCCCGGAGCTAAGCCCGGGCAAAGGGCGGGCCCTCTGTGGGCCTCAGAGGCCTGAGGAGCCTGGCCTGGGCCAGGAACTCTGCATCATCTACACGCCACAACGGGGATCGATTAAAAGAACTGTAAGCATTTGCCTTTAGACTTATACCATAACTCTGTAATAAGAGGTTTGTGGAATTTGTTCTCTATTGACTATAACTCACCACCTGGATATGGAATGCCGAGAGACTCGTAGCATGACTGCTGGGGTTAAGAAATTAACCGGTACTCTTGATGATTTTATAATTCGTACAAACTGTCTGATTGATCAGGGGATAGTTTTGATGAGTAGAAGGGTGTCGCAGGATTTGGCCTTGGCGAAAAGGTCTTCCTTAGGCCATATTGCCCAGGCACGTACACCCGACACCTTAGAACGTGGTAACACCTCAGAGAGACTAAGTACTCTCTCAAATCCGGGGGACTCCCTTCATTTAATCCCATATCAGATACCATTGTGCCCAGTGACCGCATTTCAAATGTGGATGTACAACCCATATGTATTGATACAAATGCAAGAGGTCAGAAAGAGGGCGCAATACCAAAAAATAGTGCTAAGTTGCTTCCTGTCAATCCCACTAAGGTATTAGTACATGCACCTAGCCAACCGATTATCGGTAATAACACAGATGCTGTGAGTGGGGATCCATCAACAAGAGCTAACGACCTAGAGGCCGTACATTCAGTGGCAGGGCGCCTGTCCCTGAGCATGTTGGAGGACTCGTTAGTGGATGACAGCCTGGCCGACATCCTGGGAGTAAGCGGGGAGAACCTGGAGATTGTGGGGGAGTTAAATCAGGAGAACCCAGCCGCAGCTCTGACGTCCGTGAATGTCATTGAGGCCATAAAGGCCTTACTGGCACCCCTGGAGGCAAGGCTGCGGCGCATTGAACTTGTGTTAAAAGATGTCCACGTCAACACAAGTATTCCAGGTCCAACTAGCAATATGGCTCCTACTGTGAAAAATAGCAATCACATCTCTTCTGTGGCAGGGACGAATGTCAACACAGGGAAAAAAACATCGTTAAAAAAACCAAATAGCGGTTCCACCTTGGCAGGACCAAACTCTAACACACCTGTCGTCATACCTGGCCCTACAAACATTCCCATCCCTGCCAAACCCAGGATGACATCCCAGGTTACATTTAAGGATCAGACTCCACAGACCCCACAGACCACCCCAATCCCCAAACAGGTTTCTTCGAACCCAGAAAAGTCTGAACCTCGCAAAAATATTCATCTCCCCTTAGAGGCCGCCCCTTATGTAGTGTTCCTTACCGGGATAACTGAATTAAACCCTCCTCATGTGGAATCCTTCCAAGCCTTGAAGAACAAAGTGTGCCACTGGTTATCAAATAACTTTCCATTACCAATGAACATGCCTAGTAATATCTTAATGGTGGAAAGAGCCCCCTGGGTGGGTGGAAATAGAAAGAGACTACCAGGGGACTGCATAGTGGTTACCTTTGAAAATCGACAGGTAGTGGATTACATCTGTAGTAGGCCACCTTCCCATCAAGCTGGCACAGTCACCGCCAGACCTCTCTCTTATTTTTATCAGTCAATTGAGCGGGTCGATAAAAGATGGAGCTGGTTGAAAGGCCAGAACGATCACAGAGGAAGGAGCAGGATTACCCCACCCTGGGAAATGAATAATCACTGTTGGGGCGGAGAAGGTGACTGGGGGTGGAACATGGTACAGGGCAGAGGTGGTAGACCAACACAAGTGGGTTTCGGGGGTGCACAATTTAATGGTTACCGCAATAACTATCTGCAGCCGGTTAACTGTCAAGATCAAATGTTTTATACCCCTACGGCCAACCGTTCTGCATGCTTAGCCAATTTAGGATGGCCAGATTGACATGGAGAGGGACCCATGGCAAAGGACCCCGTAACACCACCCCGGGTTACATTACCAGAGGCCAACATCATCACCAACACACAAGGCTTGATTAATTCTTCTAGCACATTGCCTGTAGTGAATGACCCTGGTATTATTGTTGGAAATATTGTTTCTATACCCGTAGACATTAATGCAAGAAGGGCGGGGGAGTGTCTACTTGCCACATGGAATATTGCTGGGTTAAAAAATAAAATTGATGACCCTATTTGGCGGAATCTTGTAGGTAGTATGGATATCATCGCAATACAGCAAACTTGGGACACACGTAATGCTTTGACATTAGACGGTTTTACGACCTTTCATTGTCCGGCAGTTCCCTCTACCCGGGGACGGGCGCGGGGTGGACTGATCACGTTGATCTCTGCTAGAATACCAGGAACTTATAAAGAAATAGCTACGGGTAGCCCGTACTGTTTGGCAGTACATATCATATGTAAAGGCAAGCATAATGTTCTGGTGGTAAACTTCTATAACTCTTATGACAGAATAGAACCAACCAGCAACTTAAAAATGCTCAACCTCTTTCTTTTAAACTTTAAAGAGTCATTTGAGGCAGAGTGCATTATTTTCCTACTGGGAGACTTTAACCTCCACGAGTGCCCGGATAAATGTACTTCTAATGTGTTTTTGGGCCCCCCAGACCAGGAAGAAACCCACTTTGAACATTCAGACCAGGGTGCCCTTTTGGAAACCCTGTTGGCTGAAAATGGGATTACTTCGCCCAGTAAGGATGGTGAGGAGATCCCCACTTTTGAGGGGCATGGTAGCGGGTCAATTATTGATTTTATTTTTATTAGTAGTAGTATCCATAGCCACACTATTAGTTATTCGGTTTTAAGGTCACATTTTAGCGACCACAATCCAGTTCTGTTAATGGTAAAAAAGTCATTAAAATGACGGTGACCAAGGCAAATCTGGTGGATAAAAATGACATCCGGCCCACAGATCAAGCACGCAGAATTAGATGGAGAAAGATAGTGCCCAGTGAGTTTCTGCTTAACCTTCGCAATAGTAGTGGGGTGGAGCTGGATTTATGTATGAATCCCGATGCCGGAGACAGGGAAGTATTGGAGGCATACCAAAAAGTGTGCCATGAGATTGCTACTAACCTGACCAGCATTGGCAAAAGCACACACTGTGTGAGGGTAGGCTGGTTCGATAATAATTGCTCATCAGCTAACAAAAACTTGAAACTGGCCCTTAAAACCAGCCCAGTGGATAAGCTGCTTGTTGCCACGCTCAGGAAAAAGTATAAGGAGGCTGTGGCCAAGAGGCGCAGAGAGATCAGAGAGGACGCATGGGCAGAGTTAACATCTACTGACGTTCTAAAAAATAGTGCAAAGTTTTGGGCTGTGGTGAATCAGTCCTACTTCTCCGATTCTGATAATAACGAACTGGATTGTGGTATTCAGGAGGACAAGTGGCTACATCATTTTAAGTCAGTCTATGAGAGTGAGATTTCCGGGGATGAGGCATCGACCACCTTTAGGAGGCTCCCCTATACGCTGATAGTTCAGGAATGCGAGGTGGCCCATGCAATTGGGAAAATGACCAGTAACAAGGCCCCCGGACCGGATGGTGTTCCTTCCGATCTTTTTAAATCAAACATAGCATTCTGGTCCAAGATCTTAACCAATGTTTTTAACAGAATTTCGAGTATTGGCATGGTCTCAGTCAGTGATCGTGCCGATCTATAAGAAGGGCGATAGAGGTGACCAGGGAAATTATTGCCCCATTTCCCTTATTGATTCTGCCGTAAAGGTTCTTGGGAGAGTAGTACTGTGCAAGCTGACTGATTGGTTAGAAGAAACTAACACTCTTTCTTCCCTTCAGTATGGCTTGAGAAAAGGACGAGGTACCATAGATCAGAGCCTGAACCTGCAACTACTTATAGGGAAGTACACACAAGCCAAGAAAGGCAACTTATATATAGCGTTTATGGACCTATCCTCGGTGTTTGACCGAGTCAATAGGTCCACGCTCTGGGGTCAACTTTTAAGAATTGGTATAGACGCTAATATTGTATACTTCCTGGCTGACCTCCACAGGGATCTCACAGCCTCTGTGAGGTATGACCGCAAAGGCAACAGCACTGGTAAGATCAATATCTCTAACGGGGTTAGACAAGGGTGCATCTTAGCGCCTTTATTATTTACTCTGTACATCAATGACTTGGGGATGACCTTAAATACATCGATTAAAGATATCCCCATGGTTGGGGATCTTCACTTGCCAGCATTATTATATGCAGATGATGCTGCTTTGCTGGCTCGTACTGCACTGGGTCTCCAACGCCTATTAAATTCTTTTTATACTTTTATGTTTTCCTTAGATCTTAGCGTGAACCATGCTAAATCACACGTAATGGTTGTGAGCCACAAAAGCAGGCCAGAGAGAAACATGAAGGCTCTACATTGCAATGTGCATAGATTGTCAAGGGTGTCCAGATTTCCCTACTTGGGGGTTGTTTTCGATCAATGTTCAAATTGGATCCCCCAGTTGCAGGAGAAGAAAAAAGTCTTCTTAAGTTCAATTTTTGCGGTTTTGGGGTTTTCCAGTAAACTAGGGGTTAAACCCTTGGAGGCGGTACTGCAGGTGTATAACGCCAAATGTATTTCCATTGTAATGTACGGGGCAGATCTGTGGGGATATAAACCAGCCAAGACCCTCCAGGTAGTAGAGGACAATTTCCTTAAATCAATCTTGTCCTTACCGAGATCCACGGCTGGTTATATTGTGCACCAGGAATGTGGTATAGATTACTTGGAGGACCGCATTGCTATGGCCCCTTTATTGAAGTGGATTTCTGTATGGTTGAATCCAGAATTGACAGTAAACCATAACATCCTTACCAATTGCTTAGCACTGGACCATTGGGACTATATCCCTTGGTTGAAATATGTCCACCTTTTATCAATCAAGTTGGGACGCCCTGAGATGTTCACTAATCCATCCCATCTGGTTAAGGGTGATGTCAATTGGGTAAAAAATGCCTCAGAAGGATGGACAGAGAATGTTTGGAACTGGTAAAGCCCACAGTAAGAACCCACCAGTTGATTGTGACGTCAGGGTGTCAGCTGGAATTCTACTTAAAAGTGGTAAACATCTCAAACCACAGATTTCTTCTAACTAAATTCCGGCTGAATAAAATCCACCTACTGATCAGTGGCCGCCCTGGCTGGACAAACTCAAATGATCTGGGGCTATGTAATTGTGACGGGCTTTCCCTTATGGACACTGCCCATTTTATGTTCTTCTGTAAAGACTTCACCGCCCTTAGGAAAAAGTTTATTGTACCTTTATTAAAGGGAAAAGGGTTCTACCAAGTGAAACTTGCGTTGTTATTTCTCCAGTTATTACCAAGTGTTTGGGAAATTTACAACATTGCTAAATTTTTGACAATTGTAACAAGATTAAGTAAAAAAATTAATTGGGCAAAGTAATAACATAATGCACGCAACTCTTTTTTAACTGGTTGTATAGATATGATTGCTATTAAATTTTAATTATGAAATGCTTTTTAACGTAAAAACATACTTATATCACTTTTAACTTGACCTTGTGTATTGTTCATTGCCAATCCTTGGTCCTTTTTAATTGTATAATCTGTTGCTTTTTGGACCAATTTGCATGTTTTTGGTATACTTTTGTGGTTTATGTTTGAAACCGAATAAAGTATTTTTGACTGACTGGGTAGAAGATGGTAAAGGTGTAGAATAGGGGTAGAGGTGTAGAAGAGTGGTAGATGGGTAGAAGAGGGGTAGAAGAGGGGTTGAAGAGGGGTTGAAGAGGAGTAGAGGTGTAGAAGAGGAGTAGTAGAGGGGTAGTAGGGTAGACGAGGAGTAGTAGGGTAGACAAGGGGTAGATGGGTAGAGGGGTAGAACAGGGGTAGATGGGTAGTGAAGGGGTAGTAGAGGGGTAGAACAGGGGTAGTAGAGGGGTTGGGGTAGAAGAGGGGGTAGAGGGGTTGAAGAGGGGTGGAGGTGTAGAATAGGGGTGGAGGTGTAGAATAGGGGTAGAGGAGGGGTAGAGGTGTAGAAGAGGGGTAGAGGTGTAGAAGAGGGGTAGAGGTGTAGAAGAGGGGTAGAGGTGTAGAAGAGGGGTAGAGGTGTAGAATAGGGGTAGAGGGGTAGAATAGGGGTAGAGGGGTAGAAGAGGGGTAGAGGGGTAGAAGAGGGGTGGAGGGGTAGAAGAGAGGTAGAGGGGTAGAAGATTGATAGATGGGTAGAAGAGGGGTAAAAATGGTAGAGGGGTAGAAGAGGGGTAAAAAAAGGGTTAGAGGGGTAGAAGATGGATAGAGGGGTAGAATGAAAAAAACATTCCTCCAATCAGTGCACAATGTGTGCAAGAGGCGCTGTGAACTAAATAAATGTAGGACTGAGGACTATACAATACATTCAGCATGCATGAAACGTGACTACTGAATTATTCTGCATGCATGGGTTAACTAATAAGGCTGATAAAAAAAAGAATTACGACTTACTACAATCACAATAATCTATTGCAATATTTTCTGTCTAACTAAAAGCTTTTTGAGCACATAAAAACAAGGTAGCTATCAGCATCAGGAATGTGCAAGAAAGCTCTCTTATCTTGAAAGCTGATGACCCAGGACGAGAGAGGAAAGCCATATGGCGCCTCTGCTTGTGAGCCTTGACAGAAACCCACATGGCAGCTGCGGTAGTGCACGCACGCGTGAATGCAAGCTTGAGGCCAGCAAAAGCCTCTGGTAGCACTTTGGAAATCCCCTTACTAAATTTCTCGCAGAGCACTGCATGCGCTGACTCAGCGAGACCTAAAAAGGGCAGTCATATTAAGAATGTATACAAATAATGCAAACAACTCTTATCCCAACAAGGTTGGGAAACAGAGTGTTTCTGTACAAGCCAGATTAGAGCAGGAGATAAGAAGCTATATCTCCGTAACAGGCATTAGGTCAAGCAATTATGATACATTAGGAAAAAGGGCAGTCATGATGTGTATAAATAGTGCAAACCACGCTTATCAGAACAAGCTCGAGAATTTGTGAGCGATGCTGTAGCAAGCCGGAGTATCGCTGGAGACAAGGAGATGTGGCTCTATAACAGGCATTAGATAAAGCAACTGCGCTACACAAGCAAAAAGGGAAGTCATGATAATAATAAGTATAATGAGTGTAAACCACGCTTATTGCAGCGAACTCGAGAAACTCAGAGCATCGCTGAAACACGTTATGGTAGCCTAGGAAGTTAGGAGCAATAGTTCCGTAACAAGTTGTTAATCAAGCAGATAATAGGCAGCAAGGGCACGAACGATGGCAGAACATTAGTGGCAAAGAGGCTGAAGTTCAGAAAGTCGCGTATTGAATGACAGCACTTACGTGATCTGATGCCCCTGAAATGTCCGCCACCACCAGGTTTGAGCACACCAAGTTTGATGCTGAAGAAAGCTCCAGGTGATGCATGAAGGGGCGCAACTGGGCTAGAATCATGGGAACTATAGTCCACGCCGGACTAAAACAATAGAGAGCGACCCTGAGGTGAAGCAATCTGTAGTTACTGTCCGCAATAAGCAAATAATGTGAGGTGCTGGTATCATATGGAGCCATTGCACATGACTATAAAAAGAGTCACATTATGAGAAGAATAGGCAGCATGGTAGTTGCTGTGTTGTATGAATTTAAAAAGGACATTCAGTGGACCAGATTATTAGATCGTGACCCCAAGGTAAAGCAAAGGAATCGCTGACCACACTAAGCAAAATCTGTGAGATTCTCATGTTGTGGGGAACAATTACACAAAATAGAGCACTATATTAAGTGCTGTGTAGCAAGAAATGAATGAGGACCTAACAGTGTTAAGAGTGCTGTCCTGAAGTATCTGATTTGCAGTCGGAAGCAAAATAGCTCACATGACAATGTTAAATAAAACAAACTAGAGGCCCAATCCATCCGGAAATGCAAAATATGCCCAATATGTATGTTAATGCAGAGCTAGTGGTATTGCTACTGTGGCTTTGAAGTCCAAGTGGGTCAGGGGGATGGGACCACTAAACTGCAGTGGTTACTGCACCTCCTGATCGTGTAATGCACTGGCTAGTAGACAACAGGTGGCTATTTGGCCATGTCGTAAGTGAATAGATTATGTTTAAGGGATAGATGTCCATGGTATCTCATCATTGAGCACATGCACATGACTCCATAATCTGAAAATCCAACACTGTTCTTTACTAATGTGATACTGTGAGATAATTTGGACAGTGGCCAGCTGTGTAGGTTTATCTTATACTGTCCAGCATAACTCGTTGGCTGTATGTCCTTGGTCGACTAAATGGTTGGTCAGATTCGTAGCAGGTTTTTTGCATCTTATGGTGTTTCGGTGCTCAGTGATGATGGTCTTTGCAACATATCTCCGCTTGAAAGGGCAGGTGATAAGATAGATCAACATATCACTATAACAATCAGTGTGTTGTCTGAGCTCCCAGGGTGTGTTTGTAACAATATATATGTGAGTGGTGCACTCAGTAAATGCGCATGGCCCACAGGAGCCACATGTAAAAAATGTCCCTGCACTGGTTTCTGATACCATAGTGTTTCTTGTCTAATGTTTGCAGAAGGGTGGGGTCTAGTGTGTACCAGCTTGTCTCATATTCTGGCTACATTTGAACGCAAACAAGAGGGGTTGTATAATCTGGCTACCCTTATTCAATTTATGCCAGTTGCTGCATACTGAATTTTTGATGGAGTTTGAGAGACTGCTAAAGGTGTATCCACAGACTAGCTTCTTAAGTGGAGTTTTGGAAGAAAGGACATGCTGGGTTTCAAAATCGTGCACATACAGATTCGCCAAACTAGGAGTGAAGGTACTGCCCATGGAAGTCCCGGAGGTTTGTAATTATAGACAATCCTCAAAGCGAAAGATTTTCTTTCATGGCTGAGTTGGCACAGTGCATGATAAAACAGATGGGCGTAAGGAAGTCATGGGGACTGACTGAGAGCAGAGACTTGGGGTTTGGTCCTGGGAAATGCAAGTGTTCAGTGATTCGACATCAACTGAGATCAACTACTCTGCCTGGCTATCGAAGGCTAGGCCATCGAGATGTTTAAGAACATCTTTGCTGCCTTGCCGGTAGGTGGGCATGGTCCGTCCAAGGGGTCTCAAAATGAAGTCTACCAGCTGTGAAAGAGGTTTAAGCAGTGTAGGAGAGTAGGGTCTGCTTTCAATGGTCACCCCCACTTTTTGCTCTGGTATACTTGTTTCTCGACTTTAGTATGGCTGTGGGCCTGCTAATCAGACCCACAGCCCAGCTGTTCTCTCTCTAAATTCATACCATGTACTTTAGGTACATGCTTAATTGGGTATTGGGTCCCCCTTGTGAGCCCCTGTATAGTGTACCATAGGAACCCAGGGCATAGGTGCATCCAAGGCCTACCAGGGGCTGCAGCATGTATTATGCCACCCCTGGCTGGCCATCCAAATTGACACAACTGGCTGATCACTCCGATGGGGCAAGGTTGTGTAGTCACCCCTTGCTTAGGTATAGTATCCCTAAACCTACCATTACATATAGACACATATATACCTATAAGTCACTCCTATGGCAGGCCTTGACAATCCTGAAAGCAGAGTGCTTGGCTTTATGTGAGATGGTGCTCTAGCATGAGCTGAGCCTGCCTGCAGCTTTCGGAACCATGTCCTTATAGATGTTCTATGATGTAACCATACCATATACTCTTAAGTGCATTATAATCCTCATGGTTAATGCTAACTTTGGTTTGGCTTTATCAAAACATGTTGTGTAAGGTGTCATACGCTTTGGAATACAACCCCTCTCCCCTCCGCCAGTCCTGGCGGCGGGGGTAGCATTCCACCCTTCTAGCGGGAGAAGACATGTAGTTGTAGCTGTACCCGGTTAAAGTTAAACAGAGCCTCAGCATCACAAAATGGATGCTGCTGCCACAGACACAAGTCTGACCTCCTGCAGCTGGGAGCCCTTCCAGCGATGGAGGCCTGGACAATAGGTTTCCTGCCTTGGGAGGTGCTAGCACCTCCCCAGACAGGCTATAGTGTATTGGGGCAGGGTGGGTTGAATGAAATGAGACACTACCTGGGGCACACAAGGTGCTCCATGCGTAGTCCGGTTCAAACCAGTTGCTGGGGCACTCCAGCCCCAGCTCTGGCGCGAAACTGGACAAAGGGAAAGGGTTGTAACCACCCCCTTCCCTGGTCCCACCCATAGGAGGGACCTTACAGGTAATCCAGCCCCTTTAATTCGTATAAAGCTAGGAGCTGAGTCAAGAGACTTTAGATTATCCTGAACTGCAACTCTGGACCTTCGACATTCTACTGCAACTAGAAGACTGAAGAATCTCCCTTGTGGTCAAGGAGTGGCCACCCTGTGCAAAGAGGCACCACCTAGCGAATTGCCGGTTTGCGTTGTCGACGCTCCCGAAGGATCCCGACGACTCTGCTTCACAGGACTGGACTTCCAGACTTCTCCGACCCGACCCACACCTCCAGCAAAGCTGAGACCCGTGGCGGACACAAGAGACATGGGACCGGACACCTGGCCATTTTGATCTTTGCTAAATTTTGCAGCTTCTGAGGCATCCTCGAGGTTGTGCATTTGGACTTGAGAAGCCCCAACTCCGAGTCGTAAGTGCACCGAAGCTCAGCCCTCCACACTCCACGAGTGCCGCGCGGGGCCTGCTCTTGCATTTCCTCTCGACGCGTCTTTGCGGTTGCTAGCCCGCTGGCTAGTGGCCATCTTGAGGACTCCATTTTGAAACAACGCTGCTTGCCTGGTTGCTCTGGGCTTGCTCTTGCTTTCTTGTAAAGGGGAAGCTCCACAGACCTTGCTGGTCTGTACAAGAAGCCGATCTTCACTTCCTGCGTGGGTTGCCTTTGCCAAGGCTTGTTGACTCAAATCCGAAAGTAGACACCGCCAACAGCGAGAGCCTTCGTGGGACAGTCCGTATCCAGCTCCTGGTCATCGCCGACGCCTCCTGGTCCATGTGGCTGCAGGGACCAGCTTCACTTCTTCACCTATTTGCAGCTCGACATCGCCTGGTTCCCGGCTAGTGACCCAGACTCTGTCCCCTCTGCTTTCAGGTTCTTCACTTCTTCAATCCACCCTTTGATCCATCCAGACATCTTCCTCCTGATCTCCTGCAGCATCTTACTCGACATCGCCTGGTTCCTTCCTGGCTAGTGACCCAGACTCTGTCCCCTCTGCTTTCAGGTTCTTCACTACTTCGATCCACCCTTGGATCCATCCAGACATCTTCCTCCTGATCGCCTGCAGCATCTTCTTGCAGCTCTCCATAGGAATCGATGAAGAAACCCGACACGACTTCACACCTATGCACCCGGATTCCCTGGGCGCGGTAACTAGAGTACTCCGGTGCTCCCGTGGGTAATAACTATCCAAGTGTCCTGTTTTAACTGGGTTTCCCCGCAAGTCCACCCAGACTGTCCGAAATCAACTAGTTTCTAACTTTTACGTTTCCATTGAAAGTCTGAGAACACGCGTGTGTGTTTAGACACTGCACACGCATCCTGTGAGACTCCTACTTCCTAACCTGTGGTTGTTCAGTGTATTCCCAGCGATTCCCTAGGCCTATTCATCTGTTCTGAAGTGGTTCTTATACAACTTACTTAGTATATGGTTCGTGAGACCCCTAGGGCAGAATTGTATTTGTGCAACTTATAGTATGCTTAGTGAGTAACTTGTGCTGTATCTCGAACTCTGACCTCATAAAGAGTGCAGAGGGGTTGTGGTAGTAATAAATACATATATATTTGATATATACCTTGTGTGGTGTCCTTTCATTTGGTATTCAAGGGGTTATTATTGGCAAAACAATTGGCTTCACAGGCTCTCTGAAGTATTAGCCTAAGACTTCTTTGTCCATGCTACCACTAGGATAGCTGGTCTATAAGGTTGACTTTACAACCATCACCATAAGGGTTGATTGGACTGATACAGGGTGCCCACTAGAATAGTGGACATCACATATCAGGCCAACTTCTCTCACAAGCAGTGACACGATCGCTGAAATGATAGGCACTGTGGTTTATAAATTTGGGGTAGTGCATAAAAATAGGGAATGACTGGGTAAGCGGCAATCAAGTATTTGGCTTCTTTCGCTGTTATACACCAAGTGTCTTTGGCTTCTTCCACCAGTAGCTTGATAGTGAATTGCAGTCGTTTAGTTGGGTCACACTTAAGTGGTCAGTAGGAGCTTCTAACACTCCGTTGTCTGAGGCATTCAGCCCTATAGGCTGCTGTATCAAGAAGGGCAATTGCTCAATCTTTGTCAAAAGGTTTTATGGTAATGGTTATATCTCTACTGAGGGTGATAATGGCTGACTGTTCAAGTTTGGAAAGCTGTTGAAAGGTAGTTTCACCTTGTGTTTTGTGTTCTCACAATCTGTTAGTGCTGCATTTTCAAAGTTCAGTACTTTAGGAAGAAGCATGTGAGTAGGAGGGTTGAAAGTGGACTTATTCCTAAAGTCCATATTTTATTGTATTTCCTTGGAATTTAATCCTAAAAAATGTTTTGATCACAGCCTTGACAAGGCGCCCCCCAGCTATAGTCGACTCCAATGCGGCAGTCGGTAGCATTGAAAAGTGGCTAAGACAGGCAGGAGACAGGCTGGCGCCAGAAGTGACTAAGCACCCTAGGAGAAACAAAGCTATGTCACTCTGGTACTCGGCTGAGCTCAGACTAATCAAAGTCCAATGTAGACGCAAAGAACGTATTTGGAGATCTGACTATAGCATAGAACATAGAAAAGACAATTGCTATAAAACAAGCTAAAACTGTATATTTTACCTCTAAAATTCAGGAGGTCAATAACTCCTCTAAGGAATTATTTAAAACTGTGACTGCTCTGTCAATGTGCCCGCGGGACACTATTTGCACCTGACCAAAACTTTGTGGACAAAATGGCTGTTTACTTTCAAACAGCCATTTTACAATTAACTCCTGAACACAGCAGAGGCTCCTGGGGAGAACTGCATAGAGGTTCGGGAAGACACTGCACATCGGTGTAGTCTATCACGGTTCTCAGTGTTAGGGGAAGAGCAAGTTCTAGACCTGTTGATACAAACTAAGTCCGGGTCCCCCCTTGACCCTTGCCCCCTTACATCTGGCTCGGGAGGCAGTCAGTGCTTCCCTGACCCCCTTACTAAATGAGATTACGAGTTCAAGGGTCTTTCCACTGCTTTAGAAAAAGGCCTGTATCAAACCTATCCTAAAAAAAAACACGCTTGATCCCTTGGAGGCCAAAAACTTGCCCAATATCCTGTCTCCCGCTACCCTCTAAGATCCTGGAGAAAGCCATGACCTCGGAACTGACAGAGTATTTGTATCATAATAACATCCTTGATTCCACCCAGCATGGATTCAGATCTCAACACTCTACTGAGTCAGCCGTGATTATGGCGACGGAAGAGCTCCGCAAGGTGATGGATGGAGGGGGGGAAGGGCCGCCCTTATACTGCTTGACCTAACTGCTGCATTGGACACCGTAAATCATGCGGTATTGTTGCGGACGTTGAAGGCTACTGGCATTAGGGGTAAGGCTCTTACCTTACTTACATCATTTCCGGCATCCAGGGACCAACTAATTCACTGGGATGAACTTCGGTCAGGAAAGCTTCACCTCCCATGTGGAGTCCCCCAGGGGTCGGCCCTGTCCCAACTATGTATAATCTGTACGTCGCTCCACTAGCTAGACAAATAAGACCACAGTCTTATTCTTGTCTCGTATGCGGATGACACCCGGTTAGTGGTGTCAGTTATGCAAAGCGTGGATATGACAGCTGAACGGTTCTGCAATTGCCTTACAGCACTGATGGCATGGATGAACACTAACTTTTTAAAGCTTAATACGGAAAAAACTGAGGTTGTAGAGTTTGGTCAGAAACCTTCAGTTTGGAGCCAACTATGGTGGCCCCCCGAAGCCGGTACTTGCCCTGTCCCTGTGTTCAAGGCCAGGAATCTAGGCTTCCTGATTGATAAAGATCTAAAGCTCACCCCACAAATAAATCAAGTGTCGTCAGGAGCATTAGTTATGTCGAGAGTAGACTATTGCAACGCTCTATACGTGGGAGCTGGCGCAAGGCAGTTTTCCAAACTTCAGTCACTCCAAAATGCGGCCGCTCCGGTATTGCTTGATCTACTCAAACATCATCCTACGTCCACTTGCATAAAGCAGCTCCACTGGCTTTCAGTTTGACGGCGAGTGGATTTTAAGACCCTCTGCCTTGTGCATAAAGCCCTTTATGGAGGAGGTGCGGTAGATGTACAACTACTATTTCCCCTGTATGTGCCATTACCCTGCCTAAGGTCCACTAACACTGGACTGGAACATATCCCCAAGATAAAAAGAGTCGGGTGGGGAGGAAAGGGTTTCTCATTCCAAGCGGCTAAACTCTGGAACTCCCTCCCCGTACAGATACAACTACAGTCTAGCAGGACTCTTTTTAGAAAAATGATAAAAACATGGCTCTTTACCAAGCTTTAGATCTGGCAGCTTCTCCTGGATTGCACACATCTCGACGCCAAGGCGCCTCGGCAATAGTGCGCTTTATAAATATTCAGTCAGTCAGTGTCAATGTCAGTTCTCTCTTTGAAAAAGTAATTCAAGCGTATTTTATGAAAGTTGTTTGTGTATTTGAAACTCATCACCTTTATATGTGGGGACGAAACCTAGCCCTTTGTTTAGTAGCCTGGTTTCTTATTGTGTCAAAACATGGCTGCTGAGATGAATGATTAATCGATCCCGCTGCGATGAATGATTAATCGATCCCGCTGCTTGTGCCCTGTTGTGGGTTGTCCTTCGTCATGCTGTATGTGTGTAGGGGTGACAGTGGGGCTCCAATGTACATAGGCTTGTTGTTGCCTTCTTCTGCCTTGGACCTGCCCTGAAATATTAGTGGTCAAACGATTCTAAATCTAATTCCAGTAGATCCAATCGCTCTGGCGGAGGGGGGCCAGGCACTTCTTCAGGCCCCCAACACATGGTGGCCCCCAACACTTTGGGGCCACAATTCCAATCGCCTCCCCCTTCCATAACCTTAATTTCTTTTAGAAAGAAATCTCCCACGCTACTCTAGCTTGTGACAGAGCTGCTCATAGTTACTCGTGCTTGTTGCAATAAGTTTTGTTTGGATTATTTGTATATATGATGATTAGGACTGCCCCCTTTGGTCTTGTAACTTGATTAGGCGCCTATTACGGAGCTGGTGCTTCAAATCTCCTGTGCTATTTCAGGCTTGTTCTAGCGATGCTCCCAGTTTCCCAAGCTCGTTGACTTACTTGTGCACATTATGACAAGCTGGGGCACAGTTGGCACTGTCTCAGAGTGGCTCAGCACTAGTGATTCAGTTAGAGTTCCATACCAACATTGCTTACATTATGTGTGCAATGTCTTCTTACACACCTCATTTCATCATTATGTCACAGTCCTAAGACTATTACGGCAGTAGCTTTAGATCTGGTAAGCGGTATTATGCAACACCGTCACTCATTTTTGGTCAATTGATATTATCTTGTGACATGAACACGTCCTTCTGCGGGAAACCAATAACACTATGCCATCATATCTGGAGCAGGACCAACATACACTGCTCTTCTTTGAAGGCTGCCACCTTACCACCTTTGGCTAGTGAATTTTCATAGCCAATGCCTATGCATGGGCAAGCAAAACCTGGACATTTCGGTCTGTGTATAGACATGTATACATTCTTTACAATGTACTTTCCATGCGTATTTGACTGAACCACTGGTTCATTCGTTTAGCCTTCTATCTCTTTCTTTTACCAATGCTGTTTTCCGATTTTATGAAGGACACAGCATAAATTGAGTGCACCAATACCAAATAGACTTACTACTGCTTATTTTACTTATGTAATAATTACCTATATTTCTATTATAGGACAGAGTGTACCCCGAGCACCATGCTAGAGTCCCTCGAGTTGAGGCACAACACTTGACAATTGTGATTAATCTTGTTTATTTTGTATGAATGTATACCAAAAAAGGGGACACTGTTCCTAATGGTATGCCATTGGGGCTAGATTTTAATCAGCAGTTGAGTCTGCTCTGGGCACACCAGTTTACCTTTGCTGCATGGTGACCCTATTTTTATATCACACTTGCACTTCACTTTACTACCCTCAATTATACACGATAAACTTATCCCCCACACACCCACATGCACCAACCGGCAGTCCTATAAAAAGATCTGCGATAAAGAGACCCTTCGGGGGACCCGTAGGGAATTGCAGCGCCGGCCATACGAGGAGCAACTGCCGATGATGAAGCATGACACCTTTCGGGGTGTGTGAGGGCAACAGAGGACAACAATATGGTTTTCCTATCACTGGTGGGGGCTGTTACCTAGGATTTCGGTTCCTTCTCCCTTTTCAGTCCCTGTTTTCAATGGGTGACTTTTTGCACCCTGTTGCATGGGTGACTTTTGCACCTTGCATTAGGAAAAGTTTCCCCTTTTTTGGTATACATTTATAATTAAGGAGCTTGGACACTGAACCTTAAAAAGGCTCCTTGGTCCCCCCTCTCTTTTGTTGAAGCTATTTTGTATGAATGCCACGATTTGATTGATGTTATATACACACGTTCATGGTGGTCACATTTCACCATAATTTTGGCAGTTGATGGCACTAAATTTATATGTGCTACTGATATTGTTATAATAACCTAGCTATCATATTATCTCCCTACAAGTTGATGTGGATCTGCTGTTGAAACTCATGGTGGACCACTTATTGGTTTTGTATTTTTAACTTTCATGAGCACGTTAATTGAGCAGAAGCAATACTTACAGGCCCTGACGAATGCCAGTACCTCTTCTGATGGTCTAGTTGGCAGAAACATGTTGACCAATAACTACTGACACATGGAAGCAGAGTCAGTTGACCACTGCAGTGTCCTTTCTCTCTTTTTAACCTTGACCCAGGCACGCATGAATAAAGTTATAAGCCTGCCCTGGAATCAGTTTTAACCACTTTTTCACGTACAGCACGCTCTGCAAGCCTCACCATCCTTTAGTTCACCATAGAGCTTCTACCAAATCTCTCAAAGCATCTGAAGAGCTCCTCCTTCTCAGAGACTGAGTTGTAGCCCACAAGTGATCTGCTGTCATGGTGCAAGGAGAATCCCAGTGATGAAGCATGTCCCAAAAAAGGAATGTTTCTATTCAGCTAGGTTTTCTAACTCTTTTTAGCCCCAGGTGTCTGTGTGTGTAAGATATGCGTTGAGAGTGAACACCTGCACGTCTCCAAATCTCCTCTGGTCCTTCTTTTGTGTTTACCTACATCTTTGTAAGGTCCTTTAAAGCAAATAATACATGTGTGGATGTTTCCCAGCATTTTTGTCTGTCATCACTGCTATTCACAAATGGGTGTTTACTCAGATGTTTCCGTACATTGATTACAATGACCATTCCAGAAGACCAGTGAGAATCCATATGCCTCAGATATTAATGAACTGGAGTTAGAATAGTGGTCTATCTATTCTGAGAATGTTATCTAAAACAAAGTACTTGTAAACTGCTGGAAAGATGGTTAGAATATCACAGCCTAGAAGCTGAACTTGCCTATAGCCTTTGCCAACTCACAGATACTTCCCACAAAAGTAATCGTATTCTAGGGGAGAGGGAGAGCATGGCCAGTAGTATACTTTCCCTATTTACAGTGGTAAAATGACAGTGTGTAACAGGTGGTACTTGCATTTTGTGGCAATTGCATCCCTCCCACAATCTCCTTAATATGTACTACCACCTATAAACGAAGCAGCTAAATGCATCTGTTTAATTTTCAGCGGTTAGTTCTCTTTGCCAGATAACATGGCAGTGATATCCCTGCAGCTCGGCCAGTGTGGTAATCAGATCGGATATGAAATGTTTGACGTCATCTGCAACGACCTTCTCAGCACGAATGGATTGTGTTCGAAGAAGGAGAATGAATCGTACCAGTTGTCTTGCAATGAGCGTTTCTTCAGAGAAGATGAATCTGGAGGTACAAAGAAGCTTATAACATACTGAACTGCATGCCAATGCCTTTTTACTGTATTGCACAAGGTGATCCACTTGACTAAGATAAATGACATTCGGTATGTATTAGGTTCCTGTGTTCGGAGTGTGCGTTAAACAAAGAGCACATCCGGCCCACGTTGAGCACTTCAATTACTGCGGTTATATGGGAGCCAAAGTACTTCTCTCGGTCTCAAGAGCGCAGTCGGAGAGGACCTCTCTTGAGACTGGGAGGAGTACTTTGGAGTACTGTATCCACACATGGGTGGAATATCATTTATATGATGCCTTTTTGTTCTTTTTCTTCGGATGGACTCCCGTGGGAACTATTCCTCTCACAGTACCGGGCCGACTTATATGTATCTAACTCAACTGAACTATATGACATACCTCTGTTTTACCATATTAATGCCTTGAAGAAGTCCATTTTCTTTTGTACGAAACGCGTAGGCTGGCTTTGGCAGTGTATCAAGGAAGCATCAATAAATGAAGATTACTTATGGATTCATTTAACTTTTCTTGGAAAATTGATAATCTTTAACACTTTTAAGAATATTCTGAATGTGTTGTACCTTTGGTTGTAATTTCTGAATAACAAGAATTATGGTTTAAATAATGAGACTTTAGGCTCTGCACTGATGCTTTTCTCTGCTAGAACAAGAAACGTTTCTGGTAATTAAGTAAATCTCAAAAAGCAGTTAGGTTAGCTATTTGGTTTCATAAATTATAAATACAATACTCATTTATATCCTTTGGAAATTCAAAAAGATGGTAAATGGAATTCATTCTTGTGTTTTAATGTAATGAGCTCTGGGCCATTCTTTCATAAACAAATCTCACTTTTCAAACTGAATACCAAATCATGTTGAGAGGCCTTGAAATAGCATTGACAATAGTAGCCATTTCACACTTTGCACGGATGGTGATTTAAACACTTTTGAAAAACATTTGAGTTCAATTTTCTACTTGACATTGATTTGAAATTTAACAGTGACAGCCAGCATATGTTGGGCAGTAACATCCGCTTCATCAGGGTTGTTAAATGAAAATCACAATGTTTTCATTTCGGCTAAGATAAATACATCAAATAGTTCAAACTAATAGTATTCAAATTACTTAAACAATTCAAGTAAAAAGAGAATGCTATTTCAGTTGTGACATAATTATGAAAAAGCTTCCTTTTGGTGTGTGAGTGCAAAAGAAAGTAGGCAACTAAGGAGTTACACTGTTCATCATTCTCTAGACAGATATCTTCTATGATTATAAAAACAGTCACTTGTGTTACTTTAAAGTTAACTGAAATAATAGATTAGTCGCAAACCAGAAATGGAATAGTTACTATCCATTTTACAAGGTATCTTAAGAAAACAGATGAAACAGTATTATAATGGCAGTATAGTAACAGAGTACATGAAAGATTTTGTCATGTGTCTTCAAATTATTCATTTATAGCTCCAAATATATAACTGTCTGAAAAGGGTGTTAGAAACAGGCTTACAAAGAGCTTTTATTTTAATGTATAATGGCCCATAAGGTACGGTGAGTGGAGGCATTATCAGCATTATCCTCAGCTTTAGTACAATATATATGGATTGTAGATTTAATATTTTTAAACAAGTAGGCAAATAGAGAATTAAAAATGGGGATAATTGAAGTGTGTTCTGTTCTATTTCAAGTAACTAAGACTTAATCCCTCAATAGTAGTGTCAGGGAAGAGCACATAGAGTTGTGTGGTAATAGAAGGTGGACATTGTTTGTTTCTTAAATCCATTTCCTTAATATCAGTATATATATAAAAGGATCGTGAAATTGAACAAATTGCTAAAGACCTTGTTGTAAGAGTTATGCGACATAATGGCGAACTATTCACCTCATATGTATGAGATTGATGAGACCTTGCAAACAATACATTTACATCATCAAAACTCATATTGCCTGAGGGAGGTAATGTATTCATATTTGCAGGTGCAAACTTGTAGCATAACAAACCCAAATGCATGTGATACATTTGGACTAAAACCTATGACATTGACAAATGGCAGTACCTTGTTTGTGATTATGTACCATTTAAGTTAGGATACATTAATCTGAGTATCTCACCAGTAGGGATTTTCCATAAGAAGTTCACTTACAGCTCTGTAGAGATACATCTGAAATAAATGATAGGACAAAATCATGTAATAATGGAAAAAGCAAACAATATTGCTGGGAAACTAATTGAAGAAATAGTAATATCTATAACAATGATTACCTCTGAAAATATCAAACACCACAAGATTGGTGTTTTAGTGTTAAACCCACATTTCAGATAAATGTCCCTTTATATATCTGTCAAGGAACTTAAAGTAAAATGATACACAATTTGGATTTAGTCATTAAAAGATGGAGGGAGAGTGTCTGAAAAAAATTGTTTTTGAAAATTGATTTTTAACCTCAAATTGAAGCATTGAGAGAAGTACTTACATAGTGGTGTACACTGAACTGTTCACTACGCAGTAGATTGAATACAGTTGTCATTTTGCCCGAGGCTTAAATACCTGCTATTAGAAATAGCGTCTGATGTAATTTCCTAATCTGAAGCACTCACCAAAGCAAATAATTAAAAAATGTTCTTGTTACATCTAAACCCCATGCCCAAGAGGTTAAGTAAATGGTGATTATATGCTTATTGGCCCTTGTTGTAGGAGCAACAAGAGAAATCTGTAAGGAAGGTATATATATATATATATATAATCGGTTTATACGCAGGAGGGCGTTACGGAATATATATATATATATATATATATATATATATATATATATATTCCGTAATGCCCTCCTGCGTATGAACCGCTGCCTGCCTTGAGAGTCGTGTCATCAACCAGACCCCACAGGAGCAGGTCTGCAATATGTGCTCCACGCTACCTTCGTTTTTCTCCAAAGGATGACGACGTCACCTTGTGAAGCTGGGTAAAAATTATTTTATTTCGGCCTATTTCTAATGCGTTTCAGCTGTCTTTGCAGCCTTGCTCACCTATATATATATATATATATATATATATATATATATATATATATATATATATATATATATATAGTTAGGACCTAGTTCCCATAGGAAATGCCGAACATTCTATTGGGAATAACTTTGGCGCCGATTGAGGGATCTGCCTGTAATTTTCCTTAAATTTGCCTCGCTGCGCTCCGCTCCTTCCCTGAAAGCTTCGGGGGGATTCGTCAAGCGGGGGCCGAGAAAAAAGGGGGGTCCCAAAACGTGTTTTCCCCATGTTCATTTCCATAGGGACATTCTGACAAGGCTACAGCTCGAACGGCTGAACGGAAATACACCAGATTTGGCAAAATGGTAGGGACTGGTATGGAGCAGGGCCTTTTGTATGTTTGGTGTAAATCCCTCCAGTAGTTCTTGAGAAAATTGAATGTGAAATGTAACCCAATGCAATTTTCCATAGGACCGTTAGACACAGCTACAACCCGAACGGCTGAATAGAATTACAGCAAACTTGGCAAAATGGTGAGCCTGGTATGCAGAAGTGCCTTTTGTATAGTTGGTGAAAATCCCTCCAGTAATTGTTGAGAAAATCGACTTTTTCCAAATTATATACCTATGGGCGGGACACAGTGTGCACCCGTGCGCGAACCGTCCTTGCACTGTCCTTGCACCTGCGTGGACCTTAGCGTGCGCGAGCTGCATGCTGATTGGCTGCCAATGTCTGTCTACACTCCAAAACAGAAATTGTTGGCAGCCATCTTGTGCCTCGGTAGACTGAGGCACAGGAAAGCAGAAAAACAAACGTGTAGAAATCAAACAGGGGGCAGGGTAGAAGTACCCTGACCCCATAGGCCTGCTCAGGGGGTCCCACAAGGAACCCCCAGGCCCCAAAAAAAGAAAAATTCCCGCGATTTTTCACACAAAAAAACTTTTCAAAACAAAAATTGGGGGGGGGCCTGGGGGGTCCTTGTGGGACCCCCTGAGCAGGCCTAGGGGGTCAGAGTGCTTCTACCCTGCCCCCTTTGCGTGTTTTGCACTTTTGTTTCACTGCTTTCTTGAGCCTTGGTTCTACTGAGTCACAAGATGGCTGCCAACACTTCCTGGTTTGGAGTGTTGACAGACAGTGGCAGCCAATCAGCATGCCTTTCACAGGAAAGCAGCATGCTCATTGGCTGTCAACACTTCTAATCAGGAAGTGTTGGCACTCATCTTGTGCTAGGTAGACCGAGACACAAAAGAAGCAAATGTGTAGAACGCAAAAAGGGGCAGAGTAGAAACACCCTGACCCCCTAGGGCTGCTCAGGTGGTCCCAGAAGGATATTTAAATATTTAAACATTATCCGCTAATAGAATTAGCATTTAGAAAACCTTTGAAATTTATTGAAAAAAACTATAGGTTTCACGCCTGACATAGTTAGGAATTAGCATTTAAAAAGTGGTCCCAGAAGGATATTAACATATTTAAACGTTACCAGCTAATAGAATTAGCATTTAAAAAACCTTGCAAATTCACTTAAAAAAACATAGGTTTCAGGTCATATATAGTTAGGAATTAGCATTTAAAAAACCTTGCAAATTCACTTAAAAAACCATAGGTTTCAGGTGATATATAGTTAGGAGTTAGCATTTAAAAAAACCTTTGAAATTCACCGAAAAACCATACGTTTCAGGCCTTATATAGTTAGGAATTAGCATTTAAAAAAACATTGAAATTGCTCTTATATAGTTAGCTGTACTAACTATATTTCGCGCACCCGCAATCCACTGCTGATGATGTCACATATAACATCATTCATGACATGGTCAGTGACATCACTGATGACATCTCAAATGACATCAATGATGACATCACTGATGACATCATCCAGTGAATGTGGTTTGCTTCGTTATTTAAATATGCATTACATACATAGCAATTTGCACGAAATATAGTTAGTACAACTAACTATATAGGAGCAATTACAATGGTTTTTTAAATGCTAATTCCTAACTATACAAGGCCTGAAACCTATGTTTTTTCTCAGTATATATACATATATATATATAGTTCTACATCAAGGAGCCTTGAGAATGGAATGTAAAGGAAGTTTCATTGGGAGGCTAAATTGGATTACTTTACAAACACAATACCAGCATCGTTAATGAGAAATCCTAATTAGGGAAACTAATGAAAGCAAGCTCATATAAAAGGGCATTCTCATTGAGAGAATCATTGGTTAAATCCAGCCCTGAGGTGATCATAGTGACGCCTTGGTTTAAAGCTATCAAGGGCTTTAAGAAGTGTTCATCCTGTAAGGCCTGCCAACATGGCGTCAACAAAACTCAATACATGACTCCCTTTTCTGAAATCCCCCGGCAAATCACCAAACAACTTACGTGCAAGTCAGAGTACACAGTTTATGTGCTTGAGTGTCCTTGTGCCCTGCAAAATGTGTGTAGTTCCAAATTGCAGGTGCACAAAAGGATTCTCCAGCACATCCGAGCAATAAAGACCGAGGACCCCTCTTACCCGGTGGCGCGTCACTTCAAGGAACACCATGGCAAACAAAGTCATCTTCTAAGATATTTTGCTATTGACGCAGTTCCACCTTTGCGTAGAGGAGGCAACAGGGAGGCCAAGTTACGGGCCCTAGAAACCAGATATATTCTCGATCTGGATACTAGGTCTCCCATGGGTCTTAACACAAGTGTTGATTTCTATACACACCTGTAGTTTAACCTTCGCAAATGCTCCCCCTGTCTAGCCATGGTCCGTTATCTCCAACCCTAGTATATTCTGACGGGGTGTAGCTGTTTTCTTATGCAGAAGATCTCTTTAGCAAGGATTTGTTAAAGCTAGGACGCATGTCACAATTTGAGTTATTTAAACTGCAAATTCCACACTTGCTCGTTGTGGCGGCTTTCCCATGGTCGTCAAGAAAAATATATGCAATTATGAAAGTGTATCCCATGTTCATTTCGAATAGGGGTATCCATTTTTAATACAACACTTTTTGTTTTTGATGTTACACTTTTTTGTCACTCACACATTTTTCTTTATTTGCACAGCATGGAATTGGTGGTCAAAATTGGGGGATTTTATGCCCAATATGATTAGAAAGAATTAACTGGTAGATGACTGGCACGCTGCCTACACAATTAGATTACGTTACCCACTTGGGTTTTATTCATTTGACTATACACTGGCACTGGTTTTGACAATATTAGCGGGAACTCTATAAAAGCTTATCACAAAGTTTGCAATATATTGCAGTACTGGATGGTTTTTGTAGTATCCTGCTATTCTCAATTTTCTTATTTCAGGATTAATTTTATTCAGGATAAAGGTGTTAATAATTGATTTTTACAAAAGATCATGAAACCCCCTTTTCCCTTAAAACAATGCCTGTGTTTCTGTGATGAATTTACTGTTTTCGTGTTTTGAACTTTCAGGCTGTTTACTATGTCTGTTACCATGTATTGAAATCCACCAATCCTGTTTTAACATTTTCTTGCCTTGCACTTTAAAAAACCTGTGTCCCTCCCTTAACATCATGTGATCAAGGCCTCGGAGAAGGCCGAAACGTTATGCTGGTGGCGATTCTGCAAATTTAAATAAAATATTTATTCACCTCAGCCTGGGTCAACTTTCGTTTTTTGGACCGGCGATACCTGATGACAACGGGCTACGCTGGTTCCTTTGAGACGAGTGTGAGATATAGATGATATATATATATATATATATATATATATCCTAATTAGGGAAACTAATTAATGAAAGCAAGCTGTAATCCTTAGATTATAATCTTAATTGTTCCTTTTATAATAATAATTTTGACTGTATATCCAAACAAGAAACAGTTTTAATAATGATCTCAATTGAAATAATACTCTTTTTACTGGAATTGTTTAATAATTTTGATTACATAAGTTTTAAATATTTGATGACTTTAGCTTAGACTAAAAAAATGCATTGATATTTTTATTTCATAGTCTTGATACAGTAGACATTGCAGTCTCTCTGGACATCAACTGCTCCTCCCCTCCCCTTAGCAGCCCAGTTGGGGTGGTTAGTTACGCTCCCACTCCCAACACTAATTCCTGGTCACTCTTCCAGCCCATTCCAGAAGAAGAGATAGCCAAACTTATCTCCACCTCTAAACCTTCATCTCACATCCTAGACCCTCCCCCTGCTCAACTCACCAAAAAAATGAAACTCTCCCTAGCTCCACTCTGGCGTAGGATTATAAACAGCTCCCTAAACACCGGAATCGTTCCAGATTGTCTGAAAGTGGGACAAGTCACCCCGCTGCTGAAAGAACAAGGCCTGGAAATAAATGACCTAAACAACTTCAGACCCGTCTCCAAACTTCCTCTTCTTTCCAAAATCCTAGAAAGATGTGTACTTCAACAACTAACTCAACACCTGGACAATACCAACCTCCTCGACTCCCATCAGTCGGGATTCAGGAAAGGATGCAGCACAGAAACCGCAATCCTCAACATAATTGATGATATACACAAATCACTGGACACAGACCAATGCTGCCTCCTCATTCTCCTAGACCTATCGGCAGCATTTGACACAGTTGACCACAAACTTCTCCTCAAAGCTCTTGAAGAAAGGGCTGGTCTAGACGAGGTGGTCCTCAAATGGTTCTCCTAATTCCTACTCAACCGTTCCCAGAGAATCAAAATCAGAAGCTTGAAATGCGACCTTAAACCAGTCTTGAGGGGAGTCCCCCAAGGATCAGTGCTCTCCCATCTACTCTTCAACATTTTATACAGAACCCCTCGCCAGCCTACTCAGAAAAGCCAACATCCCCTTTCTCCTATATGCTGATGATACCCAAATCTGCTTGGAAATCTCCTCTGCTAAAGACATCCAAAGACTCAATAACAACACTAAGAGAAATGCAACGTTGGCTGTCAAGCAACCACTTAAAACTGAACCCGGACAAAACCGAACTGCTCCTCACCTCTAACAAAGAAGAGAACCCACAAATGGTTGAGTGGCTAAAAGAGATCGATGCGTTCAACGGAAACCTCACCTTGGCCGACTCTGTTAAATCATTAGGCATCACGCTAGACTCAAAACTGGACATGACCAAACACATTAAGATTCGGGCTAAGAGCGCCTTCCTTAACCTGAAGCTACTAAACAAAATAAAACCTTTCATTCCAACCAAAGATCTCAAACAAGCCTCTCAAGCATTGGTGCTGTCAAGACTGGACTATGGATACGCAGTCCTCTCGGGAATACCAAAAACACACCTTGCTCTGCTGAAAACAACTCTCAATGGGGCTGCCAGAATGGTCACTGGAATAAAGAAATTTGACCACATTTCTCATGCCATCAAAGAACTGAAGTGGCTACCAATAGAAATGCGGGCGAGCTTTAGAACGGCCTGCCTCACCCACAAAGCCCTCCACACAGGCAAACCCGAATATCTGGCGTCCAAACTCAGAAAAGCAGGTCAGAACAGGAACCCCAGAAGCTCTAATACCTTACTCCTTATCCCCCTTAAACCACGAAAACAAAACAACACGGCCAGATCCTTCCCCGGAAAGGCGCCCAAAATATGGAACTCTATCCCCACCCCACATCAGAACTATCCCTCCTATGCTAAATTCAAAAGTCAGCTCAAAATCCTTTTCCTCAATCGATCCCTAGCGATTAGCTAGGATCAGTCGGAGTGTTGAAAATGAAGCTGAACCTCTCTCGGTTGTGGGTTAACAAGTCCTTGTAACGGAACTCTTCAATATCTTCTTTACTGTGACTCTCACCCGGATTGTCTCACTGTATTGCAATATGTTCTGCTCTCTTTTACTCACTTTATTGTAATATGTTATGCTCTCATTTGTTCTGCTCTGTAACTGTTGTGAAGCGCTCCGATACCCTCCGGTCAGGCTAGCGCTATACAAAACTTCGTAAATAAATAAAATAAAAAATACTATGTATGCGAAACAAGTGCATAACCCTTTCTTTAGCCAAAACCATATAAAAGTCTAGCTGCAGTACCTTGCCACAGCTGACAGGTGGCTTTCAAGAGCAAACTAAGGGGGTCATTAGGATGGCGGACGGACTGGAGTGCGTCCACCCTCCAGGTGGAGACCATGGCGGTCGCATCCTGCCATTTAACATTGCGGCAGGTGCTGCTGACTGCAGCACCCGCCGTGATACCAAAAAGGCAGGATGCGCATTTCACTGCACTACGTGGCAGGCACCACACTGCTGAAATCGAGGGGGGTGCCATGGGTAACCCCCAGTGCACCCACACCTCCCCCAACACGAGGAGGGCCCGCAGCGGGCCCCCATAACAAATCCCCACCAGCCTTTCAATGGCGGTATCGCTGCCTTCGAAAGGTCCGCTGTGCCAGCATTCTGATTTGGTGGATGGTGCCTGCTAGGCACCGCCACCATTTTGAACCATCTGGACCGTCCGCCAGGCAATCTGTATGATTGCTGGTGGCGGTTCCGTGGCGGAAGGTCTTTGCTTCTGCCACGGTCTGAGCGCAATTCCCTCCCCCATCGTAATGTGGCAGGGTAAAATCGCGGTCTGATTGTGGAAGGACCCCGACCACATGTCTGGAGGTGAGGGGCCTTCGGCAATCATAATCCGTCCCTAAGTTAGAACATTTTGCTGCATTAGCCTGATTATTCAGTGATCTCAACCTGGACACTGTTTGATGAAATATGATGTAAAATGTCTTTCCACTACTTCTCTTAGTACCAGTTGCCAGGACTGTACTTGTTGACATGGAGCCAAAAGTCATCAATCAAACCTTGTCTATGGCCACCAGGTCCGGGCGATGGAAATACGATTATCAATCGCAGTTTTGCCAGAAACAGGGATCAGGAAACAACTGGGCAAGCGGGTATGATTTATTTTTTAAACTTTCCTTCCAAATTGTTGTTAAGCTGTAACTAAAATGTTTTTGCATTTTTCAATGTTTTCTGCACTGCAGCTTTTTAGTACTGGTTTCTTTGAATCAATGTATAGTGAAATAAACATATGTAGGTCTGCACACCGACACATTATGGTCTATGCCTCTGGTATTGCTAATTAAGTGTGGGGTTCCTGAGTTTTTTTTCATTACTGATGAAATATTGTAGATAATATTTAAACCCAAGAAATATTACCGCCACTCCTGTCCGCAAAAAATGCAACATTGGCAACAACTGTGGTGTTATGTCTGATTTGCCAATGTATTTCCATTATGACAGTGAAGGATAAGTCCTGTGGGAATCGAAATTCTTTGGTGCCTTCAAAGATGGCTGTCTATTCGATGTAGGTGTCTTATGCACTACCTAAGTCGCCCCTTAATTGAAAGGACATTTTTTATGCCATTTACATTAGCTTCAATCAGTGCATCTTTTACAGCCAGCATTGTTCTGCTACTGATCTCACAAGGCCTGTATGTGTGCCAGGGACACTTCATCTCCAATAGTGTCAGCTATGTCTGTGGTGGACATTGGCCTAATTTTCTATAGTACTGTTTCTTTCAGTATCAAATAAGTTACTAAAATCAATGGAGACACTTAACATAATCACAGAACAAAAGCTGTTTCACGCTGGTTGATGATTCAGGACCCTTCAGTGATTCAGTCTGCAAAGCCTTTAGGCACTGGTTGAGTGCTACCTCAAACATTCTGGCGCCCTCAACTCCCTGTTCAGAAGGATAACTCAACAGATAAATGCATGTGTTTGCTCTAGGTCAGTGGTTCTCAACCTTTTTGACTTTTGGAGATCCCTACTTAATCATTACTGTAACCCGCAGACCGCCACTGAATCATTATTGGAATCCGGCGACCCCCACGGAGTCATTATTGGATGCCTGGGAACCCATCCTAAGAATTTTCAATGATTTCAAATTTAAAGCGATACAGAAACAAGCATTCATCAAACAAATACACAAATAATGAAATAATGTATTTCATTCACAATACACATATATACTAAAAATCAAAATTGAAATTTTAATAGAAGGGTTGGGGCGTTTCTAAATTTAACGGAGGCCTTTCATTGTCCATACTATATTCTGTTTGATGCACTTGCTGTGCTCCCACAGGTCAATCTAAGTGTACTAATGTCAAGTGTACATTTAGCTTCTCCAATTATTTACACTTTATTAATCTGTTAATATTTAATTTGTGGAACACAACCTGAGTAGTCTTCATGGACTCCCAGGATCCCGGGACCACGGGTTAAGAACCACTGCTATAGGTTTCAAAACGTTGCCTTCTTTAGTACTCGAGAACCTTTTTATTCCTGCTTAAGAAGCACCATCATTTCAAACAGTTTTATAGTACCCTTCAGGTTTGGTAAATCCGTAGGCCAAATGCCTTATTTCAGAGACTGAATGTCAACTTGATTTAAGAAAGATCCACTAATTTAAAATCTTGATATTTGCTTCAATATTTGTCTGATTATAACAGGCACATGCTCTTTTTATATCTGTCACAGCCAGTTTATGTTTCCTCCGGGTTGTTCTAAACTATCTCTTGGATCCTTGAGGTCCCCTCCTATTCCCATAGACATTTGTCATTTCCACAATGCCTGTAAGAAATGGAAAATACAGCATTATTAAGTCTTAATCTCACTCATCCAGCTCCTCTTCTGAACTCTGACTTTTTAGGCCACAGCCTCTCATGAACTTCCTCCTTAGAAGCCTACAAGTTGATGATGCACCTAGCTTTTTCAAGAGTCTCCATTCAGTTGTCTCCCTGTAGGGCAAAGCACTTTGATGGTGCCTCCTTCACGTTCTGCTAGGGCTCCTATGGCCACCTGGCCATCTACTTTCACTCTGCTTTTTCGGCCGCCTTGATTCACCCGAATAGTCCAGCCCATGACCTGTAAGTACATTGCTGCCGAAACTGCAGTGTCCCTACGGTCACCAGCAACACGCTTACTCCCTGGGTATTACAGTTGCTATTTGCCCCTTGGTTTCTGGAAACTCGGAGAGTTGATGATCTTCAGGAACAGGAGTGCTGTGCATTAGCTCTAGTTATGAACAGTTTTGCAGCCCCCGAAAACTGATGTCCGTTTGTTCGTACATGCAAATTTTTAGCATGTAGTCTGTTAGTGTGCCGTAATACGGTCTGTCATTGCTGCATGTGCTAATTGCATTCTGCATTGTAGGATTTTCATTGATCGCTGAATAATTGCCCGCTGCCTGTGTGGACCCGGAATTCCTTTCAACATAATGCTCTTATTGAGATCAACATGGTAGATTGTCATTAATCCATGTTCAGTTCTTGAAGCATTACAATGTTAGTCTGTCAGAGATGCCATTTTCTTTCTGAATACATGAAATTGTAAAAAGATGGTTAATTTCTGCCATGAAAAAAACTCCTTTCAACATTGGATTCATGTCAATACAATAAAAATGCAGCCTGATAGGCTTACAATGGGAAAGGTGAAAATAAAGCCTTTTGTTTAGGAATTTAGGAAGAACCCTTACTCACAATGCCTTGTCCCGACAGTTACTTGCCAGAGCCAGTTATGTTTCTGGCTTTCTTTAGACAGAATATCTGAACACCTCTTAGGGTTTCACACCTCTGGAAAAAATTATGTTTTCAAGTCAGGAATATTTTTAAACTAGTTTCACTTGCCCTCTGATCACCTCTCCTATTGCGAAAACTGCTTTTTTTCCTGACTGTTAGAATGCCTCCTTATTCACCAACTGTTCTCCATGTGGAAGGAAAAAAGCTCCATCTGATGCATATGGAGTCTGTGTGGTATGCCTGTCTCCAATTCATCAGGTAAAAGGCTGTGGCATTTGTTTGAAGAAGAAAAAAGTCTGAGAAGACACTGAAAGACAGAGAGGGCATCAGATTAAGAGGTCTAATACAACATTTGAAAGCAGATGAGGAAAAAGAAGAGACTGGAAAGATCTTCTTGTCCTTCCTCTGGAAGTGTCCTCAATCTGAAAAATACTCCCACAGATGGAGAGCATCAGACAAAAAATTGTCATCTAGACAACAACATCGACACCATTGTCTTCGGTGATTGTCGATTCGAAAAATACAGTGTAACCATTGAGGGG
The DNA here is from genome assembly GCF_964263255.1 of Lissotriton vulgaris. NCBI lineage: Eukaryota > Metazoa > Chordata > Amphibia > Caudata > Salamandridae > Lissotriton > Lissotriton vulgaris. Next base: position 284,617,241 of record NC_141687.1, read on the forward strand.
TCAGCACCTACGTGTTCGCTGTTGAGCGAGGGATCAACTGCGAAACATCGACAGCACTCACCGTCTCCCTTGATGCTGATGATCACCACGGCGTTCTCCCAATCACCACTGCCGAGCAGATGGGTGACATAAGCATTGTTGTCTATGACATCGAAAAGACCTACAACTCAACCGGCATCAACGTTGAAAAAAAGACTAATAAAATGTTGAATCCATCTCCTCCTACGTCAAGAAGTACTCCAGTTATGTTATTTTCTTCTCTTTCTTCTCCAGGGTGATGTCGGAAACCTTCACATTCTGCAGCTTCACAACAATCTTCCAGGGAACAAGGCTTGCAAATGGATGAAAATCATATACATATCCATTACCACTTCCCCCATTGAAGCAGATATGTCCACTGGAAATCTAATGCCAACTCATCTAGAACCATTAGTTCTTTCACCTGGCAGTGGGGTTTCAAAAGTGAATTCCATCTCTCCAATCTGAAAATAAAAGCCATCTTCACCAATATCAACTATGCCATCCAGAACACCCTCCAATAAGAGGGATAGATCGTATTCTCTCTATAAATCATGATTGAGATCACCTTTCACTGACTCAACATATACCTCCCTCCTATATACAGACATCACTGACACAGTTGACGTCTAGATTATCCCTTGTAGATGATATACTGATGTTCCCGGATATCTTTTTCAGAGAGACTACAAAGCTAAACATCACTTAAGACACCTCTCAACCAGCAGTTTCTGTTATTCTAGAAGCACTTTAACCAAGAGCAACACGAAAACCTCCTTTGCTTTTTGTATCTGAAAGAGACAAATTGTTATGGATTCCTCACCTTAGAATTACCCCCAGGGCTTCAGACTGGATCCAGAGAATTTTTATTCTGCAGTACCCCTGCACGTTGGTCGACTGCGTTCTTCGTTGGAGTTGTGGTCGCCGGAATGACATTGCGGTATCTACGTGCGCTGATGTCAGTTCTTTCGTTTTCCGCGCCAGCCAACTCAGATCCGAGAGAACGGTACCACAAGCACTTTTGACTCTATTTTTGCAACTTTTTATCAACGTCTTTGAGTCGTTACGACTCCTGGTGCACAGGGATGTCATCTCGGCGGACCGGCTTGAAGCCTTGCGACTCCTGTCACAAGCTGATGCTGGTGACGGACCCCCATCTTGTGTGCCTCTGGTGCCTGGAGTGTGAACACAACCGGAAGTCATGCTCCGACTGCAGGGCCATGGCCCGAAGTCTTTGCGGGAGCAGTCCTGTAAGCTTCTGGGGGCCCTGTAGTCCGCTCCGCGTCGCTCGAGGTCCCGGTCGAGAGGGTGTGGAATTCTAGTTTGTGAGCTAAACATTATCTGCGCCAGCTTGTCACCCACGTACAACGTGCACGATCACCATTTTAGGCATCATGGTCTCCCTGTCCACGATCGATCGCCAGCGCGCCCCTCTGACCCAGCAAGCATCCTCCGCGCACCCTGGCTCCCCCTCCCTCCCCTCATGAGCATAACCCTTCTGCATGACCCTGTCCTTGGGAGTCACGCCAGCGCCTGACCAACACCTCCTCTCCTCCCATGAATGCCCCTCTGTTGATAAACCTTCCCTCCGCACTGGTCTGTCCACACGGCATGAATACCACTCCATTGATGACCCCTCACCCCGTGTCCAGCTGTCCACCCAGGTCCGAGGCCATCGCCTAAGCCGGGGATATCATTTACTGCCCCTTATTGTATGAGGTCGCTCTCCTTCAAAGGACCCTCTATTTATCCAGACCTCCCCACCCGCTGTGATATGATCAGGCGCACACATCCTAAGACTCGGCAGAACACTCAGCTGCGTGATGACCCCCTCCTCTTATCAGCAGGTTGAGGACCTCTATTGTGAAGGTGTATGGGGGTGGGATTGACACGAGGATTACAGGGATGTCTTTTCCTTTATGCCACAATGTTCTGATTGTAATAAAGAAAGGTCACATGCCATAAACCAGTGTATAAGAGGCCAGGCCTCCGAGAGGCTGTTAGAGCACCTCGAGATGATACCTTGTTGTCTGATCTGATGTGTTCTGCTCCGTCGGAATAAAACTTCTGTTTCCTGCCTTCTGGTCTCCGGCGCCTGCCTCATTGCTTGGTAAATTTGAATGGTACAAGGGCGGTTAGCGCCGGGCAAATCTTGAGAAAGGTCCTAGCCCTACCTTTTTCCACAATTGGCGTCCCAAAGCGTGGGGCCCATCAGCGACACGTGGATCCAGTGGGAGAGGTCCCGATGACAGAGTGAACGACTGCAACGATCGGGAAGAGCTCGTGTCCGATAGACCCTCGTCTGACAGCCGATCATCCGACCTTCACTAGTTCTGAACAGACCTCTCTCGAGTGATCTACGGTCCTGACTGGGAACCATCAGGAGTGCCACGGGCATCACGAAGGAGAGAGGACGATCGGGCGCTGGATCCAGAGGACAGGAAACCGTCCATGCGGTCCGGGTAAGGTCGTGTAAACACGACAAATTGGAAAAAATATTGTTTTGTTTGGATAATACTAGTATTACGCTTTGTTGAAACCTCTGGACATTCACTGTCTGCAAACGGGGAAAAACAAACAGGCTCTCTCTTTGCAAGCAGTGAAGGATAGGTAACGCAGACTTTTGTCCCCGTTGTAATCCGTCGTGCCTATCTTCCTCCCCCACTGTTTCCCGAACTGTCGTTCGTGGATTATTGTCTGGAGATTCTTTGTCTGCAAACAGGGAAGAACAAGGTCTCTCTTTGCAGGTAGAGAAAGAGTGGGTAACGATAACTTTTCGTGCCCACTTATTCTCCCCACTGGATTGTTTGATTGACCGATTATTCGGTATTGGTTCTTTTGAGGTATTCACGGCCTCCAAACAACGTAGAATAGAAATATTCTGTCTAGTCTTTGTCCGCCGTGATAAGATAGGTAGTGCAGACTTTTGTCCCCGTTGTAATCCGTCATGCCTGTCTTCTCCCCACTGGTTGGTAGCCTGTTTAGCCCGGACCGCTTATTAGAGATGAACCATCCAGCTCCACTGGAGGGCACCCCTAATAAGGACATGTTCACTAAGTATGGACTAGTCGCTATAGCTTACACTAAACTATGGCATAAATATACGAAAAAGAACCCTGAAAGTCAGAGGCCACTGATAGGTTCCTTTAATGAAAATAAAATAAAAACATTAGAAATCGCGCTCCAGAAGAATAAGACCACGCCCACTATGCTCGACAGTATCGGCATGTGGCGCAAAGAAATGGAACAACGAAAAAAAAAGAGAAGAAGCAAAAATAGGGAAAGAATTACGAAAGGCAGCCCACCTAGCCGCAAAGCAACTAGAAGAAGAAATAAAAGAAAGAAAGGAAACCACGCGAAACCAAGAATCAGGGTCGACAGGCCAATGTCCTGTTAGGACCCCCTCTGCGCTCTACCCTGAATTGCCCTCCAAACAACGGGCGAACGATGAGTTACTGCTAGGTCCCCCAATCATCTACATGCCCCCTCCATATGCCCCCTGCCGACAAAGCTTTCACGCTCCGAGTGTGAGCGAAAGCGATCTTAGTGCTAGTGCACCAGCCCTCACGGCCTTTGCACCAGCCACATTAACAACCTCATCAGACGACCCCGAGTCTAGCAAACAATCACCAGCCAGACTAAATAGGTTGAGCAAAGATGAGCGGGATGGGATCGACAAAATAGCAAAGACATTAGTAGAACGAAGGGAGAGCGAAGATTATACAATGAGCGTATATAATTCACATGCCGACAGCCACAGACGGCATTTCATCTTGCGATTCAGCTACTACACCCTGAACGCGTATGAAGATAGGTATCAAAGTAAGGGTCCCGCTAAACTAACAACACTGTATAGGAAAATTGATGTTGGAGATGGGACTGAACGTGAGGCGACGGAGCTCTTCATGCAGATGCTTGAGGTCTTCCGCCACCTCACGGAACAGAAACCAGAAGCCAAGGCTACAGTCCCTGAAACGACCTCGGTAGAAGTAGCCAATACTATGATGCCTATCAGAGAAGCGGCCCCTTACTGGATCCCGCCACGGGGCCAGGGAACGAGCGATGATATTAATAATGAAAATGCAAAGGGAAGGGTTGTGTACAATTGGGTTTACCAGCCATGGGACCGACAAGATATCCTAACCTTTAAGCAAACCCTGCCCGATTTAAGAAAGAACCCGACAGCATTTTATACCGAATTAGGCACAGCCTTGGGTTCGACGATAATGACTTTAGCAGACATTGACTTGTTCTTCGGGTTATGCCTGCCAGCTGACGTGTGGAAGCAAATCCGGAAGGCTGACCACACGGATCTGTTTGGACATACCTGGGACCAACTCGGTAAATTAGATAGACAACGAGAACCTGGAAGGAAACCAGTGAAAGACATACTAGAACTCCCAGACAAAATAGTTCAGAAATTAAAGACACTGATCCCAGAAAGAAAGGTAGACTGGTCGATAGTCACGGCCTGTCGACAGAAACCGCAGGAAGATGTGTCAGAATACTTCTCCCGATTCGAGACAGTGTTCTCCGACTACAGTGGCCAAGACATGACCACCGCAACCGGACAGCACCTGTTTGTACAAAATTACGTAAAGGGTCTAACGCAAGAGGTCTCCCAAAAGCTGCAGACGAGTGAGAGTAGTTGGGGGGCCTCCAAACCTGCAGCTATCCTTCAGATGGCTCAGTATTACGAGCACCAAAAGAATGAGAATGATAGGGCGTCCGAGAAAAAGAAGAAAGATTTAAAAGAAAGGGTAATGATAGCCCAGATACAAGGTATAACGGTAGGACGGGAACATCAAAGGGGGAACTACCAACCAGCCACCCCCAGAGATCTACCTCCTAAAGATCACACTCCCACACCCCACACTGGACGTAGAGACATTAGTAACGACCAATGCGCCTTCTGCAAAGGGTTCGGCCATTGGAAATACCAGTGTCTGGTTATGCTAGAGATGAATAGAAATAGGGACTCCAGGGATGTGGCAAGTGGTCCAAGAAATGGGGTACAAGGACGAGGGCACGCCAACGGCACCAACAATGACAGATCAGGGAGACTGAACACATTTGACCGTCCCCGGCAGAACCAATATCAGCTGTCCGAAGGTGAACATGCCCCCGACTTTGCATAGGACTGCCAGGGGAAAGGGAGGGATCCAGTCGAGCTCTGTGTTGACCAGCAAGGTCCTTATGTCACCGCTAAGGTCCTGGGTACAGAGTCTCCATTCTTGGTAGACACTGGGGCGACACGTAGTGTGTTATCAAAACGACTGATTCCAAGGGCACCCTTGTCTGGCTCACACATAACGTCGATAGGTTTCGATGGAACGCCCTCCACTAACCCCCTGTCCGTACCTATTTCCTTTGATCTAGAAAACAACACCACTGACGCGACATTCCTGCTTTCCTCCAACTCCCCTGACGCCATTATGGGCATTGACTTACTGAAACATTTTCGAGCTACCATTAGGTGTTCCCCAGATGGAATACGAGTCATCCTGTACGACAACCCAGACATGCCCAGATCCCGTCCCCCACGACACATGTGCTCCATAACTGACGCTGACATGTCCTTGCTTGACACCCTGCCTCCGTACCTGTGGGCCAAAAACGACTCTGATGTGGGGCGAATGATGATTGATCCTATCCACATAACTGTACGACAGGACGCTATGCTCCCGAAACTCCCGCAATATCGGATATCCCCAGAGGGTGAGAAGGCACTGGTAGCGATCATTCAGTCTCTGGTAGATGCAGGAGTGGTTGAAGAGGTGGTTAGCAACGTCTGCAACAGCCCAATCCTACCTATTGTTAAGAAGCAAGGTGAAGGAGATGAGAAAGCGTACCGCTTCATCATCGACTTACGAGAGATTAACAAAGTGGTTGTACCCCAATATCCCGTAGTCTCTGATATCGCCACCATTTTGACCCTCATCCCGTCCACCGCCACCACCTTCACTGTTATCGACCTTAAGAACGCGTTTTTCTCTATCCCCATCCATCCAGACAGCCGTTATCTCTTCGGCTTCACTTTAAAATCCCGCTCGTACCGATTTTGTAGAGCTCCCCAGGGGTACACTGAAAGTCCCAGCATTTACAGCCAGGCCCTCAAAAGACAGCTGGATGCCTTCCAGCTACCAGAGGGAGTGGTGTTGATCCAATATGTCGATGATATCCTTTTGGCGGCCGACACCACCCCGCTTGCAACGACAGCCACCGTCCAACTCCTACACTTTCTTGCAGAAAATGGCCATAAAGTCTCCAAAAAGAAGTTACAGTTCTGCCAGCCACAAGTGACTTACCTAGGCCATCTTCTGTCCAAAGAAGGGAGGAAACTTACCCCTGACCGAATCCAAACCATCCTAGACACCCCCATCCCAAAAACACAAAAACAGGTCCGCTCTTTGGTTGGCCTAACCTCTTTTTGCAGACAGTGGTTGCCTAATTACAGCCTCATTGTGAAACCATTACTTGCCCTGCTGACCAAAGATGTCCCCTCCCCGCTTCCTTGGACCACTGAGTGTCAAGCCTCCTTTAAGGAATTACGGGATGCACTCTGCTCAGCACCCGTCCTCGGAACGCCGGATTACTCCAAACCCTTCTCCCTCTTCACCCACGAAAGGGAGGGATGCGCATTGTCTGTCCTAACTCAATCGATTGGTCCTAAGCAGCGCCCTTGTGCCTACTTCTCCGCCACTCTTGATCCTGTAGCCAGAGCTTTACCTGCCTGCCTTCGAGCAGTAGCTGCCGCTGCTGTCTCTATCCGTCAGAGCGAGGGAATCGTACTTTCCAACTCCCTCACTGTATTAGTGCCCCATGCAGTTGACACCCTTTTGAACCAGACAAAGACCCAACACCTGACTAGCGCACGACTGACAGGGTACGAGTTGACTCTGCTTGCACCCCACATCACACTAAAGAGATGCACGACTTTGAATCCTGCCACATTGTTACCCCTGCCTGAAAACGACCCCGACGTTCCTCCCATACACGACTGTGTGACCCTCACAGACGAACAGACTAGGAGTAGGGTTGACCTCCGAGACACTGCTTTTCCTGACCCCGATGGAGAGCTATGGGTAGACGGCTCATGCATCAAACTCCCAGATGGCACCACTTCAGCTGCCTATGCAGTAACGACAGCCCGAACAGTAGTTGAGACAGCCTGCATCACACAACGATCTGCCCAGGCAGCAGAGCTGATAGCCCTCACCCGAGCATGCATCATAGCCGCAGGGACCACCGCGAACGTATATACGGACAGCCAGTATGCCTTCGGAGTGGTCCACCATTTTGGGCTCCTGTGGAGGGAGAGGGGATTCCTGACGTCCCACGGCACCCCAATCCTCCACGGAGATTTAGTGTCCGCTCTGATTGAGGCAGTTCTCCTCCCCAAACGATTAGCGGTGATCAAATGTCAGGCACACAAAAGGGTGACAGACTTAGTCGGACAAGGGAATGCATTGGCCGACATCACTGCACGAACCACAGCTGAGAATAGGACGGTGACACGCATATATGTGACCAGGTCACAAGCAGAAAAATGGAGTGACACAAGGGAAATGATCAGAGACATACAGTCGGCCAGCACCCCTCACGAACTGACTAAGTGGGCAAGGGTGGGTTTGAAGGACGAAGAGGGTTGCTGGCGAACGAAGGATGCAAACAAGTGGTTGCTGCCCGACTCATATCTGATCCCCATACTGACAATGGCACATTCCCCCGCACACATAGGATCTGCACCCATGATCGAACTCATTTCCAAAGTCTGGCACAATGACAAAATCCCCGACTCAGCCAGACGCCTAGTTCAGCAGTGCCTTATCTGTCTGCAACACAACCCCGGGAAAGGAACTGTAGTACCCCGGGGAGGGTTTGGGACCCCCAATCACCCCTTTGAGGTCCTTCAGATGGACTACATCCAACTAGAGAGATGCCAAAGCCTGAAGTATGTACTAGTCATCGTATGTGCCTTCAGCAAATGGGTGGAGGCCTATCCAACCCGTGACAACACTGCCATGACTACTGCCAAAGTACTACTGAAGGAATTCTTCCCTCGCTATGGCCTTTGTCGAATTTTATGGAGCGACAATGGCCCCCACTTCATAGCTGAGGTTATCCAACTAATCCTAAAGGGGTTGGGGGTGAAGCAACGGTTTCATGCGGTCTTCCACCCCCAATCCGCCGGTCTAGTGGAACGCCATAATGCCACACTGAAGCTGAAACTGGCAAAAATAGTGGCCACCACTGGACTTAACTGGCCGGATGCCCTCCCACTGGCTTTGTTATCGATGCGCTCCACTCCCACCAAGCACCATTTGACCCCCTACGAGGTCGTGTTTGGGCGACCGATGAATCTCTGGACTGCTCCCAAACCGACCTCCATTCATGACGTCCCAGACGTCCTACTATCTGATTATTTGTGCAAGTTAACTAAAACGTTGTCTGTCATTCATCAACCGGTGCAGCAAGCCATCCCCGATGCTTCCAGGGGCCCCGGCCATGACATCCAACCGGGAGATTTCGTGTTGATACGAAATTTCCAGCGAACCAAGAGTCTGGAACCTCGGTGGACGGGCCCCTGGCAAGTGCTGATCACCACCCGAACGGCGCTCCGAGTGGAGGGGAAGAAGCACTGGCTGCACGCGCATCATTGCCGGAAGGTCTCTGCAAACCTAACCACGACAGAAAACGTCAGCGCCCAAGAAGAGCTCCTGAGCAAAGACCGACCGATATTGGACTGTTATCCCGATACTGAGGCACTCGAACTTGCAAAATTCTCTGATCCCACTGTGCCATCCAGAGAAGGGTATTTCCTGCGTCGAAAGGAGGGAGTTTCGGCTAAGTAGGCCACGGACTAAGTTAAAATCTCAGAACGGTGACCTAAACACAATCAAGGGTTACCGGGAGAGAAGCTAAACGAAGTCTGTGGTTCTGCCCACTACCGAGCCCCTTGAAGGTGATGGAAGCGCCAGATAAGAAGATGATGGAAGCGCCAGATAAGAAGATGATGGAAGCAACAGGAAATACCCAGTATAGAAATCCAAAGACTGACAACTTGCACAAATCAAAGACAATCGCACTCTTCATTGTCTTCCTCTTCTGCCTCCTCCTCATGACCTCCTTCTGGATTCTGGAGGAAAGCACACCGGCTCATGAGGCATTGCTACCTACTGCACGACCGACACCCCTGAAAGAGCATCACCTAATCTCTCTGTCGCCTCAGCTCCGAGAAAGGCGCAGGGAATTTTGGAACAATTCCTTCGTGCAACTGTTGCACCAACACAACCTTGCTGCAAATGCTACGAACTGCTGGATCTGCGGGTTGCTCCCGCATGCTACAGGACACTCCATCCCCTTCATCCCTTCTCCTTTCTCAGTTCACGGCTCCTGCCTCGCCTGGCTGATCCTCATGCAAGAGAGCCACAAGGACAACGCCACCTCCAGCCGGACAGTGTCGCACTTCTACTCTGGGTTCTGGCTGAACAAAACCGAAAAGACCTCTGTTGCTCTGTGTCCTGCGCTCACGGGCGCCACCTTCCTTAAAGACATTCCTGCCAAAGAACGAGTCGAAGTACAGGTGCTCCACAATCCAGCCAGGACCACCTTCTCTCATCTGCAAAAACAAACTACCGCTACTCTGACTGTGGCCCTGTCTGTTATCAATGTCACAGGTCTTGTGTGTCTCGAAGGCCATGGAACGCAGCTGGTGGGTCACAGTGCCTGCCGAATCACCAGAACATTGGACTCAGTTGACCCCCCTTCCTTTGTTGCTTCTCCGAATATGTACTTTGTGTGTGGCACCAAAGCTTACACCTGGCTCCCGAGAGGTTGGAAGGGCGCCTGTTACATTGCCTTCGTTCTTCCACCCACATAAGTAGCCCCTGCCAACCATCACCGACAGAGGCGTGCAGATGACATTGGACAAGCCGACTCCACCGGAGCACAGTTCCTAGATGCAGCAAAGGGACTTGTTCCTCTGTGGGGCCCAATGGCAAACAGCCGCGCTATCCGACACCTGACCCAGGCAGTAGAAACAACGATCAACATCACGGCTGGCATCCTCGCCAACAACACTGCGGAGCTTCAGGCGGTCCGCCTTGTGACCCTTCAAAATCGCCTTGTCCTGGATGTGGTCCTAGCCGACCGAGGAGGAGCATGCCGCGTCATCGGATCTAGCTGCTGCACCTACGTGCCAGACAACTCGCCTTCAGTCTACAAAGCCATTGAACACCTCCACAGACTTTCCTCGGAGGTTCACCAGGAGCAGGAAGGATGGTCGCTTGGGAGCTGGTTTTGGGACACTTTGAGGAACTGGGGTTGGAGGTTGTTTTCCTTCGTGCTGATACCTGTTGTGATCTTATGTGGGTGTTGCTTAGGTATCCAATGTCTACCATCTTTGTGCGGCCTTGTTTCCAACTGTATGTGCCCAAAGACTTTGGACTTCCGAAATGAGCACATGAGTCCCCTCTATGAAGTAGAAATACGTGGCCTTATGGGGATAAATCCAAACTGACAAGTTGGCGAGATATGTTAAAAGGGAGGGCTGTGGAATTCTAGTTTGTGAGCTAAACATTATCTGCGCCAGCTTGTCACCCACGTACAACGTGCACGATCACCATTTTAGGCATCATGGTCTCCCTGTCCACGATCGATCGCCAGCGCGCCCCTCTGACCCAGCAAGCATCCTCCGCGCACCCTGGCTCCCCCTCCCTCCCCTCATGAGCATAACCCTTCTGCATGACCCTGTCCTTGGGAGTCACGCCAGCGCCTGACCAACACCTCCTCTCCTCCCATGAATGCCCCTCTGTTGATAAACCTTCCCTCCGCACTGGTCTGTCCACACGGCATGAATACCACTCCATTGATGACCCCTCACCCCGTGTCCAGCTGTCCACCCAGGTCCGAGGCCATCGCCTAAGCCGGGGATATCATTTACTGCCCCTTATTGTATGAGGTCGCTCCCCTTCAAAGGACCCTCTATTTATCCAGACCTCCCCACCCCCTGTGATATGATCAGGCGCACACATCCTAAGACTCGGCAGAACACTCAGCTGCGTGATGACCCCCTCCTCTTATCAGCAGGTTGAGGACCTCTATTGTGAAGGTATATGGGGGTGGGATTGACACGAGGATTACAGGGATGTCTTTTCCTTTATGCCACAATGTTCTGATTGTAATAAAGAAAGGTCACATGCCATAAACCAGTGTATAAGAGGCCAGGCCTCCGAGAGGCTGTTAGAGCACCTCGAGATGATACCTTGTTGTCTGATCTGATGTGTTCTGCTCCGTCGGAATAAAACTTCTGTTTCCTGCCTTCTGGTCTCCGGCGCCTGCCTCATTGCTTGGTAAATTTGAATGGTACAAGGGCGGTTAGCGCCGGGCAAATCTTGAGAAAGGTCCTAGCCCTACCTTTTTCCACAAGGGAGATTGCGGGACCGGTCCCAGAGCCATCACCACCACTCCTCGTCTTTGTCTTTGGGCAAGTCAAAGCACAAAAAGAAGGCAAAGAAACACCAGCGCTCTTCGCGTTCTCACCGTCCATCAACTGACGCGACGCAAGAACTTGGCAGCATTTCCAGCAACCCCAGATGATTTTTCTTTGCTCTCTAATACTGCTGCTCTCTACTGATGACGGGCTCAACCCAGAAACACGTGTCTAGAGATATACAGCAATGTCTGCACCAACTTTGGTGAAAAACTCCAGCTAATTTTGAAGTAAGTTTGAACTGTGTACTGCATTTACCAGGATGCAAAGGGGCGAACTGTGCTGGGACTGTGAGGTAGTGTGCTCTCAACCCCCTTCCTGCGGGTGGTAGTTGTCCTGCTCCGCCCGCGGAGTCTGTTGGGTCAACCCCGAACCTTCCTCCCTTTCTGTGAGCTGGGACGACCCCTGCCCTCCGTTCTATTTTTGGGCAACCCTACTCTGCCGGCACGCCTTCAGGCCCCGTAGACTCGGCTGGGGCCTCTATGCCTTCGATGCCGGCAGTTTTGGTGCCACAGGGCCCCCAGGGATCCAGGCGTGGATCCAGATTGGCACCGGTTGATCTTGTGACACCTTCCTCAGGCACCGAATCCATTGGCAACACCTCTGCCCCCTCCAACGCCAGTTGTGTCCCCAGCAGACGTCGTCCCAGGCCTCCCCCTCAATGTGGACACGGAGCCGACGTCTGGACCGGCGCCGACTGGTACTTTTGTACCCCTGTTCTCCCCTGGTGTTCCCTATTGCCCTGAGCGGCTACCAGAGGAGTGAGAGGAGGACTGGGAGGAGTCTATGGACCTTCTTGCAGACCAGTTGGAAGAACCAGACTGGAGAGAGAAGTTGGGTGAGGCCAGTAGTCTTGACACTTCCCAAGACCTTGGCATGCTTTTTACCCCTACCATGGCTATGAAGGAGGGTGTTGCGTAGGGCGGCTGAGGCCTTAAACCTCGAGCTTCCTACGATGGCGGTTAGGACAAACCTCCTTACCGTGGTGCTTCAATCAGCAGCAGCCTCTTCGGAGCCCCTGCTGCCGTTCAATGAGCCCCTTACGGACATCCTTTTGGGCACGTGGTCCGAGCCCAACACAGGGGCTCATGTGGACAGGATGATTGCCCGATGCCACCGCCCAGGCAACCCCATTTTCCTCTCCCAACACCCCACCCCTGAGAGCTTGGTGGTCCAAGCCTCGACTTCCAAGGGCGCATTCCCTACTGCACCACCTGATAAGGAATCCTAGACGCTGGACCATCTTGGGAAGAAAATGTTTTCTTCCTCCAGCTTAGGACTGAGGTTGGTGAACACCGCATGTCTCTTGGGCCGTAACTCCCACTCTGTGTGGGACATGGTCGCTCAGGTGCTACCACAGTGCCCAGAGGAGGCCTGGGCCGTGCTCTACAATGCAGTGACTGAGGGGAGAGACGCAGCAAAGTTTACATTTCGATGTGGGTTGGGCAACGCCGACTTACTAGGCAGGCTGATTTCCACGTCAGTAGCCCTTAGACGCTACACCTGGCTGAGGTCTACTGGCTTTTCGGGGGATGTCCAAGATACACTTTTGGACATGCCCTTTGATGGCCGTCGCCAAACCGACAACACCCTCAAGCGCTTTAAGGACTCCAGGGCTACGGCCAAGTCTTGGGCCTCGCTTCCACTTCCCGCCCCACGCAGTCTGCTTTTCGCCTTTTTTGTGGCTAGGGAAAGGGTGCCCCGCCACGTTCCACCCAGACCCACCGCTGGGGTTGGGGGAGCCAGCGGGCGGGCCAGTACACAAGTGCCCCCTCTGCAGCAGCCTCCAAGCCGTCCTAGTCCGACCTTTCAGGGCCACCAATCGCCAGTGAGAGGCAGGATTCGCCATCACCTCCCCCACTGGCTCAACATCACGTCGGACAGGTGGGTTTTGCAGATAGTCCGAGGGGGCCACTCCCTCCTCTTCGATACTACCCCTCAATCCATGCCACCTCAATTCCATCGCATGTCGGAGGATCACCTAGCCCTTCTCCAACAGGAAGTTACGGCTCTCTTTGCCACGGTAGCCATTGAGCGACTTACTGCCCCAGAAGTAGGTCGTGGTTGTTATTCCCACTACTTTCTGGTGCCCAAAAGGAACAAAGGCCTGCGTCCTATCTTGGATCTCAGGAGCGTCAGCCGCTTCCTCTGGAAGGAGAAGTTCAAAATGTTGACACAGGCTCATATCCAGACTGTCCTCGACCCTGGAGACTGGATGATAGCGTTGGACTTGCAGGGCGCTTACTTTCACATCCCTGTCCTGCCGGCCCATCGGCGTTACCTACGGTTCACGGTAGGCCACGAGCACTTTCAGTTTACCGTGCTCCCCTTTGGCCTTACCAGTGCCCCTCGGGTGTTCGCGAAGGTGATGACGGTGGTCACTGCTCATCTGCGCATATCAGGGGTTCCAGTCTTCCCCTATCTCGACAACTGGCTGTTGACCGGGGCCTCACCCCAGGCTACCTTCTCCCACCTCCAGACTACGGCTGACCTCCTGCATTTGCTGGGGTTCACCATCAATGTGCCGAAGTCACACCAGATTCCCTCTCAGAAGCTCCTTTTCATCCGAGCGGTTCTGGACACAGCGCAGTTTTGGACTTATCCTCCCGAGCAGCGAGTCTGGGATATTCGGTCTATGATTCCCGGGTTTCGGTCAGAATGACCCTGATGCTACTGGACCTCATGGCCTCCTGCATCCTGCTGATGGACTATGCCATGTGGCATATGCAGGCTCTGCAGTGGGACCTGAAGTTCCAGTGGATACAGCATCAGGGGAATCTTTCTGAATGCGTCCAGATCTCGGAGGGCACTGCACATCAATTGCAGTGGTGGCTAACAAACCAGGATTCGGTCAAAGGCAGGTCCCTCTCCCTTCCCCAGCCAGAGTTCACAGTGGTGACAGATGCATCACTTCTGGGGTGGGGCAGCCAGATGGGAGAGGCGGGGATCAGAGGCACATGGTCTCCTGTGGAGTCCGGGCTCCACATCAACCTTCTGGCGCTTTGGGCGATCCGTCTTGCACTGAAGGCATTCCTTCTTTCTGTCAAAGGAAGAGTAGTGCAGGTGTTCACGGACAACACCACCGCCATGTGGTACTGCAAAAAAACACGGCGGCGTGGGGTCGTGCACCCTATGTCAGGAGACACTTTGTCTCTGGAAGAGGCTGGAACATCAGGGCATGTCCCTGGTGGTTCAACACCTGGCAGATTCTCCGAACGCCAGGGGGAACGAACTCAGCAGCCAGCCGGTGCATGATGGATCACGAATGGCGTCTTCATTTGGAGGTGGTGCAAGGTGTCTTCCAGGGATCGGGAGAGCCTTGGTTAGATATATCCGCCACCGAGGAGAACACACAATGTCAGCAGTTCTGCGCGTTGGAATTTCCAAGGCAGCACTCGCTGTGAGTCTCCTCATGTCGTGAGTGGAGTTGCGGTCTTTTATATGCCTTTCCGCTTATACCACTTCCACCCAGAGCGCTGAAGGAGATCAAGTGCGACCGGGCCCAAGTCATTCTTGTGACTCTGGACTGGGCTTGAAGAAGAGTATGGTATCCCGAGCTCTTACACATGGTCATCGATCCTCCGATCAGACTGCCCCTTCGGGAGGCTTTCTGTCAAAGCAGCAGGGGAAGGTGATCCACCTGAACCTGTCTAGCCTCCACTTCCTTGCGTGGAGATTAAGCGATAACAGTTGACAGCTTTCGACCTTCCTCCCAAAATCTGTATCATTATCTTGGCAAACAGACGTCCCTCCACCAAAACGGTGTAAGCCTGTAGATGGAACAAATTTGTGGCATGGTGCGCAGCAAAGGCTGTGGATCCCCATTCTGCACCCCTTTCAGAGGTTCTCCTCTTCATTCTTTATTTGGCCCAGCAGGGCTCTGCTCTGGGCACTCTAAAAGGCTATCTTTCTGTCGTTTCGGCCTTCCTGCGGCTTTTTGGCCAGCCTTCTCTTTTCAAGTCCCCTTTTGTAAACCCCTTCCTTAAGGGCATTACTCACTTGTTTCCTCTAATTCATTTCGTAATGCCCCAGTGGTACTTGAACCAGGTTCTCACCTATCTTAAGTGTGCTCCTTTCGAGCTGCTACTTAACTGTCCTCTCAGACTTCTGACACTTAAAACTGCCTTTCTGGTTGCCATCACCTCTGCTCGCAGTGTGAGTGAGCTTCAGGGCCTTTCTTCCAAACCTCCTTTTCTGGCTGTACATCCAGACAAAGTTGTCCTTCGCACTAGGCCTTCTTTCCTTCCACATAGGACAGACCTTCACTTTGCCCACCTTCTTCCCGCCAATGCATCCTTCTAAAAGGAGGAG
Organism: Lissotriton vulgaris; assembly: GCF_964263255.1. Classification (NCBI taxonomy): domain Eukaryota; kingdom Metazoa; phylum Chordata; class Amphibia; order Caudata; family Salamandridae; genus Lissotriton; species Lissotriton vulgaris. The sequence goes on from NC_141687.1 coordinate 284,633,064, forward strand.
AAGCTCCACCGTCTGGATCCAAAACATGCGCTTTCATTCTATCTGGATGGCACAAAACAATTCCAGGTGGATGACCAGCTCTTTGTTGCCTATGTGGAAGCCAAGAAAGATCGGGCCGTGCAAAAACGAATCGATGGGTCGTTCTTTGAATCAAAATCTGCTATTTCTTCACGAAAAAGGAACCTCCAATAGGGTTCGTGTCCATTCCACCAGGGCGACGGAAGCTACTATTTCTTTGGGACGTGAAGTCCCACTTCATGACATCTGCCGGCAGCTACGTGGTCTTCTTTGCACACGTTCACCAAACATTACTTCCTAGACAGAAAAGTCCAGAGAGACTGCTTCTTTGGCCGTACAGCTCTCAAGGACTTTCTGGTGTGAACTTGGTTTGCAGACCCACCTCCGGGGTTGGTATTGCTGGGGTATCTGTTCTCAGGTGAGGAATCCATAACTAATTGTATCTTTCAGATGAACAAGTTTCTTACCTACGGTAACGAAATATCTGTAAGAGACATAGATTAGTTATGGATTCCTCACCGCTCCACCCATCCTTCCGGTTCTGCGAACGTAGTTCTAGGGTAAGGGACTTCCCTGCAGAGCCCTAGTTTTGTGCACCAGTGGTCAGTGTCTTGCATGGCTCTGCGCTTCTGGCGTGGAATGTCGTGTATAAAACTGACGTCAGTGCGTAGGGGCGGCGTTATAAGTAGATACTGCGACGTCATTCCTGTGACCATGACACCAACGACTAACGCAGAGTCAACCAACGCCACGTGCCGACGCGCAGGGGTACTTCTGAAGAAAAATTCTTCGGATCCAGTTTGACGCCTGGGGGTAATTCTAAGGTGAGGAATCCATAACTAATCTATGTCTTTTACAGATATATTGTTACCGAAGGAAGGTACTTGCTCATCGGGTTTGTTGGATATTGCTGAAGAGAAGTTTCTGATTCTTACAACTGTAAAAGCTGCTACTCCCAAGCTGACCCAAATCCTGACTGCATCATCATAACAGCAGTCAGAAGAAAACATGCCTCAGCTTCCGAATCCATTACTCTCCCAGACACACAAAGTAAAAGAGTGAACGCTACGGGAGGAAAAAGATATGCGGTACAGCTTCCGCACATCTAAAGTACGCCAGTTGTGGCGCTCTTCTGGGTAGATATCACATGGAGACATGGGACTGCATGAAAACTTTTACTCGCTCTTACCTTCACTGTCAGAACAAGATTTTTTAGAGATGGGTAAAGATAGGTCCTTTAGACTCAGATTAATCAATAAGTGCAACCGTTGATTCAGATGAACTGTCAGCAACAGCATATTGTCACAGAATCTCATTAAGGAGATGATCATGGCTTCGTTTATCCTCTTTGAAACCTGAAGCACAATTAAAAATTGCAACTATAACGTTATCTGGTTCAACATCCTTCAGACATCACAGTGAAGAAGAAAAGGTAAAGATGTAGAATAAACCAGAAAGCTGTAGGCCTAGAGTAACAGAAAAATAAATGTAAACATCAATACTACCTGAAGGAATAGAAGGTATTATTATCGGAGGGTACAAACCCCTAGATGGCCATACCAACCTTTAACAGCAGCAGAGGCAACCGCAGAAACAATAGCAAAGGAGATATCAAAAATTAAAATCAACTCCTCCGAGTTTTAGTTTACTGTCCGCACAGAAAATATCTTAGATTTATTGTGGGAAGCAAACGCTGCAGTATACTATACTTCCCGTTGGCCTGAAATCAGCACTATAAATCTTCTCAAAATGATTGTCAGTAGTCGCGCATCAACGATTGGCTTATAAAGGCAAATTCCTACTCTAAAGCATCACAAAACTTCGACCACAACAAAATTATTGACAAAACTAGGTCTTCAGATCAACTTTCGAAATCAAAAATAACGCCAGTAGAATGTCTGCATCATGTATGGGCAATCATAGATACTTTAAGAGATAATGTGTATCCTTTGGAAGAGATAGTATCATCCATCTGGAAGGAAATGTGGGGATGTGAAGCATATAAACAATCCTAGTTTGTCAAATATCATCACTGCTGTAATCCATAGCGTACTGCATATTTATGGTCGCAAATGCAAGACTGTTCATGAGACCTCTTCAACAATGTAGCCAAGCACTCGTGCACTGCAGGAGCAAAATGCTAACCGTATTAGCCCATAGAGTTATCTAGAGGGCTACTTCGAGTTATTTGGAGTGCTAATTCAGTCCACCTATAAAGTAACCTTTTAGATATATGACACAAGGTTGCAGCTCTTTTTTCCATGGTAACATAATTAAATGTATATCACATTCATTGAAGTAATGAGTACAAGCAGTCTGGAGAGCAACACTAATACAACCAAACTTATGTTGTTTAACCCTCATAAATCTCACAAAAAGTGCACAGTTTTAGGGGGTATTCCTAGAAAAGATGGACTCTTTCACCTACTTGGGCATCACATTTAGCGGTTTTATGTCTTGGAACCCTGATGTTAACAATGTGGCCGTAAAACTCAAAACAATATTGGGGGCAATACTTAAGGGGTATTGTGCTTCTTACACTAAACCTATTTCACCTGCACTCTCCATCTATGAGGCCAAGGCTTTGAAATCTTCCCTTTATGGGGCGGAGCTGTGGGGATTTGCTAACATTGAGGTTACCAGAGCGGAAAACAAATTCCTGAGAATCGTTGCCATGCTCCCTCCTAGCCTCTCTCTGCATGCACTCTTTCTGGGTGTGGGAGTAAGAGGGTTGGCAGGCAAAGTTAGGTTACGCCTTCTTCTGCATTGAAGGAGCTTATGGACTACCCCGAACTTTTCATTATGTCCCAGCCCTTCAGGATGTAATGGAAGCGTATCACTTTTCCAGTGTCCCTTGGCTTAAGAACATCAAAGAGCAGCTTCATTCCCTTGGGCTGCCCGAATTATGGGAACATCCAGCTGCCGCCTGTTTCTTGTCTAAGGATTCGTTGAAGCAGCGCTGCTGGGCAATTACAACGACCAACACCTCTAGGTGCGCTGCTTCCTCTAAGCTGTCTAGTGTATTTCTTGATTTGAAGTCTCTCTGTCTTTTGGGGCCCGATGTCTGTCACCATGGATGGGAAGTTATACTTCCAGTTCAGAGTGAGCACTATACCGCTGAGATTGTTCACCTCAAGATGGCCTTGTGAGGGGATTGACATGTGTCCTGTCTGTAACTCCCCTGTAGAAAGTGCCCATATGTTCTCTTTGTCTGTCTAGCATATGCTCTTCCGCAGAATTTGGCTCGCTCCCACCTGCAGGATTTTAGGTGTGTGCAGCCTTTCATTGCGCTCCGTATTTTGAGGTCGGATTGTTACTTGATTTACAGTATCCCTGTCACCAAGTTTTTGAGTGCCATGTGGATACTCAGAAGAAAGGCACTCCCCCTTCTTTAGCTCTATGCTGGCTTTTGTTTTGCACATTTAATTTTCACTTCTGTATAACAGCTCATGCACCTTTTCATCTCTCTGCATCTGCTTTTATGGTTATCCCCCACTTTTTGCCGGGTGCTACGCTATTTCTGACTCGCCAGACTGGGATCCTGCTAATCAGGACCCCGGTCTCTGTGCTTTCCTCCCCAGATTGGTATGGTAAGTACTTGGGTACATCCCAGATTGGACACTGGTGTACCCTTATCAGTCCCTAGTATATGGTACTGAAGTACCCAAGGCATGGGTACACCAGGGTTCCCCCATGGGCTGAAGCATGCATTATGCCACCCATGGAGGATCACTCAATCTTCAACTATAGGCCTGCCATTGCAGCCTGTGTAAGCTGGTGCTAGCACCACTTACAACAGATATAGGTGTCCCTATATCTGAGGTCATTACACTTAAAACCTATAAGTCACCCCTAAAGCAGGCCTTTGAGTCCTGAAGGCAGGGTACTCGGTTCTAAGTGTGAGGGTGCCCCTGCATTAGCAGGACACCCCTACAACCTTCGGAGTCAAATCTAACGGCTTGTAAGTGGTTCAGCCATTACGATACATAGAGTGGCCATGCGTCATTACATGAGGACCATCTCTAAACTGTCTGTAACGAACACTGTCATGTTTGGTATCAAACATGTTGGAATCATACCCCCACACAGTAAACGGTGTTGGAGATATGATTCCAGGCACTCCTTCAGGAGGCCCTCAGTGTCCCCGGTACCAGTCTTCTGGACCCGGACAGCATAATATGACTCCTGCAGACCAAAGACACAATTTTGTCCCCCTACTGCTGAGCCAAGCTCAAGCAGGGGAAGGCAGAACAATAGGTATCCTGTCACAGGAAGGTGTGCCCTCCTCCCAGTGTATTGGGGTCAGGGGGCAGCGCTTGCCAGCGCCACTCAGTTTACTTGAGGGACACATTTGGTGCCCTCCTTGCATAGTCCAGTTCAAACCAGCGCAGGGAACCGCTGGCTTCCACTCTGGTGTGAAACTGGACAAAGGAGATGGGCGTATCCTCCCCACTGCTGGACCCCTCCCCTAGGAGAGAACCCTGAATCCTCCCAACCCTTTCCTTCGGGTACTTAGGGGCTTTCCTGATGGTGGGTCCCTAGATTCGTCGTAGGAAAAGATTCAATTCAAGACACCACTTCTTCTTCGACCATCTGGGCACTCTGGACTGCACTGGACTTCGCTCTGGACATCAAAGTCGCAACTAGGAAGACTCCTGCTGCTCCTGCTCTCATCGCCTTGCTCGTCTGCTGCAACGTCCGTGCCTGTGCTCTATAAAGGAACCCTCCAAGTCCTGTGGGCATCCAAGACACCTGAAGAAATCTCCCTTGAAGTGAAGAAGTCAATTCCCTGCATTTTCACGGAAGTGACTATGCTGACTGATCTGCTGATCCTGGGCTTCCACAGACTCTGAAAGCAGCAACACAGGTGGTGGTTCTTCACATCCCTAGAGGCCTGCCCTGTCCTCTCACCAAGTTTGAGGCCACTATCCCTCATTGGAGCTGCAGGAACCAAACCCCTGTGCACTGCGTCGACTTGCAGTTGCAAAGGCTTGTTGGCTTCCTTCCACCAACATTTTCGGGCTCCAAGTAGCCCCAACCTCAAGCATCTCCTGTGACCAAGATTTTCGTCCTCACAGCATCACTTGCACTGTGCGCCTGCGTCTTTGGTGAGCTGCTCTAGGTCCTCTTGCCACTCCAGTGCCTCTGGCCTGTGCGTCCTCCTGAGGGTCTCCTTTGATTTCTGCAGGCTCCCCTGATTGCTCGGGCCTCCCCTGCTTGCGGTGAGTCACCTGGACCTTGCTGGTCCCGACACTACTCCAATTTCGCTTTCCAGGTTGTTAGCAGTTGCCAAGGCTTGTTGGTGCTCCTGACAGACACCAACCTCTCATCTCTCAACATGCGATTTGGGACAGCTCATGAACGGCTCTTGGTCTTCCACAGCATCGCCTGGTCCGCACAGCTCCAGCTTCAAGGTCATCGTCACACCTCCTGCAGCACTCGACATTAGTAGGCATTCATCTTCTGTGCCTCCTGGTCACTCCCAAATGGCCTAGACTCTGTCCCCTCTGCTTGCAGATACTTCACGACTTGAATCCACCTTTTGGTTCTATCAGACACTTTCACCTTCTCCAGCAGCGGTATCTTCCTGACGTCGTTCATCCGACACCACTTCACACCTATGCTTCCCTGGTGTAGGTATCCTGGTTCCTACAGTATCCACGGATGGGGTGGCTCTCCAACCTTCTGTCTTCCACAGGGTTTCTTCGGGTCCACTGGTAAGGGTCCTTCTTCTTTAAAAATGCAACTGCGACTTACCAATTGACTTGTATTGAGCCCGCGGTCGTGTTCCCACTCTGCACACAGCCTCCGCGGGGTTCCTGGTTACTTACCTCAAGTGGTTCCTTGGATCCCCTGCACTTCTACGTCTCTCGGGTATAGTCTTGACTCGAATCGTGGTTCCCACACCACTATTTTAGTATATGGTTTGGTCTCCCCCGGGGACCAGTGTATTTGTGCTACTTACCGGTTTCTATTGAAAAGTATTGTGTGCATTGTGTATATCTTCAGCTACAAGATATCTTTGTGTTAGTGTCTTATAATAAATACACATTTTTATAAATACACTGTGTGGTTCTATTTCACTTAATCAATACCTATAAGATTATGTTCTGGTAAAACAATCTGCTTTACACTCCTTCTGGACTAAGCCGGATGGCTGCTCTTCACAGCTATCACTTAGAGAGCTTTCTAAGGTTGTCTAAGACCGCTTAGATCACTATAAGGGTTGTCTGGATTAGTGTAGGTTGTCCACTTACATAAGTGTGCACCATATACTAAGCCAGCTTCTCACAGCATCTAAATGCATTTTTTATGTGTAAGCTGATATTTTATTGTTTTAATGACTGAATCTGGCATTCATTTTATACAAATTATAGACTTTCCTCGTGATTAATCCTACAGTTTTATTTATTTATTATTTTAACCTGCATTCGTACTTTTATGGCCCTGGTGGCCGAAATAAAGATATTTGAACTGAATTGAGTACAAGTGTACAGATTCTGTTACATTAGTCTTTTATTTTTCCCCAAATGAAAGCCTAAATGATATCTGGCACCCCGACTCTGGCTACTCTTGGTGATGAGATGAATGCTGACCCACCAGAGCTGGACCAACTTAAAGAGCAGTTGTGGTTTGCAAAACACTGGGCTCTGTAGAAAGACCCTTTCTAGTATCCGCTAGAGCAACCTCATAGTCTTATAACCAGCTAATGGGGTATTTAAATATGGAACTATATCTGCACTACTGTTAGCAAGTGGTTTTGTTATTTTTTTATTTGCATATATTGTTTGGGGAGACTTTCTCTCTCCTTTGATCTGCAGTCATCTGTCCTATGATCTATAGTATTCCCATGAATCTATGCCAGATATACTGGCAGCAATCCCAGACCCTTACTATATACTGCGTTCCGATCGCCCAGAGGGGAAGGTTGGCGGTGGTGTGACTGCTATTATACATTCCAAGTTTCAGTTCCAGACTCTGTCTTTCTCTCCCATCCCAGCTGTTGACTACCTAGTCATCCGTTCCACCTCGATCACTCTCCCCTTAACATGCGCCCTTTTCTACCGCTCCCCACAGTCCATGCCTCTTTTCTGTCAGGCAGTCCAAGATTTGTTGGCCACATTGGTGATCAACAATTCTCGCGTCCTGGTAGTGGGTGATTTCAACTTCTGGCCTTCTGACCCCCGTGAAGATCCTCTCTTGAAGGAATTCACGGATATGCTTGGCAATCTTAACTTCTCCCAGCACATACATCTTCCTACACACATCCGCAGACACACCTTGGACCAGGTTTGGTCTACTAACCTACATATTCCTACTCCAGTCGTTAGCCCATGTCCCTGGTCGGACCACTTCTTTATTTCATTTCCCTCGACCTAGGACCAATTCACAAACCATTGCTTCCCTCTAACACCTGGGCCCGTAATTGGGGCCGGGTAGAAATTCCATCGCTCTGCACTTCCCCCCCGGACCCGACCAATCGGTCCCCCACCTCTCCCAATCCTAGCAATCAATGATTGGCTGTCCTCAGCTTGCGATCGGTTGGCTCCCCTCAAACGCCTACGGACGCTCCGCCTTCATGATTCTAATAGATGGTTCACCACCGACCTCAAAACAAAAAAACTTGCCCTCAGACAGGCTGAGCGATGGTGGAGGCTGAATTACTGCCCAATCCTAAAATCTTCCTACCTCTCCCTGTTACTTGACTATAAAAAATCTATCCTGCAAGCCAAATCAGATTACTTTACCACCAAGGTCCTCCTCGCCACCAATAAACCTAAGGGCATCTTTTCTATTGTCCATGACCTGTCGACCTTTGACAGTCACCCTCAAGCCGGCCCCATCGCAAATCCTTTGCAACTCCCTTAATGAATACTTTATTGACAAAATTGTGGCAATTAAATCCAATATTCCTTCTTCCCCTCCCAGCTTCTCACACCTAGAGCCCCGTCTAACCCTTATTCTCTGGAACAATTGCCTTTGATTGCTTGTGAAACTTTTTCCTCCCTACTCACTAAGGTCAAAACTGGCTCTCCTTCTGACAGTTGCCCTGCCTATATACTCAGAGAAATATTCTCAGCTTGCCCTGAACCCCCTTTAACCCTTCACAATGACTCTCTCACACAGGGGACGGTCCCCAAATTCTTTAAGTCGGCAAAAATTATTCCCATCCTGAAGAAGGTTGGAGCGGACCCCTCCTCTCTCCCTAACTTCCGCTCTATCTCCCTGCTCCCTTTTCTGGGAAAGATCTTGGAGAGCCACGTCACCACCTGTCTCAGCTCCTTTATTGAGGAAACCCATTTTTTAGATCCTCACCAGGCGGGCTTTCGTCCAGCTCATTCTACAGAGTCTGTTGTTCTCTCTGTACTTGATGAGCTCAGAGGTGGCGCCAACATCAATTCCCCTCAGGCCTAGGTACTCCTGGATTTGTCCGCTGCCTTTGACACGCTGCCTTTGACACGGTCGACCATACCATCCTGCTCGTTCGTGTCAGGGGCGCGGGCATTCGGGGAACCGCCTTGGCATGGGTTACCTCATTTCTAGAAAACCGCTACCAGGCGGTCCAGTTAGGTGGTTTCTCTGCCTCTCCTCGTTCGGTCTCCTGTGGCGTTCCCCATGAATCGTCTCTTTCTCCTTTACTCTTTAATCTCTACATCCTTCCTCTCATTTCTGCTCTTCAGAACTTGGACGTCACGGTGTTTAATTACGCCGATGACCTCCAACTCATTTTCAATCTCTCCTCTTCTTCTGCTTCTGCTCTTAATGTTCAATCCACTATGCTCTTTATTAGGGACTGGATGAACTATAATCATCTCAAACTGAACCCCGATAAGACTGAGCTAGTACTCACGGTGGCATTCCCAGCCCCTGGTCCTCTGCATTCTGGCCCTCCTCCCAGGGCCCTTCTCCCCCCTCACCCCCCCCCCCCTCTTCCTCCGTTAAAACTCTTGGGATGAGAGTCAGCTCTGATCTCCCTATGCACTCTCAGATTAGTGCCATGGTATCATCCTACTTCCTCAAACTCCGCGTCATACGCAAGAGTTCCAGTTTCTTTTCCACGGCAGCTTTGAAAATCATCCTACTAGCTATGATTGTTTCGCGTCTGGACTACGGCAATGTGTTATACGCTGGGGCCCCAGCATATGAGCTGTGCCGTCTCCAACTGATCCAGAATCAAGCCGCACGTCTAATCTTTAAATTTCCCAAGCATCATCACACCACTCCCCTGTTAAAACCTTTACATTGGCTGCCCCTCTCTGAACGCTCTTTATTCAAAATGGGATGCCTGATTTTTCCGGCCTTAGCAGGCAGTGGGCCAGCATTTGTAGTCTCCAGAATTACAGCCTATTTTCCTAACAGGGATCTGCGGTCCTCCTCCAAGCTCCTCTTGTGCGCCCCCCGATTTAGGAGAAAAAAACATGGCGGCATGAGGTTCTCCACCGTGGCCCCTGCCTTTTGGAATGCTCTTCTCTTCAGTGTTAGGTCAGCTACCTCCTACTCGATCTTTCGCAGGGCTCTTAAGACCCAGCTCTTCTCACGCGCTTTTTCACACTAGGTGGCTTCCCCTTCTGCCCCCTCCGGTGTATCCGTCCTCAGCGCCAAGAAACTGCTAGGTATACGTGCGCTCTGTAAATGCTTTAACTTCAACTTATATATGCTATCACGGCCTCTTTTTAAAGCTGACCCCACTAACTGGGAACCCATACACTGATCATATTTCCTTTTACAGTGATATATAATGTAAAAAGTGCATCTATAACTGAGCTCATAATCTAATACCTTTTTAGGTCTCGGAACTGCGAACAGATTGCGAAGCAATCTGTCGTTCCGAGACTCTTTTGCAATCATTCTGGCTTTCAAGGAGTCAAGGGAGACAGACAAGTGAGGTGCACGCGCAACCTTGGAACTGGGATCAGGTCGCGCGCGCTTCCTCTCTCCCATGGCTCCTTGGAAGCAGACTCACACGCACGCACACACATACAGACCCCCCCCCTCGCCGCACATACACACACTCACATACACACACTCACACACACACATACAGAACATCCCCCACTCGCCGCAGCGCATGCGCACGCACACACAGAGACACCCGCCCCCCCCCTTCCTACCTCGTCTCGGCGTGTCTTTGCGCTCCATGGTGACGTTCGCCAAATGAGGGTGAGCACTGGACAGACTGTCTTGCACAAGGACGGGCAAGTGCACAGTCGTCAACAGGCCCCCAATAAGTCACCGAGCACCTAAGGAGGGGCACCCTCTTTCAACAGGACACACCGGCTTGCCCCAGTCGCGTGCCGTCCCTGCCTCTCAGATTGCGTGCTAGTGCTCGCGCGCAGCCGCCGTTCACGGCTGTACGTTTTTGTGTCCCATAAAATGTGTCCTTCGAATATATTTGATTTAACGTTGCCACTAACGGGTTATGCTTTTTGGGTATTGAATGAATGTTTGTTTAATTTCACCACTTCATTCGTCTATAAACATGCGCTACTCCCCTTTGTCACTTGGGTCAGTGAAAAAAATAAAGATAATGTTTTGGTATTTTGGAAATGCCAAGTGCTAAGTGATTACGCCAACTCCATTTTGTACATGAATGCATCGTTGTGGTTACCGGTTCTATTATCACTTCAGCGTTTTCATATCGAGTCTTTTGTGGTAGTTTCGTCAACTTCTTTAAATTAGGGTCATTTTAAGAATGTGGGGGTCCTCGAACAAGAACTATACTTGGGGGAGGCTGTTCAGTTCAACTGTTTTATTTATACTGTTTTATTTATTCTAATGCAAGTAGCATGGTGCTAAACAACATTGAATTTTATGCGAAATGTTGTGACGCAGTAATCTATACACAGGAACTATAAACGTCCCTTTCCCGGAGGTGCCGTGCGGGGTTTAAGGCTTGGAACGTGTGCCCTCTGGGCAAACTTGCCCATTTATGTAAAAGCCTGAGCTGTAACTTATCAAATATTTCACTTTGCACACCCTCGTCCCCTTGCTTTACCCAGAAGTACATAGGGGCTTATTTACAAGCCCCTTGCTCTGCCGGTGCGCCACTTTTAATTGCGGGAAAAAGTGACTCAACGGTGGCGCAAGGGGCTTGTAAAAAGACCCATAGTGTATATGTTTATACATTTTCGACTTGTTGTAGGATGCTAACCCACTTAGTGCAGATGAACCATAACCACTTAAGAAGATGTAGACAAAAACCTTCACATTCAATGTATTTTCCATATACTATGGCTTGCATAGTCTGATAATTACATTAGAAAAATTGGTCGTACTTTTCTGTATTTTCATCCGTTTGACCCAGCGTGCACGCGGTCGCACTTCCTTTTACATGGAAGACAGTAAAATGTCTTGCATCCCCACCACCACTGCCATGCACACACAGACACCACCAGCTGAGTGCAGAGTGCTGAGTAGTGAGTAGTGAGTTTCCAGAGTGCAGAGTAGTGAGTGCAGAGTAGTGAGTAGTGAGTGCAGAGTAGTGAGTGCAGAGTAGTGAGTAGTGAGTGCAGAGTAGTGAGTGCAGAGTAGTGAGTGCAGAGTAGTGAGTAGTGAGTGCAGAGTAGTGAGTAGTGAGTGCAGAGTAGTGAGTAGTGAGTGCAGAGTAGTGAGTGCAGAGTAGTGAGTGCAGAGTAGTGAGTAGTGAGTGCACAGTAGTGAGTAGTGAGTGCACAGTAGTGAGTAGTGAGTGCAGAGTAGTGAGTGCAGAGTAGTGAGTAGTGAGTGCAGAGTAGTGCGTGCACAGTAGTGAGTGCAGAGTAGTGAGTCGTGAGTGCACAGTAGTGAGTGCAGAGTAGTGAGTCGTGAGTGCACAGTAGTGAGTGCAGAGTAGTGAGTGCAGAGTAGTGAGTAGTGAGTGCACCATAGTGAGTAGTGAGTGCAGAGTAGTGAGTGCAGAGTAGTGAGTAGTGAGTGCAGAGTAGTGAGTAGTGAGTGCACAGTAGTGAGTGCAGAGTAGTGAGTGCACAGTAGTGAGTGCAGAGTAGTGAGTAGTGAGTGCACAGTAGTGAGTAGTGAGTGCAGAGTAGTGAGTAGTGAGTGCAGAGTAGTGAGTAGTGAGTGCAGAGTAGTGAGTGCAGAGTAGTGAGTAGTGAGTAGAGAGTGGTGAGTGCAGAGTAGTGAGGGCAGAGTAGTGAGTGGTGAGTGCAGAGTAGTGAGTACAGAGTAGTGAGTACAGAGTAGTGAGTGCAGAGTAGTGAGTGCAGAGTAGTGAGTGCAGAGTAGTGAGTGCAGAGTAGTGAGTGGTGAGTAGTGAGTGCAGAGTAGTGAGTGCAGAGTAGTGAGTGCAGAGTAGTGAGTGCAGAGTAGTGAGTAGTGAGTGCAGAGTAGTGAGTAGTGAGTGCAGAGTAGTGAGTAGTGAGTGCAGAGTAGTGAGTAGTGAGTCCAGAGTAGTGAGTCCAGAGTAGTGAGTGCAGAGTAGTGAGTGCAGAGTAGTGAGTGCAGAGTAGTGAGTGCAGAGTAGTGAGTGCAGAGTAGTGAGTAGTGAGTGCAGAGTAGTGAGTAGTGAGTGCAGAGTAGTGAGTGCACAGTAGTGAGTGCAGAGTAGTGAGTGCAGAGTAGTGAGTGCAGAGTAGTGAGTAGTGAGTAGTGAGTGCAGAGTAGTGAGTAGTGAGTGCAGTGTAGTGAGTGCAGAGTAGTGAGTACAGAGTAGCGAGTGCAGAGTAGTGAGTGCAGAGTAGTGAGTAGTGAGTGCAGAGTAGTGAGTAGTGAGTGCAGAGTAGTGAGTGCAGAGTAGTGAATAGTGAGTGCACAGTAGTGAGTGCAGAGTAGTGAGTGCAGAGTAGTGAGTAGTGAGTGCGGAGTAGTGAGTAGTGAGTGCACAGTAGTGAGTGCACAGTAGTGAGTGCAGAGTAGTGAGTAGTGAGTGCACAGTAGTGAGTGCAGAGTAGTGAGTCGTGAGTGCACAGTAGTGAGTGCAGAGTAGTGAGTCGTGAGTGCACAGTAGTGAGTGCAGAGTAGTGAGTGCAGAGTAGTGATTAGTGAGTGCACAGTAGTGAGAAGTGAGTGCAGAGTAGTGAGTAGTGAGTGCAGAGTAGTGAGTGCAGAGTAGTGAGTAGTGAGTGCAGAGTAGTGAGTAGTGAGTGCACAGTAGTGAGTGCAGAGTAGTGAGTAGTGAGTGCACAGTAGTGAGTGCACAGTAGTGAGTAGTGAGTGCAGAGTAGTGAGTAGTGAGTGCACAGTAGTGAGTAGTGAGTGCAGAGTAGTGAGTGCAGAGTAGTGAGTGCAGAGTAGTGAGTAGTGAGTGCAGAGTAGTGAGTAGTGAGTGGTGAGTGCAGAGTAGTGAGTGCAGAGTAGTGAGTGCAGAGTAGTGAGGGCAGAGTAGTGAGTAGTGAGTGCAGAGTAGTGAGTAGTGAGTGCAGAGTAGTGAGTAGTGAGTGCAGAGTAGTGAGTAGTGAGTGCAGAGTAGTGAGTGCAGAGTAGTGAGTGCAGAGTAGTGAGTAGTGAGTGCAGAGTAGTGAGTACAGAATAGTGAGTAGTGAGTGCAGAGTAGTGAGTAGTGAGTCCAGAGTAGTGAGTGCAGAGTAGTGAGTAGTGAGTGCTGAGTAGTGAGTAGTGAGTCCAGAGTAGTGAGTCCAGAGTAGTGAGTGCAGAGTAGTGAGTGCAGAGTAGTGAGTGCAGAGTAGTGAGTAGTGAGTGCAGAGTAGTGAGTAGTGAGTGCAGAGTAGTGAGTGCACAGTAGTGAGTAGTGAGTGCAGAGTAGTGAGTAGTGAATGCAGAGTAGTGAGTAGTGAGTGCAGAGTAGTGAGTGCAGAGTAGTGAGTGCAGAGTAGTGAGTGCAGAGTAGTGAGTGCAGTGAGTAGTGAGTGCAGAGTAGTGAGTGCACAGTAGTGAGTAGTGAGTGCAGAGTAGTGAGTGCACAGTAGTGAGTAGTGAGTGCAGAGTAGTGAGTGCAGAGTAGTGAGTGCAGAGTAGTGAGTGCAGAGTAGTGAGTGCAGAGTAGTGAGTGCAGAGTAGTGAGTGCAGAGTAGTGAGTAGTGAGTGCAGAGTAGTGAGTGCAGAGTAGTGAGTGCAGAGTAGTGAGTACAGAGTAGTGAGTGCAGAGTAGTGAGTGCAGAGTAGTGAGTAGTGAGTGCAAAGTAGTGAGTAGTGAGTGCAGAGTAGTGAGTAGTGAGTGCAGAGTAGTGAATAGTGAGTGCAGAGTAGTGAGTGCAGAGTAGTGAGTGCAGAGTAGTGAGTAGTGAGTGCGGAGTAGTGAGTAGTGAGTGCACAGTAGTGAGTGCACAGTAGTGAGTGCAGAGTAGTGAGTAGTGAGTGCACAGTAGTGAGTGCAGAGTAGAGAGTAGTGAGTGCACAGTAGTGAGTAGTGAGTGCAGACTAGTGAGTGCAGAGTAGTGAGTGCAGAGTAGTGAGTAGTGAGTGCATAGTAGTGAGTGCAGAGTAGTGAGTGCAGAGTAGTGAGTGCAGAGTAGTGAGTGCAGAGTAGTGAGTGCAGAGTAGTGAGTGCAGTGAGTAGTGAGTGCAGAGTAGTGAGTAGTGAGTGCACAGTAGTGAGTAGTGAGTGCACAGTAGTGAGTAGTGAGTGCAGAGTAGTGAGTAGTGAGTGCAGAGTAGTGAGTAGTGAGTGCAGAGTAGTAAGTAGTGAGTGCTGAGTAGTGAGTGCAGAGTAGTGAGTCCAGAGTAGTGAGTGCAGAGTAGTGAGTCCAGAGTAGTGAGTGCAGAGTAGTGAGTAGTGAGTGCAGAGTAGTGAGTAGTGAGTGCAGAGTAGTGAGTAGTGAGTGCACAGTAGTGAGTAGTGAGTGCACAGTAGTGAGTAGTGAGTGCACAGTAGTGAGTAGTGAGTGCAGAGTAGTGAGTAGTGAGTGCAGAGTAGTGAGTAGTGAGTGCAGAGTAGTGAGTAGTGAGTGCAGAGTAGTAAGTAGTGAGTGCTGAGTAGTGAGTGCAGAGTAGTGAGTCCAGAGTAGTGAGTGCAGAGTAGTGAGTAGTGAGTGCAGAGTAGTGAGTAGTGAGTGCAGAGTAGTGAGTAGTGAGTGCAGAGTAGTGAGTGCAGAGTAGTGAGTGCAGAGTAGTGAGTGCAGAGTAGTGAGTAGTGAGTGCAGAGTAGTGAATAGTGAGTGCACAGTAGTGAGTGCACAGTAGTGAGTGCAGAGTAGTGAGTAGTGAGTGCACAGTAGTGAGTGCAGAGTAGTGAGTGCAGAGTAGTGAGTGCAGAGTAGTGAGTGCAGAGTAGTGAGTGCAGAGTAGTGAGTGCATGCACAGTAGTGAGTGAGTGCACAGTAGTGAGTGAGTGCACAGTAGTGAGTGCACAGTAGTGAGTGAGTGCACAGTAGTGAGTGCACAGTAGTGAGTAGTGAGTGCACAGTAGTGAGTAGTGAGTGCACAGTAGTGAGTGCACAGTAGTGAGTAGTTAGTGCACAGTAGTGAGTATTGAGTGCAGAGTAGTGAGTATTGAGTGCAGAGTAGTGAGTAGTGAGTGCAGAGTAGTGAGTAGTGAGTGCACAGTAGTGAGTGCAGAGTAGTGAGTGCAGAGTAGTGTGTAGTGAGTGCAGAGCAGTGAGTGCAGAGCAGTGAGTGCAGAGCAGTGAGTGCAGAGCAGTGAGTGCAGATCAGTGAGTGCAGAGCAGTGAGTGTGCAGGGTGAACAATTCCAATCCATACCACATAATTCCATTACACACCACATGCATACACTCCATAACACATGGCTAAAAGACATTGCCATTTACAATGCCATTAGCTCTAACTCAAATAAATCCGAGACCTATTGCATTTCCAATGCTTGTTGGTATTCTCGCTACATTTTTGACCAAATAGTCTGTACCAAGTTGGAGAAGTAGCATTAGGTGAACATAGAGTGGCAAATGTACTAAAGGGTTTACAAAGCTGTACCAAACACAAGCATGATTTGACAATGTTATTTCACCTGTTCAGGTTTTCCATTTTGGTGCTACTGTTTGAGTGGTGCCAATAGGCAATCATTCCATTTATTTTGTATGTTCTAGATACTGTGTGCATGGACCCAAGCACAAGGAATCCATCATGGACCTGGTTCGCAAAGAGGCAGAGAAGTGTGATCGCCTCAGTGGGTTTTTTACTACCATGAGCATGGCAGGTGGCACCGGATCTGGGCTGGGAACATATGTGACCCAGTGTTTGCGAGACGCCTACCCCAACAGTTGTCTGCTCAACCAGGTTATTTGGCCTTATGGAACTGGGGAGGTAACTATCCCCCTTTCTTTACTCTGTCCTAATATTCGCTTTCAGCTTTAAGATTGAAATACTCATTTTTATTTCTTGTGGTGTTGTTTGTCTAGTGCATACTGCTATGCTTGTATTTAGTCTCACAGGTAGCTTAGACATGGTACGTTATGCTCAGCACAATGATTACTTGCCTTGTACAAAGTAGGCACATTGTTGAATTTGTGAGTGTTGTTAGCGACCTGACATACTAAAGTCATCCTCCTAAGACTTCTGGTATTTGAAAAAGCCTCAATTGTTTTTTGTTTGATATGGATATTCATACTAACTCAGCCCTGCTACCTACATTTTCCAAAGGAACCAGATGTGATCATAAAACTGGGGAACTAAACTGACCTTGTTGCCTTTGCCGTCTGGAGCCAGCACCTCTTTGGGTCACTGATTTCTGCACCGCCTACGGTCTCCCCCTGCCGCCGCTGCTTTCACCATCTCCAGCGCGACCACAGAGGGGGTGGACTGTTCAAGGCAGGACTACAACTCCCGGCTGCCTTTGCGCCCGGAAGCCGCAATTAGGGGGAATCCGCACCAGGAGGCGCTTAAAAGTGTCCCATAACCCCCGTGTCGAGGGAGCGCGCTGGAGAAGCCCGGGACAAGGGCGGGACAGTCTGTGGCCGTCCGGGGCTGACCAAGGCTGGGGCTAGGCCACCTCTCTTGTATCTGTATACATTGGCCATTGTAAGGAGGATTGCTGCTGTCCACCTCGGGGAGTCGCCTTAGCTAATGACTGGATATATATATTGCCGTTACCATCTTTCTACTTTTATATATTGTGTTTTTGCAAATCACACAAGATGGCGTCACGTTTAAGGAAAGAGAGGAAATCCCTGGTGGGGGGAACTGTCAGTGGGACTCTGGACAATTTTATAACTAGGGCTGCCTCAGTACTGGAATATGAGATCGCCGTTACTGAGCGCAGACTGTCCCAAGAACTCCTCCAAAACAAACGTTCTTCCTTGGGAGCTATCCAGCAAGTAACCACCCCGCCACAAAACTGCCCAAATCATAACAGCTCCTCCCAGCAGGTACACGTTGTTAACACTTCTTCAGAGCTTAGCAAGGAGATGAGTGACGAAGATCTAAGCGCTGATCCCTTATTGGATATTATTACGGAAGAACAAACTACATCATCATCTCCAAACCCAATCCCAATGAGCCAAATACAAAACACACGAGCACCGCCAGGCGCCACTAAGAAGAGAAAGCGGAGGAGATACGTACACAAGGGCAGGTGCCCTAAAAGATCTAAAACACTTTTTTGCCCTGCTGAGGGTCACATTTTAGGAGCTAGGAAAAAAAACGCTAGAACATGCCTCCCCTCTCCCCAATAAAGGGTTAATGGATGATATCGAACTCCTAGTTAAATCACTTTTGCTACCACTTGTGGAGAGGGTAAGAAGGATCGGGGAACAATTAGGCTCAATCGAGCAAATGATAGTCACGAACAACACGCTAATTAAGGAACTTTCCCCCTGCAGGTCAAATAAAAACATACCTGGACTATTTGTAGGGCTCGACTTTACCTAGCGCCTCTACTCAAAACAATTCTACCATCCAGACACAAGTGAAACCTAAGGACCCATTAAAACGTGATGCCACTAGTACTAAACCCAGTGCTGATCTCAGGTCAGACGGTCCCGCAGCACTAGTTAAGCACGTGGCCAGTAAACAGTCACCACTGGCCACGTTGAATGAAACAAATAAGCTTAAGAAACAACAGCTAGACCTCCCACCCGAAGCAACACTCTGTTATAGTTTTAACTGGCGTACCAGAGCTACAGCCAACATCCAACGAAGGCTAGATTATACTCTAGAGCAGGCTGTGACACATCTATCTACAGACGTATAAGAGGAGGTGGAGATTTCTAAGTTAATATCTCCCTCAATACTTATTTTCCAGATTGTGTTCTTTGGCGTCCTCTACACCGGACACCAGTTCGAGTTTGTAATTGATGTAAACTCGGTAAGTGAACCACCCAATATATAACAACCTAAGTGGGATGACTGTAATAGCAACAGCTGGAGACTGTGGTACTATTATGGCCCCTCGGCTATTCTAAGTGGAACTGGGTACTAGGTACGAGTGATTACGCGAATGCAGAGAGATGGTCAATTATAAGAGATTGGGTCTTGTATTTATTTGACTATATAGGGACAATTGATGAGTTTAACAGAAGTCCATGCATAATATGCATTTGGGGTCTTTTACTCAACACTAGACACATAATTTTAAAGGCTATAGACAATGTTGACACAATACAATTGAAAGATTGAGCAGGTGGATTCTAATAAGGGTTTTAAACCCCTCCTCTCTACTCTCTCTCTTTGCTATAGAGAATGTTCTCCCGCATTTGAGGGGACACTCTCCACATATATTACAGGAGTGGTACGGATCAATTGGACCTACCTCCCTATTGGGGTAATTTTTCTCCGAAATACGGGGGAACCCTGAGTGACACCGAATGCGACGGTCCTGAAGAAGACCGGAGTGACATTTCAGGCGCATCAAGAGCGGTCGAAACATGTTGACTCTGGCAGTGGTAGGAGGGAAGCCTTGAGGTTCCTAATTATCTCCTAAAGGCGCTTTCCCATCGTTTTTTCACTTATTTTTAATCCTGGTAGAGGTGTCAAGAAAGGTTTAATAAAGGTTGCATTCTGGTTGACACCTTTATTCAGTTTTAATCACTCCTCATACTGCACTTTTTTGTCTCACCTTTCAGTTGAGATCACTTGGTGTTTGCACGATTTTCACCAATTTATGTGTTAAGTGTTGTCTGTGTTCAGTTGTTTTGACTATATGTTGTGTTAAGAGAAATTTATTATTTTTCCCCCCTCCCTTATGATCCGCCCTGTGTGGGGTACACCAGGGCGTATTGTAAGCAGGCCCAATGATGAAGCATGTCACATACCTTGATATGTGAGTGAGGGCAGTTTTCTCAAATAGAGTGATTTGCCCTATTGGGGCCTTCTCTGTTTGTTGTGTTTGTATGTATTTTTATGTTATTTACTCTACCCACCTCTTTTGTGTGTACAAGTACCAGAGCTAGCACCAGGAAGAGAGAGAAGAGAGAAGGCTATTCAGAGCTTAAAATCAAGGTAATCCACTGGTTGAGGAAAAATAGGCCCTGACCTCCTACTTTAGATGGTATAATCTTGCATGTAAGGAGACTCGGCTGGGTAGGCCATAGACCCAAAGAGCTTCAGGGAGACATTATTGTTGTTAACTTCAGGGACCGTAGGGTAGTTTCCTATATCAATGACTGGTACTCAGAGGAGGGCGAGGGAGGGATATCAACACGTGCCCTGAGTTACTCTGCAACCAGAGGCATAGTTTCTTTTAGTGCCAGTTCAGATGGGTTCTGATCATGGTGTACAAACCTGCCCACCATGGTGTACAAAAAGCACAATACCAGATGCTGCCAGAGGCTGTGCTACCAATCTAAAAACCTTGCAGTGTGCAGTATCTTCTATCGCAATGACTTTAAAAAAAAAAACGAATTGCGGTTTTTAAAAGAAAACAGTTGATACAGTTAAACATAATGAGAGAAAAAAACGAAGAGAAAGGTAGCTGTGTGTACACAGATAACCATGAGTCAACATTGAAGCCCAAACACTGTCTTCTACCACAATGTTTTAATGGCTCCAAAGGAACTTTTCTTCATTTGTCCAACTTGCAAAATGACTTGCTAGGTTAAGAACTCATTATTTTGAAAGGTTCATTTAAAAAGCATTACAATTTTTGGAAGATCTGGTATTCCCAGAGGTTTGGATGACAAACGGCTTTTAAGACACACACAAAAGCTTTGCCTGCATAGCTATCTTTGCATAGTTTTTTTCAATTAATAGGAAATGCTGTGTCACTGATAGTTCTTGTTGTCTTAACATTGCCTCCTGAACATATTTATATGCTTAGTAAAGTGCAAATGTCCAGTCCCTGAGAGAGAAACAAGGCAAAAGTGCTCATTGCTTTTCCAATATGTGGTCTACAAGTGAGAATTGAACATTTGTACAATCTTAGACCAACCAAATGGGCACTGTTCTGTCAGACAACTTTTAGTGATACTGTTAAGTCAGTGGTAGGCACTTTTCAGAGTTGCATCTATTAATGCACATTTGCCTTTATAATACTGAGCACTCGCTTTGTTTTTTTCTGGTTTAATCCAATGTAAATATTCAGCTGCATCCGAAAATGTATGGTGGAAAGAAGTTTTAATCTAACTCTCTACAACAATTTCAACAGCATGATATAATGTGAACAATAACTTGAATCTTTCAACGCATGCTAACTCCATACAACAAATTACCTCTAGCTCATGCTTACAAGCTTCATAGCAAAAGAAGAGAATGTCCCCATTTTTTCAGGAGGTCCACCCTGTTAAAATTACTGTCAATTTGTGAATCAGAGAGAGAGACACGCTCACCCCCTCGTGGAGGTTTGCTCGTGGCGCTGACTGATTATTGTATGTAAAAACACTGCTACTTTTAAAATTGAAGGACTCCTCTTTTAAAAACGTGTATTTTGCACTGTGTTCAGTTTCAAGCGCTCCCTCACTTCCACCACCCCAGGGCACTTCCGCTTTATTTCGATGATCTAGTTGCCTGGGTACGGTCAGCTGCTGCACAGCAGGGCTGATTGGTGGGTGGGAGGATTTGACAGCTTATCTACAGAGCTGGAGCAAACACGCAGTGGGTGCGCCTTAGGCAAGCCTGTCCGCGACCGACCGGGACCAGGGGCCAGTCCCCCTGGTCCCCGCTACTCGTATTCCATGGAGGAACTCCTGACCTTAGATCAAGGAGCGGTGCTACTTGAGAATAACGTAGCTATCGCACTCAGGGCAGAAGGTCTACTAAGGACACAAATGATAGTAGGCAGCACAGGTCCCATACCTCATCCACCTAGGGCGTCCTGCCCAACCACCCACAGGGGCTACTGGTGGCTACCCTTAATACCCGCTTCTTGCAGAAACACAATCTTGAGGTTTTCTCGCTCCTCCAAGATGACCCCCTGGACATCCTAGGAGTCACAGAAACCTGGCTCGAGGAGTCCTCCGCTCCGACCCTAGTAGCAGCCATGCCCCTGAACTATACCTCCCTCTGTTATAATAGACCAATCAGCACTAGAGGGGGTGGAGTCGCGATCCTGTATAATCAACAGATAAAGACAGAGACCCTTTGTGCAGAAAGCATTGAGGGGGCAGATGTGTTGGGAGCTAAGCTCTGCTCCCAGACCACCTGTTTAATTGTCCTGATAGTCTTATAGCACTCCGCAAACACCACCCAAATTTCTTGAGCGCTTCACGAATTAGTCAACGATATCCGTTCGTGATAATAATGTATCCTGGTGATGGGGGACTTTAATTTCCACTGGGATCAGATACCCAAAGATAACCAGGCCAAACAGTTGGAACAGGCACTAGTCACCCTGGAACTGAGGCAACTGGTGAATGATCCTACTCACTGGAAGGGCCATACACTTGATTTGGTCTGGACCTCCCATCCACTAACTAGTTCAATAGAGATCAGTCCCTGTGCCTTGTCCGATCACCATTTAATTAGAGACCTGTTTCCACCCACAAGACAAGCAGTCAGCCCCCCCCCCCCGGACTGGAAAGTGCTGAGGTGATGGAAAAAAATTAGAGCAGACGACCTGATCAACACTCTACATAAATCAGTCCCCCCAAGTCCAACACAGGGTAACCTTGACCTGGAAAGAGCCGCTCTTTCTACGAGGCTGAGGAATGCCGTTGACATAGTAGCCCCTACGCACAGAGAAAGAGTAAGGGACAAAGGCAAAGGGCCCCCCTGGTTCAATGAGGGTCTAAGAAACAAACCTTACCCCAGTGCGAGAGAGCCTGGCATAAAGCTTATGACCCAGGTGCCCGGCTAGAATTTAAAGCAATGTTCGCAGTCTATAAGAAAGCGATTTTAACATGCAAAGCAGAATTTTATGAAGCTAGGATCCTGAACGCTGACAATACACAAAAATAAACCTTTCTATTCTAAAAGAGCTGATACAGGCTCAGGAACAGAAGCCCCCCTTCTGTCCTAAAGATTGTAACAAATTCCAGTCCTTCTTCTCAAGGAAAGTGAATGACCTATTGACGGAGATTCACCTTACTCCTACGGTCCATTGTCCCCTAGCATCAGAACCCCTGCCCCCTGCATATGATAAACCACTTACCGTCGTCCCCATGCTCATTCATGACTCCCTGTCTGCCTTAATGGGTCGGGTTAAGTCAGGGTCACCTGCGGACCCCTGCCCACCGCAGACTTTCAATTTGGCACTACCAGGGATAGAAAGCGAGGTCATCACGCTACTAAATCAATCTCTTGAATCTGGCCACGTTCCCACCGATTTTAAGGAAGCACGAGTCATCCCACTCTTGAAAAAACCGGGGGCAGACATGAAAAACCTAAAAAAATTTAGGCCAATCTCCCAACTACCATTCCTGGCAAAAGTGCTGGAACAACACGTGCTGAAAGTCCCTGCCACACCACATAGAAGCAAACCACCTCCTGCAAACCAAATAGGCAGGTTTTAAGACCTATCATAGTTCGGAAATGGTAATGCTGGCGGTGCTGGTTGGACACAGGCTCAGGGCCGATAAGAAACAGTATTGTGCCCTGCTTTTGCTAGACCTATCCGCGGCATTTGATAAGGTCAACCACAACCAACTTCTCTCGCGGATCTCGGAGTTAAGCATCCAGGGTACGGCCCTTAAATGGCTCACGTCCTTCCTCACTGACCAATCACAGAGAGTACAGCTGGCTGACCACGTGCTGATACCGGCAAACTCTTGTGCTGGGTGCCACAGGGTTCGGCGTTGTCCCCCCTCCTATTCAACGCCTACCTCCAGCCCCTGATAGCCGCACTGAATCTCATGGAGTGTGTGAGAAAGTGGCTCAATATATACTGGACAATAATTAAGTACAGTGTGTATAGAGTCCACAAACCCCAAAGGTATAACAAAGGTTAAAGTCAGGACTGACCTTACTCTCAAAAGTGGTAGCTCGGTCGAGCAGTAAGGCAGTACCAGAGGGCAGTGCAAAGCATTTGTTGTACACACTCAGTCAGCAAAGGATTTCACACACTCAAAGACAGAACTCCAGGTCAATGGTTTTTATATCCAAAGATATGGTTGTTTTATTTTTACAACCAATAGGCATAAAAATATACTTTACTAGATATGAGTACTCTCATGTAATTACTTTGCAAGGAAGCAATATCGTTGGTGAACACAATAGGTACAGGAGTTGCTGAAGGCAACTCAAGTCTAGACACACTTTAGCATGGAGCTCAATGGATTGTTACCTTGAAAGTACAGTTGATTACAGTACAGATTACTTAAGTAGTTCCAGGACTAGATCCTAGATTTGTAGTGTAGTTCCTATATTCCCAATAGGCTCTGCACATTGGAATAATATATCCTGTAGCTTAGACGTAGGACTGAGGTCGACTAGATCTCTACCGAATATATTAGACTTAATTGTGAGTGCCAGCTAGCTCAGAGGTCACCAGAAACTTTCTCGAATAAACAAGAAGGGATTAGTTTCTGACAACCACATAAACATGACAACTTTGTTTCCCAAGAATAAGAAATATATCTCTAGAGTCGCGGAAACAATAGATAATTATTTCACTCAGGCAATCGTGCATGCTTCGTTTCACCAGAAGTGCTGAGAAATAGAGAGACAGGCGTTTTCAATAAAAAGTATTTATTGAACAGTCTTCTGTCTCATGCAGGAGAAATGAACTGCTACAATCGTAATACTGGTTGCAAAGTACAATGAGTACAGTACCAAGAGTAGTATAAAATAATACTGTAAAAGTATGATATGGTTTCTAAGCCATGAAATACATGGAATATATACAATATTAAATAAAGACTAAAAGTACTCAACTTGTGCTTCTAAAATACGCCTACCTCGGTGTACCTAACCTAGGTCTAGTACAAGGGAAGAAGTAAGTGAGGCGTAGCTTAGTTTCAGTATTCTATGCCAAGAATCCATCCAAGAATTCTCTCAGGATCTAATCATCTCCGTACCTTGGTGTTAGAATGAAGGAGGTCTGGTATCTCTCTCTCAGGACTCGATTTCCCAACAACTTGCAAGGGTAGCTTGGAAACACTGGAGCTGGATTTCTCGGCAAGAGAAAAGGCAGCGTCTTTCTCAGTGCGTCTGCTGGAGGGTCGGCTTCCTTCGGCACTTGCTGCGGCGAGATGCGTCGGGCAAGTAGATAGTCGAACTGCTCCAAACGACTGTGTGTTTGCTTCGGAAAGTGTGGTCATATTTATACCTTGAAGGTGCCTAGTTTGACGAAAGGTTGGACATAACAACGTCATCAGAGACTCAGTTCTGTGAAAACTTCATGAATTCTTGGATAAATCAATATTCAAGCCAGGGAAAGTCCCTGAGTGCTAAAGGCGGGTTTTTCCAAGAAATCGTTGTGGATTTTCAGAACTAGTGGAAGTAGCCATGACGTATTTGGACTGCATAGGCTAAATCTAAATATGGTTATGATTTCTATGCCTATATAAGGATAGGGTGATTTATACCTATATATGGGCATGAATCGGGAAAATTACACTAGGGTCCTAAATTCATATACAACAGATTCAGTCCTGGGGTCTAAGCTGAAACCAGATTATCAAAAACGCTTTAGTTACTGGGGTGAATTTTCATGAATATAAAGCGGTTTTAAAAGTCCACACATAGAAACTTTTCAATGACAATCTGGCAATGTTATTCAATGGGAGAAAATTCAGGTTGTAGGTAAAGTATGATCGTGTTACTTTTGTAACCCAGTACTGGGCTTCTAGGGCCAGCACTGGGGTCTGAACTTAAAACAGGTAGGTAATTGCGTTTCAGTATTTTGTACGATTTTTAAAGAATATTTCAAGTTTTCAAAAGTAGACACTTAGAAGAAATTTCATAGAAAAGCAGACAATGGGTTCCTATGGAGAAAATACAGATTACTAGTAAACCCGGTAAGGATTACTTTCGCGGTTCAGTACTGGGCTGCAAGGTACAGTACTGGCTTCTCGCCTACTTGCATGTGAGTACTTCGGAATTCGGACTTCGGCTGATTTTATATGAATATTTGCAGTTTTCAAAACTTCGCACTTAAAAAATTTTCGAGTCAAAATGGGTAAATGTTATCCAATGGCAGGAGAGTGAGTTACCGGTTTCCAGGTGAGTACTTGGCTGGTGAAGTTAACGTTCCGGGTACAGACTCTGCAGCCACTCAGCCCAGACGTGGATTGTAGGTTAGGTTTTCAGAGGGTATCTCTAAGATGCCCTCTGGTGCATTGTACATTAAATTCCACACTGGCATCAGGGCGGGTTTAATGTGCTGAGAAGTTTGATGCCAAACTTGTCAGTCTTCAGTGTAGCCATTATGGTGCTGTGGAGTTCGTAGTGACAACCTCCCAGCACCATATACTCTTAATGGCATCACTGCACTTACAGTGCCCAGGAATGGCCCTGGGTACTGTAGGGGCACAGGGCTCATGCACCTGTGCCCACACCTCTGGCATAGGGCACCCAGCTAGAGGGGTGACTGAAGTATGCTAGGCGGTGGGTTCTGTGGGCATGGCACACAGGGATGTGTGCCATGTCGACTCTGGGTTTAGTTCTGTACTTTGGCACTCAGCCTGCAAAGGCAGTGTGTGGTTGCCAGGGTACAGGGCCCCTGAGGGTGGCACAATATGTGCTGCAGCCCTCATGGGTCTTCTCTGGTCACCATGCCCTGGGTACCTAGGGTACCATTTACTAGGGGCTGACAGGTGGCCAGAGATGCCAATTGGGTTTTTAGTTTCAGCACAGTTTTAGGGAAGGAACACAGTCCCTGGGTACCTGGTTGGCAGGAACCCAGGGCACACTCAGTCAAAGCACATCAGCAGTTCAGAAAAAAGTGGGGGCATACCAAGGCAAGAAAGATGGCACTTTCTCACAGAGTGCCAGATCTATAACTACGCTGACGACACCCAAATTATCATCCAGATTAACAACTACCAGGCTGCCCACACACAAATGCAAAACATTTTAACATACCCAGTCAACTGGATGACGGCCAATTCCCTCAAAATCAAACCTGATTAGACTGGGGTATTTGCCATCACCACAGACTCCAACCCCTGGAGCGACCTCTTCTGGCCACTAGAGCTGGGTGCACATCCCAAACCGGCCCAGGCCTCAAAAAGTCTGGGCTTCAAAATCAATGGCAAGCTCTCTATGACCCAGCAGGTATCTGCCGTAGTAGGAACATGTGTTGGCCTGCTAAGACAGTTACGGAAATGTCCCCCCCTTCTCACATTCATAACACTAATAACAGCAGTATCAGCCATGATAGTGTCACGACTGAACTATGGGAACTCCCTGTACATCGGCCTCCCAGAAAAATTGCTTGCCGCACTACAGGTCATCATGAATGATGCTGCCAGACTAATCTTTAGACTGCCTAGGAAGGCCCACGCTATCCCCCTCTTACGCCAGCTACACTGGCTCCCGGTCAAGCAGAGAACCAGGTTTAAGGGCCTTTGCATGGCGCACAAAGCCATTTATGGCCAAGCCCCAACTTACATTAAAGACCGTCTAGCAATCTACACTCCTAGCAGGTTACTAAAGTCCTCGGAGGCCGGCCTGCTGGCCTGTCCCCGCTTTAGCATGACCTCTTAAGGAAGCAGAGCCTTCTACTACTAGACAACGGAGAAAACGTGGCCCTCATCCTCCTGGACTTGTCAGCTGCCTCCAACACGGTCTGTCACTGCACACTACGCACATGCCTCCGCGACTCCAGGATCCAAGAGATGGCCCTGGACTGGATCACCTCCTTCCTCTCTGGCAGAACACAGAGCGTCCGCCTCCCCCCTGTCCGCTCCGAAGCCACCAAGATCATCTGCAGCGTACCCCAGGGCTCATCCCTCAGCCCAGCGCTGTTCATTATCTACATGGCACCGCTCACCCACGTCGCCGACTGCATCAACATCGTTTCCTATACCGATGACACCCAGCTGATCCTTTCCCTCACCAAGGACCCCCACATCGCCAAAACCAACCTCCACGAAGGAATGAAGGCCGTTGCCGAATGGATGAGGAACAGCCGACTGAAGCTGTACTCGGACTAGACGGAGGTCCTCTTCCTCAGATCCACCCCTTTGGCCTGGGACGACTCCTGGTGGCCAACCGCACTGGGCACAGCTCCAACACCGGCCGACCACGCACGCAACCTAGGGGGTCATCATCGACTACACCCTCTCCATGACTAAGCAGGTCAACGCCGTCTCTTCCTCCTGCTTCAACACCCTCCGCATGCTCCACAAGATCTACAAGTGGATCCCCACCAAAACGAAAAGAACAGTCACCAAGGCCCTCGTCAGCAGCAGGCTGGACTACGGAAACGCCCTCTACGCGGGGGCCTTGGCCAAACTCCTGAAACGGCTACAACGCATCCAGAACGCCTCGGCACGCCTGATCCTCAACATCCCTCGCCGCAGCCACATCACACCCCACCTGAGAAACCTGCACTGGCTCCCAGTCAACAAGAGGATAACCTTCAAGCTCCTCACCCACGCACACAAGGCACTCCACAACACCGGACCAGCGTACCTCAACAGACAACTCAGCATCCGCACCCCCCACCCGACCGCTCCGCTGCCCTCGCCACAGTCCCCCGCATCCGGAGAGCAACCTCCAGCGGCAGATCATTCTCCCATCTCGCCGCCAAGACCTGGAACACCCTCCCCATCCACCTACGGCAGACCCAAGACCTGCTAACCTTCAGAAGACTCCTCAAGACCTTGCTGTTTGAGCAGTAGCAGCATCCCCCGACCCTCAGCGCCTTGAGACCCTCACGGGTAAGTAGTGCGCTTTACAAATGCTATGATTAATTGATTGATTCTCAAACCTCAATTCTTCTACTATGGAACAAGCTGCTGGAGAATCTGCGTAAGGAACACGCCCTCCTCTCATTTAGGAAGAAGTGAAAAACACTCCTCTTTGTGGAAGCGTGGGGCACAACTTAATCAATTACATCTCCTTCACGTGCTAGGGTAGGGCTCTCTCACAGCGTTTATAGACCTGACGGTGATTATGCGCTCTATAAATGACAATTAAAATTACAAAGTGGTTTTGAAAAATCCAATAAAATTGATTATCAAAAACAAAATTACAAAGTGGTATCCACCCTAATTTTTTTACACAAGGAAGTTGTTTCCCTGAATATTGATTGTACTGGTTTTAGGAAATGTTTCCAGCGAACGCAACTGGCTGGGTTAATTGAGCGTCTGAATTCAATAAGACATCCATGATAGAGACGTGATCTTACAAGTAAGTAATTTGGATTTCTCTCCTCTGAAAGTTTGTTTCCTATAGTTATGGGCTAGATTGGTCATCTCTGGATATTGTTAAATTCACCTACAGTTACTTAATGTAATTGCCCCTACAACCAGTGATATATTTTGGTTGTAAGAGAACCGGGAACCAATATGAGCATAGTTACTTTCCTGGATATGTCCACTTCTAATTCATCATAATGTTGCTGCCTCCAGCGCCCCAGTCCTCTGCCAGAATGCTGAATAGGATGGCCAATCCAAGACCACCACAATTAGTTTCTTGCCCATGAAGTTCACTTTATTGGTGTTATGGAACTACTCGGCTCTTATGGGGTCCTAGATTACTGGGCGTGTGTTCAGACAGTCCTTATTTCTCCCGAGTGAGGAGAATCATAGCTAAAGGTAAGCCAGGACACGATAGAAGTAGAAATGAGACTTCTTGGTAGGTGTCATAATTTCTTCCATAGCTGGTGATAGAACGGGCTACCCTGCTTTGTCAAGCGCTAATGTCTATATTTGATCCTCAGTACTATGCAAGGCTGTCCTGCTAGTAGAAAATTATTTATTTCCTTCTACTTAGCAGCCAGATGAACATTCACCATCAGCTAGCAAAAGAAAAGTATTGGAACACTGATTATTTCCAAGTATGCAAAATGGCAAGGAAACCTGTTATCATTGTAAAGCAGTTGAATTCTTGGCAGTTCAGCACACACACTACTTCTCTTTTCCTTGTTTTTTAGGTTATTGTCCAGAACTACAATGCTATTCTTACTCTCTCTCACCTGTACCAGTCCTCTGACGCGCTCCTCATTCATGAAAATGATATTGTCCACAAGATTTGTGGTCAACTTATGAATATCAAACAGATCTCCTTCAGGGATGTAAATAAAGTGATTGCACATCAACTGGGGAGTGTGCTCCAGCCCGCGTGTTCCTCCGAAGTGACCACACAGTACAGCAGAAATCCTCTAGGTATTCCTTGTATCTCAGTCAAATGACATTCCTTATATTGCGTCAAAAGATGGTTTTGTGTATAAGAACGTTATGCTTATGTGGCTCTTTTTTCCCCCCTTTACTGAAAAGGTTCAGCGACCTTGTAACAGGAACAACAATTGGTAGAATGGCCTAATAGTTACCAAAATATTTATTTGTGTACATATATGTTGCTTTCTGCTGTCTCTCTTCTGCCTTTTGCATAGCTGTAATTATCAAGCAGTACTGCTAACCAGCCAAATGACACTCCATGTATGAAGCATACAAAGATGAAAGGATGAACCTCCCCTGGTGGGATTCGAAATTTTAATCTGCGTGTTGCATGCTTAACTAACTGAGCCAACTTAGTGATTAAGTCCTCTCAACACTGATCTACCCAGTAAAAGCTCCTGTAATTTTTCTTCTGGACATCCACTTTTGTAAATATTACCAGTATATGGCCTAATTTTGAGTTTATCTTGTGGTATAGTGTTTCATGTGTTAAATGTAGATAAAGGCAACCCAGGTTCTTCTCTGACCTTCCTCGTTTATAGAGAGAGATCCTCAGCAAATAATTCTGCTCCCTATGTCTATTTGTTTTCAATCCATGTATTAGAGCGCTGGGAAGATATTGACAGTTCACATTAGGTGCTGTACTAAAAGCTGAATATTTACCTATATTTACCTATATAAGCATAAAACTTGAGGCTGCAAGTTGAGTTACAATTATATTTTATTACCCGCAACATCATCGAAGAGCATCTCTTCTGAGCCGTGGTGTTCTAGCATAATGTTCTAGATTGCACTTAGATGAGCACAGTTACTTTTGCACTCTTCTTGCATTACATCACTGCGTGTAGCGAATCAGTCTGACCACTGGCAGTTCTTATCTGGAGATTTCTAAGGAAGTCTGTGCTAAAATGGCTGCTGGTCTCAGCCTAGTTGCTGTTTATGCATTATGAACAATTTCAGTTTTGTTCGTCTTTCAGTAAGTATGAATGCAGCGATGCTTAGCCAGGTGAAAATATTTGGGTTCCCTAGTTACAAATGTCTTGTTTCAGGAGTAGGTTTCATTCCTGATAGAATCTGATTCTGGTTTTCTCCACTTTAACAGTATAAAAGAGGAATAAACGTACTAACTTTTCTCCAAGTATACCCTTTCATAACTGTCCTCCGGCACTTGCTGAAATTGATTTACTAGGGCGAAAAAATATTTCTGTTGACAGTGGTCTTGTTTTGTGGAGTATCATGGAGAACTGAATTGATGAGGACGAAGGAGGCACATAGTCTTCAAAGCACCCTCCAAAAAGGCAATGCTTGTGTTGAACGGAAAGGTATTGTTTTAGTGGATAATGGACTTCTAATGTGGCCTACCTAATATGCGGGAAAGCACATTTGTGTAATGCATCCCTGGATAGGGGATCCACCCGAAAGGCCAAGCATATGACTTTGCCTACAATCAATATTGATAAGTGACATAAAAAGGAAAGTAACATAAGAAAATATAAGTAAAATCGGTTCTCCCATTTGTACGTATATTATACATATATGAAACACATAACAAAGGGCCAGATATTGGAAACTTTTTAGAAATCGCAAACCCTATGCTTAATTGGTCGGTTTGCAGCCATTAAAAATGTTTTCCCTATGCACCAAACCCATTTTATCTATATCTAAAATGGATCTGCGATTGGCTATTAAATCGCAGTTTGGAAGGGGCACGTTGGGGGTGCCCCTTCTAAATTCAGATTCAAATCTAATATTTCAGTGGTGTGCAACTATAATCCCTGTTGCAAACTATTAAAAAGTTATAGACTCCAAAGTTGGGATGGTAACTCGTGTGCATTTTTCTTAAAGTTTCAGGGGCAGTAGGCAATGGTCTAGGGAGCAGAGCAAACGCTCAGTAAAACATACAAAAAGTAAAGCTTTTTTTTGTTTTGTTAAAAGCAGACCAGTTTTCTTTAAGAAAAACAGGCTGCTTTAAAAATATATATATATTTACACATAATCACAGTCACTGTGGTCTTCATTGGTCCCTTTGAGGCCACCAGCCCTGTGATTGTGGGCAATTTCACTGAGTTGCAATTTTTGCCCTAACTCATCAATATTAATAGATTAAGTCCGATTGCAACCCACTCTGACTCAGAATTTTGTGAACCGACCTTTTAGTAGATATGCACGTCTGCTAATTTCTACACTGGTCGCAATGATGCATCTGACTCAAATTTTCATAAACAGTAAGAAATGTGTACATGGTGAAGGCATTATGGATGATGTACATGCATCTTCCATAAACAGGTTTCAGTCTATATTTTATGTTGTTAAATTAATCGTAATGTACATTTTATGTTCCAAATAAACAGGTCTTTCTACAGATGCCTCTATTAGATGTCTCTTCACCTATTTCTGGTAGAGATTGTAAGAGGATACATTACCCACAAATTTTCATGGCATGCTTCACCATTGGTATTCTCTCCCCATCAAGGTAGCAAAATAGCACTTTGATGGACTCAACCAGTACTGGGAGTTCCAAATAAATGTGTATGGATAGATTGAGAGATCCAGTAAATTAAAGATCGCTAAGGGCATAAATCCATAGTTATATGTGGTGCTGCTGCCAGCATCCTGCCCGTAGTAAGCATCCAGGCTAATATCTGGCTGGTGAGGCACGCAGCCTTTGAAGAGCGGGAAGAGCTGTGAGAATGCCAGAGGGCTAACATGTTCTCAGTGCAAACTTACCTCAAGGTGGTCAGCCCACCAGTACAGTCTCCTTTGTCCCCAATTTGCTCTTTGGAGGGTCCAGCTTGGTAAACAACCTTTGCACCACCATGATTCTTCTGTTTCCCCTTCCCAGAATCTTCTAATGAAGACTTCTGGTATAGTTTATTCTTCCCAATCCAAGATTGCCGCCATATCATTCAAGTCTATGGAGAATTCCCAATCCAACATGGTAATCCAGGATGCATTGAGGTAATTTACTGTTTTAGGACTTTATAAGGAAGGACCTCTGTCCACTCCTTGCTTTGCAACACTTCCAGTTTTCCTTTTGTAATATTCCAGCGCTCTTGTCTGTCTCTTGGATTTTCCTGGGATTGACTTCGCCAACCTTTTTCCTTTGTTGCTCCTTTCATTCTCTCCAGTGCACCTGCTTCCTCTTTTCGGCTTTCTCCAGTCCCTGACCATCTTCTGGTGCTTTCACTGCCTTCACCCTCAGCCGTAGGCCATCCTTGAAGTTCAAGTCACCTTGGAAATGTTTCCTCCATTTTTGGGGCTTTTTCCTCTAAGGCACTTTCTGCTTAGGCGCTAGCAGGTGTCAGTAGCAACATTGCTACTGGAATGGGTCGCACATATCTCTGGCAGACAAGAACTGCAAAGACTCAGATTTCTGGTTAAAGCTGCAGCCAACGACAGGCATTAGCTCTGTGACAGTTATAAGTATTTCTGACTGGTAGTCATGTTGGGCATCAGCTCAACTCTGGAGCTACTATTGCAGCTTTCCACTTGCTTCCTTAGACAATTGATAAAGAAAATGCCTTCTTATATTAAATAAACACTCCTATTCCTAGAGGGACTATCATACGACCCCAAGTCAGAAAAACTTAAAACAATGGATGTGGAGGCCTTATACACTAGTATCCTTCAGGAGGAATGGGACTCCATTACACCAAGGGACTTTGTACTGATTGTGCACAGATGGCCCTCACCAGAAATTATTTTCATTTTGAACAAGAGGTCTTCCTACTGACTCCTGAGGCTTCTACAGTCAGCCTGTTTGTCCTGCATTGCTTGTCTTTATGTCCATGACTTTGAGATGAAACATGTACTGAACCATTCATTGCCAATATCTGAGTTTGAAAGCAATATATAGATGATGTGTTCATGATCTAAAAGGGCAGTAAGATGCAGGCTGAGGAGTTCACCAACTGGCTGAACCACAGAAATTAGTACTTGGACTTCACGGTAACAATGAATGGAAAAGAACTAGCTTTCTTGGATCCACAGATCACAGCACAAGATCAATCAATGACATACGAAGTATATTATAAACCAACTAATCATAACAATTAACTAAGGTATGGTAGTTTTCACCCAAGATCGCTGAGGGGAAATCTATCTCTAGCTTAGTTTGTGTGAAATTAAAGAACTCTGTTTTTTTGTTGCTTAGTGTATTTGCCGTAGTGCTGGGAGTAAAAAGTCAGCTCAACCTCCATGTTAAAACAAGCACCTAAAAACACCAAGGAGTTCTTTTTTTTTAAAGTGGGGAGGGCTTATCTATTACATATGTGAAAAACATTGGTATTTATAATGCCAATAGCTCCAACTCCATCAAATGCGAGACCTATTCAATTTCCAATGCCTGTTATAGAAAGCACACTTTTTTTTTCTCACAAAAAGCAGTTTTGTTTTTTAAAACGATTTATTTTTGACTGCAGTTATCAACAGACAAAGCTAGTGGTTTTCTTTGATACTAAGGTTGGTTTTAATTAATAACAGGAAGAATCTCTGCTTATGATTTAATCAATCAATCTGGGTTTTGTAAAGCGCACTACTCACCCGTGAGGGTCTCAAGGCGCTGGGGGTCGGTTTAAGCAGCTCCATTGGAGGTCATTCGAAGAGCCAGGTATTGAGGTCCTTCCTGAATTGGTGCAGTGTTGGGCTCTGCCGGTGGTGAAGGGAGAGTTCGTTCCAGGTCTTGGCTGCGAGGTAGGAGAAGGACCTTCCACCTGCTCTGGTCCTGTAGAAGCTTGGGATGGTGGCTAGGTAGAGGTCGGCGGCTAATTTAAGAAACACTTGTGTTAGCCTTTGATATATAATTTAATCTTGGACAAGCAGTAACAACTTTATTGATTGACAACGTCTCCAATAAAGATGGGGCTGACAGCAAACATGCCAGAGAAACTTAAAGGAAATGTTTCTTTTCCGTCAGTACCAGGCCCAGATGTTACTTGATATGTGATCACAAAACGGCTCCTGCAGATTGGCGGTTGTGAATATCCCCTTGTTGTTGTTTTCAGAATATTTACGTTGGTTTCACAAAAACAAGCTTGCATAACAAGCGAACCCACTAAAGTCAGCTGTGGCAGCACAAGCGTACTCTAAGCATAAAATGGAAATTAAAAACATTATTATAACCTAAAAACAGAGGCACAATTTTTATGTCAACACATTCAATAGTGCCATAGCGCAGGAGTGAAAATGGCAGTTCTGACTCCACTTCAAAACAGGCAGTGGTGTGAGGGCGCAGTACCACCGCCTGTCCCTAGATTTCCCTTGGAACCTCTTTTGGCCACACATGGTACTGCACCCTGCAACATGGCTAGACAAAGGATATGGTGAGAGCTGCCGACTGGTGAGATGGGGATCCGTGTTCGAGTCTACTGTCAGCTAAACATCCTGTGGTAATGGGCTGATTGGTTAATTTGTCCGAGCCCAAGGTTAAGTGCGCTCTATAAATAAAAGCGTTTAATGTAAAATAACATAAGAATTGAATGCAGTGATTTTGGGGCAGGCAAGTAGTATTGTGCAGGGGGGTGAGGGTAGACGGCAAAGGGATATTAAACGAGGGCACGGCATAGCAAATTCTGGGAGCCTGCGAGCAGTATTGTGGGAAAAGTGAGGGGTAGGCACTGGGAGATAAAGTGAAGGCAAGCAAATGATGCCACAGAAGTTTCATTGCACAAGTAAACAGAAGAGTTAATGAGCTAGAGGCAGGCCTACTAAAACAAGCGTTATAAGTATAAATACCTGAACAGCAAAAACACATGTAAGAGGGCCAGTCCTCATGGGAGGATGCAGAATTCCAAAAGGAGGGTCTACTAACTGTATTCACCAATGAAAAGCCAGCGTTTCTAAAGGACAGTAAGAGGAACCAATTAAATAGATGGGTGTTTTTTGAAGCCCATAGCCAAGATACAGGGCTCTTTGAGACCAATCATGCAGAGCATGCGCTGCCCAGGCTAGACCTACAAAATTGAGCTAAGATTCTGACTAGAATGCACAAAACCATAGAAATTCAGCAGCTATAATATGCAACGTACATAATGCACCCCATTACCCATGTTGATCGCCGTGCAGAAGAAACAACACACACATTTGAGTGCAGGAATAAATTGACTCATTAGGAAGAGCAAAACATGCTGTGCGACAAGAGTTAAGGCATGTGTTGCACATGCACATTTTCTTTATGTTAAACAAGATAAGGTAATACTGAAAGAGCCGCCGGCGCCTGGATGGCCACCACCAGTACCCACCAACATTAGCCAGTTTGAAACCGAGTGCGAAATTATTTGCTGGCGGAAAAGGCAATATATGTAACTTGAGAAAAACAGCCAGTTATGTTGCAGACACGCCATTAAAGTCCCTGCCCAGGCAATGTCCATCTTACAAATGTTAGGTGGTCATGAACTAACAATTATAGCAATGCGTTACTGCAGAGTGCCAAGGCGACGGAGTGAAGATGAAAGATGGCACCAGTTTTGTTGCTCCAGGGGGCAAACTGAGAACACTGGCACTTATCACATCCTTTAATTTACTGCTATTAGTGACACCATTACTTAAAGTGCTCCAAAACACAATCGGAGCATATGAGTAAGTGCTACAGAATCATAGCAAAATTATTATCATTAGAATTAGAACTGTGAGGGGATGCTGACCTGGGGTAAAAGAAGCCTCATGGTGAATAAACTTTCCAAGCATCCTCCTCAGCCACAGAAGATGAAGTAAGAGCGGGAGTCAGACAGGAGGGATTCTTGGAAAAACTAAATACTAAGAGTTGAATCAAAGAACTGTGTGTACAAACATTCAGATAAAAGCAAAGTGTTTGCGAAGAGGTGCAAGAAGCAGGAACGAGGCAGTCATCAGAGAGCCCGGTTGAGAGCAATGCAGACACCACACCGACACACATATTGCCTGGTCACTGCCACCACAACACTGTCAAAATTACACAAAATTTTGATTTAAAAAAAAAAAAAACTGTTTAAATGTATTCTGTATTTTGACTGACCTCCTACTCCGGTTCTGTGAGGTGGCATGAACTGCTGAGGTGAGATTATGTATTTTCTCGGTTCCCAAAGCAATACAAACATTTGCAATGCAATAGGTCTTGCATTACTGAAATTTTGATCTATTGGAGGCAGCATTATTATTTGTTATGCCTATGGGTCAAACTTTTAGTAATACGACACCTATTGCATTGTAAATGCTTGTTTCAGAAGCATTTGATCTGAAAACCGTCGAAGTAGGAAGCCATAGACCGAAGATATTGATCGACTGCGTAGGGCTACCGACTGTAAAAATGTAAAAGGTGCAAGACA
The DNA here is from genome assembly GCF_964263255.1 of Lissotriton vulgaris. Lineage (NCBI taxonomy): Eukaryota > Metazoa > Chordata > Amphibia > Caudata > Salamandridae > Lissotriton > Lissotriton vulgaris. The sequence goes on from NC_141687.1 coordinate 284,669,892, forward strand.
GACATGTTGTCGAAGGAAAATAAAAATTCCAGCTAAATGCATAGCAAGCGTGGCAAGATAAGAGCAAAATGTACAGCCCTGTTTACAACAGAGCTCTGTAAACCACAAGCCCTGGTCTCAAGTGCCCCATCTTAAAGAAAGAAATATTGCTCACAAGTTCTTAGTAACAATACATGTAACAGGGGTAGTCCTTGAAAATGGGCTGAACTTTTTAAAGCCCATATCCTGATTACAGCATGTCTCACAGAGACAGCTCAAACATTGCCTGGGCGGGACCTAAAAATGTTACCAGACAATATAATGCAGTTTTATTGTTATTCCATAGAACGAGGTGCTCTACTGATCTGTCTGTGTCTTGCATACTTGATTGTTGTGTGTCACTACCATTAATACATATAAAAAAATGTAAGTGCATGATTGCAGCAAAGTGCTCCTTCCTTATGTCCAGGAAGCTAAAATGACCGCAAGCTAGTGTGAGTTTAGCATGAATAAGGTTAAGTGACATGTTATTGTCTATGCTGCGTTTTATGTGACTATAATGGGAATACTTTCTCACAACTGGGTGCGCCACAATTTCTGCATTTTTCAGGGTCCACTAATGGGTGTTGATGTTCATTTCCTATAAGAAATTTGACTTTGTCTTTCAACGAGTATCGTTTTGATTATTTCCATATCTGATAACCATGATGCTTTTTAACAGATATGAGAACTTTGTGCTCATTTTAAATATATCGCCTGAACGGAATGAATATTAGCTAGGGATCGTACTAGTTCTCAAGAAGGCCCATTAGGACACAAGAAGAGGTAATAACATGTAGGAACAAGCATTTACAATCCAAGAGGTCTCGCAACTGCCAGTTTTGGAGCTATTGGCATAGTAAATGGCAATGCTTTTAAAAAATGCACAAAAATAGTCTTGCGTTACCGGAGATGTGCCGCAGCATGTGTCCCCTTCCTGTAAGCCGTTTTACTGATATTGACATCTTACAGCGCCGCCCTGCTTTACATTAAATCATGCTCGTATGCACGGAATATTCTATGGCGCGTATGTTTAATCTTCAGAAATTAATATGCTGTCATTTTTACTGGTCATCGTTTTGGGTGGCCATAAATATTTGCAGAAGGTGACCATTTCTAGATGAGTTTTTTATTATTCAAAATGCATGCCTTGCTTAGGGATGTTTGAGTAAGTTTATATCGCGTGTGCAGTCAACCATGGCGTGTATGTAACTTCAGCTTTTCTAACTAAAAGATACCCTTCCCCCATCCTGGTGGCTTTGCGGCATGCTTCGAGTCTGCATCGTCCGTCCCTGCAGCCGGTATCACGCTTACCTCACTGTAATCAGACCAGACCCTGCCCACACAGTGCAGAAGCGGGGTGCAGTCATCCTGCACGCCCCCTTCAACAGCGACCTCGTTGTGTGACTCGCCTGACTTCCGGCACCACCTCCTGGCCGCGCTAGTTCTCAGCTGAATGCACCCTTGGGCAGATACGACAGATATGCAGCAAATCCTGTTGTTCTCTATAGGAGGCCATGCGGTGTGGACGAAGCTCGTTCTACCGTGGCGTTACATCGTATGTTACTGGGTCAATCAATGTACACATCATGTAAAGGGAAAAACTGCCCCTCCCCCAGAACACAGAGCACTCAATACAGTGATGGAGACTTGCACCGCTCCGAGAAGTCAGGGTCGTCGATTACACTTCTGTGATGTATGTAATGAAAAGGCGAGACAAGAACAGCAATTAGCAGCTAAACTATGTTGGCTTCAGTTTAGAGCTGGGGTGTGGCAGACCCATAACAGTTCTCAAATCATCTACACATACAGGATTCACCCAAGAGCCGAGCCTTTTGCAGGTAGTGAAAAACGTTCACCCAAGCCCTGCACTGAGGTTTTCCAGCAGAACAAAGGGACGTAGAATGCATGGGAGGGGCTATCCGTGGAGCAGGGGCCAACCATCCCTTGCATTACACCGGCACATTCATGAAAGAAGCTGGGGGGAAAGAGGCATTAACCATTTCGTGGAGTGGATTGATGGGCCACAGTGAACACTGCGGGTGATCCAATACACAGGGTCGACTTTTCCAATCAGGAGGTAGCCTATACCGTAGCATCTCTGAGCAGTGCGAATTGAATTAGCTGTTGACAAATCGCATGGGCCAAGCTGATGGGGCGAGGAAGGTGGTTCTGCTGAAGGGGTAAATGTGCACCTCCTGCTAGCATGATGTGCCTTGAATTATCCGCATAGAAAGTAAACACAGTGCTTACAGACTAGTTAAAGGAGACTGCGAGTCTGGATGGGCGGAGTCAAAAAGAGACGGGGCGGACACCAAAAAGCCTTACTTTCAATCGGAGGCCGGCGTTTACCATAAAGGATGACGCGCGCCAATCAAAAGCATGGGCGGAGCTTCCACTCCACTTCCGAAATTGACTTGACAACAATAGAACTCGCTGAGCGAGCAGCGCATGCGCTGCAACACTAGGCGAGACCTAAAAACTAACCGGATGTCTGAAACATTGTTTTTAATAAATATTCCAAACTATTTTTTTTATTATATCTAGGGTAACCTGTGAAAAAAGAGTGAAATCGTTTGGAACTACCCTAAGATATTTTCAGTTTGCTAGGTCCCTGCTTTTATCCCGACACATTTATTTGGAACTCCAACTACTGTTTGAGCCTAGCAGGATAATACTTGTCCTCTTCCCAGTGGTGAAACACAAAATGAAGTGAGGCCCCCCTGTAGAATGTGTTGAGGGCCCGAGTCGCCCATATCTCACACCTATTCATTGGCCTTGGCCTGAATGGGGCCCTTTGAAAGATCGGGCCCCTTTGAGGGTCCCCACGCCGCAGGGACCAGCATTACGCCCCATACCTAGGATATGTGTCGAGACATCCCTTAAAGGTCTCTGTAGAGTGACCAAAGTACCTTTTGTGTGTTTATTTGTGGATTGTAGGTTGCATTCCTCTATCCTTTTGTGAGAAAATCTAATTTTATTTTCCCTCAGAAAGAAACGTTTTTTCTCAAACCAGGTGCCTAAAATGACAACTTAGACAAGTGTGATCATGCAACCTTTCTTTGTTACAGTGTCATCAGAGTTGGAACAGTTGCAATGTACAATGGACAAAATCTGGTTGAGTTCCAACTATGTACCAAATCGGTAATTTGAGATGTAGGTGGCACTGAAAACTGTGCCACAGGGCCTTAAGGATTCGTTATTTACCACCAACTATTAGTTGGTGGTAAATAACGAATACCTGTGTACATGCAAATCTGTGCATGTACACCTGTGCCATGTGGCACACATGTATGTGTGTCACATGGCACAGGTGTACATGCACAGATTTGCATGTACACTGGTATTCGTTATTTACCACCAACTAATAGTTGGTGGTAAATAACGAATCCTTAAGACCCTGTGGCACAGTTTTCAGTGCCATCTACATCTCCAATTACCGATTCAGTAAATTTACCGAATCAGTAATTTACAGAATCAGTAAATTTACCGATTCAGTAAATTTACCGAATCGGTAATATTTAAGCCCCCTACATCTAAAACTCTAAATACCGGTCGTAACGGACAAAATCGGCCGTTACCGACCGGTATTTGGCCACCTACATCTGGCCCTAAGTGTTTTTGACAGAAAATTCGTCTGTAATTTGCAGCCGGAATCCTCACTTGTTTTGTTAGCCAGTGGAAAACAGGCTTAGTACAAATAAAAAAACAGTAAAAAAGCATCGGATATCCGCGCTGCTGCGAAACCCTTCCGTGGACACCAATGTCACCATCAACATGTGGTGCGGACGTATTAAATTGTCGGACCTAAAACAAAAAAAATCAGTCTGTGCTCCAAATTTTCCAGGCATTGGGATTCAGTCCTTTCTAGTGTGGTCTCCCCAGCTCACTCAAGCTCCTATGGACACTATAGGCCAGAGGTCTGCAAACGTTTTTGCTCTGAGCCCCCCCTAAGCATAATGTTTTAATGTCAAGCCCCCCCTCCAAATCTTTACGGCAAGGATTGAGCGAGTGGGAGTGAAAGGGCTGAGTGTGGGGGGGCATGGATTATGAAATCATTTCAGGGGTACTTTTTCAATAGCTCATCAACCACACTAATTATGAGACTTAAAAAACAGCAAATCAATCAAACAAAAACAGTTATTGATCCCAAAATACTGGCCCCTATAATTGAGGTGTTGTGAGCCCCTCGCACTACTGGACCTCAAAGCTACTACACTTGCTGCACAAATGATAACTTCAGTCCTGAGTAGCAGGCTATCTCCTCTGACTCTTATACCCCTTTGCCACTATGCCGGACCATCATTCTATTCTTAAAACAGGTCCTTTTAAAAAAAAAAAAAAAGAGCTCCCACATGTGGTCTTCCTTTATCTGCAATTGTGCCCTTGGTCCTAATGTTAGAAAATAAACTCCCATGCACCCTTTTTAAAGTGAAACAGTCATATTTGTGTTTAAGTGAGCCCCTCTGACCCCTGGTTCACTAATGTTAGCTACTGCCTGGCAAAGAGGGCAGTCTCCTCTGCTGTTTGTTGAAAACATGGACTCCCATCTAGCCACACACCCTTCTCTGCCATCTCTCAGAGGCCAAAAAAAAGGTGTCTCCACTGTATTCATTTTTCCCCCTCCCTTGGGCTATTGCGCTGAGGCCCAAATCATCACTGTCAAGTGTATACTGGGCCCTAATGCAAAGAAGGCTGTTACACTACATCCTCTTCTAACCGTTAATTAATTACTCACTTAATTTCAGGGCCACTGGAATTATACGTTTCTGAGGCAGAAGCGTTTTCTGCATTGCTATGGATGTACCACATTTGCTACATAACCTATCATCTGCTGCATAATCTGCAGATTTTTACGAAAAAATTTGATTCTAGTTCAAAGGGATCAACAATGAATTAAAATGTGGCTGGTGACAGGTTCCAGAGCAGTAGAAGGCCCTTCATAAAGGCTGATTGGTCATCTTGCAGTTGCTTATTGATATATTTGGGTCTTAAATTGGTACTAAAGAGGTATAATATTTCACCTCATTGTTAACATGACTAAAAATGAAATAAAGCTAACCACAAAATGTGACAGATTGTGCTGCATAATTTACTTTTTCTTCCTGCATAATTTGGTCCTCTTGCCACATAATTCCAATGGCCCTGCTTAATGCGTCAAAGTGACAATTATTTTTTTTAGAGGTATTGTAAGGGTGTTATATTTCAGAAAATGCTTACATTAGGGACAGTCTGATCATTTATGACTAAAGGCTATATTTTGTAGGAAAGTATTTGTATTTCAAACACTGCATGATTTTGCAGCAGCCTATGATAGACTGTGTGTAATGCAACTTGATTTTATTTTTCAGGGAATCGTTTGCTCATTATTTCATACATAGTTAGCTGACAGCGAAAAAACTAAATATTCAGATTAGTGAATTATTTACCTTTAGGCAACTTATTGACACTCAGCGACCTCCTTCACAGCACTTAAGTATGTGTGTAAATGAAGCCAGCCAGGAAATGAAGCAGATAAATAAGGCTGCAGTTCCAGGCCATCTTCATTTACATGTACACCATCCACGGACCCCCAGGGGGGCGCGCCCCACAGTTTGTAGACCTCTGCATAGGCTATAGCCCACCATGCGAGCAACACACACGTTACAGCACTGCTCACCGGAAACCACAGAATATCATTCTTCTGTATGCCCCCACCTCGCTTTCTCCATGAGTCAGCGTTCCTTGTTCTCTATCCCCTGGCATGTGCGCTTGTGTAAATTACTGGCATTCGGTAATCCCCGATTCCCCGTCCATTCCCCCACAGCCCCCGACTGTTTCTCTTTCTTCTATCGGCCTGCCGCGGATGTGTCCGCCTGGGCTGCTCTCCAGCGGAGCGGGTGTTGTGTCTGTGAATGGCTGGCTCATTCCGCACTTGGACTCAGTTGCCCTTCGCGAGGCTTCACAGACGGGAAGCAAGCTTAGCATTCCTAGCGCGTGACCCTCGAAGCAGAACATGAAATGGCGCGTGGACAGAAGTGATGTCAGCACGCATCAATTAGGTAGAGAACGTTTCACGTTATTCACTCTCGCAACTGTTTTCTTTTCTTCCCAGGGGACTTGATGGAGCGCCTCGTGCCCCACCCGGAATTCAAGCTGCTGGGCCTGCGGAACATTCCCCAGATGTCGGAAACCTCCTTGGCGTACAGCACCTTCACGTGGCCAGGGCTGCTCCGGCACCTCAGACAGATGCTCATTGCCAACGCCAAGATGGAAGAAGGTGAGAATGTGTTAGCGGAGCCTTGGAATAACTCTTGGCTTTCAATGTGGCCCTTATCCCAGGCTGCAGGGTGTCTCTGTTTCCCTTGGATTTTCTCCTACTCTGGATTTGGCCAATTTGAAAGAAGGATCTTGTTCACGCAGGCTGCGGCCAGCACAGCCTCAGGAGACCCTTTCAGCGGCGGCGCGACCAAAACACTGCGGTTCCCAGAACAAGCCAGGGCCAGAAAATGTTTCTTAAGACTCCCTTCTTTGCATTTAAATGGGAAAATGAATGCAGAAGTGTCTAGAGTGTGCCACACAGATTTCATCTTCACGCCCAAATCTTTATGGGAATTTGAAGCTAAGCTGTGTGTGTTTGTTTGGGGTTTATTTATACGATGCTTTGTGTATACCCACATTTACACTAGGGTGTACTGTACCCTAGCCACTCTGAAAAAGCATTTCATAGACCACATCAGAGCCGGCTACATTTAAGTGTCAGAGGCCGTATTCTATACTAAGTACTATTGAGCACAATGGGTGTATCATGCTGCTTTTTGAGCCCCAGACCACTTGGGTACTATAGAAGGGTGTCAAACACGTGCGTGGACCCTTGTGTACTATGGATCACGCTTGAACTCCATATGCACCTACGCCCTGCTGGGGTGTTTCCTCGCTTGCTTGGGTGAATGGTCCCATGTAAAAGCCGAAAGCCTTTTTCCACTGTTCCCAAGGTGTATTACTGCAACTTTAGCAAAGAAACCGTCAGGAGGCGTAGTGATTTTGAACCCTGTAGAGATAGGGCTTTGCCAGAGGACCCAAAGGGCCCTGCCTCTCCCCACTTCGAGGGTTCCTCATAGGAAGGGGGCACGTGAGTGGGTATATATACCTATCTAGAAATGCAATCATAACAATAGTTATGCACTGATTTTTGGAAGGTTGTGCACTGATATTTGGAAGGCCAGTGTTTGGGTGTGTGGTTTTGTATCAGTGACTATTAGCACTGTTATGACTTTGTAGACAGGCAGAGAACTGTTGTTATGATTGCATTTCTGTTTCCCCCTGATTTCCCTGCCTGTTATTCGCCTCAGGGGCCCCCTTCCGTGTGAGTGGTTATATATACCTATCTAGCCACCGTACTACAGTCAGGTGCAGACATTTATTGTGCCCACCTGCAGCCCCTCAAAGGGAGGCCCAGTCGCCAGTCTAGTGCAAGGCAAACGAGCAGCTTCAAACTGCCGGTCTGCCTTTACTAATTTGCTGTTCCATATGCTGGTCCGAGTTTGTGCCTGCACTAGGAACAGTGCGTGGTATGTAATAGGATGCACTGTCCTCAACAGTGCTGGTAGCACCCAGTTAAGGGTGCACTGCTGAATAAATAGAAATATTGCACCTGATCAGTAATACGTGCTCTGAATGGTAGTGCCAACTAACATTGTTCCTGGTGGATGTTTTCAAACATTTTGTCTCAATTGGTCATGGGATCCAATAGTGGTATAAAAAAAACACAGAAGAAACCAATGAAATCAACACCAACCCCTTCTAGAATAAGATTCTGGATAGACCTAGTTCATAAGGAATTAATTCCAAGATCTTGGAGAGGCGTCGACTCCTCTTAACTTACGTAGGTTCTCAATCAAAATGAAAACGTCCATTTATTTGCAATGTTATGTACTCAGGATGCACATAATAACATAGCTTAGGTTAAGTTCAAGGAAGAGGAAGTGTCAACGTTTCGGTCTCAAAATGCCAAATGGCCAACAAGCCCATCATCAGGACTCCGTGTTCAAAACAAAAAACAAACATAAATCAACATGAGAGGAAATAAGTCCGAACAAGTACACCTTGGAAACATACAATCTTACAATGTGCATCACTTGACAACAACAAAAGACACCAAGTGTGATGTCACCGAAGAAAACTACACCAAGTACAAACGTCTAAGTAAGATCACCTTAACCCAACCTGCAGGGCTCATGACCACACCCAAATTTGCATACCAAACCAAATGTAAAATACCTCAAAACAATACAGAGAGGGATTGTAAAATCATCAACACCTCTCTAGTCAAAGAAAATGGGGGCAAAGTATTACTAAACACAAAACAGTGATCCAAGATCCTGGGATTAACTATTTATGAGCCATGTGTATGTATTATCTTAAACTAGAGGGTTGTCGGTGTTGATTTACTAATTTATTTGATTCCTATACATTTGATACATGTGGTTCTATGTAAAACAATTTGTATACTAAAGTACACTTTTCTGATGTGAGTTTCTTACATATTTTTTTTATAACACTGTTGGATCCCAATACCAACCGAAAATAAATGTTTGAAAAATCCTCCAGGAACCTTGTTGTAACTGATTTTCCCAGTTACCTGGTGGAATACTGGGCTGCCCTGTGTGTGTTTACCACTGAATGGTAGTGCAGCATTTCCAACGGTTGTATTAAAAATATTAATTGAAGCTGAACATATTGATTTAAAATGGATTACATTTTCCCAGGAGACCTGCAAATTAAATACCATATGCTTAGCTTAAATAGTTGTGCCTGGTATATATGTTACATTGCTTATTAAAAGCTACCCACCATGTCAATGCCTTTGCAGCCCTTTATTAAAGGACTTTATTACACACTTATGGCAGATATTGTCGATATGCATTTTTATCATGGAAAATGCAACATAAGTTGCCCAAATAATGAGTAAAACAGAGTACGTTTAAAATGTCATTAATCAAAGGTGCAAAACCAGTCCATGACCATAACAAGTATGTGTTTTCTGCCAAATGACAAGTAGTCATAATCCCAGTTATGAAACTAGAACATACAGGTAGCTGTAGTGCACACAACACACAACTAACACATGCAACCGTCACATCCCAGTGCCAATATCCTGTCCATAAGAAATCCAGATAGACTGTAGATGTTGCTAATATTCCGCTTTACAACAACACCATGTTAAATGTATGACCTGCTCACCCCCAAGTAGCCTGTTCCTGTGCTGTACTCAGAAAGACATCAGAGATGTTGGAGTTAGCCCTCCCTATAGTCCTGGCAAATTCCAACATTCTCACTGAGATCCTACAGCCTGCTTTGGCAGCACAGGAACTGGTGCTTAGTTCAACAAGGTATTTGCTTGATAAAGGTGGCTTGGAGCAAACCCACTTCTGCCCCAGGTGGCTCACTGGTACAGGACAGCTGCAGTGGATCCTACTTTTCTCTTCCGCCCATAGCTCACAAGAAAGCTTGATGGTGCAGCCCTTATTATTATTATTATTATTAAAAACTCTTGTAGAGCGCGGAGTCACCCGAAGGTATCCCAGCGCTAAGAACCCTACCCTAACCCTGACAAGGGGGGCCAGAAGGAGGGGGGGTGAGGGATAGGACGGGGATACAGTGGTTCGGATGGGAAGGGATCATTGGGGAAAAAGATAAGTTTTCAACCGCTTCCTGAAGCGAAGGTAGTGTGGTTCAGTTCTCAGGTCGCGGGGGAGTGCATTCCAGAGGCTTGCGGTATGGACTGTGAACCGCCTTCCACCTGTGCGTGCCTTCCTGATTCTAGGGGCGCTGATGAAATTCTCCGTGTCCGATCTGAGGGATCTGCAGGATTTATAGGGTTTGATATCTTGCACCAAGCAGAGTGTGGGCTTTTCCCACTGCCCATGTGACAGGGAGTCTAAAAAAAATTTGGAGGCGGTAGGCAAGAAGATTTTCTCTGCTGGTACTTCAGCCCAATTTTTCCTAAATGCCACATGTCTGCTGGCTAGGTAGACCGACGCCTTGTGGGAAATGGCGAACATGATGGCACCAATCCAAATTGACCCTGTAAAGAGGTAGTGAGGGATAGCCAGTAATCCTCAAAGTAGATATTCAGGGCAGACCTGGACACAGTTGACCCAGTGGCCAAGACTATCAACTTGTATGTAGCCCTGAGAATGCGCATATGACTGAGTCTTCTCTGGTGAGATGCAGACAAGTCTAATGGATATGCCATTTAATGACGCTCTTCTGTTTGGAGATTAAGCTTACTCAACCCTGAAGAGATTCAAGTCAGTAAGGGCTACTGCAGTCATTAGGTCTCGCTTCGCCAACCTGACCATTCAGTTCAGGAAGTTTCTGGGCTTTTCAAAGTGCTCTTGCCTTTTGTTAGTGTCAACCTTCCCAGCTGGTCCAGTAACTTCACTAATCTGTGAGGCAGTACAGGTGCAGAGGCAAAAGAAAAGTCAGACAACTGGCGCTCTCACACCTCCGCATTCTCTCCTGCACCATCTGGAAGCCTGCTTTTGTTTTCCCTTTACGGGAACACACGTGGCCAGTTGGAAGGAGCTTGTCTTCTTCCTAACGGCCTAGTACGCCATTACATCAGACTAGTGGATCTTGCAGATCACAGAAAATGGGTATGTCCTTCCCTTTCAACAGTCACCTCCCAAATTTCACTCTCCCCAGTCCTTCTAGTCATAGGGTCACCTTTGAATCCTGCAGCAGGAGATGGCAGCATTGTTGCATAAAGGAGCAATGGAGTTGGTCCTAGAGGAGGGTATTGGGCAGGGATGCCACTTCCAGTACTTCCTGGTTTCCAAGAAGGGCAGCGGTCCGCTTCCAATCTTGAACCCCAGGGTCTCGAACTTTTACATTCACAAGGAAAGGTTCAAGATGCTGCCTCTGGATCAGGTGATTTTAGTGCAGTAATTGGAAGAGTGGATGGTGTCCTTCGACTTTCGGGACACACATTTTTACATATCGATCCTGCAGTAGGACAGGAGGTATGGTGACTGAGGTTCACTGTCTTCTCTGGGGAGGTGCAAGTGAGTCTAATGGACAGAGATAGGGTCAACCCACTCAATTTGCAGTCCTCCTATTGGGACTTATATCGGCATCTGGTGATTTCATGAAAGTAATTGCAGTGGTTGTGGCACATCTGCACAGGTAAGGTAGATCAGTGTTCCTGTACCTTGCTGATTGGCTGGTCCTGGTGGACTTGCTGTATATGGTGTCAGACAACTTGAAAGCCACAGCATCCCTGCAGTTTAGCCTGGGCTTTACCATTAACCTGCTCACATCTCACCTAGAGGCCTGCCATCACTTTTTGTTCAGAGGGGCAGTAATAGTCTTCTCTCTTCCTCAAAAGATCCTCTGCATTAAAATCAGTTATGCCATTGCTAAGAACGAACCACCAGAGGGAATCCCTTTCATACCACCTTAGTGAAGGCTTCCAAATTGGCATTATTCAGGGAGGTTCTCATGGGGGAGATTTGTCGCTTGACAATATGGCATTTCTTTCATACTTTTATAAAGCACTGTTGCTTGGATTGGGAAGTGAGAAGGGGTGGCTATTTTGCTAATTCCGTGCTGCAAGACTTCTTTGTCCACTCCTTCAGACCCACCACCTGGGAGGGCTACTGCTATAGAATATATTCAAATGTTTGGGACCTTGGTGAGGGTCTCAAGGCGGCGCTGAGGGGTGAGGGTTGGGGAGGGGGGGCTAGGTCTGCGGTTCAGTTGAAGAACCATCTCTGGAGGTCCTTCCTGAATTGCGGCAGCGATGGTGATTGCCTGAGGTGCAGCGGTAGGGAGTTACAGGTCTTCGCAGCGAGGTGGGAAAAGGATCTTCCACCAGCCGAGGTATTGTGGATCCTTGTGACATGGGCCTGGACCGGTTGGTCATAGCGGAAATGTCTAGTGGGAATGTATAAGGAGAGGCAGTGTTTGAGATATGCCGGTCCGGTGTTGTGGAGGGCTTGGAAGGCGTGCGTGAGAAGCTTGAAGGTGATTCTCTTGTTGACAGGTAGCCAGTGAAGGTTTCTCAGGTGGCCTGTGAAGTGGTTGCGGTGTGGGATGTTCAAGAAGAGTCTTGTGGAAGGGTTCTGGACAGTCTGCAGTTTTTTGGGAAGTTTCTGGGTGGTGCCGGCATAGAGTCCGTTGCCGTAGTTAAGCCTGCTGCTGACTAACGCATGGGTGACAGTTTTCCTTTACTCGGTAGGGATCCACTAGAAGATCTTACGAAGGAGACTGAGCTTGTGGAAGCAGGAGGAAGAGATGGCGTTGATTTGGCGGTTCATTGAGAGGGAGGAATCCAGCATTATGCTGAGGTTTCATGCGCGGTCCTTTGTAGTGGGGGGATTCCGAGCACTGTGAGCCACCAAGAGTCATCCCAGGTAGAGGAGGAGGAGCCTAGTATGATGACTTCGGTCTTGGCTTAGTTAAGCTTGAGGCATCTGGCCTTCATCCATGTGGCGACTGCCTTCATCTCGTCGCCAAAGTTGCGCTTGGCGGCTGTGGGTTAGTCTGTGGGTTCGTCTGTGGGTGAGAGAATCAGATCAGTGCTGTTGGCGTAGGAGACCATGTTGAGTCCACAGCTTCTGATGATGGCTGCAAGCGGGGCCATGTAGATGATCCATTTTAGGGCTTTGTCGCGAATGTTGGCATTGTGGAGTCTAGAGTAGAGAGCGTGGTGGGAGATGGTGTCAAAGGTGGCTGAGAGGTCCAAGAGAATGAGGGCTGCGTTCTGTAGTAGGGGATCTCTGTGTATAGTCATAATCTTGTGAATAGTCCCGCCCATGTGCCTGGACCCCGGAGCAGTCGAAATAGTCTCATAAGTTGTCTTCTTCTGCAGTCCTACATAGACACTTAAGAGAAAATCAAAGACAAATAATGCGCCTAAAACTACAAGGCTACATTGGCCAGCACTTCCTCTTGAAGTGAAAAGGATAGCCAAATAATATTAAATTTAACACACTTTGTTAAGTTTCACCCTCAGAGAAACTCCCCTTCACAAAAATCCTTTGTAATAATAGAGAGGAAGGGTTGGACAGACAAGCCCCATAGGCTGCCATTATGTGTCTGGAAAAGGGATACCGTGCCTTTAAGGAACTCTCCAGAGACCCTCTGTATCCCAGGATGCACAGCCAAAGGCCTTTTACTTTCAGTTCTTTTTTCCGGCTCCTGCTAGCAGGACCCTGGAACATTGAGGTCTACCTTTTTGGGTATATCTTCAATTTTTGGAGCTTTTCCAGTGATTTGAGTGTTTCACTCGACGTCTGGGGTCTTCCTCTTCCAGTTGCTGCGTTTTTTAGGTTTAAAGCATTTTTTATTAAGTCAAAAGAAACATGGGGTAGGGGAATAGGAGGTTAAGGTTACATACAGTATAGTGAGAAAGAAGCGTGTCGCAGGAGCGTTGGCCAAAAGTAGTTCGGTGGTCCAGAAGGAAAATACAACAAATGTAAGGCAATTAGGCAGGTTGTGTAACCCTCTCGTGCACCCCAACACCCCACCCAAAGCCGAGCGCGAGTAGCCATCAGCGATCCAACAAGGCGCAACCCAGTCCCTCCGAGCCCCCCACCCACAATAAAGGAAACAACACCCCAACTCCCCCGTCCAATGGCCCTGTATTAGGATAACCCGCCCCAAACAGCCCACACCCCAACCCCTAAGATCTTATCCACTGTGCATTCTAATCCACCGGGGTCTCCGGTGGCGTCAGCCTAAGAAGACGAAGGTACCTCGGGCAGGTGAGTTCCCGAAATTCTGTGGACAGTAGTGCTAGGAAGGGTTGCCATAGCTCCTCGAATTGATCCACATTCCCAGCCACTGTAAGCGACATCTTCTCCATACCCAACACCTGCCAGAGTCTATGCAACCAACCAGTAATGGAGGGGACAGTGGCGGTGCGCCAGTGGACAAGAATATTCTGGACCGCTGAGCCTAGTGCAATAGCAATCTGTCTACCCCTGCGGGACCTCAACGGGTACATTAGATCATTGGGAAGGCCTAACAGAACATACGCTGGGAAGCGCGGCAGCTCAATCTCAAAGTGCCTATCTACCTCATCCAAGACCTCCTTCCAGTAAGCAGTCAGCACCGGGCAAGCCCAAAGAATGTGTGAGAGGGTACCCTCCTGTCCGCAACCCCGCCAGCACCCCTTGTCAGTGTGTTTATGCATTTCATATAGCCTCTCCGGGGTGTAATACCAATAAGTAGACACCTTAGTGAAGGTCTCCGTAAGTCCAGTGTGGTATGCAGAGTGCCTCGCCCGATATGCAATTCTGTCCCACTCCTTATGGCTAAGTGTCCTGCCCAATTCTCTGTGCCAGCGCTCCCTCCCCGGGTTATGATAGTGGAACGTTGGGGGCTGAAGGAATTTATACAAGTCGGTAATTAGCTTGGCGTCCGAGGTCCGGGTCACCAACCACCGCTCATATGGTGTGATTTGGCGAGCTGCGGTGTCGCGCACCTGGGGTTGGAGAGCCCAGTGTCGGACCTGCATATAGCGCAGTCTGTCCATCTCCGTCAGGCCGAATTCCTGTCGAAGTTGTTGGAAAGGAATCACACCTTCCGGCCCGTAGATCTGGAAAAGCGCCCTACAGCCCGCGCTCACCCAATGGGAAAAGGCTCCCGGCTCCAGGCCTGGGGCAAAGTCCGGGTTACCCACTATGGGCGTGAACGGCGAGGGGAAGGTGGTCAGTTCACGAGCCTCGCAAACCGCATCCCACACCCGCAGGGGGACCCGCGTAACAAAAGAGGCGTAAAGATTAGCAGGGCGATGCGCGCGGCGCAAGAACGGAACCTCCTGGATAGTGCGGCCCGCCACCGCCTGGTCCTGGTTGCTGCGTTTTTTGACCAGTTTTGCCACCTCTATATTGTCGAAAAATGCCAGCTTTATTCGACAAGTGTCCTGAGTGTGGTAGGAAGAAGGCTAAATCTGACCCCCACAGAGTATGCATACTCTGTCTCCCTTCCACCCATGTCCCTGACTCCTGTGATATCTGTCACTCTTTCTCCAGGAGGACCCTGCGTGACAGGGAGAAGATTTGTCTCCAAGGCCTGGAACAGAGGTGGGACTTCTGGTCATGGAGGGACTCTGTCATCATCCTCTGCCCGTGCTTCGGCCTCTTGGGGGCTCCCCAGTCAAGAAAAGGCCCAGAAACGGCACCGGTCCCGGTCGACGTCGATGGCTTCTGCGTCGAGAGGTATGACTACCATCTGTTCCCCGTCGACCCAGGGCTTTGGGTTGAAGCGCCGTCGATATTCGGCGTCGAGGGGTAGGACGTCGAGACCTCGGACGAGGTCAACGTCGAGGACTTTACCGGCGTCGACACACCATCGACGTCGTGATGAGTCCCGAAGAAGCAGGCGCTCGCCGTCGAGGTGACACTGCCGTTCGCCATCAACGTCGACGAGACGTTCGATGTCGAGGAGTTCGTTGACGTCAAGAAGATCGACGTCGAGAAGAGCGGCGTTAAAGAGGTCGACGTCGAGGAAGGATAAGTCGACGTCCAAGAGGAAGTCAAGGCCCAGGACAGTGTCTAGTGTCTCTGTGGTGATCGTATCATCATCATCGGCGCGGCGGCACCGGCGCTTGTCCTCGGAGAGGTCTGCCTCCAGAGCATCCTCCCCGAGGCCTGCCCGTAAGAAGAGGAGAGTTTTTAGGTCACCGCACTCGGATTATTCCCGGACCTATTCGCCCTCAAGGCCCAGGACGCCTACGCCTCCTGCTCTTCCGCAACAGATTCCTCCACCGCCTCCTCCTCCTCCTCCTCTTCCTCCGCCACCGCCTCCTCCTCCTCCACCACCGCCTCGGCCTCCACAGCCTTTGGTTCCGGCTCAGCCTCTTCCGTTGCCGCAACCTCCTGTGCCGGTAGTTCCGGCAAGGCCCAGAAACCGAGGTCAAGGTCCAGAGGGATGCATCGCTCTCGCAGTGAGTGTAGATCTTCACTGAGGTCTCGTCATCATTGAAGGAGGGACAGGTCACCGTTCAGATACACGGACTCGTCTAGTGACAGGAGATACTCTCCCACTTTATCGGACTTTACGAGAGTGTCGCCAGTGGATGACATTGTGACTTTCCAGGATGTGCTGCTGAGGGGGGCAGCGAAGCTAGAGATCACACTGACGGTACCCACTCCTTCAACCTTTGTGATCTTTGAAACATTGCAGCGCAGGCATCTCTCTCGCCCTTTGCTGCCTTTGGTACCAGGACTGGAGGAACCGACCATGTAGCTGTTTCTGACACCGGCCACGGTGAAGCGGCACCATCACGGCTTCAGAAGAAATGCAGGCCCCCGGACTCGGATCCGGCGTTTTTAACATCAGACCCGGTAGCAGATTCTGTTGTTGTGACAGCGGCCAAGAAGCAGCATTCTACGGCCCCTTCCTCTACGGTCCCTCCTATACTCAAGGTTCTTTCTGGTACGCAAAAAGGACAATAACGAGTTCAGGCCCATTCTGGATTTGCAACAAGCAAACAAATGAATTTGCAGAGAGAAATTTAGCATGCTGTCCTTGCACCAGAGTTATCCTCCGCTGCAAAGAGGAGACTGGCTTTGCGCAATAGACCTGCAGGATGCGTACTTCCATGTGCCCATTGCACGGAAACACCGGAAGTTCCTGCGCTTCCTGGTAAGCACCAATCACTATCAATACACCGTACTACAGTTTGGACGGAAGTCTGCACACAGGACTTTTTCAAAATGCATGGCAGTGGTGGCAGCACACCTGAGAAAGAACAAGGTGTTTGTCTATCCGTACCTGGACGACTGGTTGATCAAAGCCTCCACCTTCCAGGAAGCGCAATTGCACTTCAACAGGACGGCCGTTCTGTTGAACCATCTGGGTTTGCACATCAACATGTCCAAGTCCGTCCCGACTCCTGTTCAGTGCCTGCAGTACTTGGGAGCCTCCATCAATACTCTGAGCAAGCGTGTGTCCTTCGGAGGAGCGACGCTTATCGATCCTTCGGAAGGGTCAGGCTCTCATGTCCGTTCCATCAACGACAGTGAGGACGGTGTCTTCTCTTCTGGGGTCGATCGCATCTTGCATCTTCCTCACACCACATGCACGCCTCCACATGAGACCGTTGCAGGAATGTCTGGAGGGTCAATGGGACCAGAAACGAGGGAGCTGGGACGACAGGATCCAACTGTCTCTACATGCTCAACAGTCCCTGAGATGGTGGTGTTCAGCAGAGAATCTCCTGAAGGGGGTTCCGTTCCACAAGGACATTCCCACACAGACTATTGTGACGGATGCTTCTCTCCACGGCTGGGGAGCGCATTCAGACCATCTACAGATCCAAGGAACGTGATCCCAGGCGGAATCCACGTATCACATCAATTTTCTGGAACTCAGAGCTGTTCATTTGGCGCTGAAAGCCTTTCATCCGTCCTTCCAGACCAACTCCCTGCTTGTACAGATGGACAATACGAACACAATGTGTTACCTCCACAAGCAGGGGGGCTCGAGATCGCTCACACTGTCCCAAGCAGCGCAGGCGATCTAGCACTGGCTGCTAGCCAGAGGACTGACGATAATGGCTACCCATCTACCAGGTGTGCAGAATGCTCAGGCGGATGCACTCAGCAGGCTGGTCCAGGAAAACCATAAGTGGGTCCTAAACGACGAGGTGCTAGGAAACATCTTCGAAAGATGGGGCATTCCAAAAATAGATCTGTTCGCACCGAAAACAGAAAATGCTGAGATTTCACCTCCAGGTTTACCAACCGGGGACTCTGGGGAATGCGCTGTGGATCAGCTGGTCGAACAACTTTCTGTACGCTTTTCCACCCATTCCCCTGTGTTAGATTCCAGCTCAGAAAGCCCACGACACTGCAGGAACGACGTATGGCCCAATCCGCTACCCCTGCCCATATGCCGCTCACCGGATAGCACACAATGAGAAAGCAGATGAACACCGGGAGAGGGTGGGAGAGGGAGAAAAGGAAAACAAGGAAGAGAGACAAGGGAACCACTTCTACTTCTGTTGGACCCTCCACGTGTCTGCACCTACGAAACAAGGCACAACATTACCACTCTGTACTGACATACATCAAACCCCTCCCACCTTTAACCATGACCATGCCATACCCATTTACAACACCAATGACTTCCTTACCAGCGCGGTATGCAGAGGATATCCTGTGGGGGGCCGTGGTCCTTTCGTACAGCAAAGCCTTGCTCTCTGTTTAAATCCAGAACGTAGAAACCAACAAAAAGCCCAACCCTTCACTAGGGAATCGCTAGGGGGAAAAAGTCAAGTAATGACAGAAAAAAAAAACTAATTCAGGTAACTGGATACATGTATCTCGAAAACAGGAAAATAGAGAAAAGAAACACGAGCATAGGGGAGCGGAGTACCAAAGCACCTTCTCTTCTCCGTTCTGAATCCACAGACGCCGAAAGCGCCCAAATCGGCACAACGATGATGATTGACTACAAAAGATGCGGAAGCTGGACACGCTGTTCAAACGCACAGCCGTGCGTTAATCCGGTAGATTACGAAGCGTCTCTCAAGCCCCGAAAAGTTGCAATCCTCTATTTCATGAATCCCAAATGAGGGTACTGGAGCCCCAGAACCCCCAACAATGACTAGGCTCTGGCCCAGAAGTGAACAAAGTCCCTAACAATTCACACGGGGAAATGCAGGTATCCAGTAGGGTCCACGAGAAAAGAAAGGGAGGAAGGGAGGAAAAAACGAGGCAAAAAGGCACGGGGCAAGGAGCAGGGGAAGGAATAATCAAGAGTGCTTATGAGCCCAAAAGCAAAAAAATATCCAAAACCAAACTGGAAAACACCCAAGACCTGGAACCCAAACCTAGAAAAGATACCAAGCAAAAAGGAAGGGGCGTACACAGCTTAAACCCCCAATCAGGTAAGTCATGTGATGGATAGTGCATGGTGCATGGTCATAGAAAGGGGACTGGACACGAATCCTAACACCCTGATTCCGGCAGTACTCATCAAGCTGTCTCAATCCAGAGCACGAATGATCCTCATTGCTCCGGAGTGGCCTCGACAGTGGTTGTTCACGGACCTGCTCCACTGGTCTCTCCAACCCAATCTGCGGCCATGTCGGCCGGACCTTCTCACGAAGTTCGGGGGGCAGATGGTGCACCCCAACCTCTCATCGTTGAGTTTGGCGGCATGGCTCCTGAGATAGTACAGTATGGACACTTGAACTTGCCTGACAATTGCATGGAAATACTCAAGGAGGCTAAGAGACCTTCCACAAGGACTTCCTATGCCTACAAGTGGAAGAGGTTCTGCATCTGGTGCACGTCCAAGAACGCTGATCCTACGTCCTGGAAGGGGCGTACACAGCTTAAACCCCCAATCAGGTAAGTCATTTGATGGATAGTGCATGGTGCATGGTCATAGAAAGGGGACTGGACACGAATCCTAACACCCTGATTCCGGCAGTACTCATCAAGCTGTCTCAATCCAGAGCACGAATGATCCTCATTGCTCCGGAGTGGCCTCGACAGTGGTTGTTCACGGACCTGCTCCACTGGTCTCTCCAACCCAATTTGCGGCCATGTCGGCCGGACCTTCTCACGAAGTTCGGGGGGCAGATGGTGCACCCCAACCTCTCATCGTTGAGTTTGGCGGCATGGCTCCTGAGATAGTACAGTATGGACACTTGAACTTGCCTGACAATTGCATGGAAATACTCAAGGAGGCTAAGAGACCTTCCACAAGGACTTCCTATGCCTACAAGTGGAAGAGGTTCTGCATCTGGTGCATGTCCAAGAACGCTGATCCTACGTCCTGCAAAGGAGATGTCATTCTTCCATACCTCTTGCATTTGGCTCAATCTGGCCTTAATTTCTTTTCTATTAAGGTTCACCTCACAGCATTAACTGCGTATAGGAAATGCCCTCCACAAACCTCCTTCTTCCAGATTCATCTAATTAAAGATTTTTTGTAAGGATTGAAGAAAGTATTTCCCCCTGTTTGGCGTCTTTTGCCTTCATGGGAGCTGAATGTGGTGCTGTCAAGGTTGATGAAGGAGCCTTTTGAACCTATTCATAAGGCTTCTCTGTAGCATTTATCCTAAAAGGCGGCCTTCCTTGTGGCTATAACATCGGCCCGCAGGGTGAGTGAGATTCAGGCTCTGTGTTGTCAAGAGCCCTATATAGTGTTTCATGCTTCCAAAGCTGTCATGAGGACTCACCCTAAGTTCCTTCCAAAAGTAATTTTTGATTTCCATGTTAATCACACAACAACTTTACCTACGTTTTTCCAACATCCTTCCTCTCCAGCGGAGAGGTCACTTAATTCTCTGGATGTAAGAAGGGTGTTGAAATTCTACTTGGATAAAACCAAGGACATTCGGAGGTCAGACCAATTAGTTGTGAATTATGGTTCGGTCAGGACTGGTCTTGCCACCTCTAAACAGTCCATCTCTCGATGGATTGTGTCCTGTATTCAGCTATGTTACCAAAGGCTAATAAGACCTTAGGGGGTAAGCCTAAGGCTCATTCCACCAGGGGCAAAGCAGCTACAATGGCTTTACTGCGTAATGTTCCCATTGCAGATATCTGTAGGGCTGCCACTTGGAAGTCGGTCCACACCTTTGCCAAGCACTACTGCCTGGACTCTGATGCCAGGGCAGACGCTCAGGTTGGGCAGGCTTCATTGAGAAATCTGTTTGCACAGTAGTGGTTTTGTCTGTTTCATCCACCGCTGGTTAGTTTATTGGGATGGGCTTGCCATTCTATTCACAAGATTATGACTATACACAGAGATCCCCTACTACAGAAGGAGTAGTTTCTTACCTGTAACTCCAGTTCTGTAGTAGGGGTATCTCTGTTATAGTCATAAGCGCCCGCCCTCCTCCCTTCTGGATGAAAAGATAATGTACTGTATGCTACAGGCCTGGCTTTATACACCTTCAAAAAGAACTGAAAGTAAAAGGCCTTTGGCTGAGCATCCTGGGATACAGAGTGTCTCTGGAGAGTTCCTTAAAGGCACGGTATCCCTTTTCCAGACACAGAATGGTAGCCTATTGGGCTTGTCTGTCCAACCCTTCCTCTCTGTCATTACAAAGGATTTTTGTGAAGGGGAGTTTCTCTGAGTGTGAAACTTAACAAAGTGTGTTAAATTTAATATTATTTGGCTATCCTTTTCACTTCAAGATGAAGTGCTGGCCAATGTAGCCTTGTAGTTTTAGGCTGCATTATTTCTTTGATTTTCTCTTAAGTGTCTATGCAGGACTGCAGAAGAAGACAACTTAAGAGACTATTTTGATTGCTCCGGTGTCCACGCACATGGGCGGGACTATTCACAAGACTATGACTATAACAGAGATACCCCTACTACAGAACTGGAGTTACAGGTAAGAAACTACTCCGTCTTGCCTATGTCGAAGAGGGCCCGGAAGTCGTCTGTGGCGGTGAGGAGAGTTGGCTCGTTACCGCATACTCTTTCCTCAATACACTACACTTGACCGCAATTGAACCACTTGATGCCGGCTAGACGCCACTCGGTCTTTCACAGCCCCAGTTCTCTTCAACCGCTGAGGTCTTTGTCTAAGAGCATGTGAGAAGATTGCCTGCACACCGTTCCAGTTCTGCCCATAGTGTATTGCCAAGTAACCCTGGGTCAACCACCATGAGGTCTGTATCCTCTGTCTCTCCGCAGATCATGAGTCAGGGCCGGCTCTAGGCATGTGCAAGCTGTGCACCTGCACAGGGCCACCAAACCCCAGGGGCCACCACGCCAATATATATGCTTAATATATTAATCCTCTGAGGATGGATACATATTTGCGTGGCGGCCCCTGTCAGGGATTTGGTGGCCTCCAGCTCTGTTCCACTTCTAAACTCCCTGACCCCCTCCCCTCTTTACTGGCCTGCGCGCTCCGCCCCGCCCGGACCCCCTCTTCCGGGCCCCCTACCTACGCTCCCTGCCCAGGACCACCATGAGCCTAGAGCCGGCCCTGCATGAGTAGTCAACTTGCAACTTCTTCCTTGGCTTCCAGTGCAAGAAGACTGAGGTACTGGAGGGAAAGGTGCTGGGCACAACTGAAAATACTTTGTGGGTTGTTATCCAATACCCCAGACAACTTTGGCGCCCTAGAGGATTGTATTGCGATCCTGTTAGAGGTTCGTAGACCTAGAACTTGTCCATCGTACGCAGCCAAGAAGGAAAGATTTGTCCACCACTGCATCTCCAAGCAATTACACCCTTTCACCGTATAGGTGCACAACATAATTTCCTACCTTTTGCATCTACATAAGCAGGTCTAGCATCTACCTTTATAGACCACCATTTAGCCGCTGTAGCTGCATACAGGCAGAATAGGGGGCTCTGATTCCTTTTTAGGATGCTTCTAGTCAAAGCGTTCATGGAGGGTCTCAAGACAGTGAGACCCTCAGAGACAGTGGTTCTCACAAGACACCTTCACCTCTCAAAAGGCTTTTGAGCCTCTTCTCTTTCTCTCATGTAGTTTACAGTTCTTTTCCTGGAAGATGGGCTTTCCTGAAGCTATAACTTTTCACAGGCACTTCACTGAGTTACTAACAGCTCTTACTATTCAAGAAACATTAATTCAGGTACACAAGGACAGAGTAGTCCTTAGAGTCAATCCCATGTTCGTATCTCTAAGGTAGTTGCACCTTTTCAAGGCAATCAGAGTATTGAGCTTCCCATTTTCTTTTCACAACCTGTTTCTGTTCACCGTAGAGCAATACACACTTCAAATATTTAAAGGGACGTTCATGTACTATATTAATTGGACTAAGCCTTTTCATAAGACTAACCAACTTTTTGTTGCTTTTGCTAAACCCCTACATAGGTCACCCTATCTCCAGAGCAGGTCTACAAGTAGATTTATCAAATGCACTCAAACACCTAGGCTAAATGGGTGTTCCCCATACCTCCTAGGGTACACTTTACATGTAAAAAGGGAGTAACCAGGGGTTTCTTAGGAACATCCAGCTAACTTATCTCTGCAAAGCAGCTACTTGGTCAGCACCACACATGTTCACAACATGTTCACAAAGCAGAACTGTGTGGATATTCTAGATTATCAACAAGCTATGGTTGGCTAAATTTTATTAAGGACTTTGCTTGAAACATCTGCATCATCTGCCCGCTAACCCCCACTGGAAAGAAACTGCTTTACAGTTGATGCAAAACATAAATTTACAACCATACATGCTACGAACAGGAATGTTACCATGTAAGCATCTGTTCGTAGCGTGTAGTGCTGTAGATTCATATGCACCCACATTCTCCTATGAAGCTAGCAGTGATAGCACGTTTTTAATTAAGTACACATTAAATACAACTCCACTCAAAGCTCACAGCCTCTTGGGATGGTGGATGTCTTCAAGCTCTGCTTTGGCTTCTGAGTCTTTAAAATACCTCTTCAAGGAATGCCAGTCCACATCAGCAGGGTTGGAAAGACATGATTGTTCACTGTCATTAGAGGTTGCATATAAAGATGCCTATAAGATAACTTGTGTTTTTTTGTATATGGTATTGAGTAAATCTAAAATACATTAGGATATAGCAAGTTATAAAAGTATTCTGTCACCATTTTGTGGAATGAGGCATTAAGTCCAAAGTCCAAAGTCTGTAAGCATTATATCTCTTCGGCAATAATGTATCTTAGGATTTCCCACACTAAAAACCACGTTGCCCTAAAATCAGCACACATCTGAAAGAAACAGGTTAGTATTAGATTCCTTACTTTAGATTTCCTTACCTTAGACTATCCCCAGGCGTCAGACTGGATCCGGAAAGTTTTGTGTAGCAGTACCCTTGCACATCGTTAGGCGTCGTCCGTGGCTCCGCGTCCGTCGTCGGGGTCGTGATGACGTCGTCGGAGTACTTAAACGCCGCCTTCGTGTGCTGATGTCAGTTCATCTTTTTTCCGCGCCGGCAAGCGCAGATCCGGAAAAAGCAGTACTCTAAGTCATTTTTTTTTCCGATCCTTTTTATCACTTTTCGAGTCTTTACGGCTCTCGGTGCCGGTAGGGATGCCTGGGTTCAAGCCCTGTACCGACTGCAACCGACTGATGTCGGTTACCGCTCCCCACCGCCGGTGCCTCTATTGCCTTGGGGCCGACCACGACGACAAGTCGTGCCCCAACTTCCGGGCCCTGATGTCGAAGGCTAGGCGGGAGCAGTCCCGTAAGCGGCTCGAGATCCGGCAGTCGGCCCGTGCCGCTCAAGGTCCAGGAGGGGGTCCAGGGATCGGTCGCGGGGCCACAGTCGTCGAAGCTCGGCGAGTCATCACCATTCATCGGGCTCCAAGTCCTCAGGTAAGAGGCACAAGAAGTCGAAGAGGCGACATCGCTCTTCCGACTCCCCCCGACGCTCGCGCGATGCGGCCGGGGCTTCGGGTGACACCACCCACCCGGCTCTGCCGCAGGCGTGGCGGCCTGGTCCATACCCACCGGTCCCTGGGCCGAACGCGACGCCGGAGGAGATCGATGCCTTCCTCATGGCCATGAGGTTGCTCTCTCCTCCGTCTGGTTCCGCAGCGCCTTCGGGCCCCGCGGTCCCGGCTGGGAGATCAGGCACAAATATGGTGACAATCACATAGAGATGCTGCAACATGCACCTCCAGACAACAAATGGCATCGGATTTCACGCGAAACGGGTGCTTCTGCCCCGGCGCTGTCGAGTGCTTCGGGCCGTTGGCGACTTTGGTCCCGGCACCGCAGGGCCTCGCTGGATCCGGGTCGCCGCTGGTCAACCTTACGACCCCGCCGGCGTCGGCCCCTATGGTGTCGCCCCCGGCGCCGTCCCTGGTTCTTCCCTCGGTCCGGATCCGGCGTCGGACCGACGTCGCTCGACGCCGCATTCGATGCCGGCAGAATAGCAATTCTTCTATGATACGGCTCCATCCTTTGCACCTGATTTTCAGGAGATGGAGGGCGAGGGTGACTGAGAGGGGTCTGAGGACCCTCTGACATGGGCGTGTCAGTCATTTCAGGACTGGACAGACGAGCTAGGGGAAGCCAGTGGTCTCGACACTTCACCTGACACTGGCTTTGTCTCCCCTCCTACCGTGGCTACGGAGGAGGGGGCTGCTTATAATGTGGTGCTGATGAGGGTGGCCAAGGCCTTGGCTCTTGAGCTCCCCGTCGAGACTGTGAGGTCTAACATCCTCACTGAGGTCATTAAACCGCAGGCAGGCTCTCCGGAGCCTCTACTGCCGTTTAATGAGGCTCTCACGTACGTCCTGTTGGGAACCTGGTCCAGGCCCGCTACAGTTTCCCCTGTAGATAGGAACGACGCCAGGCGCAGGGCGACCCTAGTTTTCTGTCCACCCACCCCACCCCGAGAGCCTGGTTAATCAGGCCTCTACTTTCCAGTCCGCATTCCGACTGCACCTCCAGTTCGGGAATCCAAAAGGTATGAACAGTTTGGCAAGAAACTGTTCTCCTCCCTCAGTTTGGGGTTGCAGTCAGTCAACACTGCTTGCCTTTTGGGCCGTTACACCCACTCTCTGTGGGATACAGTTGTGGCCGTGCTGCCGGAGTGCCCGGAGGGGGCCCGGGCAAAGCTCTCTCAAGCCCTTGCGGAGTGACGAGACGCAGCGCGGTATTCCATTCGATGTGGGCTGGATACCACGGACTCGCTGGGCAAGGCGATGTCAAAGACGGTGGCGGTTCGCCGCCACGCCTGGCTGAGGTCCGCCAACTTCTCAGCTGATGTCCAGAACACCCTCATAGACATGCCGTTTGATGGCAGCCACCTCTTTGGTGGCAAGGCAGATCATGCGCTTGAACGCTTCAAGGACTCCAGGGCTATGGCCAAGTCCTTGGGCCTGTCAGGCCAGCGTCAGCCATTTTCTGCCTTTCACTCCTTTCGTGGCCAAGGAAGAGGCTTCCCTTCACGTCCTGCCAGCCACGGCCCGCAGTCTAACATCCAGTGCGGTGGCGGACGTGGTAACCGCTGTGGCGGTGCCAGGGGCAACGGCGAGGCCAGCCCACATCCACCCCCGCAGCATCTGCCTCAAAGCCCTCCTAATACCAGCTTTCAGGCCCATTTGACGCCAGTGGGAGGCAGGGTCCGCCATCACCTCCTCTACTGGCGCAACATCACTTCGGACAGGTGGGTGCTGCAAATCATCCAAAGGGGCTACTCCCTCCCCTTCGAGGCTACCCCTCCAGCCATGCCACCGCAGTACCACCACGTGTCGGGGGATCACTTGCAACTTCTGCAAGAGGAAGTATCGTCCCTCTTGGCCAAGGGGGCCATTGAGCGCGTTCCTGGGCCAGAAGTAGGGTGTGGCTGCTATTCCCACTACTTTCTGGTTCCCAAGAAGGGCAATGGGGGCCTACGCCCTACCTTGGACCTGTGGAACGTCAGTGGCTTTCTCCGGAAGGAGAAATTCAAGATGCTGACTTTGGCTCAGGTCTTAGCTGCCCTGGACCCCGTAGACTGGATGGTAGCGTTGGACTTGCAGGACGCTTATTTCCACATCCCTGTCCTGCCGGCCCACTGGCGTTACCTGCGGTTCATGGTAGGCCACGAGCACTTTCAGTTCACCGTGCTCCCCTTTGGCATTACCAGCGCTCCACGGGTGTTCACGAAAGTGATGGTGGTGGTCGCAGCTCATCTGCGCATATTAGGGGCGTCAGTCTTTCCCTATCTCAACGACTGGTTATTGAAGGCGGGCTTGCCCCATACAGTCGTCAGCCACCTCCAGACTACGGCCGACCTCCTGCACTTGCTGGGGTTTTCCTGCAATGTGCCGAAGTCAAACCCGTGTCCCTCTCAAAAGCTCCTCTACATCGGAGCGGTTCTGGATTCGGCGCACTTTCGGGTTTATCCTCCCGAACAGCGGGTTTGGGATATTCAGGCTCGGATTCCGATCTTTCAGCCTTTATCCCGGCTCTCGGTCAGGTTGACGCTGCGGTTTCTGGGGCTGATGGCCTCCTGCATCCTTCTGGTGCATCACACCAGGTGGTGGATGCAGGCTCTGCAGTGGGACCTGAAGTTTCAGTGGGCCCAGCATCAGGGCAACCTGTCCGACCATGTCCTGATCTCGGAGGGCACTGCGAGACAGTTGCAGTGGGGGCTCATGGACCGCGATTGGGTCAGCGGCAGATCCCTCTCCCTACCCCAACCGGAGCACGTAGTTGTGACTGATGCGTCCCTCCAGGTCTGGGGCGGCCACATGAGAGAGGCGGAGATCAGAGGCCCGGCTCCACATCAATATTCTGGAGCTGCCGGCGATCCTGCTTGCACTGAAGGCCTTCCTTCCCTCTGTCCGGGGAAGTGTGGTGCAGGTGTTCATGGCCAACACCACCGCCATGTGGTACTGCAACAAACAGGGTGGGGTGGGGTCGTGGACCCTTTGCCAGGAGGCTCTGCGCCTCTGGCAATGGCTGGAACACCAGGACGTCACTCTGTGGGTTCAACACCTGGCAGGTTCCCTGAACGCCAGGGCGGACAAACTCAGCATCGGTGCATGAATGATCACGAATGGCGTCTGAACTCGGCCGCGGCGCAAGGTCTCTTTCGGCAGTGGGGAGAGCCTTGGTTAGATCTATTCGCCACAGAAGAGAACGCGCAATGTCATCAGGTCCGTGCATTGGAATTTCCAAGGCGGCGCTCTGCGACGCTTTTCGTCGCAAGTGGAGTTGCGGACTGTTGTACGCCTTTCCGCCTATACCACTTCTGCCCAGAGTGCTGAAGAAGATCAGGCGCGACCGGGTCCAAGTCATCCTTGTGGCTCCGGACTGGGTACGAAGAAACTGGTATCCCGAGCTACTCAGCATGTCAGTCGATCCCCCGATTCGTCTGCCTCTTCAGGAGGACCTTCTGTCGCAGCAGCAGGGGACGGTCCTCCACCCGAACCTGTCCAGCCTCCACCTCCATGCGTGGAGATTGAGCGGCGGCAGTTGAGGCCATTTGACTTGCCTCCTGAAGTCTGTGATGTCATTCTGGCAGCCAGGCGTCCCTCCACAAAAACGGTATACGACTGCAGGTGGAACAGATTCGTGGCATGGTGCACAGCAAAGGCTGGGGATCCCCTTTCTGCCCCTCTTTCAGAGGTTCTCCTCTTTCTTCTTTCACTTGCCCAGCAGGGCTATGCTCTGGACACTATCAAAGGCTAACTCTCTGCCATTTCAGCCTTCTTAAGGCTTCCTGATCAACCTTCTCTTTTCAAGTCCCCTGTTGTAAATAGATTTTTGAAAGGCATCACTCACATGTTTCCTCCTGTTCCTTTCGTGATGCCTCAGTGGGACTTGAACCTTGTTCTAACTTATTTGATGTGCGCTCCCTTTCAGCCACTTCACAATTATCCTCTCCGTCTTCTGACTCTTAAGACTGCATAACTGGTGGTCATCACCTCTGCCAGGAGGGTGAGCGAGCTCCAGGCTCTTTCTTCTAAGCCTCCTTTCCTTTCTGTCCATCCGGACAAAGTTGTCCTTCTTTCCTGTCCAAGGTTGTTACAGCCTTCCACATCGTGCAGTCCATCACCTTGCCCACCTTCTTTCCCCCTCCGCATCCCTCAAAAGAGGAAGAGAGGCTCCACCGTCTGGACCCAAAACATGCGCTCTCATTTTATTTGAACCGCAAACGCCAGTTCCGGGTGGACGACCAGCTCTTTGTTGGTTACGTGGGCGCTAAGAAGGGACGGGCGGTGCACAAACAAACCATTTCTCAATGGGTCGTTTTGTGCATTAAGGTCTGTTATTCTCTGGCTAAGAAGGAGCCTCCGGTGCGGCTGCGTGCCCACTCCACTCGGGCCACGGCCGCTTCTAATGCCCTGGGTCGGGGAGTCCCCTTGCAAGACATCTATCAGGCAGCTACGTGGGCCTCGCTGCACACGTTCGCTAGACACTACTGCCTGGACAGCCAAGTCCAGAGAGATGGCTTCTTTGGCTGTTCCGTGCTCCAGGACTTTCTGGTGTGATCTTGGTTCGCAGACCCACCACCGGGGTTTTTATTGCTGGGGTATCTATTCTAAGGTAAGGAATCTAACACTAACCTGTTTCTTTCAGATGCACAATTTACTTACCTTCGGTAACTATATATCTGTAAGAAACAGTAGTTGGTGTTAGATTCCTTACCGCCCCACCCATCCTCCCCTTTCTGCGTACCGATATCTAGGGTTAAGGTCATTCCTTTGAGGGCCCTAGTTTCATGGCACCAATGTCGGTTTTTATCATGGCTCTGCGCTTCTGGCGCAGAAAAGCTATGTAGAAGAACTAACGTCAGCGCGCGAGGGCGGCGTCTAAGTACTCCGACGTCATCACAGCGCCAACGTTTCCGACGACGGACGCGGAGCCGCGGACGACACCTACCGACACGCAAGGGTACTGCTACGCAAACTTTCCGGATCCAGTCTGACGCCTGGGGATATTCTAAGGTAAGGAATCTAACACTAACTACTGTTTCTTACAGATATATCGTTACTGAAGGTAAGTAACTTGTGCATTAGGGAAAAAAGTCATGTAGTATTAACCTTACCTCTACCCTCCTCATTCTAGAACAGCAATCTGTAATCGCAAATTATCCCTCGAAGGTCTGTCATATGTGTTGTCAGCACTATCTCCCATTGCCAAGGTAAAAGAGTGAACCTTCTTGTTTCATCCGTGTTAGCGGTGTTTCATCTACCTCAGAATGACTCTGCTGTTTCACTCATTCTGGAGCTTGTTTGTCAAGATCTTGCAATACAAGCTCCATCTTTTCTCCGATATTACCAGGATGTTATTCCAAAGAACTCGGTAGATGAGTTCATTATTCTTAGAATGTGTGCACTGGTGGTTTCAACTGTACATAAAGAGGAGTTACCTTGACACTAACTGGAGTTCCTAAGCCAGGGACAAAAAAGCAACTGTATTAGAAAATACTTAAGCAACTATATATTAAAATGTTTTGTTGTGATGGAGGCATCAAAATTTGCATACCAAAACCCGGGAAAAAAGACTACATTTAGTGTATTTATAATATAAACAAAATACATTTTACATAAATACAAACATTTATTTGTATACAATTGATAATTCATTTAATTTGAAAATGGATTGTCCTTGCTGTATAATTAAGCAACCCTTTCATTTATTCATACATCCTCATTCATTCTTCATTATGGTTTTCATTATACAATATTTCAGTAATACATCTTCATTTTGACAAGTTCTTCTTCCTTTAATATGTTAACACTTGAATATTTAAATCTCACATAGAGAGTTCATACAATAGCATTATTTTTCAATTTGATTGGTTTTCCAACACTATAATTATTACATTAAACTTTTTTCAAACTTTAGAGGACTGTTAACATTAATCTTTCTTGTCCATCATGGCCTTGTGTTCCCATCTCCTAAAGGACAAGACATTTTTTAAATTAAATGAATTATAAATTGTATATAGATAGAAATGTATGTATTTATGTAAATGTTCTTTTTTTTAGTCATAAGTCATTATACTTTTATTCGACACATGTATCATAAAAAGTACAAACATGAAATACATACATAATATAAAAAACAGTTCATTGCATACATAATTACAAAACAATTCATTATTTTAAAAAAGACATCTAAGAGTTATGTGGAGAAATTGACTTGATAAGCGTTTTTAAAATCTTGGTCCTAATGATCCAGGCACATGATAAGAACTTTGCAACCCCACAAATAATAACCATAGAAGAGGTATCGGAAATAAGAATACGCAAAGCTGATTTGTAATCTCTAACCCCAAGAATTTTTAGCACTGGTTTTAACCATTTCTTCCTAGGTAAAATATATGCCTTACAGGCAAAGAAAAAGTGGCCCAATGATTCCTCGGGGTTAGTACACCCTGGACACATTCTATCGTCTTCCCTCCTATTGTTCCATCTAGATGTAAAAGTTCTGAGGGGCAATGTTCCATGTCTAAGTTTAAGGTATAGAGTCCTTTCCCGAGGAACCTGAATGAAGTCCAGAAACAATTCCAGTTTTAGGGTGCATTTATGGGTCAAAAAGGTCTCAGTCAGATGACCCCAGTTTGGGTTCTGTAGCGCCTTGGTCTCTATCCAATCCCAATATAATTTTTTCACCACTTGTTTTGGTGGAGGTGATTGGGATACCCAAGCGTCGCTTAAACCCACACTTGCTACAAGCTTTTTTAGTGCATTTAGCCATCTGGTTTTGCCTGAGTTATTTAATTTTAGTATTTCGTCTAGGGCAAGGGCATAGTTAGCTAATTCGGGGGTCCTCCTCAAACGAACCCAATATAAAAGGGGACGGAGTTGGAGGATATCCCGAATAGACTTTCTTCCCAGGTCTAAGAATAGAGGTTTCAGTGGGGTAGAGGATGGAAGCGACACCAAGTCCCTCATAACCTTGTTCTCTGATTGGACAAGGTCGTTGGTGTTCTCATTTCCCCACAGTTCCGATCCATAAACAGCTGAGGCAATTGCTTTCCCCTCGTAAACTGATAAGGCAGGGGCAACTGGCCTACTTACAGAGAGGCGTTGGTTTTTTAAAATAGTGCCGGAGACCCTTTTAAAATTTAAAAGCATTTTACATATATGGGGTTCCCATTTCAAATGGTTATTAATCCTAACACCAAGATAATCAAACTCATCGACCACCTCTAAAGGAGATCCATTCAAGGTAACGTGGATATTCCTATGTTTCCTCTTAGTGGTCATGACCATTAGCTTAGTTTTGGTCGTGTTTATTGTGAGTCCCCGTTCCTGACAAAAAACACTAAACTGATCAAGAAGAGTTTGGAGACCTGTGGGGGTTTTTGATAAGAGGAGGGTGTCGTCGGCGAAGAGGAGGGATGGTATTTTCTCCCCCGCCATTATGGGGGCATCGGCCGGTGTGTCTTGCAGATGCTTCACGACCCCATTTATAAAGAGGGAAAATAAAGTAGGGGCCATCACACACCCCTGCCGCACCCCTCTGTTGACCGGTATACTCTTCGTGAGTTGCCCCTGCACCCCCCAGCGTATCTTTGCATATGTACCCTCATGGAGTTTGATGATAAGGTTTAGTAGGTAAGATGGGAAACCCATATCCAGTAGGACATTCCAGAGTTTAACGCGGGGAATCACATCGAAAGCTGTTTTAAGGTCAATAAAAGCCAGGTACAGGCTCCCTCTGGCTATC
The DNA here is from genome assembly GCF_964263255.1 of Lissotriton vulgaris. Lineage (NCBI taxonomy): Eukaryota > Metazoa > Chordata > Amphibia > Caudata > Salamandridae > Lissotriton > Lissotriton vulgaris. The sequence goes on from NC_141687.1 coordinate 284,702,003, forward strand.
GACACTGTTTTCCAGAAAACTGCACAGAATCTGAAAACTTGGTCAATGGCCCCAACATTGTTTCTAAATCCGGCCTGAAAGTGGGACAGAATGTTTCCTTCCATAAGCCAACCCTCAATCCTATTTACGATTACCCTGCCAACTACTTTTTGGATAACGTCAATTAGACTAATTGGTCTGTAGTTGGCAGGGTCCTCTCGCTCACCCTTTTTAAATACGGTAACAACTTCAGCACCCTTCCATGAGTCCGGTACCTGCTGGCCTAAATGAATAAGGTTCAAAACATTTACAATAAAATCAGCCCAAACCAATGGGTTAGACATCAATAAATCACCCGGTATTCCATCCGGACCAGGTGCCTTACCCGGTTTTATTTTAAGGATTGCCTCTTGTACCTCACGGGGCGAAAACAGTAAATCGGTAGAGTCGTCATTCCCAAGGGCCATACAAACAGTATCTAGTGTAGAGGATACTGGCGCAGCTTCTAAGGAGCCCACGCCATATAGGTTTGAGAAGTGGGAAAACCATTGGGACTCAGTAATATGGTTTGGTATGGGCTCAGCGCCTCGTCTATCCATGACGTTAATCAATTTCCAAAATGCAGTGGCATTTTTCCCATGAGCCGCTTCCTTTAGAGCCTGCCAATGTTCCTCTTCCCAATCTTTTTTGGCTTTCATAATGCTAATGCGGTACTCATTTCTAGCTAATCTAGCAGCTGGGGCATCCTTATTTTTAATAGCTAGTGAAATTGCCTTCCTTTTCTCTCTACAGGAGGCAGTGTACCAAGGGTGCCCCTTTTTCTGCGTACATTTAGACATATGGCAGCCCTTTGTTTTTTTTGAGAAGAACATACTGATCTCCCCTATTAAGTCTTTGTACTTAGATGCCAGCACCGGCCCCTGAAGCTGAAGTGCAACTTGGTTAACTGGGGCCAAAGCAGATGAGGCAGCCAAAACTAGAACCCTAATGTTCTCAAGAGTGTCCTCATTGCACCTAACCACATTCCATTTAATCCTGCGGTTACAGTTAGAGGGGACTAGTTCTTTGGTAATCAGCTCATTATGAACTTCCTCACCACTGTTGTCTCCCCAGAACATACCCATGCAGAGGGGATTATGGTCGCTATCAATCCTCTGACTGACCACCATATCAACCAGGTTAACCCATGACCCTTCATCCAAAAGGATGTAGTCAATCCGTGACGGGGAACCTAATCGATTGAAGGTCATAGCGCCCATACGATCGGATGTGGTGCGGCCATTTAAGGCACAAAGATCATGTGCAGACACCAGAGCATTCAACTGTATGGATCGCGCCGACCATTTCTGGATTGGGGCCAAAGATAAGGATGGAATTAACTGGTTTCCTGACTTGTTATAGCCGCCCAAAAATTCATCTTCATCAAGAGGCTCGAATGTGCAATTAAAATCGCCTCCCACTAATACTGAAGATTTTGAAGGGAGGGCAGAAAGCGTGTTGTCTAGCAACTCCAGTGTTGGAGACAATTGGCCCCCTGGGAGCCCCCTGGCATAGATACAAAAAAGTTCAAAAGCCTTCCTAACAGACTGCCTTTTAACCGTTATATGTAGAATATCATTACATGGGACATGGTTCACAGTGATTTTACAATTCAAATCTATCTTGACCCAAATAAGTAATCCTCCCAAGGGGCGCCCTCTCCCAAGCTGTGTTGCAGGGACAAAAAACGTAGAGTAGCCCTGTTTGTGTTGTGGATCTACACACCAGGTTTCTTGGAACATGCAAATATGGAAATCATCTACAAAATTGTTCCATTCCGGGTCAGGCAGGTTTTTCTTTAGGCCGGCTATATTCCAGGACAAGATTTTAACGAGGGAAGGGGACAACATAGGTATATCCAAAGCGGCCTGTGTGTCAACCTCCCCCAACAAGGGCTCTGGAATAATGCTACACTGCTCCAGTACTTCTTCCATAATAGGAACAATAGGCTCACTAACTACAGTGGAAAGAGCCCCACCACCCCCACCATCTTCAATGCACTGGGGTGATGGTCAGTCCACTTCTTCCAACCCACCAAATCGGTTATAACAGGGAAATAAAGGGTAATTGAGCTGTGGGCCCCACCCTTCACCATTGAAATGTGAATCCCCCTTCCACTGGTGCCCCCTCCTCCCATGGTTGCGTCTATAGTCCACCCTTGTCCAATTATCATATGTTTGAGCCTGGTGCCTAGGGATTGGAGGAAAGAAAAAGGATACTGGGAGGGTTTGTATCGTGGAGTCAAGGGATCGGTTCATTCCTTCACATATGTGTCGGACCGTACCCGGGTCTTTAAAGGTTACCATGATGCAATCCCCCACTATGGTTTTCCTGGTCTTCCCTAGCCATGGAACCCTCCTCACCATAATGATTTCATTATTAAAGTGAGGTGGCAGGGGTCGGTTCCAGTTTAACCATTTGATTACCTTTTCCTTAAGGGATTGATAATCCTCATATTCTCCTGATCTTAAATGGGGGGCACCAGCTAAGACCACCATTAATCTATTGGTCTCGGGTGGGAGATCTGGCCTCCGTGGTCTAGGAGTTGGGCAAGCTGGCGTGAGTGGGGGGTCATTAGCCCGGTCTTGATTTGATCCAGTGGGCTCTAATTGTGAACCATGTGGGGCTAGAGCCACAGAGTCAATAGGTCTGTTACTAGAATTATTATGCCGTGCTTGGAGTTGGACAGACATAAGAGGTTGCAGAGGGGCAGCCGGTGGCATGCTTTTTGGGGGGGCTTTGCTAGCGTTAGCTACAGTTTCTGTTTTAGAGGGTTCCCCACCCAACGAGTGGGTTTCCACTAGCTTTGTCTGCTTACTTACTAGAGAATTAAGAGTGGTAAGAGAAGTCTCTAGTAAGGTAAGCCTAATCTCAACTTTTTTAAGACTGTCAGTGATGGGCTGCAGGAGGGAGCGGAGTAAAAATTCGATGCTCCCCTTAACAAAGAATGGATGGGTGAGATTTGATGTATCAGCCTCTGGCTCTTTGGTAGTCGCAATTATGCTAGAGTTTAGATGGTGGGGCTGTCTCCGTGTTCTTCTTCGATATGGTAGTGTTATTATTCCTCTTACCAAAATCCAAGTGCGATGTTTTGGATTTCCCCCGCCCCCCCGCTGATTTCCGTGCCCGTTTACTGGGTGGGGGCCTGTGTATCTCTGCCATGACATTTAATTTAGGCTTGTTCTTATTGGCCATGGGTACTAATTGAGTTTGAGTTACCAAGTCAACAGGGGTATGGGAGATCTCTAGGGGGGCTGGCTCTGTGATTTTATCAGGTAATGTCCCTTGGGTCGAAGAAACTTCCCTTAATAAAGCAGGAAAATCCTCTATTATTGAGGTGTCTAGGCTAGTGGATAGCGCACCTATCTCTTGGGTAGTGGGGTGGGGGATGATATCTAGCAGAGGCCTGGTTTTCATAGATTCAATAGAGCGCCTACGCTCCGCCCCTGCGCTTCTCAAGTGAACCTTCCGAGTCCGCTTCCCCTTTGTTAGATTTAAAATAGTTGTCCAGTGTCCCTGTACAGGAGGCACCATCCCTGGAGGGAGTTTCCCGTTGTGGGGGCGTAAGCATATCCTTGATTGTGGCGCTGGTGGAGATCAAGAGGGGGGGCCCGGCCCGGCCTCCTGCGGCCCCGGACGGCCACAGACGGTCCCGCCCTTGTCCCGGGCTTCTCCCGGCGCCCTCCCGCGCGCTCCCGCGCAGCGTGGATACAAGGGGCTTAATATAGAATGAGGTCACTAATTGGTGAAGGGGGGGGAGTGGTCGGGGAGAGCGGCCCAGGTGGAACAGATCAGGCAGGCAGCAGGCGCTCCTGGGATATGCAGTCCCAGTTGAGCGCGCGCACTCGCTCGCAGCCCCGGCAAATACACTTCCCTCAGCGTCCCCTTTCCGATGACAGCAGGCAAGCCTCCCAACGCAGCGGGACCCGCGGAGCGGGTTCCGCAAGAAGTAGAATGATGACAGCAATCCTCAGCAGCTCAACAGGTCAGAGCACAAGTACACCGTGGCGTCCCACTCGCCAGAACCAAAGTTGCAATTGATAAAGGCTCCGTGTAGGGGGGAGGGGTCGGGGAGAGCGGCCCAGGTGGAACAGATCAGGCAGGCAGCAGGCGCTCCTGGGATATGCAGTCCCAGTTGAGCGCGCGCACTCGCTCGCAGCCCCGGCAAATACACTTCCCTCAGCGTCCCCTTTCCGATGACAGCAGGCAAGCCTCCCAACGCAGCGGGACCCGCGGAGCGGGTTCCGCAAGAAGTAGAATGATGACAGCAATCCTCAGCAGCTCAACAGGTCAGAGCACAAGTACACCGTGGCGTCCCACTCGCCAGAACCAAAGTTGCAATTGATAAAGGCTCCGTGTAGGGGGGAGGGGTCGGGGAGAGCGGCCCAGGTGGAACAGATCAGGCAGGCAGCAGGCGCTCCTGGGATATGCAGTCCCAGTTGAGCGCGCGCACTCGCTCGCAGCCCCGGCAAATACACTTCCCTCAGCGTCCCCTTTCCGATGACAGCAGGCAAGCCTCCCAACGCAGCGGGACCCGCGGAGCGGGTTCCGCAAGAAGTAGAATGATGACAGCAATCCTCAGCAGCTCAACAGGTCAGAGCACAAGTACACCGTGGCGTCCCACTCGCCAGAACCAAAGTTGCAATTGATAAAGGCTCCGTGTAGGGGGGAGGGGTCGGGGAGAGCGGCCCAGGTGGAACAGATCAGGCAGGCAGCAGGCGCTCCTGGGATATGCAGTCCCAGTTGAGCGCGCGCACTCGCTCGCAGCCCCGGCAAATACACTTCCCTCAGCGTCCCCTTTCCGATGACAGCAGGCAAGCCTCCCAACGCAGCGGGACCCGCGGAGCGGGTTCCGCAAGAAGTAGAATGATGACAGCAATCCTCAGCAGCTCAACAGGTCAGAGCACAAGTACACCGTGGCGTCCCCATAAAATAAATACACAAAATTTAGTATTTTTTCTGTGTTTTTGTATTCAAATTTTCATGCCCCCATCACAACAAAACATTTTAATATATAGCTGCCTAAGCATTTTCTAATGCAATTGTATTGGTGGTTCCAGCACAACTGGAGAACGGTGATAGGCGCCCTTTTCCTGCTGATCAAAAGAAAAGGTATGCTGGTATAGTGAAGCATTTTGTTCAGTAGACATACTGGGGGTCTGTTTTCTTTTTGCATCATTTCTCTGATAAATGATTTAGTCTCCAAAAACAGCACCATGTGCCACCAGGACGTATCACGGAGTCCAACCTGAACCCCATCAACAGCATCATGGACCGCTATATAAACAACGCTTCCAATACACACAGGGAAAGACTGTAAAGACTAAAGCAGCCGTAAGCTGCAGCAACCAAAGACCAGCTGAGCCACATTTTTGTGAGCATTTTCAAAAAGAGTGAAATTCCTATCAGGAATTGCACTCAATAAAAGTGCTGTTCTACAAAGACTATAACGCAGCTGCATGAGCAACTGGGTGAAACACTGGATAGGTAAAAGATGAATTTGTGACACACAAGTATATGGTCCGTACGCTAAAGAAAGACTAGACACCATAAAAGGGCTATTTAAGCCATTAATACCACCTTTGATGTGGTGATTTGATGGTGTTCATGTCCCAAACACATGGACAGTATTTGACAGAGTACTTACCCCAGTTTGTTGTTTTTTAAGAAGTGCAGGATGCTGAACTTCATCAAGAACTAGCAAGGCAAGTATCATAATTCTTGTGGTCAGTGGCTTCCGGCATTCCAGTAGTTATGTCTGCAAGGCTATGTTTGGACACCTGGAATCAGCACTCAACGGAGCTGAAGAGACTAGTTTAAGTTGTTGATGAAATCATTGCAACATTTCTACTGACAAACAGGAGCAGTATCATGAAGGGTCTTCATCTACAATGCCTTTGTCACATGATGGCTCCCGGGCTGCAGTGAACACTTTGCCTACTTGCAAGTTCAGGGAGCATGGTTTTGAAAAGCTCATATTTCACAAGCATGCTGAAGCACATTGCAGTGCATCTGGCTTTGAAATCAGTCTTCCCTGCATGAATGTCAATGAAGTCCCCGTATAGACAGGCATTTCAACAACAGTGCATTGACTCAGCAAATAGTCTGGAAACGGGTAGAGGAGTCTCTTAAATGAAGCAAGGGCATATATGGCTTGGCACAAATATCACAATTAGGGGGATGTATCTGCCAGGTGTCCAAAATTACCAGGCACACTGCTATAAGCAGACACATTGCAATGAAGTACAAATGGGTAATAAGTTGTTGAGATCCTCTTCGTGTAGACATTTTTACATCTCCAGAAGCTCAAACTGCCAAGGCTTTGTACACATGTTAACAGAGCCGGGATGCCAGCGAATATCATGATTGTTTGATTGCAAATAATTCTTCATCTAGGAACAATTATTTATTCAAGGATTGCAAAAGAAGCGGAAAGAGAAGTGGTTGTTTCCCTTACAGACGAAATGCATATGGCTGAGATACCCGCCACCCCCTCTCAACACAATCCCAAAAGGAGGGAAACCGGAAACAGTTCTTGAAGTTTTTGGAAGTGGGAGGGAGTGACCCTCCCGGCCGTATTTATTAAAACAAAATTAAAAACATTAAACGTTTCATGTTATGTACAATTTCATTACCACATTGCGATGTTTGGCTAACCTTAACAGATTCTCTAATACAGAGGTTCTCCTAGCCGAACTAGCATCCTACAAAACATTCTCTTGAAATATTGAAATTGTACATCCTAACGTTTAAGGGCCAACGGCAAGATCATAACCGGTGTCAAGATCCCTAACCAGACTTACCCCTCCCACTTGGGAGGGGCGACAGCACAGAGGCGTACCTCAAGTGCAACTACTACCAATTTCCCTTGACTTGACGGGGGCACCTAAAAACTCGACGCCAGTTAAAGGTCGTTCGAAGACTCGTGTGAGGTATCTAGAAGGTATCGTAGACCTCCCCCCAACCCCACACAACTTACCGCATCTGCCGTCGCAGATGTCACTGGCCCCGGGAAATTCCCCAGGAGGGGCCTGTAACCCCTCCTACAAAGGAAGGGGCCTTGACCGCCTTTCCTTTACTTCCGGCGACCCATCCTTAGAAGGGACCGCCTCCCCATTGAGGGGCCAATGGCCACCTCTCCCGAGCGCTCCCATCCGTGTTGGGTGACGCCCACTCATAGGGATCTTCTAATTAGTGCTCACCGATCATGACCTTACCGCCTACCAAAATAAATACCACAGTGCTAACAACACATACGAATACATTGGCCACTATGACCGAAAAGTGCATGCTTAAAAACTAACACTCTATCCGAATCTCTTTAATCGAAAAACGTACACAAAATAGACCAATCTTTATTATATTCAACATCAACATGATACTATCACAACCTGTAAACGGAACAAAACAGAATTATTAATCAACTTTATTACAAACAACTGGCTGTCCTCAGGGGCTGGTGGGTGGGTCAAAATTGGCTCTTCGTTCTGTCTCGAGCTCACGTGCAGCGAGGAGGTGCAGCTTCAGAGCACAAGAACAAGAGGACGTCTTCTGGTCTTGCGTCCCTTTTATCCGTCTTCCGGGCGGGCGTAAACCCGCCCCTGCCTGCCCCGAGGGCGTGGCTGGCTGCGTCAGTGTCTAGGCCAGCCCACTCTAGGGCGGGAAAAGGCGCGCCCCGGCTACGCCGCTTCGGGCATACCAGCCGAGACGCGCCTCCCGCCCAAAAATGGCTTCCCGGGGGGATCGAGGCACTCCGCCATACGTTCGGGGGGACCGAGTGGTCGCCCCTTTCCATATGGCTGAGATACCCGCCACCCCCTCTCAACACAATCCCAAAAGGAGGGAAACCGGAAACAGTTCTTGAAGTTTTTGGAAGTGGGAGGGAGTGACCCTCCCGGCCGTATTTATTAAAACAAAATTAAAAACATTAAACGTTTCATGTTATGTACAATTTCATTACCACATTGCGATGTTTGGCTAACCTTAACAGATTCTCTAATACAGAGGTTCTCCTAGCCGAACTAGCATCCTACAAAACATTCTCTTGAAATATTGAAATTGTACATCCTAACGTTTAAGGGCCAACGGCAAGATCATAACCGGTGTCAAGATCCCTAACCAGACTTACCCCTCCCACTTGGGAGGGGCGACAGCACAGAGGCGTACCTCAAGTGCAACTACTACCAATTTCCCTTGACTTGACGGGGGCACCTAAAAACTCGACGCCAGTTAAAGGTCGTTCGAAGACTCGTGTGAGGTATCTAGAAGGTATCGTAGACCTCCCCCCAACCCCACACAACTTACCGCATCTGCCGTCGCAGATGTCACTGGCCCCGGGAAATTCCCCAGGAGGGGCCTGTAACCCCTCCTACAAAGGAAGGGGCCTTGACCGCCTTTCCTTTACTTCCGGCGACCCATCCTTAGAAGGGACCGCCTCCCCATTGAGGGGCCAATGGCCACCTCTCCCGAGCGCTCCCATCCGTGTTGGGTGACGCCCACTCATAGGGATCTTCTAATTAGTGCTCACCGATCATGACCTTACCGCCACAGGCCCGGATAGTTGACCGGCTATCCGGACCCCCCACAAAACTCCTACCTAAAGGTCATGCTTCAACGTTTTTAACCATGCTAAGAAGTCTCCTATGAGTAACTCATTTCCCACCCGAGACAAATGCACACCATCCCCCAAATACATACTGTCATCATTGATACAACCATGCGAGATAGAATGCAATGTCTTGGAACGGAACAACCTACTCACTTTGTTATTAAGTTTTCTAACAGAATGGTTCAAAGCAGGAATCGAGATAGCCCCCCGCCACACTTTTCGTGGGATCATATGAGACCACGCAATTATGCACCCCGGAACTTTCCTCGCCAACCAACTTACAGTGGAAAGCATTGCCTCTAGGAGAAGTCGTCTACCGGTGGTGACCAAATCATTGCCCCCTAAATGTACTATGACTATAGACGGCGGTGACCTCGTCCGCCCTAACAAACCCTCAAAGAATGCTTGAAACTGGTCAATACAGAGACCGCCCCTTCCGTAGAAGGACACCCTGTACCCGTATTCCCAGGCTACGTGAATCATGTCACCTGCTTCGAATACGTCTGCGGCACGCCTCACGTATGAGTGGCCCACGACCCACACCTCCTTTTTCACAGCCGGTGATGTCTGACCGCTGGCCCGGTGTTGGGTCGACTGCATAGTCCGCCCTGCCTCGTAGGCTTGCGCAACTGAAAACCAAACAAAAGACAAGAAGCGTGAGTATGATATTAAAGCTTCACAACATGTGCAACCGCACATATCTCTTATAACAGTTGGAGGACCAACGCCCCACTCGTTTTACTTGTTCAACATTAAGACCCCTGGCTGTAGCTTCAGTGGCAGCCCCTATCCGAAAGGAATGGGTCCCGAACTCGCCCGGGTCCAAGCCCGCTGCGGTAATTGACATCGCAAGCACCCGCTGAAACTGAAATTTCGTCAGTGGGGTGGCGTCCGCGTGTCTCAACAATGTCCCTCCCCATGATGCCACCCTTCGTGCTAGGTAATCTTCTAAACACTTTACCGGACACATGGAGGACCCAGGAATCCTGCGAATGATTATGCAGTCACCCATCCCATCTTGATCGGTCTTGGACCTGACAAAGGAGACAGTCATCGTCTCGCCCCTGATCTGAACGTGTTCCTGGCACAAACCCCCCACCACATCCTGTTTGTTCCTCGCCACCAATTCACTTATCCTCATCGCCCCGTGAAATGCAAGCGTAAAAGCAGCTCGGAACAAAAACGTCTCAAACTGAGACGAGCATGTGGCAGGGAGTGCGGCCAGCAACTGGGACAACCTATCCAGACCTATCGGGCGCCTCTCATCTACTCTGCGACCCTCAAGGCGTTGCCACCCACGCAGCGCTTTTTGTACCACGAAAGACGCTGTCGGGTCCTGGATATTGTGAGCCCTGGCAACAAAGGAAATGGCAGCACGATGCCTCGGGCCGTAGCCACTGACTTCCCAGCCCTACGCAAGAACATCAGAAAATGTACTACCCATTCCTCATAGCCCCAAAGCCCCTCTCTCTCAGTCCCCAAAAAGGCTAAATAGGCCCTAAACGCCCCTTCATATGCCTTCCTCGTCCTTGGTGCTAGACTCTCTCCCACGAGGTGACGAAGTTCGGGGCACCGAGAGACCAGAGAGCTTCGGGAAAGGGTGCCGGCTCTAGGTCCGCTGAGGGAAGGAAACCCGAGAAAGCCTGCATTTGAAAACGAGACAGTGCATCAGCCGCCTGATTCAACACCCCTGGGACATGTTTTGCTCTGAATATCACGTTCAGTTGCATACACAGTAAGACAATTTCTTTGAGCAGCCTTAAAATCATTTTACAACGTGCTGCCTGACTATTGATGCATTCTACAACGGTCATATTGTCAGACCAAAATATGACAGAATGATCTTTGAACCCTTCGGGCCAGGTTCTGAGGGCCACCAAAATGGGAAACAGTTCAAGGAAAGCAATATTACTCGTCAGCCCCTCTTCATGCCACCATGTTGGCCACTTTTGTGCCGACCATTTTGTGCCGAAGATGGCGCCAAAGCCCATGCTTCCCGCTGAATCTGTCCATAGACCAAGCTCATCAGAGGACACGGCTGGTTTGTTCCAGACGACTCGACCATTGAAGTCCACCAAAAATGCTAACCAAATACGCATGTCCTGGCGGACCTCAGCCGATAGTCTCGTGCGATGATGACCCTCCTTTAGGCCAACCATCGCTTGGGCAATTGAACGGGAAAAGGGGCGGGCCATTGGGATCACCCTCAGGGCAAAATTCAACTTCCCCACCAGTTGCTGCAATTGATGCAGCGTAACTTTAGATGCATTTATACATACTTGCAGGGCTGCCCTGAATTTCGACACTTTGGCAGCTGGTAAACGAAAACAACCCTCATTGGAATCCAACTCAATCCCCAGAAACTCGAGGCAAGTCGTGGGACCCACAGTTTTACCTGGTGCCAATGGCACGCCAAATTGACCCATTAACACACAAAAGTCAGCCAAGGCCCGGCCGCATTCGTCATCCCCGGCGGCCCCAAGGAACAGAAAGTCATCAAGGTAATGCATTACATTTCGGAAACCCGTTTTCTTCGTGAAAACCCATTGCAAAAAACTACTGAAATTCTCGAAATATGCACAAGATATAGAGCACCCCATCGGCATACACCTATCCATGTAATACGAACCTTGAAACATGAATCCCAGAAGACGCTGTCGTCTGGGTGTACCGGGAGCAATCGGAACGCTGACTCGATATCTGATTTCGCCATCAGCGTCCCGGGCCCCAGGCGATTCAAAATGGCTACGGCTTCATCGAATGATGCGTACCGCACCGAACATACCTCTGGATCAATTGCATCGTTTACAGAAAGACCATGAGGAGCTGATAAATTATGAATCAATCGAAACTCACCTGGGTCCTTCTTGGGGACCACCCCTAAAGGAGAACAGACAAAATTCTGTACCGGGGGTACACTAAACGGGCCGGCGACCCGACCTCGGATAACCTCTTTCCGGATCTTATCCTGCACTACGGTCGTATGCTGCAAGACGGAAAGTTGATTTTTGCACGTCCCGACACCCTGAAAGTCCCCTACCGGGATGCGGAAACCATATGAAAAACCGTTCCGCAGCACCCCAGCAGAAGTACGATCCGGGTATTCACTGAGCCAGGGAATCATCGCCAAGGTATCAATCGGGGTTGGTAAAGGTGCCCCTCGGACTACGTTAGACCTGTTTGGCGCCTCCTCTACCCCCATTCTCACCCGTTCTGGCTCTGCACGAGGACTCAGGATGGGGCGACCCGCAACCACTACATTCGTGCTTGAACTTGCACGATCCCTGGGGCCTAGTACATTTACCTTTGTTGAAATTGAAACAGAAACCCCTTTTCCCTGTATTGCCGGCAGGTCTCGAGTAATCGTCGGTACCCGCACCTGACCGAAAGGGCGTCCCTGCATATTGGCGGGAGGACTCGCCAACATTGCCCCCCACCAACGGCATTTTCAACATTCCTGATTCTTTCATTTTATCCCATGTTAAAGAATCATAACAGTCCCAGGTTAAACTTTTGTTATGCTCCATCGCCTTCCTGAAAAGGTTATCATAACAGAACCAATGGTTACCTTGGTGCGATGTCGAGTACCCCATAATTCGTGACTGATAAACTGGAAACTCAGGAAGCAATTCAGGCCTATGTTCCCCCAAAATCGACGTAAAAATTCCCCATGCATTGCCCCAGTTGCCAATGTTCTCATTCACTTTAAAGGCGGCCATTTTTGCGCGCCAAACACTCGGATGCATTAGATCCTTTTGACCCTTAACATTTTCCACCTCATAATGATCGACAAGCAAGGAGAAAATATTCACGTATTCCCCCGCCCAGATCTTTTCCTTTATTGCCAAAGGAACATGTTGCCCCAATTTTTCTCTACGAGAGGGTGCTGACTCATCCCTCGCGATCGGCAATGGCCGCTTACCTGCACCGGACGCTGCTTCCGCCACTCGTGGCTTGTCTATCACTGCAGCCGGCGCGGGCACCTTGGCTGCATCTCGTTTCTCGCGTAACTGTTTCATCAGCGCTTGTGCCTCGGCAGCTGTGGCGCCCTCGCTACTGTCGCCCAACCACGCTGCTAGCTGTGCCGCCAACTCGGGAGGCATATCCTCAGTGGATGTCGGGGTGACCACAACGGGAATCGGATTCCCCTCCACCGGTACCGGGGCTGGCGCCTCGAGCGGGGCACAGGGAACCGGGACGTCTCCCCCGGCTGGTCCCCTTCTTGGCCTCTTGGGCTTCCCTCCAGGAGCTGCTCCAGCCGATGGACGCCCCGATCCCCCCTCCCCGTCTCGCTCCGCCATCCGCTTCTTTATCTCGGACATCTCCTTCACGAGGACCCGAACCATCTGGTCAGTCGTCATTCTCTTCGCGCCTTTCTTGGGCATCTTTCCGACAAAGTATCTGGAAGACAAAAAGAAAGATCAAAACGCTCAAAATTGGCTCTTCGTTCTGTCTCGAGCTCACGTGCAGCGAGGAGGTGCAGCTTCAGAGCACAAGAACAAGAGGACGTCTTCTGGTCTTGCGTCCCTTTTATCCGTCTTCCGGGCGGGCGTAAACCCGCCCCTGCCTGCCCCGAGGGCGTGGCTGGCTGCGTCAGTGTCTAGGCCAGCCCACTCTAGGGCGGGAAAAGGCGCGCCCCGGCTACGCCGCTTCGGGCATACCAGCCGAGACGCGCCTCCCGCCCAAAAATGGCTTCCCGGGGGGATCGAGGCACTCCGCCATACGTTCGGGGGGACCGAGTGGTCGCCCCTTTCCAGAATGTTGGTCTCCATCCAGAGTTAGTTACAGAGGCAGATATCATCGCTACTGTGGTCAGAGGCTTCCTGCATTAATTCTAATAGCTGCAAGCAAGGTGACACATGAGGCTCCTGGAGTCCACATCGGATTGGCTCTCTACATCTCTCCTCACTTTGGATGTTGTCTTGCATCTAATTTGAGTCATCCTCTGGGTTTGCCATTCAGAGTCCACTAGACACACACAGTCTTTGAGCCAGCAGCCGGGTGTCTGATTGGGACGCATACAATATTGCTGGCTCCGGCAGAGTGGTGTACCATAGCTCACCACTGATGGACTGATGACTCCCTTTGGGAGTTTGGGACCACCGATATACTGTAGTTAATGTTGAGGGTGCGAGATCGACCTTTACCGTTCTTCCTCACCTTCCCTGCTATTATTTGTTCGTATTAGGTGATGCAATGGAGCTTGTTCAGGGACAGGACTTCATTGTTCCGGTGTTTCTGGGCATCTTCACCTGGGGATTTTCTTGAACCAGAAAACATTCCAGATCACCATTTCCGAGCCTCTTACAGCCAACACCATTGTCCCTTTTATGTATGTTGTGGTCCATGATACATTCTGTTGAGGGATGCAGAACTTTCCTCCAGGATGCCTGTCTTTTAATCGTGCACTGTCACCTACCTGTGGAGGCATTTCTCTGATGCCGGCTGGCCTCTATGTTGTTTCTCTCTCTGCACCACTGGCTTGCTAGGGCATTTAGTCTGGGTGGTTGTCACTATGGAGAAGATGGTAAATTGTCCCTAAGGAGATGACCAAACAGCAGGATCGCCAGTGCGCGCTGCTTAACAGTGTGGTGCATTCCTGTAGGCTCTTTGGGGCCCATTGTAGGTCTTCCCCTGGGATTTCTCCTATACACAGTGCTTTATTAAGCATTTCCATAAAGCGTTTAACATCTTCAATGGCCTGCAGTCGTTCGGGCAGGATCTTACGGGGACAGATGTTTATTTGGTGTAAGTAGCTTTGAATTTCCTGCCCTTGCGTGGGAGGGCCATTGTCCATTCTGACTTCCTCCAGCCGACCATAAGAACTTATGTTGGCCTAGGGGTGCACAAGGTCTCTCACAGGTGATAGAGGCCAGTCACTGTTCAACTGACAGGCTGCACAATCACTGACTGCCTCGTCTACAGTCCTGTCCATTGTCAGGAACCATGTCTTTTCTCTCAGTCTGCCTTAAGTTTTACCCATGCCTTGGTGAGCGAGCATTTATACAGTATCAGGCAGTGATCGGGAGATTACCAGGTGGTAGCCCCTGCAGAGGGACCGTTTAGTTGTCATGCTCCGTCCCCCATGATTTTTTCACAACTGTGTGAGGGTATTTCTGTACTGGGTATCATGCACTTGGAACCTGGTCACGAACAATTTCCATGCATTTTGTTGTATTGCTTCCTCTACTTTTTGTAGGCTTTCCTTCATCTGGTCTCTCTGATAAGGTCCTTAATATACATGGCACAAGGACATGCAGTAGACGTCTCTATTTTTCTTTTTTCTCTGTGTATTTTCTTGCTTGTAGACACTCAGCGTTGCCTTCCTAGGGTGTCTGGACAGGTTGTCGGCCGGGTTATCAGCCATTGGTCGGTATGTAACCCTAAAGTGGTACTGCTGCAACTGCACTACTCTTTCTATCCTCCGGGGAGAACCCTGATTTGTCCTGGAACATGTTGACTTATGGCTTAATGTCTGTGAAAACCTTGAAACTGTGATCATGAAGGTCGAGGTGGAAATGGGTGTATATCCACCTTATGGACGAAACCTCACTTTAAATTTGTGCATACCCTTATTCCACCTCAGTTTGGGACGGTTTACAAATGCAAGGCCGCTTACTTGTTCGGTTCCTGCATTACAACAATGCCCGGCCCTGCTGAGCTAAAGTCCACAACCAGTTCTGTTCTGAGGACTGAAGTAGACAATTTTGGTTTTGTGTAGGTGTCGATCTTTGTTCTTGAATGCTGTGCCATGTGTTTCACTCCATTGCACTTGGCCAGGGATTTAGGGAGAGCCCAAGGTGCTTTGTCAGTGATGCTCCGTTGGGATAAACCATCCACATTAATTGGCCATTTTGCAAAAAACTCCTAACGTCTGTGGCAAACTTTGGCTCAGGTGCATTTTTGAGGTCATATGACTTCTCAGGATTAAACTGCACCCTCTCTTTAAAGAAGATCTAGCCAAATATGTCTGCTTAATTTTTGAAAAACGTGCCTTTTTTCTTGGTGGAGCGAGAGCCCTGGGTCCAACTGTATGTGCAGTGTCACTGTTAGGTGGCAGTGGTGTTCCTCAAATGTCTTTGAATATATCAGGATGTCTACTCTTACTTACAAAATGTCCTCCAGCCTGGAGGGCATTTAAAATATTGCATTCTGAAACACATCTGAGGCAGAGGATATACCAAAGTTGAATCTTTTCTATCTTGAACGCTACAAGTGAGTTTAGACGGTAGTGCCGACTAGCTCAACCTAATTGAAGCTGGGGGTAGCTGGCATTAAGATGTAGCTTGGAAAACCATTGGACCCCATTTAAGCCTGCTGTAATTTCATCAATAAGGAGCTTAATGGGTCATTTATGTCTAATGGCACAGTTGGGGAGCTTCATATCAATACAGAGTTGCACCACACCAGATTGTTGATGTTTTTGGGTGATGACAATGGGGGAGACCCATGGAGTAAATCTGGACACATTCTCTGTAACATCTATAGGGCCAGATGTATCAACATTTATAATAGCGATGACCTGATTGTGATTTTCTGCAAATCACAATTATGTAATCTCTATTACAAATGTATGAAACTCCAAGAGTTTCATATATCGATTCATAGGGGATCGCAAATCGGCTTACCTCATTAATATTGATGAAGTAGATCGTAATTTGCGAACCCAAAGGAATCACTAAAATCGAGGTGATTATGGCATGCTGGGGTCAGCAGACCACCATGTCTGGGATTGCTTTTAAATAAAGCAATCTTTTTAAAAAAGAAATTTGTATGCAGCCCATTTTCCTTAAAGGAAAACCGGTTGCATTTAAAAACTGAAAAATGAAAAGTTTTCCTTTAATTTTTTAAGAGCCGGCAGTGGTCCATGAGAACCACTGCCTGATCTTAAAAAACATTTTCGGCACCATTCTCAAAAGGGAAGGGGTCCCTCGGGGCCCCCTTCCCATTTGTGAATGGGTTCCCACCAACTTGAAGTTGGTGGTAAAATGCGAATGTTTTGCGACCGCATTCACGGTCACAAAACATTCATACATACCGCAGTGATTTGGTATTTGGAAGGGATGCCCTTAAACAGGCCTCTTTCAAATACCGAATCGCAAACCCATTTTGCAATTTGGTGACAGGCTGGGAAGGTCCTTAAATTGTTTGTAAATTTCCTTTCCAGCAAAGTGGATCAACAAAAATTGGTTCACCACAAGGGCCCCTGAAGTAATTGTTCAGATGGCCCAGCTGTCTTCTGCTTCACTGAGGAGCGGAAACAACCCTACTGAGTGCGCTGAAGTATTTCCAGGTTGGTGTGCCAGAGTCACTGCTGCTCCCCCTTACAGGTCATGCACTGGGTCATCCCCTCGTAATTTCGCCATCTGCCATGTTGCAGCAATGCTGTGGGGTGCCTAAGGCTCAGTACCACTCAAAAGGCTTATGGGTGCCTCCTAAGGCTGTGGCATAGTTTGTTTCAGATGCAGCAGTGTCCTTGTCCTGTGGAAGGACTCTCCTGCATTCACTAGCCTACACATCAGGATGCGGTGGCAGTCTATCTCCACTAGATAGTGCTGTGCTAGGGCTGTCTTGCACCAGCATACTCCTCTACCCACAACAAGTACAATGCCTCTGTGCCACCCCTCAGCTCAGCTAATTCACTGCACCCTGCATGTATGGACCAGTGGTCGGGTACCGTAAGCTCACCCACACTTTTTCGGGTGATTGTGCCTGAGCCCCACAGGCACTGAGTACCGCAAGAGATAGGGCTGTGCACTGAAGCACAGGTTTCTGGTGCTGGATTTCCGACTGCTGCAGCTACACAGTCAGGGTGTTCTGAGACATGTACCCATGATCATCCTCATAGACTGTGGTGTGGATAACACTGAGGCAGCCCAGCCAAGTACCATGCTTCATGGGTTAGCGTAATGCAATTTAGTGCTGGTGTCCGCATCACCGCACTAAAATGATTAGTCATGCATATTATACAAGCTCCTAGTAGTGGGATGAGTCACTGCAGGCAGTTGATTGTGTCATTTTACGAAGCAGCCAGCCTTGCAATTCACTGCTACCTCAGGAATTTGCAGGGCTCATGGCGGGGAGTGGTACTGGCTGATTAGGTACATCACAAAATAAATTGATGGACGGAGTGTTTAAAGTTTACAAACCCTCAACCCCAGTCAGAGATCTGGGTTTAATCCATCATTATTTTGCTCGTCATGTTACCCCTTTTTGGATCCAGCCATATGCAAATCATTTTGTACCCTGCTCCCCATGGGAACAGTCCAGCCAAACTGCCAGGGCAGTTCCTCCCTAGAACGGAAACAAGCATCTTTGGACTGGTTTCAGGGTATCACTCCTCATCAACCGGCTGGCTTGAATCCAGTTGTGCAGCGAGCAAGGGACCCAAATGTGGGTATACTCATAACCACTTAGGTCGCACATAGCAACATCACAAAATAAAATGATGGACGAAGTGTTGAAACTTTTCAAGCACTCACCCCCAGTCACGGATCTGGGTTTAATACATCAGAAAACTGAGACAATACTCTAACCTACTGCACAGGATGATTTTTGACCTCCGAGTCATGGGATCATAACCATTAGCCCCTCTTTGTAGCCCTCCCAACCCCCAAGTCTTTTTTTTTTTTTTTTGCAGGAAGAATGTTGTCGACTGGTTTATCAGTACCCGTCGGCCTCCTCAGGTCATATAAGCACAGTGTGCACCAGCCGGGACCCGGGCACACACTTAAAAAGGAGAACTGTGCTAACCTCAAGTAGGAAAGACTCTCTAAAACGCAAGACTGTGATCAGTGACTGAGGCAGCAGGCGGTCTCTCGGTGACCAAGTTTAAGTACCAGAGGAGCAGCTGCATAGCATGGAGCACTGCACCGGTGTCCCAAGGCCAGTCCCACCCCTGTCAGGCCTCGTAGCCTCAAATAATTTCAGCACCGCCCTAAGGTCCCCATGCCTGTCCTGCCTTAACCTAGCTTGATATAAAGTGGGCCTGCCCTGTTCTCTTCAATAATTTCACAGGAGCCAGTAGCACAGTGGATGCAGTCAGTGCAGCACGTGATCCAGTATGAAACAAATAATTGATCAGGGATCAATACTCAACAACATCATACTACAGTGGCCCATACACATTCACCCAGAATCCCTGATGCACTGGGGTCTATTTATATGTACGTTCAATTATTTTCTTCATAGGTTCAAATGACACCTTTGACATATCTAACTTTTACATCAACTTTCCTTCCTCTAGGTCAATGGACCAATTAGTTGAATAGTTGATGGTAATGATAATACTTTCTATCTAACTTTTCAGTCAGCTAAATAATCACATACTCTCAGTAAAGCTAATAATATTTTATCTCAAATATATGTTTAATGCTCAACTGCATATGGTCACAAAATGCAAACAATGAATCTCATAAGGAGAGAGAAAACATATGCAACTTCAAATGAATACAAACTCATCATATGAGCAATGACTTTATGCAATGAAGGAGTAGATAGATTAAGAGACAAAAGTTTCAGCAAAATCATATGCGAAACAAAATACACCTAACGGAGGAGATAGAGAAAGAGACAATAGTTTCATCTAAAATAATACATATCTCACATCTATGACGGAGTGGATAGGTGAAAAGACAAAGGTTTCAGAGATAAAATACATTTGTAAGTAAATTTTCAAGAATGAGTCAGACTAAATACAAATCTAATGGTCTGTAGAAAACCACCCCTTCGGCTTAGGTGATGGTGGGGGTTTCCCGAAATAGAATCAGGGAACATAGATTAAAAGGACAGAAACAGGACAGGTCAGGAACAGCTAGGCCTCTCTGCAAACCGACGGACAGCGACGCATCTCCCCTTTTTCCCTCCTGCCAGCTTAAGCGTAAACTACACCCCTAAAGGCACCTCAATTATACCCTAAAACCTACATGTCCGTCCCACATTTGTTGCAACATTTCTCGTAACCTGAAAGGTGAGTGGTGGGTTTGGGAGGTGGCGTTGTCACACCACGGTGACTTCATTAAGACTTTTAGGCACATTCATTGTTCTACACCCGTTCCCACAAATTATAATAGTTCCGTTCACACATTTTATTATATGTTTCAAATATACATGACTTTAAACAGCGCAGACTAATTCTTCTTGTCCCACCGTCAAGCACATCTCTTGGCAAACGATCATCTTTTTGGCCTTCAACTTGTGCTTGTTCTTTGCAGCATTCAACACTTCTGACTGCTCTGACATGACACTCTCACTCCGATCATGGCCCCTCCCTTATTCGGACAACTTAAGGGTAAAATGGCGTTTCTTCCAGCACACTAAAGCAAATGGATATAGACTGTTGTTAATTATATGAATATGTACTTTTCACTGTTCACCACCCATCTTTGCACTATTCCATGTTAGCATATTTCCTAGCATAGCATGAGGCAAAAGCGCAATTATTTATTATTTCAAAGCAAAATGCAAACTGCAAACTAATGAGGCACATGTCGCCTTGTCATGCAATATTTCTCGTTTCTTTCAAAGCACAAATGTTATTACTGTTTTAACTCTTTCATATTTTATATTGTGTTACTTCATACATGCGTAAAGCAATTTTCCCTTTGCTTTTGTAGGGTGTACATTAGTTTACTATTGCTACTTACTGTTAGTACGTATTATGGGGGTGTTAATTCGAGCAGGTTTCTTTTTGCGAACCCCTCCTCCATCACACGCTATTTATATATTTGATTTATTCATGATAAACTCGGGAGGAAATAAAAACATAATCTGTTCACACATGTAAAGTACAATTTACTTTTATAATTTTATACCTGTCATACATTTAGACACATAAACACTAAATGTGGCATATTGCTTATGCCAAAGAAGGTAAAATGTTTCCTAAACATGAATATCAGAAATGTGTGTGTGTGTCTGTCTCTGTGTCTGTCTCTGTGTCTGTCTCTGTGTCTGTCTCTGTGTCTGTGTCTGTGTCGGTCAGACACACGCCAGGTTGTTTCCAAAGGTGTTCTCTACTACAGCACTCTCTAGTTCATTTCCATCAATGTGGCTTTTACTATTTTACATAAATTGTGAACTCAACATAACACATAATATCTGCTTGGTGGGTAGCTCATGAAAAATCTGCTAAATGGCCTTGTTTCTTGTGACTCCGACATTTGACCAAGCAAACTTCATATGTTTAGCTATTCTGTGCCAATTTTTACAATGTTATACATATTATACAAAATTGGTCAATTTCTATCAGTTATTGCATTATAATATTTTTGTACTTGAGATAAAGTGTCTCTGGAAGTGCCACACATAAGGCATTCAAATATCACACATATGGACACTGAATGCACGGGAATGTCGCACATGAGGAGGTTGAAAACGTAGCAGCTTTGTTGAGGGTTGACCCTGGGCTGCACACCACAGTAAGGGACACCCACACTCGTGTTACTGGTTAGGGCACTGGGCCACAAACGCTTCATGCTCCTTTAATTGATCCTGTTGGCTGGGCCCAGCCTCCAGGGTGCATGGGATGTGGGGTCCTCCTTATGTTGGAGCTGACTGGCTCTCTACAATAACCGTGGTTATGCACGGACACAGCCCTCCTCTTCATATGCTTCATAACTTTGGATTGAGCTTCATCTAAGCCTAGGGTTTGATTTCCTTTCAGAATATCATAAAAGGTCTGATGACTCACCTCTTACCATCTTCTGCTTTCCTCTTTCCCATTAACCCAATCCTACATCCCCCACAATTTGTTGTAATATGCCGCTCTTTCGTATGTAAACGTGCATACCTTTCTATGTAACCCTGTATGCTTCTCACATATTCTGTTTGCTTTTAGATTATGCCTTACGCTTCCGGGTTAGGTTTTTGATCTATAGTATTTACTAAGTGTAAATAAAATTAAGACACTCAACATGCACAGACAGCTTTGTTGTACAGCATATACAGAATGAGAACTTGGTAGTATAGCATGTGCACGTCGTGGGGAGAAGCTAAGTTAGGGACACTTTAGCATTGTAAGTTTAAATGGAGAGTTTAATTACATGGCCAATAATTGTTCATTTCATTCATGAAAAAGACTGCTAAGCCTTCTGATCTGTATTTGTTTATCACTGTGGCTGTTAGGGATGTTTAATACACATGTGTTTCTCTTTAGGCATTGATTGGCAGGTGCGGGCACCGTCTTCTGGGGACCCTGTGGCAGCAAAAGTGTCTACAAACAAGGAGCTACGGTTCAACACCTCCATTGCTAATCTGCTCGTCCTGAGGGGGAAAGATGTACTAAATGCATCTGTAGGTGAGAAGAAGTCAGAAGGTCTGCTATTTCTGGTTTACGTTTGAGTGAGTGAGTGAGTGAGTGAGTGAAGTTGACTTTCCTTTGAAACGTGCATGCTTTGCCACTCCAGCCAAAGTGATGGTTAAACACTTGAGCCACCATTAGGTCAACATTCAAAGATGTTTTAACATGCTGTCCAATTCCATACATTGAAAGCTGTCTTTCTAACACATGTTAGGTGGTGGATGATTTTTCAATGCCTGTGCTTCTCAAGGTTGAGGGATACCCTTCCAGCCTTGGTTTCTCATCTCTCCTTCTGGAGTTTAAACAAGTTATCTCACAGCTTTTCTGTGCACAATCGGAAAATATATTTTGATATGCTGCTTCAATAAGTTACCTTAAATGGCACTCAAAGCCACATTCACTCTCAATCAAGCATATCCTCCAGTCACTCACTGCTGTCTAGTCAATCACATCACCACATTCACTGTCACTCATACTCAGTCACCCACACTCTGTATTAGTCTCTTTGTTACACTCACTTGGCGTCCTGTTCATTCAGTTAAGTACGCGTGGCACACTCACTCACACACCTCACTTACTCAGTTATCTACACTTCTTTAGGTCACACTCACCAAGTTATCCCTTGACACTTATTCAGCCTCACTCCAGTGGTCACATTCAGTGTGTTCCGCTCATGAATTCACGCTTCCACTACCTGAGGGACACTCGTCACTTACTCAGCACTGGGTTGCCCTGTCTCAAAATTACCCTCACTATGTCAAACTGCAGTTGTAGTCATTCAGTCACACGCTGATTTATTCAGTCTACTCCTGCTTTAAGACAAATAAGCTGTTTTATGGGACTTAATCATTCCCAGTGTCTTGCATCTATTTACATAGTTGAGAAGGTTTTATTTGATTCCTCAAAACCATCATCTCTTGATGGTGCATTCTGGGGTTGACACTAGTATGTTTGTGTAACTGGAGAAAATGTCGCTCTATTAAAAAGACGAGATGATCAAACGCATGGTTGTGTCTTCACAATTGGTGGTGTTTTAGAATCCGTGGCAATTATCCTGGTCCCTGTGTGCTTGCCATTTTGTAGATACAGAAAATAGGACCCTTTTAGGATAAGAGATACTCCCGCCTACAACTGGCTGTTGGTGGGGAACAGAACAAGCACCAGTGAAAACCCGAAACCTAATGTTCGAGGCATATGGGCTGCAGATCACACACTAGTGCATAGATTGCCATCTGGTGGTGGGCCCGGATGATTACACTTTGTTGTTGTCCTAGAAGAGTCTTTGAATGGTAGATGACTCCTTCTCTGGAGCATAGTGCGCATAAGCATCGACTCCATCTTCAGATTTTTTTTTCCGCCATCGAGCTCGGATGTGTTTGTTGCTCGGTCCCGTTACCGATCTCCTTTTGATGCCCATTCCTTGATTTCTACCGTCGGTATCATTTTCGATCGCGCTTTCCTTCATATTTGCGTCGCAAAATCCTGCACTTCTCGATTCCGGCGATCGTCTGGGCCGTTGGGCCCAACTGCGCCATTGGGCCTTCGGCTCATGGAAAGAACACCCTTCAAGAAGTGCCCTCAGTGTGGACACAAATTTAACCACACTGATATACATGAGGTGTGCAATCTGTGCTTTCCCCAGAGTACGAGAGTCGAGATTGCCAGTCCTGCACTTCGTTCCGGTCCAAGAAAACTATCAGGGACCATCGAGCTCAGTCATGGCGCGATCCTCTTCCTCGACACCACATCTCATCATAGAAGAAACTCCAGTCAATCTAGAGTCCGAAGAACAACAGCAGGAAGACGTTGCCGTTTCCGAAGCAGAGGATTCAGCTTCCGGAGCCGAAGAACAAGAAGACAATGACGATCCCATTCCAGCTGGTCAACAGGTCGTGAGTACAAACGTCGACCCTGCTCACACCCTCATACCGGGCCAGGCTTCGGTTCCACCTCCGGGACCAGCTGCACACCGAGCACAAACTTTCGACGCCCGCCTTCGGGCCCGGCAACGAAAACTACCAAGAAGCCTCTAGGCAACTCGGGTTCAAGTCAGCCTGTAGGTCCTGAGAAACAAAAAGTCCTTAAACCAAAACTAACTCCAGCACCAAAGCAAACCTCGGTACCCAAATCGGTCAAGCCGAAAACCAGCTCTGCACGGAAACCAATTTCCACACCGGAAACTATTGAACCGAAAACAACTCCGGTACCGAAACCAATCCAACCAAAGGCCACTTCGGCACCGAAACACACTTCGGCACCCAGTCGGCAACACAAATCACAGTTCGGAACCAATAACTCCGGATCCGAACAAAAAACATGAGCCGAAGAAAGCTTCTGACCACAAGTCTTCGGAACCAAAACCAAAATCTGCTCCAAAGACTGTAATAAACGCTGCTAAACCTTCTAAACAACTCGGCCCCAAGCAAGACAAGTCAGTGCTGAAAAAGGATGCTTCTACAGAACATCCAAAACAAAATAATCTTCTTATTCATCCAAAGACTGGACATGTCATTACTTTGCCTGCTAAAAGAAAACAGGACCCCCTCCCCCCGACAGCTCCAGTCCTTCTCAATAAGCATGCTCAAACTTCTCCTATCAGGGTACCTTCACCACTTCCACAGGTACCAGACTTTGACATTTCCCCTGCACATTCACCATTCATCTCACACAGCCCTGCACCAGCAGATGATGATGAGGATGATTACTCAAGGAGGATAGAAGATGAGCAACCCCTAGATGACCCATATAATATCCCTAGACTATCAGATGATCCTTGAGAAGATTACAATGCACCAGATGCCCCAGATCTACCACAAGATGACGCATACCCTTCTAGGCCATGTCCTCCAGATGACACTATAGGGTTCACACAACTCATTCATAGAGCAGCAACTTTTCATGGGGTCGATCTACACACTGATCCAGTGGAGGATGACGTCCTTATGGACACAATATTACCATCCACACACACTAACAGTGTATGCCAAGGGCGGGAACCAGAGGCACGGGGCTTAGGGGCAAGCCAGCCTCCACTCTACTATGAATCCACAAAAGAAGACTGTCCCTATAATGTGTTCCTAAAGGTATCTACAGATTTAGGGGGAGATGTGTTGCCAATGGGGGCATCTCATAAAAAGGTACGGACTGGCCTCATACACCGCCCGGTGTCATGCTTCATCATCGGCTGTCCTCGCCCTCTAAAAACTTGGTTTGATAGAGGGTGGGCATACACCTGGAGACAGGGATGCACTTCTAAATCTAAGTGATGGCCGAGGGGGAGGGAAAAGTATAGTAAAAACCATTACCCTTGTCCATATCCTAAGTTTATTCAGGGATCAAATGTATGGTTGTTAAAAGAAGTGTCAACAAGGACTAGTCAATAGTGACCTGTATAGGACTCTAGACTGTATTATCTCAGCAGGCAGGTAGTAGGTGTTCATGAAGCCCTCACCCACCAACCTAGTTGGTGGCATGCTTTATCATCGAGCCCACCCAGTGACACCTAGCGTGTCCCGGGTGTGCTACGACGCCTGATTACAGCGGAGCAGGTATGTTACTGAGAGTGCAGTGTGGTGAGTGAAGATGTGAAAGTTAAAACCCAGTACCAGAGGGTAAATTAAATTTTAATGACTGGATCTCCGTGGGCGGTTAAAAACAAGGCAGTGGGACGTTATGGCGGTGGAGTTAAGACCACCTACGTCCAGTGTAGGTTGACCTGTTTCAGCCAGTGCCTTAATTATGCTGGCTTTCCTCAGGACCGAGGTGGTGTGTGCAGTAGTTAAAATTATATTTAAGTGAGTGTGAACGACTAAGTGTCGCACTCGCTAAAGTGCTCTTAGTGTAGTCCTCTCTCTCACTCTTGATATACGCATGTTAAAAGAAGTGGTCAGTGATGTGGGACATTAATCTCCCTTCACTGTGTTACAAAGGGTCGACTTGTTTCTGCTTCTGTGTCCCTGAAAGGTACGTAGCATTCTTCAGGACCAAAGGGGAGGTTATTACTTAGAGGTCCACCTTCCGGCACCTAGTGTCAGAAAATATGGATCTGCTTCTAGTGTGGGAAGGGGCTGCGAATTGCAAATAACCCTCTTTGTGTAGTATCCTAATAAATGACTCCTATAATCTAGCCTACTTGCTCCATGGGAGGGCAGAGGTGGAAGGACCTACTGCGACTTTTGTCTATCTTCAGTTCTTCCAGCCGCTTTCCCTGAGGCGTCCTCTCTGTCTCCCCGTCGATCAGGGTACCGTCACCACTTCCACAGGTACCAGACTTTGACATTTCCCCTGCACATTCACCATTCATCCCACATAGCCCTGCACCAGCAGATAATGATGAGGATGATTATTCAGGGAGGATAGAAGATGAGCAACTCCTAGATGACCCAGATAATATCTCTAGACCATCAGATGATCTTTGGGAAGATTAGAATGCACCAGATGCCTCAGATCAACCACAAGATGACACATGCCCTTCTAGGCCATCTCCTCCAGATGACACTATAGGGTTCACACAACTCATTCATAAAGCAGCAACTTTTCATGGGGTCGATCGACACACTGATCCAGTGGAGGACGACTTCCTTATGGACACATTATTACCATCACATAAAACCACAACCATTTTACCAATGCTTAAAGGGGTTGTGAAACACGCACCTGAGGTATTTAAAGACCCCGTCAGGGCCAGGGTAATTAATCCCAGGTTAGAGAAAAAGTAGGAAGCCTCTCCAACTGACCCAGCCTATATCAAAGGCCAGTTACCATTAGACACATTAGTGGTCTCAAACGCCTGGAAAGGCGCGAATTCACAGACATCAGGGGATGCCCCACCCCCTGATAAAGAGTCCAAACTTTTAGATGCTTCAGGCAAATGCATGACATCTCAGGCTGCCAGCGTCTGGAGAATTGCCAACACTCAAGCTCTCTTGGCAAGATATGATAGGGCTCACTACGATGAGCTTGAAACCCTTATGCAACATTTGCCAGACAAATATAAGACCAGGGCTTCTGACTTAATACAAGAGGGTAAGGTAATCACTAATACTTCCATCCGTTGTGCTTTGAATGCTGCTGATATAGCCTCGAGGGCAATAAATACTGGCATACTGTTACGTAGACATGCCTGGCTGTGCATTTCTGGTTTCTTAATCAACCTTTTGACCTGCAACATCTTTTTGGTCCTACAGTTGATACTTCACTAGAAAAATGAAGAAGGATACTGACACTGCAAAGTCCATGGGAGCTTTACAAACTCAGACTCCCAGAGCGTCCTTTCGTCGTTCCTCTTACAGGGATGACTCCAGAAATTTTCCAACGGACACCGTCTCCTCTTCCTACAAAGCACCCACCCAATCCTCACCCAATAGAGGCTATTACAGAGGGGGATACAGATGCAAAAACACTAAAGGTAGGGGCTGAGGTAACAACACCAGTACTGCCTTCACTCCCAAACAGTGACTTCGCCCAGACCATTCCACTCCTGTCGGGGGGAGATTACAACAGTTCCTACCTGTCTGTAATTCCATCACAACCGACAGGTGGGTGAGACAAATAGTTCAGTCAGGTTATTGCCTGGAGCTCACTTCCACTCCTCCAACAATACCACCCAGGCAGCGTCCCATGTCACACGAACATCACACACTCCTAAAACAAGAAGTGGCCACTCTACTGCAGAAAAATACAATAGAACCAGTTCCAGTACACCATCAAAACACAGGAGTTTACCACCCATATTTTTTTATTCCCAAAAAGGACGGCTCCCTCAGACCTATTTAGACCTGAGATCCCTAAATCTTTACATACAGTCCGAGCACATCCATATGGTCACATTACAGCAGGTCCTTCCTCTGTTAAAACAAGGCAACTTCCTTGCTACCCTAGATCTCAAGGATGCCTACTTCCACATTCCTATCTGTAGTAAATCCAACTACACTGGAAGTAGGTTCAAGTAGATTTATTCATATGAAGTACAGCTTAACAACCACAGGTAGCAGGAGAAGTCCTCACAGCATAAGCCATACAGTAACAGTAATAAATCAAGAGAAAACATTCCAAGTTACTAAGACAATTCCAAATGACATAGTTAGATTCCAGATGACATCAAGTCATGGAATACCACACACCTCCCCCCCTTTGAAAAAAATAAAAGAAAGTAACAAAACAAACAAAAACAAAAAAAAAAAAACCCCCAAGAGAAACAAGGTAATACAAAAAAAAAAAATAAGTTCTAATGTAATCTTTAAACTTTGAAGGAGCACATTTCACGCGCTCACTGCGTCTTAAAGGAATTTCTTCACACTCTATATTTGATTGGTTGTCAATTTCGACACAAGGATCAGGTCGAACATTAGGATTAATCACAACATCAGAATTATTTACAACCTCATTATCTAAATTGTCATAAGCCTCATGCATACCAGAAAAACCATTTGGATTATGGTCTGAAATAAATTTTTCTGGAAAAGTAGTTTTTTGAGTGGAAGAAGCAACAGAAGACTTGCATAAGGAAATCCTTCTCAAATTCCATATTTTCCCTCCTTCTACTCTGAAAGCTTTGCTAAAGATTTCAATGACTTTGACAGGATCAGACCATCTAGAAACTTTCCTGTGAAACAAACCGCCCATTTTTACACGAACTAGATCACCAATCTTTACACTGCAAGTATTATACTTCTTTTTGGCAGAATGTTGAATCATTCTCTCCTGTTATTTCCCAATTTTATCCTTCAATTCTTTAAAATCTACCTCATAAGGAGAATTACCTTTTAACCACCAAGGTAAAAGACGAGAACCTGGTTTCCTCCCTCGTAACAACTCAAAAGGAGACAAACCAGTCACTGAATTGGGAGACAAACGATAGGTTAACAAAGTTGCTTGAAGAGCTTTCTTCCCCTTCAAACCACTCCTTACAGCTAATTGGCAAGATTCCTTGATGACCCTGTTGAACCTCTCAACTTGGCCATTGGCTTGTGGAAAATAATTCGAGGTTCTTTTATGAATAATTCCACAATTTCTAAGAAAGTCTTCAAACTCGCTGCTAATGAACTGTGGACCATTGTCTAAAATAAGTTCCTCAGGTAAACCTTCCCTAGCAAATATTTCATCAAGAAATTCAATCACCTGCTCTGAAGAAGTTTTCTCAACAATTTTCAGTTCAGGCCATTTTGAGAAGTAGTCAATGAGAACCAAGGCATACATTTCTTTACCAGATTGATAACTGAAAGGTCCGATAATGTCAATAGCTAATCTTCGCCAAGGGCCATTAGCATACTCAATGGGAGTAATATCAACAGACATACTCTTCACTGATTTGTCACTCAATGAGCAAGGAGAACAATTCCTGACCCAACTATCCACCATAGCATCAACGCCAGGCCACCAGTGGTGTTCCCTAATCCTCCTTTTAGTAGTGGACATGCCCATGTGTCCTTCATGTGCTAATTTGCAAATTGTTTCCCTTAATTTCATAGGAGGAATAATTTTATCAGATCTAACAATGATGTCCTGACATAACATTAAATCGTCCTTGACCTTATAAAATGACGCCAAATCACCAGAAAGTTTCCTTTCCTCAGGCCAACCTCTAATCAAGAACTGCTTAACTTGATTCAAAACAGCATCATTTTTCATAGCTTCTAACCAATCTTTCTCGGAGAAAACCAAAGAGCTCTCTAGATTTGAAATTGCATTAACATCTGCAAACGAGTATGCGACCTCACAATCAACACTATTCCCTACTTCTACACTTGCTGGAAAACGTGACATACAATCTGCATGAACATTCAAACGTCCTGGAATATACACAACCTCACAACGATATTCTTGTAATTTGGCTGCTAACCTCGCTAGACGAGCAGTAAGAACTCTTCCACCTCCTGCAGACAACATAGTGATCAAAGGTTTGTGATCAGTTCTCAAAGAGAATTTTGTCCCCCACAAAAATTGTCTAAAATGCTGGGAAGCCCAAGTGCAAGCAAGTAATTCTCTCTCAATAGTTGAGTAATTCTTCTCAGCATCACGTAGAGCTCGAGAAGCATACGATACAACAAACTCACCAGATTTATCCTTTTGCATCAAAACAGCACCTAAGCCAACATTGCTTGCGTCAACATAAACAATACACTCCTTACCGACTGAGTAAGGCTTCAAGAATGGAGCTTCAACAATTTTACGTTTCAAAATTTCAAAGGATTCCTGTTGTTCTTTGCCCCACTCAAACTTTGCATTTTTTTTTAATAGGATCCTCAAAGGATGCACAATATCTGAATAATTTTTTACAAATTTACCGTAAAATTCAGTCAATCCTAAAAAGGAAAGTAATTGTTCTTTTGAATTAGGAGAAGATGCATTGACAATGCTGTGAACATGGTTAACTTTGGGTTTGATACCATACTTTGAGATTTCGTGTCCTAGATACTCAACCTTGTCTTGTCTAAACTTACATTTGGTGTATTTCAGCGTAAGACCCTTAGATCTAACTTTCTCCAAAACAGAAGTTAAATTCTCATCATGTTCAATCTAGTCTTTCCCAAAAATCAAAATGTCATCCTGGAAAGCTATAGCTCCCTTGCATTCTGTCAATAACTCTTTCATAAGACGCTGGAAAACGGAGGCTGCACTCGCCAACCCAAAAGGCATGCGCAAATATTGGAACATACCTTCTGGAGTGACAAAAGCAGTTAGTTTCCTTGAGTCTTCATGTAACTCCACTTGGTGGTAGGCACTAGCCAAGTCAATGGAAGAAAAAACAGTAGCACCTGATAACGCAGCAATTAACTCGTGTATGTTTGGCAAAGGATGTTTATCTATCCATATTTCTTTATTAAGACTGCGAAGATCCGCACATAAGCGAAGTTCGCCTGAGCTCTTAAGTGAAAGCGAAACCCAAGGGGAGGATTCAATTGGCTCAATTATGTTTCTTTTGACTAAATCGTCTAGCATTACTTTTAATTTAGGCCTATAAGCTGAAGGAACATTTCTTACCCTATGCCTAACAGGAACAGCGTTCTCATTTAAAATGATTTTGTGTTTAAAATCAACGTATTTTCCCAACTTGTCGTTAAAAATTTCAGGAAACCTTTCAAGTACACTCTTAGTGAAACTAACATTGCTAGATGCATCTAAAGTTAAGTTCACCACTGAATCAGTAATAAACTTTTCAAATCGGGGCTCATCAACATAAACTGGTGGATTAGCGTTAGGATCAAGTTTGATTCCTAAACCACGTTGATGAGGCCAACCAAGAATAGACACGCCCTTGGTAGCAACATAAACGTTTGCTCTGATATCCCAGTTCTTAAAAGATATCTTCGCCCAAAAAAAACCTTCTAGAGCAATTTTTTGTCCCGTGTACCCACCAGGATATATGTCTGGACTCAATAATTCTCTTTGATGCCACAATTGTTCAAAAATATTCTTACCAATAATGGTGTACCACGCACAAGAATCAACAAAAATATCAATAGGTTTGTCATCCATAAAAATTGTACAAGAAGGGAAATTCTTTTGAATACTCTCATCAACAGAAAGTATACAGTTCAAGCTATTAAGAACTTCCTCTTCTTCAGGCGATATGTAATTAATTCTTTGACCAGACCTGCAAACATTACCAAAATGCCCTTTTTTCTTGCATTTTATGCAGATTTTGTCCCAAGCAGGACAACCCTTGTAATTGCCAACATGGTTGGGGCTACCACATCTATAGCAAAATATTGTACCCTTCTTAACAAAACTCTTATTATCATTAGCATTTCGTACATATTCTTTTTTGAAGTTAGATTTACTGTTGAAAACACTTGAAGTGGGATGACTGGTTTGACTTTTAACAATAGCTACTTCAACCTCAGGAACATGTGTTTTCTGATTTTTCCCTCTAATTTCAGATACAAATATTTCGGAATGTTCTCTACCTTTAGCTATTTTCACTACCGCAGCTAATGTAGTCTCAGTCCCTAACCAAAGTCTTTCTTGGATCTTTTTACTTTTTGTCTTCATCATAATCTGATCCCTAAGAACTTGCTCGTAAGATATAGTTTCAAAAGAACAAGTACAGGCAAGTGAACGTAGTGCTGCAACATAATCTTCAATTGATTCGTCAGGTTTCTGTTCACGAGAATAGAATTTGAACCTTTCCATCACAGTATTTATCCTTCTACCAAAACGAATCTTCATTTGCTTAGAAGCAACCACCAGCATCCTCCAAGGGTGGTAGTTTGTCAAATTCTTTTATCCCTGCACCACCGAGACAATGTCTTAAAAGAGCAAGTTTTCTTTTTGCATAACAATCCTCTTTTTCTAAAACATCCACATATGCAATAAACATGGGGTACCAAAGGTCCCATTCTATAGGAGGATCACCTGCAACTTGAAGAAAATGGGGTGGTGCAGCAATATTAGACATCCTGTAAATAAAGGTTGATGTTAGAACAATATAGATTAATGCTAGAACAGTATGAATAAATAAGTAAAAATAGAAATAGTAAAAAAGAAAACAACAGAATTGGTGTGCAAATCACCGTAGTTGTGGATTTGCTGAAATTGAATAATCTCTCTTTTTTTTTTAATAAAGGTGTGCAAATCACCGTTGAAATTTGCAGCAAAGCGTTTCAATTAAAATAGAAGAGGTGAATATTCAGGAATTAAAATTCCTATCTGCTCGGTAAATCCGAGAAAACATGAATTTTTTGCTTCAAACTTCACCAAGATGGCCGCCGTGAGCGTCTAGATGTGCGCGATGACGTGCGCGATGACGCGGTAATCCCAGAATGCAGCGCAAATGGTCGGGAAAGTAAACGAACTTCGGGATGCTCGAGACTCAAGGCTCGAGGTGAGTTCTTGAGTGTTTACTTTTAAAAGTAAGCGAATAGGGGGAGAAGCGTACACGCTAAAGTAATTAAAATGAAAGTCTTCAAATTACGAAAGTGAAAACCGCTCGATAAATGCGGTCGAGGGTGATGATGTCGTGAAAGCGCAGAATTGGGGTGGTGAAGTCGTGAAGGCGCAGAATTAAAATAAATGTCCAAAATAATTTGAAAGAAGCAGACTTACGTTTGAGAAGCAATGTCCAATAAGTTCTTTAAGTAGGTTTGAAAATGCATAGAAGGAGCTTCTCACCGCTGAAGAGGAAGAATTTTCCTTTAGTTGGCAAAATAAAAATTTTGCATGATAATGAAGAAAACAAGTGAACGCTGTCTTCAAAAATCCACTGCTCCCAACGTCGCCAGTAATTATGTAGTAAATCCAACTACACTGGAAGTAGGTTCAAGTAGATTTATTCATATGAAGTACAGCTTAACAACCACAGGTAGCAGGAGAAGTCCTCACAGCATAAGCCATACAGTAACAGTAATAAATCAAGAGAAAACATTCCAAGTTACTAAGACAATTCCAAATGACATAGATAGATTCCAGATGACATCAAGTCATGGAATACCACACTATCCATCAAGCTCACAGAAAATACCTTTGATTTGTACTGGACGGGCAGTATTACCAATTCAAGGTTCTCCCTTTCGGGGTAACTATAGCACCTCGAGTTTTCACAAAGTGTCTTGCCGTAGTAGCAGCACACTTGAGAAGGGAGAACATCCATGTCTTTCCATATCTCGACGACTGGCTAATAAAAGCCAAGTCATACCACCAGTGCGTGCAGCACACGCACCAGACCATTCACCTGTTACACAAGCTCTGGTTCACTGTAAACCAGACAAAGTCACATCTCCAACCATCCCTCTCTCAACAGTATCTAGGTGCCACAATAGATACCTCCAAAGCTCTTGCATCCCCGAATCCAGCAAGAATACAAAGTATGCAAGATCTTCTACAAAAATTCCAACCGCAACACGCACTGCCAGCTCGAGTGTTCATGCAACTAATTGGAATGATGGAGTCTTGCATCTTCATAGTACCGTGCGCAAGACTCCAATTGCGCCCCCTGCAAAAGTGCTTAGCAAGCCAATGGAACCAGGCTCAAGGTCAATTAACAGATCTGGTGGTGGTGGACGGCCAGACCCATCGCTCTCTGCAGTGGTGGAACACCAAAAACCTTTCCAAAGGACGGACGTTCATAGAGGCCGTTCCACAGGTGGGGCTATCCCTCACCGGCTCGGGATCTCATTTGGCACAGCACACAGTACAGGGCAGGTGGACACTGCAGCAAAAGCTACTCCACATAAACCAACTGGAGTTGCTAGCCATTTTTCTAGCTCTAAAATCTTCCCAACATTACCTATAAGGCAAGGCTGTGTTAGTGAGCACCGACAATATGACAGCCATGTACTACATCCAAAAACAGGAAGGAACACACTCCTTACAGCTTTCCTGGCTGGCACAGAGCATATGGAGGTGGACCATTCCTCAAAAAGTCTTCCTATTGGCAGAACATCTACCAGGAGTTCACAATCAGGTTGCGGATCTGTTAAGTCGTCAGAGACAACAGATTCACGAGTGGGAACTTCATCCGCAAGTTCTTCAACCTTTTTTTTAACAGTGGGGACAGCCAGAAATCGATCTGTTCACCACACACCTCAACTCCAAATGCCCAATCTTCGCCGCCAGGTATCCACACCCATTGTCCAAAGGCAATGCAATATGGATGAGTTGGTCAGACAGATTTGCGTATGCTTTTCCGCCTCTCACACTCATTCCGTTATGGTGCGCAAGCTGCAGCAACACTCCCTCACATTGATTCTCATTGCACCAACCTGGGCAAGGCAACCGTGGTACACCACACTACTAGAACTCTCAGTGGTACCACATCAGAAACTAAAACTCTCTCCACACCTGCTAACACAGAGCCATGGAGAAATCATGCATCCAGATTCCATGCAGCTCAACCTAGCGATTTGGCTCCTGAGGTCTTAGAATTTGGATATCTGAATCTACCACTTGATTGCATGAATGTTATCAAAGAAGCTAGACGTCCCACCAATAGGGCATGCTATGCAGCCAAGTGGAAAAGGTTTGTTATATATTGCACCAATAATAACATTAACCCACTGGATGTTTCCATCCAAAGTAGCATATGCTACTTGCTACATCTACAAAGATGCAATTTAGCATATTCATCAATCAGGTTACATCTTGCTGCTGTAGCAGCTTACCTTCAAAACAGACCACATCTGTCATTACTCAGAGTTCCTGCCATCAAAGCCTTCATGGAAGGCCTCAAAAGAAAAATTCCTCCCAGGGTGCCACCCTCCCCTGTATGGAATCTAAACATTGTTCTCACTAGGCTAATAGGTCCTCCATTTGAACCCTTGCATAAGTGTGACTTACAATTTCTTTCATGGAAATTAGCTTTTTTAATTAATATTGCTTTACTCAGAAGAGTAAGTGAGATCCAGGCATTAACAATTCAAGAACCATTCTCTCAAATCCATTACAACAAGGTGGTTCTAAAGACAAATCCCAAATTCCTTCCAAAAGTCATTTCACCGTTCCGTGTCAATCAATCTATTGAGTTGCCAGTATTCTTCTCCCAACCTCAAACAGTTGCTGAAAGAGCTCTCCATATATTAGATGTCAAAAGAGCTCTCCTCTACTATATTGATAGGACAAAGCCATTTTGTAAAACAAAACAGCTTTTTGTGTCCTTTTCTCCTCCACATAAAGGTAATCCCATTTCAAAAACCGGGATTGAAAGGTGGATTGTTAAAAGCATTCAAATGTGCTACCAAAAAGCAAAACACACTCTGTCCATTCCCCCTAGGGCTCACTCACCCGTAAACTAGGGGCATCTATGGCATTTTTAGGGAACATTCCCTTAGATGATATCTGCAAAGCAGCTACATGGTCTACACCGCATACATTCACAAAGCACTACTGTGTAGACGTGCAAGCAAAACAACAAGCTGCTGTGGGTCAGGCTGTACTCAAAACACTATTCCAAACCACTGCAACAGATACTGGTACTTACCGCTAAGGGTGAGAAGTGCTATGCAATCATTGCACTAGCGTGTGATCTGCACCCCATATGCCTCGAACGGAAAATGCTACTTACCAGTATGCATCTGTTCTTGGCATGTAGGGCTGCAGATTCACATCCCGGCTGCCTCTTTCTGTTCCAGTATTATCTTAATTAGATACACCATACATGGACGTCTCTTTCTGTTCTCACACAACTCCATCATTTTCCCTAATGGCGAAAAACAATCTGAAGATGGAGTCGATGCCCATGCACACTATGCTCCAGAGGAGGAGTCATCTACCATACAAAGACTTTTCCAGGACAACAACAAAATGTAATCATCCAGGCCCACCACCAGATGGCGATCTATGCACTAGTGTGTGAATCTGCAGCCCTACATGCCAAGAACAGATGCATACTGATAAGTAGCATTTTCATTTTCATTCCTCCCCTTTCCCTCCACCCCCATTATGGCACCTCACACAGTAAATCTCAAGACGGCACCTATATCATGGAGGAGCCCTATGGCCCGTGATTGTCAGAACTTGTTACTCCGGTCACCTACTTAATTTCCATCTGCCAGGGCAATTAAGCTTAAAACTCAGAGGTAGCTTGGGCATGCTAATTTAGTAAATTCATTCAAGAGGAAGAGTAAGGATCCCAAAGAATAATAAAGATCTACTCCCCGTGTTTGTGTACAGAAAACATAATTCCAAACTGAGGTGGCATGTTCGGCAAAAGAATGATGGGTTGGAATGCTACCCTGAATTATTTCAGGTGATTAGATTTATTGCAAGCATTCCTCCCATCACCTCATTTTATTTGAAGAAACATATTTTCCAGTGCCATCAGATCAGAGAGTCAATATATCCAAAGTCTGCACTATGGAGACTACTCCGAACCCCATAGTGCTAGTATAGTGTGCTTGGCTGTATATAGGACAAAGGAAAGGTGTGTCTGTTTGGTAGACCAGAATGATATTTGTGGGAACCCTTGGCAAGGTGGTGTTTAATAAGTTGTCTATATCTCCCAGAACCATGACCCAACATCACTGCAGCTTTGGAAAGAGCCATAGTTAGTGTAAAAGGGTATCTCAGTTGCAACACCCCCTCTAACACTCTGGTAATTTGAAAGGATCCCAGGCGATTAGTCTAAGTAGTGTATATAACCTGTGGTACAGAATTATCGTCAGCATTTCCTTGCCCATTGCACAGGTTGCGGTCATACAGGCTGTTCTGCAGATGTCATCACACTCCTTTTTGGATGACGTAGGACCTAACACTTCCTCCTACCATCATGTTACTTTCCCACTCCCAGGGTGGGACCATCATACATTTATATATGTCTAATTAAATGTGTTTTCATATTCTTTTTTTAGTGAAGATTAATCTTGCTAGGGGTTGAACATCTTTCTGGGTGACCCAGGGAAGGATCTGCAGGTGCTCCTTTTTAGCAAGGCTGTTTTCAGATTTAATCTGAGCAGCAGATGGCTGTAAAAGTCTCTGATCCTTTTCCAGCTTTATTCTTGCCACCTTGCATATGTAGCACTGGATAGTGTAGGGCTAAAGTCCGGGTTGTTAATGAATGATGTGATAGGGAAGGGTGTCGGTGTCAGCCCTTTCTTGGGTATCACTTTTTTTTACAAGCCCCCAGTTCGTTTTTGTCACTGTGGAGTGTAGGAAAGTGCCCTTTTCGATATGGCCACCCCCACTTTTTGCTTGGTATTTGATTTGATTTTGTCTAGAAGTGCACTGGGTTGCTGTTAGCCGGGCCCCCAGTGCCAGATCTCTTTCCCAAAACTGTATTTTCTTACCCAATTGGAAATACCTTTACTACCTTCTAAAAGTCCCTAGTAAATGGTACCAAGGGCCTGAGGTACTTCAGAGGGTCCGCAAGGACTGCAGCATGAATTGTACCATTCTAAGGGACCCCTCACCAAGCTCGTGCAAATGGCCACTGCAGGCTGCTTGTCTTGATGCAGACAAAAGTGAAAACATATCATGGCACCCAGCCTGTGCACCATGCTTGCTGACACTGCATGCAGTATAAGTAAGTCATCCCTGCCTCAGGCCTCACGGCCCTTAGGCAGGGTGTACTATGCTACAGGTGAGGGCCAAAGTTGTCTTGCCCTGCAAGCTGTTGATCCACCAAAGCCTGGGAGGACTGCCAGCACTTTTCCAAAGACAAAGGAACTTCAGTGGAACAGCAGAGTTGCATCTCGCAGGTACCGAAGACTGAGCTGTAAGACCCCCAAGTCTGCGAAAGCCCTACACCAAGTAGGCACCACTGCACCATAGCCTTCTAGCACTCGATGAAGTGGGTCGGCGGTGCCAGCGTGATCCCCAGACTTGAAGCCCACCTTGGGTCTCTCCATTGTGGACATTCCGACGCCACCTGCACCATCTATCACGACCGCTCCCAGTGAGGAAAATCTGATGCCTAAGGACACCCCTACACCCGTCTCCCCTGGCCTGTGGAGAAGAGGACTGAAGGTGTCCCCCTTCATGAGCATTGTGAGTTCTGAGCCCCCCCTGTTGGTTCAGTCCGACTCTGCAGCATCTGTTAACAAAGGCTGATCTCCATCGACTTGCATTGGGCACCCAATGCTGTTTTGCACCAATGCTCCCGGATTCCCACGTGCCGCTGGATGTGATCTGCTAGTGCTGCCTTGGACCTTACACCATACACACGTCCCAGAGGTCGGTCTCTTAAGTTCCTGCAAAAAACTTGTATGCCGTATTTGTTTTTCCTACAGTAGGATAACATTGCTGCCTCTGAAATTGGCATGGATCTCCTTATTGGCTCATGTGCATCATTTATTATCTGTTGTGCGTATTTGCAGATGTCGGAAACTCCTCCTTGGGATTGCTAGAGCAAGTCCCTGCGCACTCGTAAGGGAATCCCCGGACACTTTACACAGTATAACTTGTTTTGATATACTACATACAAGAGCCAGCTTCCTAAATTGGTGGTGCAGCAGTTGGATACAAGACTCGACGTCTGCTGTACCACATGGATAATAATTGATTCCACTAAAGAATCCTAAATTGTCTTCAGCTTCCATAATTTTTTTGTATTTTTTGTTATTGTTTAAAACCTAGCTGTAAAGGCCTTGTGTTAAGTCCCATGGTGTAACTGTTTAGAATTTAAAACATATTTAAGTTAGTTAGGCCTTTAGAAAGTACTTACATGTTTTTCTAGTTTTCTAAAAAGGTCCCAACTACTTTAATACCATGTCGGAGGCAGGTCCTTCCCAGGAGGTCAATGTGGGACCCTAGGAGACGCTTAAGTTATACTGACTTAAGTCCCACTGCCAAGCATGGAACCTTCTCAATGGACCTAGTCTCAATAAGGCACAACTGTAAAAACTGCTTGCATATAATGCTAGATCCCTGGCCGAGGAAGGAGCTCCTACTGAGAGAGGGAAAGACGACCCTGAAGTGGTTTAGGTTGATAATGATTCCAACAGTGGTCCTACTGATAACAATACCACTGGTGGTACTACCAGTAGTGCACCAGAAGACTTAGAGAGTGAAGATGCTGATCTGTCTAGCCTAGAGGATA
Organism: Lissotriton vulgaris; assembly: GCF_964263255.1. Taxonomy (NCBI): domain Eukaryota; kingdom Metazoa; phylum Chordata; class Amphibia; order Caudata; family Salamandridae; genus Lissotriton; species Lissotriton vulgaris. Next base: position 284,741,399 of record NC_141687.1, read on the forward strand.
GTCTTAGAGGTCAAACTCTTCGCTTTAGAAAAGGAAAGAGCTGAGCTGGGCCTAGAACCCTTCTCTGGTGGCAGGAAATAAATTGGGAGAAAGCAGAAGCTTTTGACCCTATGATCCAGAAAGGGATTTACAGAGGGTGATGATATCGTCAAATAGTTTACAGCCTTTGAGAGGGCTTGTAAAATGAGGCAACTCAGCCAAAGGTTTTGGTGCTTTCCTCTGGGAGCTGTTCTCAGGAAAGCGTAGGGATGGGCTCCTGACACTGAATGTTCTGTTATGTTAGAGCTTTATAGAATTCTAGTTCGGCCTCTCCCCACTTCAGATTCGTGGGCTCCAAGACAAACACGGTCTAAGGGTGGGTACCAGGGTGAGAACTGGTATCCCATGTAGGGCTTGGTACTTTAATTGCAAGGCCAGTGGGCACCAAACAAAAAACCCAGCTGTCCCTACAAAAAGAGTCCCCCTAGTGCACCTGCACTCAATCCAGTGGCAAGTTTCCAGATGGGATCCCAGGTGAGCCCTGACCGTGTGAGAGAGCTCACCGAAGGAACTTTAGTCTCAGAGGGTGGGGTGAATGTACCTGACCTGGCTGCCTGGTCTGTTAACATGGAAAAATACAGACAACCGCCTCATATAAATGGGATCAGAGTTGTAGCCCTGAGGGATACAGGTGCACGTGTCACCATAGTAACCGAAAAACTGGTATCACTTGGACAATATCTGACTGGTAAGACATTCACAGTTCCCGATGCTGATAATCAGGGAAAGGTCCATGCCATGGGGATGGTGTCCTTGGAATGGGGAGGAGTTACAGGCCAAAAAAAGTTGGTGGTATCCTTGGCAATTCCTGTAGATTGTCTGCTAGGCAATGATCTGGAGATCTCAACATGGGTGAGGTTGAAAGAAAAACTCATGCAGCTTTGCTGGGTATACCGGAATGAGTGTGTGCATAAACAAGAACGCCATGCAAAGCCCTAAATGAAAAAGAGGAGTTGGAGTCTGGAAGAATGACCTAACCCTGTTAGATAAAAGGCAAGAAAACAGAAAAACAAGCTTCAAATCAGCCACAAGCTCCAGTCTCTACTCCTCAGAGAGACGACCTGTCAGACCCAGACGGAAATGTACCCGAGGAACTTGGGTCTCACACGGTGGAGCCCCTGGGTTCGGGGGATCTTCTACCGAAGATCTGTGCTAGAGGCAGAGGACATGTCCTACTCTTGAAAGCCAGAAACAGCAAGCTTCTGATCAGGAAAAAGGAGATGTCAGTGGCTCTCACAGAACCTATTGGGAAGAGGGGACTCCTCTACACTGAGGCCAGAGACACCAAACCTGATGCAATGAAGAGAGTGGTAGAGCCTCTGATTATTTAGAGAGTTCTTACTCACTTTGACTCATGACATCCCCTTAGCTGGGCATCTTGACCGGCCAAAAATTGGAGTAGGTTAGTTACCCACTTCTACTGTGTAGGTATGTCCTAGAAGGTGAAGGAGTTTTGCAACTCCTGTGCCTCCTGCCAAGCCAGTATAAAAGTTGGTGGCCACCCAAAGGACCCATTAATTCGACTCTTAGTGGTTGTGTTTCCCTTTGAAAGGTAGGTGTTGACATTATCGGTCCCTTAGACCTTCAAGCAGCATCAGGGAGCATATTTTTACTGGTGGTGGTGGATCACGCCACCAGACACCCTGAAGCAATACCCCTTAGGTCTACTACTGCTCCTGCCATGGCTAGAACCCTCATTGGTATCTTTTCCAGAGTGACTTTTCCTAAGAAAGTGGTGTCAAACAGGTTCCATCTTCATGTCTGGATACCTAAAACACGTGGGGGCTGAATGTGGGGAAGCATACAAGTTTACCACCTCATATCACCCGCAAACAAATGGTTTAGTTGAGAGATTCAAGAAAACCATGAAAAGTAGGATTGGTTGACTCACTGAAAAACTCTGAAGGAGATGGGATGTTTTACTGCCATACATATTTTTCAGCTACAGAGAATTACCACTTCAGTTTGGTCATACTGTACAGGGGCCATGGTGTCTGGTGAAGGAAGACTAGAAAATACCTATCAAAGAGCCTAAGCAAGCCATAGTGGACTATGTACTCTGTTTTCGTTCCAAAATGGCTGAATACATGGAAAATGCATCCAAAAATATAGCGGCCAGCGAAGACCTCCAGAAGCTCTGGTATGACCAAAAGGCTGCACTGTTGGAGTTCCAACCAGGGCAGAAAGTGTGGGGTGTTGGAGCCTGAGCCCCTTGGGCCCTCCAAGACAAATGGAGTGGACCCTACTGTATACTAGAATCAAAAGGGGAGGTCACCTATCTGGTGGACTTTGGCACTTGCAGGAACCCCAAAAGTGAAATCCATGGGAACCGCCTTAAACCCTACCATGACAGGGCTAAAGTGGCCATGCTAATGGTCACTGAAGAGGAGGAGGACGAGAGCTAACCTCTCCCCGACCTCCTCTGCCACAACCTTAAAGATGGATCAGTGGAAGAGTTGTCTTGTTAGACACCCACTCAGCCCAACAGCCGTCTCAATGCAGGCGAAGCCTGTAGCAGTATGCTGAGCTCTTCTCGTCAACCCCTTGTCAGACAAGCTGGTGTACCCATAATGTGGACACTGGAGACAGCCTACTGGTGAGAAATAAACTCTACCAGCAGTCTCACCATGTCAAAAAAAGCATCAAAGCAGAAGTAAGCAAGATTCTGGAATTGAGATTCATTGACGTTCTGAAAGCCCCCGGGCCAGTCCACTTGTTTTAGTCCCCAAACCTTATACCAAGTGTGGTAAAACTGAGCTGAGTATTTTTTTGTGGGCTGTAGGGGCCTCAATGCAGTAACCAAGACAGGTGTGCACCCAATTCCTGGTGCTGACGAATTGATTGACCAATTAGGGGCAGTCACATTTCTTGGTACTTTTAATTTGACATCAGGGTACTGGCAGATTGGTCTGACCCTAGGAACAAAGGAGAAATCTGTATTCTGAACCCCAGATGGGTTTTATCAGTTCACTGCCATGCCATTTGGACTAAAGAATGACCCTGCCACCATCTAAAGGTTGGAGAACAAAGTCCTGGAGTCCTCAAGTGCGGCATATCTTGATGATATTTCTGTCTTTAGCTCCCCTTGGCAGGATCACCTGATTCATATTGGTAAGATCTTTGAGGCTGTATGAAATGCAAGCCTCATTATCAGAGCAAACAAGTGCCAGATAGGGCAGGGCTTTGTTGTATACTTGGGCCACCTGGTAGGTGGATGATAAGTTCAATTCTTACATCCCAAAATCCAAACTGTTGTGAATTGGGTAGCTCCAACCACCCAGACTCAGGTCAGGGCTTTCCTTAGCTTTAGTGGGTATTACAGGAGGTTTGCAATGGGGTACAGGTCCATTGTACCCCCTCACAGAACTGACCTCCAAGAAAATGCGAAAGAAAGTAAACTCGATAGTGAGCTGTCAGAAGGCTTTGAAAACTCAAAAGGAAGCAATGTGCTCAGCACACATTATAAAAGCTCCAGGATATTAGAAGCAGTTCATAGTGCAGGCAGTTGCCTCTGAAAAGGGGGTAGGAGAGGTCCTATCCCAAACCAATGACGATGGCCATTAACAACCTTTTGCTTTCATTAGCAGGAGGTTACTCCCCAGATAGCTGCGTTGGAATGCCATTCAGAGGAAGCCTTTGCTGTGGTTTGGTCCCTGTAGAAGTTGAGGCCATACTTGTTCAATCGCACATCCTTGTCCAAACCGACCACAGACCTCTCAGATGGCTAAGGCAAATGAAAGGTGAAAAGCCCAAGCTGTTGATGTGGTCCAGCTCTTTACAGGGAATGGACTTTACAATGGAACATAGACCTGGGACTGACCATGCCATTTCAAATGGTAGTTGCAGTTTCTTCCACTTAGAAGATGAAGCCCCTCTAGGGAAAGGTTAGTCTTATCTCTTTTGTTTGGGAGGTTTTTATGTAGGAAAGTTCCCTTTTCGACATGGTCACCCCCACGTTTTGCCTGGTATTTGATGTGAATTCAACTGGATGTGCACTGGGTTCCTGCTAACCAGGCCCCCAGTGCTGAATCTTTCCCAAAACTGTGCAATTTCTTACCCAATTGGTAATACCTTCAGTACCCTCTAAAAGTCCCTAGAAAATCTCACTGCTGGTACCAAGGGCCTGAAATTGTAAAGAGGGTCCCCAAGGGCTGCAGCACAAATTGTTCCGTCCTAAGATACCCCTAACCAAGCTCCTGCAAACATGCACTGCAGGCTGCGTGTCTTAGTACGGACAAAAGTGAAAACACAACATGGCACCCAGCCTGTGCGTCACACCTGCCGACACTGCATGCAGTATAAGTAAGACACTCCTCCCGCAGGCCTCACCGTCCTAAGGCAGGGTGCACTATACCACATGTGAGGGCATAACTGCATGAGCAGTTATGCCCCCGTGCAGGTCAGTATTATTACTGCCAGAACAAGTGATCAGGGAAGCCATTTCAAAAGAATGTGCTGGACGCTGGTGAAAACGATTTCCCCAGCTACGTGATGGTTTCACTGAAAATAGGGATGTTTTGTATCAAACATCCTAGTTTCAAAGGGCATACCGGCTTTAGTATACAAATCTTGTTTCTCTCTCAGGAGAAGAATCCAATTCTTTGTCCCGAGCCATTTGGCACTGGGACCTGTTGAAAGGCTAGCTAGTCAGATAGGCGTGTCCACCCTCAGGCTAGTGCCATCCCTAAGGTGGGCTACCTGAAGTGGAGGCAACTTTTCAAAGTTAGCCATCTTGGTGATGGAAAAATCTGGAACTTTTTCAGAGGGTTTTGACCGCCTCCCCCAGGAAGTGGTCTTATAGGGGGCCTAGTGACTCCAAGGCTAGGTAGCCCATTAGCTACTACCGTGCACCCCCCCTAACGCTCCTAAATTCAGTATTTAGGGGTTGCCTCATGTCGGATCTTGCTGATAAGAGAACTGCAGAAGAAGCTACTGACATACCACCAGCCCTGCCAGCCTGTTCGCCTATTGTCAACAATTGCACAAAAGTCATCTCTTCCTGCAAGCTCCTGATCCTCCAGAGCCTGGGAGGACTGCCAGCACTTCTCCTGAGACACAGGTACTCCTGTTGAACAGCAGAGTTGTTTCCCTGCATATCGCAGGTACCATGGACTGAGCTGTTAGGCTCCAAGACCGCATAAACCTGACACTAGGAAGCTCCACTGCACCGAGCTGCCTACTCCAAGCTGAAGTGGGCCAACGTGGCCCGTAGAGCCACTAGGTTCGAAGCCCACTTAGGGTATTCCCACTGTGGAATTTCGAACGCCGCCTGCACCATCTGTTTGCAGGCCCCATCTACCATGACTGCGCCCGGTGACAAAAACCCAATACCTAAAGACAAGTCTGCACCCATCGCCCCATCCCGTGGAGAAGAGGACCGCAGGTGTCTCCGCGCCCTGAGCATCGTGAGGTCTGAGCCCCCCCCCCCCCCTGTGGTTCAGCCTGACTGGACTCCCATTCTGACACTAGCATCTGTTAACGAAGGCCGATCCCCATCGACTTGCATTGGGCACCCTTTGCTGTTTTGCACCACTGCACCTGGCCGCCCTCGTGCTTCTGGAGGTGATTTGCTGGTGCTGCCTTGGACCTTGTCTCATACAAACTTCAAGTCCCAGAGGTTGGTCGCTTACATTGCTGCAAAGAACTTGTATGCTGTTTTTGTTTTTCCTTCTATAGGATAACCTTGCCACCTTCGAAAAGTGCAGTATGTTCCGACTGTTTGAATGTGAATGTATTTCTCTTGAAAAACATACTTCCCTGATCCTTTTTGACTTGGTGACGAAACACATATAAAGATACGACCTATTCTTATAAATTGGTGTGGATCTCCTTATTGAGTCATGTTTATCATTTATTGACTGGTGGTGCTTATTTGCAGATGTCGGACACTCCTCTGATAAGTCTAAGGCTGCTGGACCATACTACCCCCTAAAAGAGCTCCTTCGGATACACATATATCTCATTATAATATACTACATAAAGAGCCAGCTTCTTACAGGATGTGTACAAACCCCATGCCCAATACTTCTTAAGCCTCAGGATTTTCCAGATGTGGATGCCTGCTATTGTTTGGTCAGTGAAGCACTAGTATTTCTAAGATTCATTGAGGTTGCACTCCAAGATGTATCAAACCTGAACAACAAAATAATAGTCAGTCAGATTCGGGACTCCTAGTCCTTCACTCTTGTGGTGCTTGTAGGCCACAAGCCTTGCCACCGTTTGTTACTTTTCTCCCCAGAGGAAGGACTTGATCCTTTTTTGTAGTTTTGAGAGCATCCCGATGGAGGCTGAAACGAGAGAGCCTGCATAAGAAAGAGGATTCTTGGAAGGGTATGTTCGAGGCATGAGGGCTTCTGAATTCATATCTCTGCATAGATCGCCGCCTAGTGTTGGGTCCGGATGATTGCACATTGTTGTCCTGGAAGAGTCTTTGAAGTATCACGATATAGGTGGCTCCTCCCCTGGACTACAGTGCGCATGGGCATCCTCTCCATCCCCAGATTGGACATCCGAACCCAATGGCGGAAAGAAACAATCTTAACTCCAGTTCAATAACTCATAAACTTTGTATCCCTAAGGCCAAAAGGCTTTCTTAGCGTCGGTATTGTTTCGCTCGGTGCCTGGCCCCTTCGATTCTTCGATCGGCGTCGAAAAGTCAACATTTTCTCGACGGCTCAGGCCCAGACTACATCGACGATGGAACGGACTCCGTTTAAGCGGTGTCCTGTGTGTAACTCCAAATACTCGAACTTAGATGTGCACCCAGTGTGCAATACCTGTTTGTCCCCCGACCACGACGAGTCAAAATGTTTCGCATGCTCCAGGTTCCGATCGAAGAAAACTATCAAACTTCGACGCGCGGCGAGGCAGTCGGCCCAACAGTCGGCTCCAGCACCTGCGAACATCTTTGATGCCGGGGACGAGGAACTCTTCCAGGATGAGGAAGAGGCGGAAAATGATGTTCCCGAAGAAATGTCGGAACCGGCGTCAGAGCAAGACTCCAATTTCGAAGTGGACGAGCCGGATGAGGAGTTCGTCCACGACCTGGACGTCGTCAAGGTAGGGGACGACGATCAGGCCCTTGCGGCCGTTGATGACGACTCCGGTGGTGAACCGAGTCCGCCCGTAGTTCCAGGGCCCGTCATTGACACTCAGACCTCTCCGGCTCCGGTCGAGGCATCGCCGAAAGGCCTTAGCCAAGATCCTTCCCTTCGGTCTACAGCCCCACGCCATGGCCAGGCTAAGACCCCTTCAAAGGAGCCATCGGTCGATTCCGTGAAATCGAAACCGAAACAGGTGGAACAGAATTCGAAACCGAAACTACTCAAAATGGTGGTCGGTTCGACGTCGACGCACTCCTCGAAGCCCGTCGTCAATCCTTCGACGCCGAAGGTATCCGTCGGCGCCAAAGCTGGAACCTCGAAGCCGGGCTCTACCACCAGGACCGTCGCCTCGAAGGCCTCGGCGTCGGTGCAGCCCTCGACCACTTCGCATGGCGAGAAGGGCAAGGGGCTTCCGCTCGAGAAAGGCCAGCCACCCCTCTCGGGGCTCAAGGTTGGACTGGCGAAGAGGGTCGAAGCCACAACCAAGGACGTCCCGAAAACGTCGTCGACGCCCAAAGACGGAGGCGCACCGCGCAAGGAGTTCGAGTCGACGCGCTCTACGGAGGCCTCGAAGAAACTCGAAGCAGGCGCTTCCGGTTCGAAACAGGCTGAGTCGACGCCCCTTAAGTTTGGCCTTCCACCAACAGCACGCCCAAAATCTCTAGAGGCTTCCAAAATGGCAAGGGTGTCCTCACATGCACAGGTCGTCTATCAAGAGCCTTCTTACGACAACCAGACAAAACTGTTCATTGACTCTGAGTCTGGCAGGCTCACCATTCACAAGCGGAAAATCGCGCCCGAACATCCTTTAGAGGGTTACAAAATTCCCCTCAAGAGGAAGATGGACTCCGCCACCTCTCCGGTTCTTGTGGAACATCTTCAGGACTACTCGCAACATACTGCTCATTCTCCAACACAGAGTGAGGAGGACTTAACTGCAGACTATAGCCAAATGGGCTTCACTTACAATACTGACACTGATCAGGAGGTCTCAAATCAATGGTCTGGGGCAGGGGATCAAGGCGATGATCCTGATGAACCTCAGACTACTCCAGACTCTCAGTCCTATACTGTCAAACAATCTCCGACAGAGGACACTGCAGCATTCAATGCATTGATTGAGCGCGCTGCCCTCAATCATGACGTTGAGATGCATGCTTAGCCAGTGGATGAAGACTTCTTATTCAACACCTTCTCCACGTCCGAACGCTCCACCAAGACCCTGCCCATGCTTAAGGGGGTCCTCAAGCATGCCGCAGCTATTTTTAAAGAGCCATCCAAAGCCAGGGTTATCAACCCAAGAATCGACAAGAAATACAGGCCTGCGCCAGTGGACCCCACCTACAGCAAAGGCCAGCTCCCCTTGGACTCCCTTGTTGTGGCTAACGCACGCAAAAGGGCTAACTCTCAATCTACAGGGGATGCCCCCCCTCCGGACAAAGAATCCAAAATCTTTGAAGCGTCTGGGAAGAGGGTGGCGGCGCAGGCCGCTAACACTTGGAGAATAGCCAATACACAGGCCCTGTTGGCTAGGTATGACAGGGCGCACTACGACACCCTGGAACAATTAATGCAGCACATGCCTGATATGTACAGAGAGGCTGCGGAAATGGTTATACAAGAGGGTAAACTGATCTCCAATGCATCCATCAAGTGCGCATTGGACGCAGCGGACACTGCCGCTCGAGCAATCAATACCAGTGTAATGCTGCAACGCCAAGCATGGCTGCGCATCTCAGGGTTTAAACCTGAGATCCAAACTACTCTTCTTAATCAGCCGGTTAACCCGGACTTCCTGTTTGGACCCGATGTTGACACAACACTAGAAAAGATGAAAAAAGACACTGAGACCGCAAAGTCCATGGGGGCTCTCCAGTCACAGCAGTTTCGGAGCGGTTCCTTTCGTCGCTCCGGTAACAGGGGAGCAACAAGAGGGCAAGCTCAACAGCACTCACAGTACGGCAAGGACAACGCACAGTCTACATACACTAAAAACACCAGAGGTGGATACCGTGGGAACAGCGCCAAGGGGAGAGGCCGGGGCAGTAACAACGCCAGGTCCTCCACTCCCAACAAACAGTGACTTCTTGTCACTGCCCCCGACCATCTAACACCTGTCGGGGGGAGACTCCAGCAGTTCCTGCCACTCTGGGAAAACATCACAACAGACAGGTGGGTGAGACAACTTATCCGTTACGGCTATTGTCTAGAACTGACCTCCACCCCCCCCCACATACCCCCAAGAAACCGTCCTATGTCCGCAGAGCACTCGCACTTATTGCAGCAAGAAGTTCTCTCCATGCTGCAAAAAGGAGCCATAGAACTCGTGCCTGCCGCAGAAAGGGGTGCAGGGGTGTACTCCCTGTACTTCTTGATTCCAAAAAAGGATGGATCCCTAAGGCCCATTCTGGACCTCAGACCCCTCAACCAATACATCCTCTCGGAGCACTTTCACATGCTCACTTTGCAGCAAGTCCTGCCGCTGCTGTGTCAGGGCGACTTTCTAGCCACCCTGGATCTCAAGGATGCATATTTCCACATTCCCATTCACCTGAGTCACAGGAAATATCTCAGGTTCACAGTCAACGGTCAGCATTACCAATTCAGGGTTCTGCCATTCAGGGTCACTACTGCTCCCAGGATTTTCACCAAGTGCTTGGCGACCGTGGCGGCACACCTGCGCAGAGAAGGTATTCACGTGTATCCCTACCTGGACGACTGGCTCGTGCAGGCAAGGTCTGCCGTACAGTGCGGCCACGACATGTCGCGGACCATTCACCTCCTTCACAGTCTGGGGTTCTCTCTCAACTACGCGAAGTCTCACCTGCAACCAGCCCATGTGCAACAGTACCTGGGGGCGTCAATAGACACCCAGTCGGCCACGGCGCAGCCGGCCGCAGCCAGAGTCCACAGCATGCAAGCGCTCATCCAGAGGTTCCAACCTCAGCAATCCCTCCCAGCGCAAAAATTCTGTTCCTTACCTGGAAGGTGGCCTTCCTAATCGCTATTACTTCCCTGCGGAGGGTCAGTGAGCTGCAAGCCCTCACAATTCAAGAACCCTACCTGCAGATCCATGCAAATAGAGTGGTGCTTCGCACAAACCCTAAATTCATGCCCAAAGTGGTTTCGCAGTTCCACATCAATCAGAACATAGAACTGCCTGTATTCTTTCCTAACCCAGATTCGGTGGCAGACAGAGCACTGCACACCTTAGATGTCAAAAGAGCTCTCCTGTATTACATTGACAGGACGAAAGACTTTCGAAAAACTAAACAGCTATTTGTTGCATTCTCTCCACAACATAAAGGCAACCCTATCTCCAAATCAGGAATAGCCAGGTGGATTGTCAAATGTATCCAGATCTGTTATCAAAAAGCTAAACGCACACTAACAGTTCCCCCTAGAGCGCATTCCACATGCAAATTGGGGGCCTCCATGGCATTCCTGGGTAATATTCCTCTAGAAGACATATGTAGAGCAGCCACATGGTCCACCATACATACATTTACCAAACACTACTGCGTGGATGTACACTCCAAACAGCAAGCTGCTGTAGGTCAGGCTGTTCTTAGAACTCTCTTTCAGACTGCTGCAGCTGGCACGGGCACCCGCCGGTAAGGAGGTAACTGCTATTTATTCTATGCACAGATATGAATTCAGCAGCCCTCATGCCTCGAACGGAATATGCTACTTACCAGTATGCATCTGTTCTTGGCATGAAGGGCTGCTGACATTCATATCGCCCGCCCTTCTCCCCGGTGCCTGTCGCAGCTGCAGCTCTCAGAAGCATTTTCAGGCATGATCATCACTTTCAGTATTACACTCCATCTCTGCCACAATGGCGAAAAACAATCTGGGGATGGAGAGGATGCCCATGCGCACTGTATTCCAGGGTAGGAGCCACCTATCTCGTGATACTTCGAAGACTCTTCCAGGACAACAATGTGCAATCATCCGGACCCAACACTAGGCAGCGATCTATGCACAGATATGAATGTCAGCAGCCCTTCATGCCAAGAACAGATGCATACTGGTAAGTAGCATATTCCTTATCTTCAGTGCTCTGGTCTGCTCAGCCACAACAGGCTACCTGACTGCCGGTTTTGAGTGTCCCTCTGAACATCTGGAGAAGGTCTTGATAATCCAATTGGGCTGTTTTGTCCAAGAGGCCATAATCTTTAGGCCCAGGTGTTGGCTATACTCTGCTACTCTGAGGATAGGAACCCGACCCAGAAGTCTGCTTTTTTGCCCAGAAGGGTTGTTAATATTTAGAATTTGGGATTTTTGTGTGTTAATGTTAAAGTCCAAGAGTTCTCCGAAATTATCCAACTTGTTAAGTACCCCTAATACTGAAAAGGTCAGATTAGTAAACGCCAGTAGAACATCATTTACATACGTGCTGATTATATGTTCAAAATACAGGGAAAACAATAATAGAGATAAGGGAACCCTACTTCATGCCTCTCCAAATTTGGAAGGGTGTCGCAGAAGTTCAGCTCACTCTACCCCAGCATGGGGCGAGATCTTTATAGCCGCTAAATAGCCAGGTTCAGAATTTTGGTCTGAAACCAATCTGTTTCAGTGTTCCTTTTCAACTTGGCCAACAATGCACTTTGTCGAATGCCGTGTATGAGGACACAAGGGACACCCTACTCACACGGAACCAGGGTACTTACAATTAAACAGAAAACAGTGGTTCCTGTGGACACTCAGTGATTAATAATTGAATATATATCAGCGCAATCGCAATTAATCCGGATATGTCAAAGAGAGAAAAGACATATCAAACAGAGTTTGTAGAAAAACAAGGTAATTTATATAATATATTTACATTGTTTTTGAATCCTGTGCATGGTGCTCCAAGTGAAAGTGAAACCTATCAGTAAGGATTGTGACTCTTTGTGGCATAAAAACGAGGTTTCAATATGTTGTACAGAAACGACCATTCAATTAATACAAGTAAATGTTAGCAGCCTCCTAGTACAGTAGTAAGAGCTGAGAATTGGTTCACTCTGTGTGATATGTCTTTTCTTTCTTTGACATCTCTGTACCTCCGATTAATTCGATTGCATTGATATATATTTAATTATCCATCACTGTTGAATGCCATCTCGGCATCAGCAGACATAATCAGCGCTATATTCCTGGCTTATTTAATGTTGTCTAGTAGGTATAAAACGTGTTTAGTATTGCTGGAGCAATTCTTACCCTGTATGAACCCCGCTTGATCGGGGTCTATAAGAGAAGGCCTGTGTGGATTCCGTCGGTGGTATAGTATACATCCTAGTTCAATACTGATACTGCACTGTAAATGGCGCGCAGTTAGGGGGTTCCTTGCAGGGCTTTGGGATTAGTTAATGGAAGCCTTCCACATATAGGCTGCCATTTCCCTGCTGTGGAGTAATGCATTGAAGAGTCTAGTGAACAATGGAGCTAGAGTTTGTCATAATGCCTTGTGGAACTAGGGGGTGAACCTGTTCAGCTAGGAGGCCTTGTTTGATTGCAGCCTAATAATCAGGGTTATCCCCCTCCTCAATGGTTATTGGTTTCTCTAGGTTCTCTGTATGAGAGCTGATAAGGTCAGTGACTCCCAACTCCCTGAGTGACAGTTTTCCATCACAGGGCTGTTACTGGTGGCTTAGAGTATGCTGTAGAATGCCTGAAAGGCTCTGGCTAGCGCCATATTATCTAACCAGATTGACCCTGTGTGATTTTTATTTGTATTTCTTTCTAATGGGGTAGATTCTGTCCTTGTTCATTTTTGCCCTTGACTTACATGCCAGTGCCTGCCTGTTCTTTACTTCCTTTATAGAATTCCTGCCTAATGCGTTGTATGGCATATTCTACCTTGTCATATCTAAAAGCTTGAACTGTGCTCTGACTTTATTTAGTAAGCGCCAAGTTTTATATGCTCCTGTTCTCTTATGAGATAACTCTGGTCCATTGACCCTCCTTTCAAGCTTGGAAAGTATATCCTTCTCTGTGTGTTGTTTTAGGCCGCAAAAGCAATAAATATCCATCTGACTATTGACTTCATGGCATCCCATAGTGTGCTTACTCTGGTATTTGAGCAATCCTTTTCAAAGAGGTATTGAGGAATTGTCTCTTGAATCTTATTATTGTTCAAAGCATTGTTAAGTTGTGGAAATGCCACATTTTGGCACGGAGTTCCTTAGCTGGAATATTTAGGTTGATGAATGGGGGCGTGATCAGAAATGACTTGGATGTCTATATCAGCTTGTATCATCTTGCTGGCTACCTGAAGGATGCCCCCTCCCCCAACTTAAACCAACCCAACTCAACAGGAACCAACATAAAAACAGGTTTGCATCACCTCACCCATCTTGAGAGATAGTAGGAACCGGAGGCAGCATCTTCCCTGAGTGTACAGAGACTCCCACGGGGAAGTCTTTCTGACAAAACAGGCCACATTTCCTCACCATCCCCCCATGACATTCTAATTCAAGGTAAAAATGGCGTCCTCTCCTGATTAATCCTCCTGAGAAACCCACCCTAGACGGGTAATTAGGAAAAGCATTGCCTTCACCAATGCCGATTTTTCCTATACAAGTGTCAGCTCCAAATTCTGAATTTCCAGGCTCATTACCAGTGCAAGTCATTCCAGAGATTACACCTGCACTAGCTCCAACTTTGCTCCTATTTCCGGCTGCACAGCCTGTGAAGGAAAAGTCAAGCAAGCACAGGCACCACCATCCAAGGGAAGAAGAGCCTAGAAAATAAAATTAGAAGGAATGCCATTCTTGCCATTCACAAGAATGGAATCTGAGAAGTCCCTTAGAGCTAGGTTTTACAAGGCTCAACACTCCTCACAACACCCCTCCGAGATTAAGTATTTACACTTTATCTTTGGATGTGAATACAGACTTGCCCCGTTTCTCGACTCTCAGCCTCAAGGGATGCCCACTTTCTATTAGGTGACTGAACATTTAAGAGACTCAATATTAAAGTGTCTAATCCATTGTGTGAAACACCCAACATTTTTTGACTTGAGTTGCTTCTGTGAATGACCTCAGTTGGTGAAGACCACTATTCAGACGAAAGGGTGCCCCCATCTGTATTTAATCCTTTTCTAGTAAAGGAGGTCCATTTTCTGATGGATACTTCAAACTGCAGATTACTCACTTTATGAATATCACAAGCGTCAGTCTGGATCTGTACACTTTTCGATGGCTCTCCCACGCTGGTAGGGGGTGCCGGTCTCTATCTTGGCATTGCGTGCTGCTCCTTGTCACATCAATGGAGCCCGTTTCAGTTTCATCAGTCTTTATTTCGATAATAAACCAACCATAAAAGACATACTATCAAAAAAATAAGCGAATACAAACTTGGGTGACATAATTAATAACAATACCAAAATTACACAAAACTTGATCGCACAATAAATTATCTAAAAAAGAGCATTAAACCATTAATTCACAACACAGATGACTGTTAAAACATCTAGTTAAAAAGTTATGGAATAACATTTCCACCCAGTTAAAATTTCATAAAAGGAGCGGAAGGAATAAGACCAAGAAACCTACACTCCGGAGAAGGGACTACCCAGGTCTTATCGAGAATCAACCCCCCCACCCCCCCCCCCCTGTCCCCCTGCCCCCTCTGTACACAGCAACATAGTAGACAAGGCTGTGACACTTACCACTGTAAAATCTATTCCAAAGAGAACAAGTCAGGATGATAAGCCCTTGATTTTGTTTGCCCGTATCACCCAGGCCCAACTCAAGAATGTTGCCATGGCAATGACAATAGGTTCCTGTGTGCAGGTTTGTAGAATCCTCAGAGCATCTGCAGCGTCTCTCGTGCCTGAGTTGGAACAAATGGGTTTAAGCCATTTCATCCTTGGTGGCTTATAAGCTGGGCATACAAATAAAATATGGGCAACTGATTCTGGCTGGCCTAAACACAGCAGGCATAGATCAGGCTTAAGCCATTTGTCAGAAAAAAAACTCTGGTAGGAAGGGAGCCTACTCTAAACTGATGATAAAGCTTTTTATCCAAAGGTTTTAAGATGGTATCCCAATATTGTTCAAAGCCAACCTCATGTTTGATTGACAAAAAATCCCTAGTCAAGGTAGGCCTGGTAGTAGAGGAGAACCGTTTGGACTTCACCATGTCCATGTAGGCTGCTTTAAGTTCTTTTTTTGTCGAGAGGGGCGACGTTTCTGGGTTCTCCCACAATGTACCCATCCCCATATCTATCAATGTATTTTTTATATGCCTGAGCCACTTGATCTTGCTTAGGCACCCAACCCCCCTAAAGTCCAATAGGGAATTGGCATATAAGGACAGCTCGGGGGTAGCCCACAGCCTTCTCCACAGTGCTGTCTGCCTAAATCAGGCCAGATCCTCGATACTAAAACATCCCAGATCCAAAAATAGGGGCACCAAGGGGGTGGATTGCGGCAGGCCTGTCAGTGCCCGCATGAATTTGTTTTGGGCAGTGCTTATAGGTGTGATGTCTTCCTGGCCCCACAGTTCTGCGTCATATAGGATTGCACTTGTGACCTTGGAGTTATATATTTTTAGTGCGGGAGCTAGGGGTTTAGTGAAGGAAAGCCTGTGCTCTTTCAAAAGACACCTGCCAACTTCACGTGTTTCAAGGCGAGCACATCGATTTGGGGGTTCCAATGCAATTTCCTGTTTAAGGTTACCCCAGGTAGGTAAATACGTCAGTCTGCTCTAAGAAAACGCTATTCATGTGGACCTTGCCCCTCTAAACTTTTTGATAGTGGAGCACCATAAACCTTGTGTTATCCACGTTGACCACCAACTCATGGTCGCGGCAAAACTCCTCAAATCTGGACAGGGCTACCTGTAGACCAGATTGAGTCTTGGATAAAATCAGAGTGTTGTCCGAGTAGGTGGGTTTTCAGGGCCCCCAAAGTTGGTGCATCGGTGGGGCATATGGAGTAATACTGTTCCACCATGTCGATAAATAAAGAAAACAGGGTAGGGGCAAGGATACAACCCTGGCGCACACCCTTAGTTACCGGGAATCTGTCTGTAACATCTCCGTGTGTGCCCCATCGGACCTGGGCATAGTTATGATCATGCAATTTAACTATCCTAGCTAGCAGGTCCGTCGGCATCCCCACCTCCAAAAAGGCTCTCCACATTTTGTTACGAGGGACAAGGTCGAATGCACACTTCAAGTCGATGAAGGCCCCATATAGTGTACCCCCACCTAGAGTAACAACCCACCAAAATATCATCACAAATCTGAGCACTTGGTCGATTGTGCTGGTATGGGGTCGAGACCCTGCCTGAATAGGTGCTAATATGTTAAATTCCTCTATCCACTGCTGCACTTGGCTCAGTACTAGCCTCGCAACTATCTTCTGGATAGAGTCTATGAGGCTAATGGGCCTCTAGTTACCGGGTAATGCACGGTCCCCCTTTTTATACACCGGAACTATAACAGCACCAGACCAGGTAGCAGGAAGACTCCCACCACTAGCAATGGCATTTTCATGGTAGGTAATGTTGATCACCCAATTATCTTTGTCATTGGCAAATAGGCCCGCAGGAGCACAGTCAAGGCCCAGGGCCCTTCCAATCGGAGCCAGAGAAAGAACTGTTGCGACCTCCGTTTCATTAAACGTGTGGGTATCAGTGTGGAGATCTTAAAAACTTCCAGATTGTTAGTGGGCGAAGAGAATTGGGCCTTAAAAAACTGGGCCCACTGATCTGGCGGGACAAAATTCATAGGTGTGTTAGGTGACCCACCACTTCCCCGCTTCACTAACTGCCTAAAATTGACCATATTTTTATCATTGCTTGCCAAAAGCAGGTCTTGCCAGCGGTTGTTGTCCCACCCCTTTTTTGCTTTCAATTGGGTTGATTTATAATTGGCCCTGGCATGTTTGATTTTTCCCATATCCTTCAACCTGATAGCCTTTGCCAATTACCGGTACGCCTCTCTACAGGTTTTATTGTACCAAGAGGCCATCAGTACCCCTTCCTTCGCCTTCTTTTTGCTGGACTTAATAAAAAAGGTTTTAAGGTTTGCAAACAGATTTTTGTGAACCTGGGGGATAATCTGGTTAATATCTTCCTAGGAGGAACAGCTTTGGAGAAATGTTATTGAGTGGGCTACCAAGGTCTTCATTGCACCCAAATCCCCTTCCTTCTCAATAAGCCAGGACCATCTGACCCTCCTCATATCATTAGAAAGCAGGATTTCAGATCATATGTCTACCTCTGCCCTACTAGGGATGTTTAGTGTGCCTGGGGCTTTAATTGTCAAAATAAGGGGGTCATGGTCACTTTCTGTGCGTTTCTGGACCTTCATGTCGAGAAGGGAATGCCATCATTCTATGTTAAGCATGATAAAATCAATAAGGCTACTCCTCAGCAAATTAATAAATGTATGAGCACCTTCCCTATCTGATTGAGACCTCCCATTAACCATTTGCATACCCCTTTCTAGGCATAGGCCCTTAAGTTGCAGGGTAGCTTCTGTCCATTTTTAGGTCTCGTGGTGTTAACCGCATGAAAGCGCGGTCTCGCCAGAGACCTATTGTGACCGACGCAGCTTTCGAGGAGACAAGACCTGGCCGCGCGCATCTGCCAGAATCGGATCGGAGCGGGTGGCGCGCACAACCACGCGCTCCGATTCCAGCAGGCTGTCACACCCACACACACTAGAGCGTGCGCACACACACACACACAAGCGCGTTTGCCGCCATGGTGCGAGTCGCTGATAAGCATACGGCTCGCACCGCCCTTTGTGCACCCTGAAGTCCTGAAGTGTGCGCTGTGCGAGTCTCACCCCCATCACGACTCACAGCCTCTCTGCCTCACCTGCGCCCTGGGTCACTGAGCGTACGCCAGGCGGCGCGGGCACTGTAAGCACACCGCCCTACGAGTCGCACCTGCCTGGTACGACTCGTACACTCACTTCGAATCGTACCATCTCCCAAGTGAGTATGCGTCTCAAGCGGGATGTGTGAGACTCTGTAGGTTCGTCCCCTGATCGGCGTACGAGGTGCACTGAGGTGTTCAGGCCTCATGGACGGCGCGTCCCCACCTTAGGTCTTGCCTGCAAGCTAGGGAGGGCGTGTTTGGAGCCTCTTGTTACCCCCACACACAGGCGCACACGCAGAGATATTCACGCACGCAAACACACACGAGCGCACATACACACACGCATACACACGAGCGCACACATACAGAGACACACACCACCACCCCTGCCGCACACACACAAGAGCGCGCGCACACACACACACAAGAGCGCACACAGACACCCCCGCCCCCCCCTCCCCCCCCCCAACTACAACTAAGCCCCACTCACCTCATCTGCGAAACTCCAGACTTCAGCCGCCACCGCGGGGCTCTCCCTCGGGCATGGGAGCCCCGCGTCACCACTGCTCCTCTCCTGACTGCTCCTCTCCTGGCCAGCCACTCCGTGGCGTGAGCTTCCAGCAGGAAACGGAAGTCCCGCCCCACGGTAGTTTTCGTCACGCGCTCCACAGCACCAGCGGTAAGCAGGCTTCGGGGGCTTCATAATTTTTTTTTAGGTGTATTTTCTTTGCTCTTGTTTAGGTAGCCTTTAAACCACTTAAAGGGACATTTCTGAGACAGTGAAACGAAGTAAACATGCAGCTGAGGCAGCAAAGTCTTTTACATTGAGAAACTTCGCTGCATTTATCCAGCCAGGTTGCCCCCAGTAAAAAGAAGGAAGCACTGTAACAGCTGTGAGCCATGCCTAAGGTGCATCATCAGAGCTGTGTGAATAATAACTGCTGTGAGCCCGAGCCGGAGGTGCATCATCAGTGCTGTGTGAATAATAACAGCTGTGAGCCCGTGCCTAAGGTGCATCATCAGAGCTGTGTGAATAATAACAGCTGTGAGCCCGTGCCTAAGGTGCATCAGAGCTGTGTAAATAATAACTGCATCAGCCCCGTGCGTCAGGTGCATCATCAGAGCTTTGTGAATAATAACAGCTGTGAGCCCGTGCCTAAGGTGCATCATCAGAGCTGTGTGAATGATAACAGCGTCATCCCCGTGCGTGAGGTGCATCATCAGAACTGTGTGAATAATAGCTGTGAGTCCGTGCCTAAGGGGCATTATCAGAGCTGTGTGAATAATAACAGCTGTGAGCCCGTTCCTGAGGTGCATCATCAGAGCTGTGTAAATAATAACTGCGTCAGCCCCGTGCGTGAGGTGCATCATCAGACCTGTGTGAATAATAACAACTGTGAGCCCGTGCCTAAGGTGCACCATCAGAGCTGTGTGAATAATAATGTAGTGTAGTTCCTATTTTCCCAATAGGCCCTGCGCATTGGAATAACATAAACAGTAGTATGGACGTAGAAGTGCGGATCTTCCAGGTCTCCACTGACTATGCTAAACTTAATTGGGTTTGTTACCAACTAGCTCAGAGGTCACTGGAAACTTTCTTGACTGAATAGGAAGTGATCAGCTTCCCTGGTACAGACAAGAAGGGATTCAGTTTTCCAACAACCGCATAAACATGACAACTTGGAATAGAGTTCCAACGCTTTTCAGCAGTTTTTGTTGATCAAAACTGAAGGCCGAATTCAGAGTTCATGGGAACGCTGTGTGTCGGAATGCTTTTCTAAAGTTATTGTTTCTGTTCAGGGGAAAACATCATATCAGACAGGCTCTCAAAAAATTGGTCTACAAAATCAGGTGACAGTTCGACCAAGTTCGATAATGCTGTAACTTGGCAGGTGTGAGAGTGATTGCTATCATCAAAGTCTGGATCAGCAATGCTCACAGAAGGTCGTACCTGGGTGATGTTGCTTTTATTTCTCGCTCCACTCTCACCACCTAGTCGTAGCACAGGAGTCTCAACGAATGCCGTCATCAGGATTGGTAGCCGCTGGGGACAACACAATGCGTGAGCCGTTATAGGACTTAGCAAAGTATCGATATCCATTGGTACTGCTGATGGAAGTGCAAGACAGATGTCCAACATGCACTCATCTCCGCATAGCATACATCGAAGCACAGGTAAGATGCAGGTCTGCCATATAGGTCTGAATGAAAGAAACCAGGTCATGTTCAGATCTCTCAGCCTGGCCAATCCAAGGACTCTAGTTATTCGGTCCCGGTAGCGTATTGCTAGGATAGTTTCTTCCATCCTTGTAGGAGTCATGTCTGAGTTTTGGCTTGCCATATCGGAGCAGGAGGGTCAAAAATAAAATGCCTGCTACAAGTCCCAAAAATAGGGGTATGCCGCCAAAGACTGAATGGACAAAATTAGGAATGATTCCTAGAATTGCTTTGAATGGTGTTAGCAGTCCCGTAAAAATCGTCTTAAATATGCCTGGGATGCCTGTGGCACTAGACATGTTAAGGAGTTGGCTAAGCATTTCTGTGAAATGCACGGGGCAATTTGTTGATAAAAGGTCATGAATCTCTGATGTTGTCCTTGCAACTTGGAGTTCATACGTCTCTTTTGATGACGTGATGGGCACTGTTGTCTGCAAAAGCACAGACTTCATTCTGCTTAAAGTATCAATTCGTATAGAAGAGACGTTCAAACGAGGCCATATGGGAGTCTCAGTGTCTCCAGGGCCGTTTGGAAACAATGCTTACATACAGCATTTGACCATGGAAGTTACGCTTACGAGATATGCTTTCCCTGGCAAAAGGCCACAACAGCTGTGATCCGTTATTAGAATATAACTCCCATTCGAGAGTTGCTTAAAGAAAGACTCTATCTGCGTTGCAGGTGTGACATGTTGGTGGCATGAAAGGTTGTTAGAATTACCTTCACAGGCTCCGTGTAAATTAATACCCTGGCACAAAAGTATACCGCTTAGTGAATGTTTACAGTTTTCACCACTAAGAAATAAATTTTTGTTGCTGTCACTATAGCATGTGTGTGTGTATGGTAATTTCCATGCTGACTTAATGTATCCTTTACCCAATCGTTCATACTGGCCAGTAGGTATGTATTCAAGGCAATTTTTAAATCGGAAGGTTGTTATCGGAATTGTGATAATCCCGTGTATTATCCATTCAATGACAGGACTTTCTGACATTGTCAAAGGTAATCTCTCAAGTTTTTCGATGCTCAGGATTGTATAGTCTGCTCCTTTCTGTGCCAAGCTGATTTGTTTATCAGTAAGGTTAAAGATGGAAAACAATGACGTTGTGTTGATCAAACGCCAAGGCACATAGCCTGAACGAAGATTTTGCAGCGTCCAGCCTAACTGTACAATAGAACGCAATTGTGACTGGCCATGCTGTAACATTAGCAAGTCTTTGTCTATTATATCTATGGCAGATGATACAATACTGTCCAGTGAATATATTCTGGAGGACAGAGTCATTAACCCATTGTCCACAACAGAAAGTGATTTTTCCAAATTAATACGATCAATTTCTCGTATTTTTTCAGCTGTTTCAATTTGTGTGACTTTCCAAGCCTCGTTGTAAGCCGCATATATACTGGTCGCTATGAAACGCTTTTGACGCTGTTTGCGTGGTCCCAGAATGAAATCACGCAAATCAGCACCATCTTTAAGTAAAGATAAGTGTTGCTTAATTTCAGCCAGTGTGGATGATTCTAGCCATTCAAGGCACAGCTTCCCTACACTGTATGTTGTTACTATCCCTGGATGTTGTCTCTGGGAGTATCTAGGGTCTGGTCTGGTCATTGTTAACCCCTGTGTTTTATTCAGGAATCTATCTTGACAGTTATTCGTGTCAATAGGCCAGATTAACCACTTTTTCCAATCAGGATGTGTTCTGTTTAAATGTAAAAAATTTGATACGTCTATTTCAATATCTGTTGTTGCATTATCAGGTTTTGGCTTTGGAATAGACGGTTTGTTAAGTTCTTTGATCTTAGCTAGGCCAAGACAGGTTGTTTGTTGAATTGTTTCATTTAAAAACATTATTTGCTCTGGGATCATGCAGGCTCGAAATAATGCTTCTAGGCCTTGTACCTGCCAATCTTTTGTACCCCAGATTGATTTTGTTTCAATGTTATTTTTCCAATAATCAAAACCAAATGTCATCATTTTTTCATAAAATGCTTCTGAATATATCAATTTAGTATTTATCAGCATAGTTTTCAACCCTGTTTTATCTAACAGTTTATAATAAAACGTTTCTGCATCACTGGTGTTAAACCCTGAGAAGTACTGAAATTTCTCATAGAATGTTTTAGAACTGCTTTTAGGTGGAGTAGCACAATGTTCCCATTGGTTATACTTAAAAACATTTCTAGGCTGTGCAGATTTATGCAAGTAATGATCACCATAGTGTGTGTAGCAGAACATCTGTTCATAACTAGACGAACCTTGTAAATAATCATGTTTTGTGAATCTTGCTGACATTACTAAATCAGACATCATATTATTAATACTTTCAAAGTCCCAATCATCAGAGAATGTACTAGGTTTTACAAAGTCACTTAAGGAAACCTTGAATTGATGAGGATATTTCAGGATTTCGACCGGACCATATATTTCATAGTCAGTTTTGTCCCATACTACCCCGCCGGGTATTGGAATGGCTGTGACATTTACTGTTGACGGTTCTCTTTTCTTTACGTGGGATGATCTGTGTGGTTTGAGGACTAAGTTGATGTTCTGACTTGCTGTGTCCATTGTACTGTAATAAACCTTCCTAAAATTAAAACTAAAATTAGGCATAGTAGGAGTATAAATACCCCCGAAATAATCCAATGCTCAATTAATGGTGCATCCAGATATACTTCTTTGATTTGATGAAAGAGTTCTGTTGCTTTTTCTTTAAAAGTCTTTTTTATTTCTGGCATCACTTCTGGGTTGCTTTGATCCCCAGAAAAGTTATCGAAGTTGATGAAGTAGCCAGAGGCAGTTCTGGCAATTGTTGGGATTGTTCTTTCAATTTGTCTTTCGGTAGCACATTCTGATGCCACATCATTGTAGACTGGTGTTTCTTGACGAACTGTTTCAATCTGTGTTTCAAGAGGCACGAGTTCCATGGCATTATTGCATAGTCCCTCTCTGTGCACTGCAGGCTTATCGAATGTGATTAGTCTTTCAGTTTGAACCTCTTGGATTGTTGCAAGTTTGGGTATTCTGTTGTTTCTTGGGAGTCCACTGGGCCTACTGTTGATTATAGGCCACATGCTTGTGGTTTTACCAGGTCGATTGATACAACTCTGTTCTCCTTTTTACCAGCAAGGGGCGGTAGTACTACTGATCTTGTTCCGTTGATTGCCAAGACAGGTACTGCTTTTCTGTAAGAAGGCCCAAATTCCTTCTTCACCGCTATTTTTTCTTTGACTAGATCCCCAATCTTTGGAATCCAGACAGGCCTTGCTGGGGCTGGTGGTGCCTCGTCAGTGGTAGCTGGCTGTTGCTTTAACTTTATGTTGCTTAAGGATTTTCTTGTTTCATTCAAGTCCTGTAAAACAGCCAAACGGTCTTTGATGTCAAAGTCTGTTTTCTTATCTTTTACCACTGATACCTGACTATCTAAGTCCTGAATGTGCATTCTATTTCCGAACAATATTTCATCTGGGCTGAAACCTTTTAGAGAATTTCTTGGCAAGTTGTTTAGGCTTAAGTGGACACTTATTAAATGTTTGACCCACCCATCACCCGAACCTAATACCTTCGCTGTTATAGATTGCTTCATGTCCCGTTTTTTTCTTTCTACCACACTGTTCCCTTCGAGGTGTGATGGACAAGAATACCGCAAGCCAACGCCCATGCTGGCCATGGCCTCCTTATAAGCTCGAGAGCTGAAAGCAGGACCCTGGTCAGAATGGAACATGGCAATTGCGTATGTGCCGATAAAGACTCGCAGATCTTTTATAACCGTTCTGGCGTCAGCCGAGCGCTGGGGCCACATTTTTTAAGTGTGTTTAGCCTTAATGATGTACAATGGGACGCGTTTCTCTTGTTTGATTGCGCGGATAGATCGCCTTATGCTTTCTATTAGGGTTTCTGACACTACACTGGCCGGTTCTCCACTGCGATCTCTGTTGCAGTCTTCACAGTTTTTTGCACATTCATGAATCCCTACACTCATTTCCGGCCACCAGTACTCTGATTGCAATTCTCTCAGAGAGTCCCTGATTGTTTGGTGTCTCAGACCCCACCCCATATGTGCTTCCTGTAATAGGAATCTTCTCCTGTTCATGTTTGGAATTACCCTATCCCCCACTCCAGGGATTCGAGCAAAAGGAACGGAGTTTGCATCAATTACGTACGCATAATTGAGTGGATAGTTCACGGGTAGTGTTGCACAGTCGCCTTTTAAGGACGCTTTCACTGCCAGCATGGTTTCCCCGTCTATGTATTTTTCTGAACGCTACGGAAGCCGGTTTAGTGGCCTCCGCTGTGGCTGTATTAGCCAATGAATTCCCTGCAACGTGAACGCCATCACGTTGATGACTCAGAGTGTGTATCACGTGAGTCTTTTGTAGTTCTTTCTGTAAAAGAGCTACCTGTTCCCAAAGCATTTTATGCTTTATTGTGGCACCTGTGTCATCTTTGTAATCATTTTCAATCCAGCTCTGTAACTTGTTATTGTAAGAGTTGACGCAAAAATGCGAATCGCACACGATTAGTGTCGGGAATTCACGTTCTGCATTTTCAAGCGCCATCTTTAAACATCTGATTTCAGCTCTCTGAGCCGAACAGTTTCTAACTGATTCAGTTTTTGTTATTTTCGGTCTGAATTTACCGCACAGCCAGCGACCTTTAACAATCGCGCAGGCTGCATCGTAGGATTTGCTCTCTACGTTGAAATGCTGTACAAATCTATCTGTATAGATTATACAGGCGTACTGTGGGAGAGGCAGAAGTTCGATTGGCAGAGGATATTCTTCTTCATAAGTCAATTCATTCAGTTTTTCGAATTGCGGGGCGAAATAGTATTTCACGTCTTCCGCTCCAAGAGAATCTATACACTGTATCCATTTCGGATCCAGTGACACTGTGGGCAGATTTACTGGGCTGAATAGCGCCTCGAAGGCGGATTCCGCTGTGAGGATATTGATCCTTCTACCATGTGCTAGTTCTCGTTCATTCGCTAATGCAGTTTCTACTGCTTTCACAGTATTTTCTGTTGGACTGAATGTTTTTTCCGCTTGTGTATACAAGTGAGATTTAATTGAAATTGGTACCTTTTCTCCCTCATTAGAGGTCAGGTACGTGAATCCGCATCCTCCTGGGATGACTTTGATTACAAGATCGCGTGTGTTGTCACGTGTATCTAATTTTGTTTTTGCTAACATGTCTGTTTGCAGTGATCTCAAAATTTCTGTGTGTTTTTGAGTCCAGTTGATTGGTTTAAAATCAGGTTTAATTAGTTCGTAGAGAGGTTTAACCCTCTCTGCGTAATTTAGAATGTAAGTTCTTCCGAAATTCAGGAAGCCTAGAATCGATTGTAAGTTCTTCAGCGTTTTTGGAGCTTGGAGTACAGCGCACTTCTCTAAGAAGTTGTCCGCTAGGCTTTTTCCTTCACTTGACAACTCATATCCTAAAAATAATACTGTCAGATGGGCAATTCTTGACTTTTTAAAGTTGAATTTATAACGCTCTGCTGCGAACCCAAGTATAATGGTGTTCACTCTTTTCAAGTGAGTCTCCAAGTCGTCGTCTGTGAGATAGATATCATCTACATAAGATAATGCCTCATCATCATATATTTGTAGTAACTCTGTTAATCTGGCTGAGAATAGTCCTGGGCTGTTCTTGAATCCCTGTGGGAGCCTACAGAAATTTTTCTGTGACCCCATTACTGAGAAAGCGGTCAAATACCTGCTTTCTGGTGCAATATTTTGACAAAAGAAACCATTAGATATGTCTAATGTCGTTTTATATTTTTTCCTAACTATGTTATTCATTAGTGCAGCACTATGCAAATTTTGTACTGCAAATGTTTTGCAACATGCGTTAAGGTGTCTGTAGTCCAAAACTAGACGATATGAATTGTCTGGTTGGGAGACAGGAAACAAAGGATTGTTCATTTGAGAGGTGCATGTTTCAATAACCCCCTGGTATTCAAGTTGATCTAAAATCTCCCTGACTTGTTTTTTAGCTTCTTGCTTAATGGGATAGTGCCTTTGTGCAGTTGGTTGATTTTTCAACTGGATTTTGTGAGGAGGAGAGTCCTCATCCCATCCTACATGATTTTTATATAATGCTGGTGCCTGGGCTACTGCCCATTTCCATGCATAAGTATATTTTTTGTGAATCGAAATGTGATTCAAGAAGGCAGGCATAATCATTTCTTCGCCACGAGGGCACTCCCTGACAAACTCTGGGGGCCAATCTTTTTCAGCTAACAGAATATCATAGCCTTTTGAGAGTTTATCCCAAAATAGACCCCTTATTTTCCTAGTCTTATCACCCTCTATACCAGTGTTATTTCGTATATCTTATGGGGCTCGCTAACTCTGGTGTCGGCAGTTTCAACCTGAATGTATTCATTCGTGTCCACTGTCTCCAGATGACTCATCAGGATCTTGCGGGCTATACTGATTTCTGCTGCACTGTCTAGCATTGTCTGTGCCCACTCCCCGTTTTTCAACTGTGTCCTCAGTATTCTCGGCATGGTTGATTACTCTAATACTGGCTATCTTCTTTTTCGGAAATTGAGATTTTTTACTCTGAGCAGGTTCCTTGTCTTTGGACTTGGTGTGCTCTCCTGGGTCTGACCGTCCTCTTCTTTCCGATTTCTGCGAAAAAGATCGAGAGTGACGTGTAGCAATACTTTGATATCTATCACGCTTCTTCAAATTATCCCTATTTCTAAGGTTATATCTTTTCTCAGAGGGCTCCCTCTGGGGAGACTGGTGTTCTCGAGTCGGAGTTCTTTCCCTCCGTCGAGGAGACCTTCCTCTGGACTGGAAAACTTTTTCCTTGGGAGTGGATTGTTTATTTCCATCCCAGCTCTTTTTAGGAGTGTTTGAATTATTTTTAATAAATAATGTTACTAACTCTCTATATGCCTTTGTTAATTCTCTTATTTTAACTAAGAGTTCTTCACTTGACATTTTATCAATGTCTGGATTTGGTGTGTAGCTGGCTAGAACCGGCTACGTTGCTCCTGGTCTACCTAGTGGACCGAGCCTGGTTATATGATCATTATGTTTTAGGGCGCCTTTAAACCAGAGCAAATGCTCTTGGAATTTTAATGTGATTTCAATCTCCTCGAAAGGAGCGTAATCTTCCGGTGGATCCCCTATATGTAGTAGTGGAATTCGTGTGTTGCGGTGTTTGCCGCTGGAAATTTTATCCATGAATAGAATACCTCTGTCTGCCGATATTCGTGTGCCTCTATCACGAAGACGACTGTGCCACCTTGTGTGGTCAGTCCATTTTCTATAAGTTTTGACGTTATAGATTTTCTTAAATGTGCCGGGATGATTATTGCACCCGGTTCAGTAGTCCCTGTACCATCGGGACCCTGCTGAGTCGCATTTACTGCGGCATCTTCGTCTGACATTTTATTGTCAGGAAGGTTTTGCAGAGCAGGTCTCCAAGGAGACAAAGATTAGGTGCACAATATTTTGGAACACGGTATCCTTCAACGTTGAATAAACCAGAGCTTTACATAGGAATCTCTTCCTACTAAGTTCGGGCGGATTTTAACCTTTCACCGACTCCTGACGTCTATTGGAGTATTTACGGTAGAAAGGGGTCTGTGTGAAAAATGCACGACTGAGTTACTCTAACGTCTTGCGTTAGTTTTATCGCCTTACCAAACGTTGGGCGCCAATTAGTGTAGTTCCTATTTTCCCAATAGGCCCTGCGCATTGGAATAACATAAACAGTAGTATGGACGTAGAAGTGCAGATCTTCCAGGTCTCCACTGACTATGCTAAACTTAATTGGGTTTGTTACCAACTAGCTCAGAGGTCACTGGAAACTTTCTTGACTGAATAGGAAGTGATCAGCTTCCCTGGTACAGACAAGAAGGGATTCAGTTTTCCAAAAACCGCATAAACATGACAACTTTGTTCCTTAGAATAAGAGTCAATCTCTAGAGTCGTGTGAAACAATAGACAGTTATTTTACTCAGTCAGTTTTGTGCAGATTACTTTCACCAAGATGCAGAGAAATAGTGAGACGGGCGTTTTCCATAAAAAGGTATTATTTATTGAACAGTCTTTCTTCTCGTGCAAGAGAAATGAATTGCCACAATTGCAAGACTAGTTATTATAAAAAGTGCGTACAGTAAAATGAGGATTGCGAAATAATACTGTAAAAGCATTGATATGGTTTCTTAGCCATACAATGGTTTAAAATGAATAAAATATATACATTCATATATACATTAAGCTAACGTACTCAAGTGGTGCTTCTAACTACGCCTACCCCAGTGTACCTGACCTAAGCCTAATACTTGGGAGGGAGTAAGTAAGTAGCTTTAGTTAAGTTGGTTTTGCCAAGGTTTGCTTTAAGAATTCTCTCTAAGGGTTTAGTCAACACCATACCTCTGGAATAGAATGTTGGAGGTCTTGTATCTCCTTCCAGGACTCGATATCCCAGTCACTCGCAAGAGTAGTCTGGAAACGCCGGAGCTGGATTTTCTCGGCAGGAGAAAAGACAGCGTCTCTCTCAGCGCGTCGAGGAGGAGGAGGAGGGGCAGCGTCCGTGGGCAGCTTGTATCTGCTGGGCTCTGCAGGGGACAGCTGTTCTGCTCCTATGTTCACCACACCATCGCTATCATCGATGACATTGAGGCAGCGTTTGCTTAAGGCAACGTTGGTAATATTTATACCTGAAAGGTGCCTTGTTTGACGTAAGTTTTTGGACATAAGACGTCAATAAAGATGTCACTAGGAAGTGATCGTCTCTCAGTGCTCATTAGAGTTCTATTACTAATCAAAACATAGCAAGCGGGGCTTTCCCAGGTTGCTGAGTTTTTATCTTGTTGAAGAACTCGGAGTGTAATCTAGGAATCTTAGATAGTGGCTTCTGCTGTGTCATTTGCTCTAATGAGCTGCAGAGGAAGCTGCAGAGGAAGAGATTCTGAAATGTGGCTCTGATCGTGTTAGGCCAGAGACGAGTTTCTGAAATATCACTCTTGATCGTTTATGCCATTATAGGGGAATAAATGGATTATAGCCGTATAGGGGCATAAGGTCACAGTATTGATCGGGGTCCTAGATTAGAACGCGACAATAACTGCGTCAACCCGTGCGTGAGGTGCATCATCCACATTGCTCATGTCACCCAAATTCCTGCACTCTCTACCACACTGCTTTCAAAAACAGCATACTCTTGCACACACTCTCACTGCTCACCAATTCAAAGTTTGCTAAAACATTTATGCAACGCATTGTCATGCACAATGTCAATAACTCAAACTTTAATGCTGCAAGACCTATTGCATTGTAAATGCTTGTTTTATAGGGCATAGATCTAGGGACTGAATGTGCCACTGCAAGTCCTCATCATGTGCTTAAATTACCGTACTTCTGATCAAGCGGTTCAAAGGTGCAATTAAGTCACCCAAAATAATCAAAGTACACCCATCCCTCTGGCTATCTATGAAGCTGTCTAAAAGTGCAACTGTGTCCGAACGCCTCCCTCCAGGTTGCCCACTGGCATAAATATTAATTATTAGTGTGTCACGGTCATGGTCCGTGCATAACTGTAATACCGTTATGTCTGGGCTATCAATAGGCACCATCACATACCTACACCCCTGTTTCTGTCTCACCCAGCAAGTAAGGCCACCTATAAGTCTACCTTTCAGACCCCGTTGGGCATGTTTGGAAAAATTAAAAAAACTCGGGTTGAAAACCGGGTCAGTAGCCCAAGTTTCCTGAAAAGCCAAAAGATCAAACTGATCTATAAACCCTGCCCAGTCGCTGGATACTGTTTTCTGCCAATGCCCTGCTATATTCCAGGAGCCCACTGTCATGACAGTCATGGCCTGCCCTTGGCGCTGGCTACCACAAGTGGGGGAGGGGGAGGGACTGTATTGCCCACCTGCACTTTGGGGCCATAATAGTAGTTGGATACGGCTGGACCTGCTAAGTGGACATCGCCCAAGTCATCCCACCCTTCCGTTCTATGGTTCCCTTGCAGGAGGCAAACTCCTCTGCCATGTCAACCCGAGTTCTTATTGAAAAATACGGAGGCAAGCATGTGGGGGAGCAATTACCAGCAGCCTCAGGCTCCCTGGACAAGGTGGACCCAAATGGGGCCAGACAGTTAGGCTCGGTCAGTTAGTCAATGTCTTCTAAGGAGGTGAGGACATCAAAACGTTTGTTAATGGGAATAGGGTAAACAGGATGACCAGGTGTATGAGGAAACCCTCTCCGTCCAACGATACAGGGAGCGTTATAGGGTCAGTAATAATAGCCCAAGGGGAGAACAGAGATATTGTCCCCAACATCAAGATCAGCAGCTCTCTCCAAAATTTAACGAACTAAGCAAGGAGTCCGGAAACTTAATACCACACAAATACCCCAAAGGGACTTTACGGACTTCCCTACCCAGGGTATTCTGTGGGCCATTTTAAATTCATTAAATAATCGATTCTTGATCACCGTCCTTATACCCAGTAAATGGAGAGCCTTATTTTTCAAAGTTGACCAATCCTCATTTGCCTGTGGGGAGAGCCCGGGAACATTACCTAAGACTACAGTGTAAGGGACAGCTTCCAGTGGTAGATGTAAGTAGTTAGGGCCACACTGTGCACCTTCGGAGCGCGATTGATTGGGAGAACTTGTGCGTGTTTCTCTCATATCTTGCTGCAGCCCCTGGGTACTGACACTTCCCTGGATTGAGGGTACACAAGTATTGGCAATACGGGCAGGTTTGGTGGGAGTCTGTGCCTTGGTAATGTCCCCCCAATTCTCCTGACCCCCACCCCCCTACCCCCTGGGTGGTGCTGGCCCCGACATCCAACTGTACTCCAGCACAGTTTGGTGTGGGGAGGGACAAGGCCTGCTCCAATTTTGTTAGTCTTTCCTCTATTTGGCTCAATTTTTGCATCAGGGGATCTAAAAGATTGGAAATTCCCTGCACTATCCGTGTATGGAGTGATTCCTAGGTGGATATGGGTGGGCTGGCAGCGTCAGCTGGTACCATTATGGTTTGTCTGCTACCTTCATTAGCCCTTGCGACTACCTTCCGTTTAACTCCACAAGGGGGTTATGGGGTAGCCTTGGTTGTTCCCCGGCCTTTCCTTTTCTTTGATGGTGGATCCCCTTTCTCTGCATATTTTGCAGTCCTCCCCCTGGTCAAAACCATCGATGTACATAAATTAATCTCTGGGCTAGTTGGAATGTCTGGTGGTGAAGTGCAAGGGCCCTGACTGGGGTGGCTTAAAAGAGAGGGCCTGTGAAGCGGTTAGATAATCAGCGTATACTAGGGCGGGCAAGGAACCCGTACAATCGCTGAGCGAAGGTGGTAGAGGAACTAAGGAAAGCCTACGTTCAGTTAACTGGATCTCATGGATCAAAACTGTTTCTGCTCTTGTTGTGTTTACTAATCGAACCAGCACCCACGGGAGGCATTGCCAAAAGTCAATTATAACAACACAGTACCTTTTAACCCCTTCCATGCTCATGACGAGCTGAGCTCGTCATGCAGTACAGTGCTCCTGTGCTCATGACGAGCTGAGCTCGTCTTGAACAATGGAAATCATGGATCTGCAGCACAGGAGGAAAATCACTCTAGCAGCGATGGTGTTAAGAATTAATCTGAGGGGGCAGATGAACATAAGGTTGCCCAGTCTGTGACGGGCTGAGATGGGCCCACCTTTGGTCCGGGCTTCGTCCGCGCTTTGTCTCGCGCGCATCCCGTGCCGCAGGGTGAGAGGCAGTGCTATAAGCGCGATGCCCCGCCTCCCCCTCGTTCACGGCAGCTGTGGAAAGAGTGAGTTATGCACTCTGGGGGTAGTAGTCCTCCCCAGAGTGTGGCCGGTAGCTGGGTCTCAGTTGCGTGCCCTCAGGTCCCTCAGCCCTCCAAGAAACTCTCCGTATATCCCAGCACTGTCCCGCTATGAAGTAGGCGAGTTTTGGCAGCAAAGATGCAAGCAGAGAGACTCCATCACTGGAGCCAAAAAGCGCCCCATCAGCGTACTGACGTCTGGAGCTGTTCAGTCATCCTCTGGAAATTCGTTATTCAATGTTTTTCTAAATTTCTTATTTGATTATTTGCGGTTTTCTTCAGAATGTTACTGCCAGAACTATCCGGATTCAGACTGTGTCACGGACTCTCAAACTACTTGCCTATGTTATTTTGGATTTGACCACATCTGCGCCAGGGACTACTGCCAGAAAATGCATCCAAAGACACTCAACGAGTGCAAGGCCAAGATGTTTATGGCCAGAGCAGGGATAACCGACAAAATCTCCATTACCTCACTCTTCCAAATCAATGAAGAGAACGTATGAGACGAAAAAACGTCATGAATTCAGATGTCGGTCTTCCAGAATGGAATCTCGAAGGGTTTCAACTTCAAGCCTTCTGGCATCATACCAAGAACAGCTGGAAGCAGAGGAAGATCTGGCACCCGGCTCCTCATCAATGCCGGCGGCTCCAGCGGACCCGCTCCTCCTATGGTGCCGAATCCAGGGCCACGGTTTGGACACCTGTACCCAGAGTTTCCAACACGGATCCATGTCTGTTTTTGAATGCCATGTTCAATATTTTAACAGATCAATGGCCCCTTCAGGTGTGTTGACTGGCCCTGTGGGACAGTTGCATATTCATTGGGAGGATTTCCAGTGCTTTACTAACAGACGCCATTTATGCCCTTCCTTTCATTCCCTCCAGTCATTTTTGCACCTACAAACTCAACACCAGTGGTGCCAACACAGACACTGTAGTTGACTCTGCCTCCATTGTGGGTAGTGACTTCACCCCCTTGGGATCACAGCCTATCATCGGCACTGCAAACAATGCCCTTATCGCCACAACTACAGCACCAACTATCATTAAAGTCATTGCCTCTTATGACTGATCACTCTAGAAGATAAGCACAGAGGCTGGTTGAGGAAGAGAGGTTCTTCTTTGGAGAAACAGAACCCCCAGGCTATAATCCCTTTGTAGGAGGTACAGTAAACTTTTAATAAACCTGAACATGTAAGGTCTAAGGAATGTAAGTAGTCTGGACACTTCATCAGAGTGAGAACTTCTTTCTCCAACAGGTGTTCCTCCACCTGAAGTAACCTCATATAATTCTGTGGTGAGAAAAGCAGCAGAGACGCTTGACCTTCAACTACCATCCACAGAGGTCACATCAAATACTCACTGAAGTGCTGCACTTTACCTCTCACTAATCAGAGCCCCCTTTTCCTTTTAATTAGTCCACGACTGAGCCTGTATTAGCTATTTGGGAAAAGCCTACAACATCAACAGCTATATAGAGACTAATAGCTCACCGCCATTAAAGCACACACAAGAAAGCCTAGTTCTGCAGGCTTCTTGGTCCTGCATCTTGACTTCAGGTGCCTTTCCATCTACACCATCTGACTGAGAATAGCAATTCTTCAAATAAAGTTCCTACAGAATCTGAATTTGAATAAAGACACAGAGGCTCACATTATGCATTAATCTTTTAATGCCAGTCCAACGCAGCACTTTTAAAAACATATTAAAACATAAAACATTGACAATCCAGAAGGGAACCTTCCTCCACATATAAATAGGCAATTCACAGAATCATCTTCTTTAAAGTTCGAAACTTGTTCCTTTCTTTTTGTCAGGACATACTCTCTTCCTATTCACTTCTTTCTTCCTGCACTAGATCTCATCCATCGTCCAATGACTTATTGATTGTTTTCTGGAACCAGAAACAACATATTAAATACTCATTCCAAATATAAAATAGCCAAGGTTATTCTTATGAATTTCTCCCTGTTCATTTTTTATTTTGTTATCAACACATTAACTTATATCACTCCCATGAACCAGGGAGGGGAGGGCAGCATAATACTAGCCTCTGTATCTTTAATAAAATTCAGATTCTCTAGGCACTTCATTTGGAGAATCGCTGTTTCAATACAAGACCGGAGGCTATCATTATGATTTTTGATAGCCCTCTCACACAGCATTTGCCTGGTTCTTGATTGGCTAGCAATAATGTTTAGCAAACACAGAAGCAGTAGACTAATCAGCCACTCTCATAATGTCTTCCACTTTCCCAAAAGGACTGACTTGCCTTTGCAACTCTTATTGAATGCGCCTTCAATTTCACTAAATCGACATCTGCTCGGTGCATGGAACATTTCACCCATCTTGCAATTGTAGCTGAAGTTACTCTCTTTAATGGCTTCACAAAAGAAATCATTAATTACTTTACCCCGTCAAGGCGATACTCCTGCATTTTAGGATCATATTCTCTCTTACAATATACTACACACAGCTTCTTCCAAGCATCAAATTTCGGATAATAAATAGTCTCTGACATTTTATTAGTTCTTTTTGTAATATCAAAGGTTACTGTAAAGGGGTCATAGACCCTTGTACTTACCTCCAATGGTTTGACAGATTGCGGAGACCTCCTACACCAAGATATGAACTCTACGACAAGAAATGTGTCACAACAAGGATGCTAACTTCATAGTCTTTTCAATTACAACATTCTATTGATTAGCCATGAATTTAACAAGGATAAGACCAAATTGACATCACACAAGACCTCATTTCTTGGTGTTGGAGGTCTCCGCAATCTGGCGCTTTTAAGAACCCTACAAACTAAAATGTTTTTTTCTACACTCCAACCATTAACTTGACTGTGTCCAGCAAAGACTGTTGATCTGTAGCAATGTATTGTTCTATAACTGAAGCCCTTATCAAATTGTTCCACCAGAAAGGTAACTGCCTCCACTACAGGTGTCTCTACAAGATCCAAATTATTTTCTATGCACTAACCTACCAATAATTTCCAAATTCCTTTATATCTACTACGAGTACCTGTTGCCCAAGACTTTTTGAGTCACTCCTAAGCCTTTCTCAAAAGTCCTGACATGCCTGAAGATCTCCTGATACTTTCCAGACAAAAAGGTTTAAAGCCCCTGTCTGAATTAAAGGAAGTTTCTCTCCATCTAGGTCTCTCAAAAGACCCTCCATTGTAGGAAGATAAAATGCTCCATTGTAAGAAGATAAAATGGGATTTTGCGTGTGAGTTCCAGAAGCATTGGAAACAATACCTTTGACACCCAGAATAGTTTTACCAGTAACCGAACATATTGCTCTCTCCTCACTTTCTACAGGAGCCTCTGAGTCATTGTGAGGGGGGAAATGCATATGTGCTCGTGCCCTTCCAACTCAGTAGGAAAGCATCCACGGATAGAGCTCCTGAATCCAGCATACAACTAATTTTTTTGTTGTTGAAATGTCAACCTGCTCACAAAAAGGTCTACTTCCAAAAGACCCCATAACTGATCTAGCTTCTTGAAGCAATCCTGATTCAACTTCCAATTTCTGTAATCCCTCAAAAATCTTGAGCTCTAATCAGGAGTAACATTTTCCTTCACATGCAAATATTCTGCCTGCAAACTAATTTTGTGTTCTAAACAAAACAACCAAAGCTCTTTTGCCAATTCGGACCATCCTTGGGACCATGCGCCTCCTAATCAATTTATACCAGCCACTGCAGAAACATTGTCAATCTTTAACAATACTGCTATGCTTGCAAATAATGTCTGGAACTCATGAGACCATAGAGACATGGAGACCTGCTAACAACTCCAAACAATTTATGTGTTGCTCTCTCTCCGTGTTTGACTACAGTCCACAATTCATCAGTCTCCTATACACCCAAACGTGAGCCCCAGCCAGTTAGACTCGGATCTGACTCCAAAAGTAAGTCCGGAGTACAACCAAGGACAGCCCGCTCATTCCAGGCAACTAAATTCTCTAACCACCACCCTAATTCAATCGTTGACTTCTGGTCTAAGTTTATCTTGTCTGTATACCATAAGCCTGCCCGAAGGGCTCTCGCTTACACTCTCGTGCAATGTGCGATAGTGTAACGGACCAGAAAAAACTGCCTGACTTGAAGAGGATAAGAGACAGACTAGCCTTGGTAGGTCCCTTTGTGTCAAAAACTCTCTTTTGAGTGCATAGCGAATCTCCTTCCTTATCTTGATCACCTTCTTTATTGGTAATAGCAAAACCACGTTGACCGTGTCTATCATGAAACCCAAACATTCCAGAGTACATGATGGGTTTAAAACAGACTTCTCCTTCTTCACAATAAAACATAGACTTTCCAGTAAATTCTTGACCGTATTCAAATCCTTCAGGATTTGATTCTGACATTGGGACATTACTAAAATGACGTCTAAATAAATGATTATTCGAACACCACTCTCTCTCGGGAAGGCTACCACTGCCCTCATCACCTTGGTGAAGCACCATAGCGTTGAGGATAGACCAAATCGAAAGGGAGCTAATTTGGTAAATTCGATCCTGCCAGATGAGCCGAAATGTACAGCTGGCTGTTCTTTGCCATAGGAATGATAAAGTAAGCATCTTTCAGATCCAACTTTACCAACCAATCATTCTTCAATAGCATGTTTCTCAAGAGATGGATACCTTCTATCTTGATATGTCTATAATCTAGAAATCTGTTAAAGTCCCACTAGTTTATAGCAAGTCTCCACCCCTTTTCTTTTTTCTCTACGAGGAAGTGTACTCTTTCTTTGCTCACCTTTATACTAGCCCCTTTCATCAACATAGACTTTATCTCTTCGTCTACCACACTCTGTTTTTCCGAGTTCAAAATCAATTCTCTTGGAGGAACATACTGAAGGGGATTTCTGTAAAATCTATTTTGAAACCCTGAATCCTTTATAAAACACATGGGTCATGCATTGTTGTCTCTCATACAAATTTTGAAAACCACCTACTCTTCCCATGGGAGAAAAAGAAGTCACTGTACTCACCCTGGTAGCCAGAAGACCCCCGGCCGCAACGCTTACTTCCTCCATCTTGCTGATAGCGGCTTCTCTTTGGGTAGAAGGAAGCACCCGCACCGGCTTGATATCCTGTGCTGTAGCCTCTCTGGTTCTAGTTACTGAATTAGGACCTCTGGTAACTTAGGCCGGCAGAAAGTCCCCTTCTACCTGTCTTGGCAAAAACACCTCCACTGAACACTCTGCCCATGTTGTTTTGAGCCATGTCCAGGGCTATGAAGTTGGCAAAGTATATACCAAGGCTTTTGACCATGTCTTCCCCAAATAAATGTCCCTTTGGGGTCTCGCTAGATTCCTTCCCAGCTAAATACCCAAGCTTAGGGTTTATTTTCATTAAAACCGCCTTACACCTTTCTGCGTTAAGGCAACCGTTAGCATTGCCCAGTAGTACCAAAGCTCTTTGGCTCCAACCTCTTGAAAGGTTGAGGTCCAATGGAAGACCCTTAATGCACGCCTCTTCATCCAGTCCTGACATTGCTTCAAGGAACTCTCTAGCTATTTCCTGGGCTCTTTGCCCGTCTTAAGTAAAAAGGTGATCAGCTCAGGATCTAGGTTTAGGGTGAGGCAGACCTTTGTTTTGTGTCTATTTAGATACTGTATATAGGTTTCCCGATTTTG
This sequence comes from Lissotriton vulgaris, assembly GCF_964263255.1. NCBI lineage: Eukaryota > Metazoa > Chordata > Amphibia > Caudata > Salamandridae > Lissotriton > Lissotriton vulgaris. The sequence continues at coordinate 284,779,055 of NC_141687.1, forward strand.
TCCTTATTTAGGCATAGAAATCCAACCCTTATTTAGGCATTATGCATGCTAACCAACTACAGGAATGGCCATATATTTTTATGAATACATGTCATAGCTGTGCTACTTATCTGATTGAGGAGCAGCATTTAAAAGAGGAAGATGATTCCGTGAATGGACTATTTATGTGTGGAGGAATGTTCTATTCTGTATTGTCAATGTTTTATGATGTAGTATGTTCTTTAAAGTACTGCGTTGGAGTGGTATTAAAAGATTAATGCATAATTATAGCCTCCGGTCTTGTAATGAAATCTAAAAAGATAGAACAAAAAGGTGTTTTCAGCTGGAAGTAAGGCCCTCAAATGTATCACTGCAACTTGCCTTATGGGATGATAATGTATATACCTCATAAGACTCTGATCTTCAGGTCACTCCTAATCTATTGAATGAGCTTCAGGACTACTTCAACAGGACCACTTCAAGGAGCTCATACTTGATGGCTAGGCAGCTACAAAGTAGATCATACAATCTGGCCAAGACATGATGTATTCAGTGGCTAGAGCTACGTGGACTTCAGTCTCCCAAAGAAGACATGCCAGGTTGTGGAATTCAGGCTCCTCTCAAGATGTCCAAACAACACACATGGACTTATCGCTTGAGAGGGGTGCTAGTAGCAGGTATGTGCAAAAAAAGTGATGGTCCCTTCACTCGTTCAGGTGTGCGATACTTTTTGGTGTAACCAGCCATACACCCACCTCCAGTTATGGGACTGCTTAGTTACTTCAGTAATGCTTTTTCTGGTAGTTACTATATCTCGCTGCAGATTCCTCACTTATCCACCCTCCTCCACGATGCATGGCTGTATATAGCAATAGTCCTATGTTCTCTATAGATTATTGAAAACTGCACATGTCAGAGCAAGATGCTGTATCGCCTCAAAGATGCGCAAAAAATATGGATGGAAACTGCTGTTAGGACGCTGACAGGGCGCTTTATGGCCCAGTGAAGTCACAAGGGTCTGCGTGCGATACTGAGGTAGAGCCCGCTCCCCCTACCATCATGGGAGAGCTATCGAAAAGTTCCTGCATCAAGACTGAAACTTGTGATTTTCAAAAGGTGAGGAATCTGCAGGTAGGTACAGCATCCACCAGAAAGTGTTGGCAAAGGTAAGTAACTTGTTTAAGTGAAATGCATACCTTTTCTGCAGTGTCATGGTTGCGAGTTCCTGATAGATCTGGCTTCTTCTCCTGCTTCTGTCTAAAGTAGTACACACTTCTCAGAGGTTGGAGGGAACTGCCAAGCGGGAGGCTTCAGGACCCACTTGGTGTTTTCTGTCCAAGATATTGTCTTCTTTCAGGCTCGGTAGGATTTCGCAGAATCTCAGGACTAGTTCTTCTAAGTCCTTGTTCTCCACATCTCTGGGGATCCTATGGATCCTGATGCTTTCGGGGGCAGTTCTCCAAGTCTTCTGCATACCTTTCCAGCTTAATGTTTTCGTTCTTTAACTTTAGCACCTTCTGTTGAAGCAATTCTATCTCCCATGCACGGTGTTCCCCAAGTCTTCAAGGCAGGAGATTCTAGTGTCCCGGTCCATTAGGTCATATTTCAACTCGTATAGCTTCTTGGTCCCCTCACCCTTCAGCAAGCTATGTCTTCTTTCAAATTATGATATAAACCCTCCATGAGGAAACGTGTGATGGGTCATCCAGCTCTGGGGGCAGTGGGTCTGGCAGGGCCACTTCTGTAGAGGGAAGTCGTGCCTGGACTGATGGAGGTCTCCCTCACCTTTGCAGCCGCTTTAGAGCAGAGTTCCATAAGGTTACCATTCTTCTTATAATTGACAGAGGGCATAGAGGTGCACATGGAAAAATTGTTTGAGTCTGCCCCCCCCCCCCCCGTCAACTCCAAGTGGAGGCTTCCTTGGGGGAGGGTCCAGACCAGCCCTGCTCCTGGGTCCACAGCAAAATGCACAACTAGTTATGTTTAACAGCGTGGAATATGATGCACATCACTGGCCCTCCTTACAGTTTCACTGCCCCTAGGTTCCCCCAGGGCCAAACTTTATTCAGGCCCATTTATTGGTCCTAATTATAGGGCCCTCTGGTCACTGCATCATGGAAGCCCCCAATCCACATATCTCAGTGGTCTTCTCCCTTCCAGCTGCACCAGACCAAACCTTGGGGACCCCTCAGGATTCTGCCCTGGTGCAGAGAGTGGGGCGCCTCATTTGAGGTCCTCACCAGTAGGAAGGACGCTACAGTCCAAGATGCTGGAACGTAGCAGGCCTGGGGCACTTTGGCCCACATGCAGGCTTCGGCCAACCAGACCCACCCAGCCTCTCTTCTTTCTTTACGGCGGGTGCCGTGGCTTCAGAGGGCACCATGTCGAGCCTGCCCCTCCAAATAGTCCCTGCACGTGATCTGGAGGTGGTGAGGAGTTTGGGAGGGGAATGACTCTGCCTGCCATCTTACTTAAATAAAAGAACTACTCGGGGAGTCTGGTCTCCTCTGGCGGGCACGCCTCTCCTGGGCTATGCCATGTCCACTGTGCTGCTGCCTCTTTTCAATCGAGCCATTGCGCAGCTGCAGCCTCCCCCACAATCCCACTACACCTCGAGTCTTACTTTATTGCTGGTGGGCCTCCCCAGCTCATGGATTCTCCCACGTGGCATCTTGGGAACTGGAGGATAAGATATCTTGGAGGGTCGACAGGGAGGCGCAGGGAGCAACCTGCGCCATCTTGGCTCCGCCTCTAGTGTAGTCCTATTAGAGTTTTGGATCATCTCTTTGAGTAGCACTATGGTAATCTCTTTGAGTAGCACTCTGGTGATCTCTTTGAGTAGGTATTGTGGTGATACTTAGGTGTGCCAAATATTGTGCCAAATCTGTACGTCTTGGATTTTTCTGGTCCAGTCAGCATTCTTTGTAGTTTATACATGCTGAAAACGTTTAGAGCTTCGAGTATTAACTATCTATAAATATCTTTGATGTAAACAAAAGGACTACAGTCCAAATGATCACTTTGGCAACTACAGGAAGAAGTAGCCTGCTTAAAAGGCTAAGATAAATGCTTTTTACTGTGCTGTCTAGGTTAACCAGCGACCACTCAGACATATTCCTCCCATGGTCGCATTTAGAATAATCATAGTGGTAAAAACAGGCACAAAGCTGCATGTGTGGCTATTTTTTTAAATTTTATCCAGTGAGATGTGAGAGCAAACAGTGCAGACTTTTTAAAATTTTGCAATACATTTTACCACCAGCTAAAAGCACATACAAGAATCATCAGAATTTGGTGCAGAATGAATGGGAGTAAAAACCACTTGTGCCAGTTATTCTTCTGTTATTGTCAGAAACTGTAAGTGGGGCACAAAAATATGGCAGGAGCTGAGCACAATTGGAAATACCCAATTTAGCACGAACACCAGAAATCAATTTAGTTGCTGACTACCATTGTATTTCTAATTTTATAAAGCCTTTGTATTTAATGTTTGTATTTGTTTTCCAAACACAGAAGGATTTAAAGATCCGGCGTTGTACACTGCTTGGTTAACACCTGATGATGCCTTTAGCGTTTGGAAAACCCCACGAGCTTTCAACAAATATGAGAGATCAGCTACATTGGTTAGTAACAGCCAGTTCTTGTTGAAGCCTTTGGACACCATTGTGGGAAAAGCTTGGAAGATGTTTGCTTCAAAGTAAGTTAAAAGATTACTCCTTCATGAACATTAATAGAACAAGTGCTAGAAAAGCCAATAGGTCTACCCTTTGGGTCTTACTGGCTTTGCCAATGGTTTTTAGTGATGCTGTACACAATGGGTACTCGCAAACATTTCCCATTGGACAAAAAGTACGGTCTGTGGTGCTTCAGAAAGCTGCATTGATGCCAACAGTGCGGGGGCAGTTGAATGTAAGGTGGGTGTAGATGGAGCAATGCATGAACGTGGTGTGGACTTTAAGTATTTTGAGGATTTTATTTCATATTGCAATCTAAACTATGCCCCTGGTATTTAGAAGAGACAGATTTGACAATACTGTGCTATGTTGTATCTGAGTCGCTGTCCCACAACCACACTCTGGGGCAAGCAAGCCTTCTCTGCTTGCTGCCACTACCTTTAGCGAGTCAAGTGTGCTAAAGAAGTAACTTGATTACTGAATCGGAATGAAATAGAGTTTTAGGCCTCACAATTCCCTTATTCCTTCAGTCACTTATCTATAAACATGAGGAAAGCTTACAAACAGGATCAGTTAAGCTTGCAAGTGTTCTAAGACCTCTTGCTGCATCCATACTTGCACTATGAATGTTGCTGGTAAAAGGAATGTGTTGGTTGGTTCTTTTAATTGTTGTTTGTAATGTTCATACACACACTTTCTTTATTGCTCTGGATCGTGTCCGAAGATCTCTGGCCATGGGCCTGTCGGTGCCAGAGGGGGCCCCGGAGTTCGGGGGGCCCCCTGCACCGCTGGGGCATTTGTTAAGCCACTATTTATTCTAAGGTAAGGAATCTGCGGCTAGAATGCTTTATCAGATGAACAAGTTACTTACCTTCGTTAACACCTTATCTGGTAAAGACTCTATCTAGCTCCAGGTTCCTTACCAAACCACCCATTCTCCCCACTCTACAAACTGGTTAAGGTGTAAGGGACACCATTTCCAGGACCTTAGTTTTTTCCAAACCAGTAGTCAGTTCTCATCGTGGCTCCGCTCTCCTGACAAGGAAAGTTGCGAAAGTAGCGGACGTAAGTTCACCGATGTGGCGCCTATTTAGGCACCGCGCACGTCATTTCCAGAGCGAGAACACCATTGCAGAGCTGAATGACGCCACCAACCAGTGCGTAGGGGTACTGTTTGAAAATCTTCCAGATCGAGTCTGACACCTGGGGATATTCTAAGGTAAGGAATCAGCGACTAAATAGTCTCTACCAGATAAGGTGTTACTAAAGATAAGTAACTTGTTCAACAACACTCAAACCCATCCCATGAGTAGCACCAGCACCTACCTCCTTAAAAAGATTACAACTGTCCCTTAGGGCAGCATAAAGATCCAACCTGTGATGACTAATCCAATGGGAAGTACCCAAATTAACTGAAGAGAACTATAATTAGTCCTATGGGCAATGTCAGATTTCTTCTCTTGAGCAGAATTTGAAGGGATCATATAAGTGCCGCTGGACTGTGATACATGAGGAACAATGAAGCCTTTCCCAGTTACAGCAAGAGAAACCATGTCAGACTTAGGTTTGGCCCCTTCGATATTATGGAGATTAAACACAAATAGAAACATACCTATCATTCTGAACACTGTAAACTCTGCCTTTACAAGCTGGAAAGTGCTGCTGCAATAGACTGCCAAGTTGGAGTCACTTTTTTACTCCCATCCCAGGTGCTTTAACGATCAAAGATTTTTTTAATCCTACAGACATGCAGCTAGGAAGCTGTTTTGTAAAGTACATCAACGATTTAGCTCAAATAAATGTCTCTTCTGTAACCACATCTAACACAGAGAGTCGTTTCTAAAAATATTGCGGGTTGAACTAGAATCGACACTACAATAGCAGAATTGGCTGATTAAGTGTTTAAAATATGCTCCAATAGTCAGGCTTTTCAAGCCAGCAATGGGTTTCTTGTGGCACTGTGAGCTAGCTGGTATACAGGCAAACATACCCAGTGGGGGTGTCTGGAATCAGTTTGGACACCAATCCCACAGTTTGTTGTCTAAATGTGCCGATCCTATATAGGGTTATGGGAACTACTCAACAGTTCTTGGTGTATGAGAATTTATAGAACTCCTGGATAGTGTCTGTGATTGCCTTGTCATTGGATTCTAGTTCCCCTGTGGGAGGTACCACCTGCTGCACCCTTCTGTGTTTACTATTGCTTTCAGTTGGGAGTCTAATAGTCTCCCCGTTTTGTTACAGAAAGGACAGAACTTTTGCCTAATACACAGAAGTGCGTACTCCACCTTGTTTAAATATCAGATTTAAACTAATTGGAGTACGCTCTACTATTAGCCTCCCAACTGAAAGCATACAATTCTCAACATTGTTAGACACCCTTAAGTTGGTCCTCACCTGGGAGCATAGTGCTATAATTCTGGCGCCAATATTTGGTGGAAACTGTGCTTTTATGCTCCACCTCCAATGCATTCAGCTGGGCCTGTAGTTCTGTAGTGCTAACCTCCTCTTATAGCTGGAGGCCTCAGAGGAACAACTTAAGGGTGTCCCAAAGTGTCAAGAATTGTATGTCTGGGTATCCTTTTCTGAAATGGTATCTTCTATAGCCTTCCTAATGATTACCTGGACAACTGGGTCATAGAGCAAGAAGTCGTTTCCAGAAGCTGTCTGGAAGCAGGTAAGGGGGATCGGTCAGTGTAGGGGTATGATCTGACATTGCTATGTGACCTACGGTGATGGTGTGCTGGAATGGTAATAGATTAGGCCCAATAAGAAAATTATCTAAGCGGTAGTATGTCTTGTGAGGGTAGGAGTAGAATGGGTAATCCACTGCTTTCCCATTATTTCCCGCCATGCGTTCCATAGGCTAAATTACCTTTACAACGCGGCCAGAACCACGCATTACTTTTACTACACATCCACATTACAAAGCATATGCCTTTACCATCCATTTTTCTACCACAAATATGCCATTACCATGCATGCCTTTACAACAAAAATATAAGTATTTCGCAGGTAAGTGCTATATATATATATCATTCTTTTTTGCCCCTTCTGGACCTGTGGGACCCATGGGAGGTAGTGGGCTTGCCATCAGAGGATACCGGCTGGAGATTCATTTATAAAGTTGGGTAGGCGTACTCTCAGGAACAGCAAAAAGTAATCACAGTGTTGCAGGAAGCTGTTTATTCACACAACCCGTTTCGGTCACATGTGACCAATATATGATGTGTATATGTTCAGGCAAGGCAGTTTTTAGGGTTTAGGGTGGGTAAAGGTTTTTGGGTGACAAGGACATTTTATGGTGGGTATGGGTTTTTGAGTGGCAAGGGGAGGGTCTTGAGTGAGGCATCCCGCTTGCGGGTAAGACACATGCAGTATCCCTATACGCGAATGACTTACTCCTATATATACAAGACATTGCGACTGACCTCACACCACTTCGGGACACCCTGGCGGAGTATACCTTAATTGCAGGTCGGTGTGTTAATTGGGCAAAATAAGCCGTAAATCCACTCCCAGGGAGCATGCTTCCCATGTATGAATGTCTGGTAACTCTGTTAAGGAGAAATGGAAAAAAATCAAACAAATATTTAAATCTGTTCATTTTCTCACTTCTCTGGTTGATTGGGTTCACATTTCCCTCTCAGCAATGCAAGCGTAGGGGCCTAGACAGTTGTGCCTAATACAGCATCTGCTATTTGAATAAACACTAGAAGCATCATGAGCGAATGGACCAGTGTTCCCTTGTGCTTCAATAGTATTAAGAAATCTTTCAGCTGGAGGAACAGGGTCCATAAAGAAAGCTTGTAAGGAAACAGTTGTATTAGATGAAAATTCGAGATAACCCTATGAAGAAAAAAAGATTAGTTGTTGAGGAAACTTAATTGCAGAACAAAGCCGTTTATGGTTCTTCCATTGAAAGATCATGAATATCACCTGCCCTTCAGACTGATGCCATATCCACTAAAAAGTCTCATTTCCAGGGCAAATATTGCAGATTGGCTTTGTGCATAAGCTCAAAAGGACTGTTCTTAGAATTGGAGGAAAAATGTCATCTACTAACATCTATACATTCCAATTGTGCAACGCTAAAGCTTATCTCACAGGAGGCACTAGAATCCATTACAAGAGCAGAACTAGAACAAAGAACTTGACATCCATGAGGCCAGAGCTAGAACCCAATCTATGAGTAGAATTATATACCATATCATTAAATAGCATTACAAGAGACCATATAAGTTACTACAGTGTTATCGTTTTCACAGTGTTCCTTCTATTTGCAAACTCTGGTAACCGTTCTACTACCGTCACATTTTCTTTCATGATCATTTTTTCCCTCTTTTCAGAGCCTATGTTCACCATTATACAAAGTTCGGCAATGACGAGGAAGCCTTCCTGGACAGCTTCACCGCTCTGGAACAGGTGATTGCCAGCTACGCCAGCCTCTGACATTCCTCCTTGACCTCTGTGAGGGAATACGATCTTCCAAGGAAGCAAAACTTGCCTCAACAGCAGCAAGTGCACTGTAATACCAGCATCGGTTCTATGCTATGATTCATCTAAATACATAGGAGGTGGTAAAAACGGATATGTGTTGCACTTACACAATGTTAAGTAACAGGCATACCTTTGAAGCAAGTTCACGCAGTTACAAGGAGGAGCAATTGACACGTTATCAAGAAGTAAAGCAAAACTCTACGCACCATATTTAACTGTACTTATTTCATCAATGTGAATTCATAGAAGCATTTCTCTTATTGTGAACTATTTTTAAAACGATTAAAAAAATTAAGTATTATTCTTACTTATGTTTTTGATATCACTTATTGCGCGCCGGCATAGTTTGGATCTAAAAGTGTTTCTGTTACAGTCTTTTAGCAGTGCATGTGATTGCCCATGGTTCCTGAAGACTAAGATACAGTGTTTTGAGAAATCTTGAATTTCAGACCAAATTCAGCACGAGTCACAAATGGGGGATTTCTGTGATATCCCACACAGCAGATTACAGTTAACTAATGATCATCACCTTTATTTCTGTTTGAATTTTATATTTGATCTACACTCTACACTTACAAGATATTCTAATCTTTAGAATCAAGTCCCCATCCTTATGAGGGCATGCTGCGTCCCTACAAAATGTGTTTCTTGTAAAAAGTTCGACAAAGTATGCATTTTTAATTTTTCAGACCTGCAAACTTCTGAAAAGTGTTCACTGTGTGTGGTGGGATGCGGATGGCGTTGGAGGGTCTTAGGCTTACTGTCGATCATAACCTGAGGTACTTTAATTCACCAAAGCAAAGCTTTTGAGGATTCCACTGATGTCCTGTTGAGATTTCGCACCCTGGAATGGACAATTGCTGTACAAAGCCTCCAGATAATTAGCTGGAAACCTGCTTTCTGCTGGGTGCTTCCAGTTAATTGTGTACACAATGTATGATATTTGCTCCTCACCAGGTGACCCTGCGCAGAGAGCCAGTATCGTGTGACACGCAGTGATACTGTGTGAGTTGGAAGGTCTTATTTTCACTTTTACACATCATTTTGTAATAGTGCCATCAATATATTCTCTCTTTTAGGTGTCCCTCTTTCAAATGATATATTTGTGTTTATTCATGTATACGTTTCAAGTATATTTACACATTTATTAATGCTGTTTATTGCAACGTGATGACTGAGTCTGCTTGAATAAATTTGCTCTGTATAGTTTGAATTTTCTTTCCCAGTGATTGTTTTAAAATATGGAACAAGGCTTCAAAGAAATTGATATCTCGACTCCTAACTTATTGTCTTTAAACAGTGAGCAAAGCTTCATTGAATGAAAATAAGTGAAAGGTTAGAAGGGCTTTAATATAATTATTATTCTTGAAACATTTCTACAACGTTCAGACAGATTATATAACCTTGAGCAGAGCATTATTAGATGGAGTAGAATTTCCGTACCAAGGATTCAAGACTAAGTGTGATAAGTAGACATATCCACCTTTTCTTGCAAAAGGCTACAGGAAAGGCACATCCAGCCTTTACTCTGCATATCTGCCAGCTTATAGACAAGGACAGCAGTGGCTGTTTCTTTGCTGAACATTGGTTCAGTTTTTCAGGAAAGTATATGGGTGTAAACCCTCCATGAAACTCAAATTAGGCCTCTTTTCGTGCCATATTTAGCTTGGTTAGCCGAGAGCTAGGTGGGATTATGGATATTGATGTAAAGAAGCTTTACACTACATCATAATGTTACAATATTTTCTATTATTATGCCTCCTGACAAATATCATTGCCACAATTTTTTTTAAATAAAAGTTACAATTATTGTTGTGTGCAGTATGAAAGGATTTTGATTTTAATCTTGAAAAGATATTCATGGTTTCATAGTGTACTTGATTGTGTCTATTAATGATGAAAGAGGGCTTGGGTCCAATAACTTTCCCTGAGAAATCTCACAGACTGATTGTTACCTAGACTGTGCCTCACTTAAATAATACTTAGTGAGTTGCGGGGTGGCTGCAGCCCACTGGGGTTTCTCTCTCGGGTTGGCATACTGACTAAATCCCTAGTTCAAGTGTCTAGAAACCCCGTTTCCTAGCTATGGAAAGAAAGCCAAAATATCGTTCGCGCCCAACAAGGGGTATGATCCTTTAGTAATCTTGGATGACACACTTGAGATTTTACCAGCTAATAATAATAGCAGAGACTTCTGTTGTAATATTAGTTTCCTATTTCAATTCCAATAAATGCTCATTTTGTGCTTTAGGTTGTCAAGCACTCGATGTATACAAGGTTATTCCCCATTGTGATTTTAGTTTTGAATATGTTTTATAATGATGCACTAACCTATTCAGATAGGACTACATTTTAAGGCACTGGTGAAGCATCCGTCCATCATCTCCTTGTGTTTGCTTTGTTCACCCTAAGTTGGCAGGGTATGCCCAGTCGTGGGTCCCTTGCTCACTTTCCACTGGATTCAAGCTAGCCTGGCTGATGACGGCTGATTTGCCAGAAACCGGTCCCAGGATGCTTGTTTCCGGTCCAGGGAAGACATGGCTTGGCAGTTCGGGCTGTACTGTTCCCATGAGGCACAGGGTCAGACTGAAATGCATATGGCCATGTCTGAACTGGGATGGCGGAGTGAGCTAAATAATGATGATGGATTAAACCCAGATCAGTGACTGGGGGTGAGTGTTTGAAAAGTTTCAGCACTCCGTCCATCATCTCCTTATGTTTGACTTGTGAAGCATCACCTGTTGGCTAAGATTTTCCCTAACACAGGGGGTAGATAACTTTCTTTTTTAAATGCACATGTTGCATGCCCTTTTGGAATATTTACTCATTTCTGGAGATTGATACTGTAGCAGTAGAGTAATTGTCATTCCTACAGAGCTTTAGCTCAACTTAGAAGTCCCACTAAGATACCAAGAACATCAAGCATTGTTTGATAGAAGACTACCCCATATAGCTCAGAATGTTTGAATGGGTCCCTTGAGTAATGAAGGGGCTACGTGGCCTGTGTTTTTTGTGCATATACCATATACCAACACAGTAATCAATTAGTGACCATGTGTAGGTGACTTCAGTTTGTTTTACAGTCTACGGCCACAGTGACATTTGTTCCTGGCTCTGCACAACAAGCGAATCCCGCGGGGAAAGCACTTAGTCCACAGACTGTTCATGCTATAATGGGCAAAGTGCCACCATGCACGACAAGATTTCATTTCGGATCGCTCATAAAACTGACTAGCTAGAAACAGTTTCTCCTCACACAACAAATCATAGTAATATAGAGTGTTAACTATGCATGTTCCTTGAATACCTCTCCTAGACACCTTTAACAAATGACATGACCTGTGAAATAGAATTAAGAGCAGATTATTCTTAATTTCAAAACACACATTCTGCATGCAGTTCATGCCATGTATGTGTGCGGCTGCAGGTGGAGCATAAGTTTGCACTGTTTTTATTTTTCCATCCTACTTTGTGACGAGTAATGTACAACACCATTAGGGTCGAATTAATAAACACGGCGGAGGAATACTAATTCTCCATTTTTATACAGTCATTTTTTCTCACCTTGAAAGCAGAACAAAACAAAGTTTCTAGTGTGATGTTTTTAAATGTGAATGAACAGTTTACCCAAGCACTTCAGTAGTTAAAATTGTACCACTTTTACTGTTATAATAGAAACAAAGTTCATGTATCTGCCTTGGGCATCAACCTGGAGATTTATTTAATTTTGTAAAAATATTTTTCTTTGGTATTAGACAGGCATAAGAAATAAGAGCACCAACTGGTGCCCAACACGTACAAAAAATCATGCGGAAAGGCAATGCACTGCAGGTATCCCAGCAGAAGTGGAGAATAACATCTTACAAATATAGGGCCTGATTAACAAAGGCAATCTGTCCAGCTTTACGTCTTTTGGTATTCACAGAGATCTTTAACGAGTAGTAGCTTTACGTCCACTGTCGGGGCAGACTCTCCACACTCTGAGGGACTCTCCGTACCCAGGCCGGATTCTCCGTAGTTGGGGGCTGAATCTCCACCTCAGGCCGGATGGACATTGCCTTCAATCCTAAACACCTGTGTAAGTACTTACCACCCCCCGCTCCAGCTGAAACACTGCAGCCCAACTGCCAATCCCAGCCCTGCAGCAAACATAATAGCAGAGCTACCACATACACACTCTTTCTGACCTTGCAACATGTCGCTGAATGTGTTTGTTGCTCTGCCTCATGCCATGCGATAGGAAGATTTGAGGAGGAGGAGTGTAGAGAGGATTTTCAGACAAAGGATAAACCTATTTGAGATGTACAGCCACGATGTAAGGACCAGATTCTGTTTGCCCCCAAATGTCATCTTGGAGATCGTTTGTGAGTGGGAGCAGGAACTTGACTCTGTGACCTGTCACTCCCACGTTACCCCAGCCTATGTCAAGATCCTTGCAGCTCTCCATTTTGTTGCCACAGGGTCATTTCAAAGGGTCTCCAGTGTCCTTGTGGGTATCTCTCAGGCAATCCAGTCCCGATGCTGGCATCAGGTACTGAGCTACATCAGTAGGAGAGCCCACGTCCACATACAAATGCCCAATACACTGGACAAGAGGCAAAGGGTAACTAGGGATTTCTACCTCATTTCCTGCTTCCTACATGTGCTGGGTGCAATTGAATGTACCCGGCTCTCCCACCTCCTCACTGCAATTCACACATCTCTCATCTTATGCAACAGACACCAATGACATTCCATCAATGTGCTGGGTGTCTGTGATGCCAGTGGTAGATTCATTGATATGCATGCAATATTTCAAGGCCGTACCCATGACTGCTTTGTATTCCACAGGTCACCTCTTGCCCGGTGGATGGCAGTGGGAGAATTTTAACAACATATGGCTACTGGATGAGTACGAAGCCCAACACAAGTGTGAGATGTATAAATGTAATGTTGAAATGCTGTGTCACATAAACAACCATTTTACAACAAAAATAATCATGCCACATACACGGCCTCAACACTGCATGTACAATAGTATATATCATGTACTGTACCGATGCAAGAGGGACATATAAACAGATTCCCTAATTTTCCTCTTCAGAAGATGCTGGATATGCCCTCTTCCCTCAATTCCTCACACCATACAGACGTGCAGCCACTGTACCTCAGCGTAGGTACAGTAGGGCACTCATACATACCCGAGCCATCATAGAGCGCACTTTTGGTCTCCTGAAGTCACGATTCTGATGTCTTGACCTTACGGGGGGATGCTGCTGAACTCCCTTGAAGTTGTGTGCGAGATCATAGTAGACAGTTGTGTCTTGCACAAGATAGCTTTGAGTCATGGCTTAGACATACCTCTGGACCCTCAGCTATGTCTGAATCTGGGCAACCGGCCCATTGCACAGAACAGAGAACAGCGTATGCAAGTCCTTGATCAACTGGTTGGTACTTTTTTCGCCTGAGCAACCTGTTGTATTACGGACATCTGTTGACCGGAAGGAAAAGATTGACCATGCAATATGTCATGTGCACATGTCAGCAATTAGTGTTGACAATGTCTAAGGAAGGGGGTGCGGTTTACCCACGGAACATGGCTGACCTGTAATTGCCCCCTTCACTTCCCCATGCAATTATCCTGCTGAATTGTGACTTGGGGCACCGTGTGATCCCCAAAAAGATGCCCTGCTCTAAATAGATGGTCAATCTATCCCTGTGAGGTGGTTTGAGCCACCAGGAGCAGCTGACAAAACCCTGATGAGCCGCAGTGATTGTGGCCTCAGAGAGAAGAGGCTGGCTGGGATGGGCGTGGCCCTCACTGCCGGAGGCGACTTGGTGAATGCCCAGAAGCGGGAGGCGAGGTGGAGAATGTGGAGACCAGTGCCTGCAAGTGGCCCCTGCTGAAATCACAGAACGCCAGACGTGGCTGAGACGAGCCAGCCGCACGGAGTGTGAGATTGTAAGGAGAGTACTGGAGTGAGGGCTGCCTTCTGACCTTCCTGGCGGCTGAACTGAGCCCCTGTGGACCTCCACAAGCGAAGGGCTCCCTTGGAGGCAAAAGGTGAAGCCGATTCCTGCCTGCGTCGGACCCTGCTGACCCCGAAGCTGCAATAAGCTGTGTGCCTCCCGAGGGCCGATATCCGGGTGGAACAAAGGGGCCTGGCATAACTGGCGCGTATGCCCATGATCTGTGATGGCCTGTTTGGGACACAGCACCCAGCCAGGGAATTTGCATCCTGCAGAGCACTGCTTGACTCTGTGTATACCACCAGCAAATAGAAGGGTCTGGTGTAAATGCCATGAATTTACTGACCCTGCTGCTCCCCCAGGGGCCGAACTGTTAATGCCTAGTCCATTTTTGGAGGGAGCGAACTGCTCTGAACTATGAGGGGCTGATACCGCCGGACAGAGGATACAAGTTTGGTCAGAGCGGACCCCTGCACGACTCACCAGGGGAATCCATGATTGCCGGGTGCACTATAAGCAGACTAAGGCACTGGGAGATATAAACAATACCAAAGCTGTGCCTAGTTACATACAAGGGCCCCAACGCGGCCATAGATGCACAGCACTGGACCTTGGAGGATACGAAAGGTGGCCCTGCTCACAGAAGGCGGGTAGGGGATAGACCCTGAGCATGCCCCGGCTGGCGAAGAGGTTACGCGTGCCACACTGCCTCAGTGAGGTGTACTTTCAGGACACGGGGTGCCCACACCTGCCGAGAGAGACGCCAGTGCACAACGTGCTTCCTTACCTCAGTGCTGATGTAAACGCATTCAAACGTACAGGGCCTTACTGCACATCGCCGAGGGTAATACCCGCTGCCGTGTGGAGCTAGTGGAGGACAGACAACACTCCCGCCTGGATGCAGATTAGGCCTGCAATCAGATATATGTATATTCTATCCTTGCCTCTATACTTACTCTCTCCCTCCTACACTTTCCAGGTCTCTGAAGATTATGGGAAAGTTAAAAGCTTGTCAAACGAAAACACAGGTGGGTGCCCTCGACCAGTAGATGATGGCGGGCGGAGGGAGCAATGGCTCGGATGCTATGTTACCCCCTATGCAACTGCAATTCAACAGAATCCTTTCTGCCATTGCAGATACCAAAAACACACTGCAACAAGAAATCGGCACAGTCTCGGTGGGGCTGGAATTGCTCCGAACTCCAAACGGATTGTCGCACAAGGTACCAGATGGAATTGGGATTCGAAGAACTACGGCCTGTGCATTTTGACCTGGCCTGGCGGGTTGTAACACTGACAGACAAGGTACACATCCTGGAGCGTCATGTTGAAGAGGCAGAGGGCCGTAATAGGAGGAGCAATGTCAGAGTGGTGGGGCTCCCAGAGAGAACAGAGGGAGGCGACATGGTGGCCTACTTGGAAAACTGGTTAAGAACCGTAGTCACGCCGAACCACTGACTTCCTTCTTTGCTCTAGAGAGAGCTCACAGAATCCTGGAGAAACCTCAGGCTTCGAGTAGGCTGAGCAGTCCAGTAGTGGCCAAATTCCTCCACTTTAGGGATCTCTACATCCTCCTGAAGAATGCCAGTAATAAATGGCCTTATGAGGTTGGGATCAGAAAGGGCACTCTATTTCCTGATTAAAGTCTAGTTGTGCAATCCAAAAGGGCATTGTATATGGATGTGAAGAAGGCACTGAGAGAGGGGGTATACAATACTCTCTTATGTTCCAGCCAAGTTGAAAATCATGTTAGAGGGCACTGCGCACTTCTAAGAGGAACCTCGACAAGTATGGGATTGGCTGGAATCCTACAGATCTGGAACGCACCGGTAAGCTAGGTCTGGAAGAGCCCAGGAGAAGGCAGACCCATGGCCCTAGGAGCAGAAGCACACTATGCAAACCCACAAAAGATCAGACCGAGCTAAAATGGGGTGAGGCAATTCAGGTGGCTGCGGTCATCACCTCTCAGGCGGGGCTGGAACTCAGCAGTGAATCACACTCGAGGGGACATGTCACAGATTCAGAACCTGAGAGCGCCCTTGTGGATGGCGAAGGTGCCCCTATGGTGACTCTTCAATCAATTGAGCTGAGGAGCTGGTTATAATTTCAGGCAAACTGTGTGACTGAAAGCAGACACCCTGGGCTGGGTCTCTGCTATGTGACCTGGAGAATAGCTGGCATGGAGGGGGGGGGGGGAACCCGTTGAGACCTTTATCGGTTTTGAGTCTGTGGGTACTCGTTGGTGCCTGACTGGGAGGTGACTGGATACGATGTAACCAGAGGGAGACTGCACCAATGGACTAGGAGCGGCTACTGGAGAACTGATACATTGGTCGCAGGGCTAGCCTTGACCAGTAGACTGGCCACTTATAAATATGTTAAGTCTCCTTTCTGTAGGCATGTAGACTCTACTAGAGATGGGTTGGGCACCTGTTATTACAGAGCTCAGACTACTGTGGAATGGTGTTGGGAGCCATCTCAATTCCTCTTAGACTACCTTTGTTGGGGAGCAGAAGTCGGAACAGGTCTGGAATGCTGTTGCCTACCCCTATCACCTGACACCTTCTTGGAGTCTGGTGGAACTTTACTAATGTTGTTGTTTCACAGTTGTGGGGTATTTGGACAGACAGCTGTTGCTGATATGCCCTGGAAAAGGGAAGTTAAACGTTGGGGAATGATTTGTTATTCTTTTTGATCGTCTCTGCTGGGGGAATGGGAGGGGAGGACAGGGCTTCAAGACAGTGTGTCCATGTTGGGTAGCCGTCATTGCCCGTACTAAAGTCATGGCCACTACTGCACAAGATTTTAAATGTCTGACTTGGAATGTCCGAGAAATGGGATCACCTACTAAGTGGCATAATATACACCGTTACGCAAGGGTGTACAAATTGCCATGCTCCAGGAATCACATCTTACTGGGAAGGTGGAGGGACTGCTCCGCTGGTGGTGGGCAAATTGTACATCACATTATTCTCGGGATATTCGAGAGGCACGTTGATCTGGCTAAGGACCGGACCCCTTTTGAGTGTTTGCAGTCTCTCATCAACAAGGAGGGCCGATAAGTATTGGTGAAGGGTATACTGCTCTGGAGGGAGACCGCATTGGAGAGCATTTAGGCACCTAACCAAGAACAGGTGGCTTTCTTCCACTCACTCTTAGCACCAATGGAACAAACACAGGGGGTGATATGTTATCTTTAGCAAAATATTAGCGAACAGACTGCCCCCCCACATTCAGACTCTGATACATAGAGATCAGAATGGTTTCATCCCCCGCCATAGTACATCGCTCAGCCTCCGAAGACTCTTTTACATACTTTACCACCCTGAGGTACAAGCCGGTTGGGAAGACTTTCTCAGGTCAATAGACCTTGAGAAGGCCTTTGATTCTATTAGATGGGACTTTCTTATTTTAGTTATGCATAGGATCGGACTGGGGAGAAGTGGGCCAAATGAACTATACTATCTGGTGGCACAAGTGCAATGAGTGGCTAAATGGCTGGATGACGCTCGTACACATTTTGTGGATCTCGTAGGGTTGACCCCATATTGGGGACTGCTGTTGGCATGCTTGCTGAGTCCGGAGGTAGCCATTTCTCAGCTTGTTGTGCTGCTTTGTGTGGCTCTACATTGCTGGTGTCGCTGCTGTGTGCGAACCCATAAGGCTCCTTTATATACATCAGCACTACCACTGGTGGGCCTCCCCCGTGGGGACCCAGTTACATGTTCCACTACTCCCCAACTCTCAGAGTGGACGAAAGTGGGACTTGACACAGTGAGGGACTGCTTCCTGCAGGAAGTCCTTGTCCCTTTGAGGAATTGGCAGAAGCTCAGGCTTTACCTCTAGGGGTCAATTTCTAACATATGGAGCTTTTATGAGGATGTTCAGGGACCTGTGGGCCAAGGGACAGGTGGAACCACCACTACACACAGTCCTCCAGCTTCTTCTTTTGATGGGTTATGCACGCCACTTAGTGAGATGACTCTACCGGGCATTGAATGAGATATGGAGGGGACCTCTGGTGACACTGAAAGCTAGATGGGAAACTATTCTGTGGCATGACATTCCGGACAAATAATGGGGGAGGGTACTGGCATAACCCAAGAAAGTCTCACGTAACACTAGGCTGAAATACATTCAATGTAACCTTTAAAACTTGACATACCTACCCCCCACATAGATTACAGATCACATATGGGGGTAGAACCCGGAGTTGTTCAAGCTGGCAGGTGCTGACAGAGACGGTTCGGAAACTCAGGCAGAGGGCAGGGGCAGACTTCCGGACAGCAGCAACAACAACAACAGCAGCAGTTCCGGAAGCCCTTCCAGAAACGGCAGAGGAAGCCAACAGTCCGCAACAGCGACCAAAGGCCCGGCCAGGTCTAGGCCCTGAGCGTTTACTTCCCCCACATCCGTTACCCACTCCGGTGGGGGGAAGCGTTTAATTTTTTCTGGCAGAGTGGTGAAAAAATACTCAGGACAAGTGTGTGCTGAATATTGTTTGCAATGGATACAGTCTTCGGTTCACCAGCCCGCCTCCAGCTATTCCGCCGGTGAGCTCGCAGTTTCACCTGCGCGAGCTCCAGGCAGAGGCCGACATCCTATTAAGGAAAAGGGCGATAGAAGAGGTACCTCGGCCTCAAAGGGGAAGAGGTCTGTACTCACGGTTCTTTCTTGTCCGCAAGAAGGACAAGAACGAGTTCAGGCCCATTCTGGACTTGCGGCAAGCAAACATGGTGATTCGCAGAGAGAGATTTTGCATGCTGTCGTTGCAGCAGATTTACCCTCAGCTGCAGCAGGGAGACTGGCTTTGTGCTATAGACCTACAGGATGCGTACTTCCATGTGCCCATTGCACAGAAACACAGGAAGTTCCTGCGATTACAAGTCGGCGCCAATCGTTATCAATACACAGTACTGCCATTCGGGCTGAAGTCTGCGCCCAGGACGTTCTCGAAGTGCATGGCAGTGGTAGTGGCACACCTGCGGAAGAACAAGGTGTTTGTCTACCCGTACCTGGACGACTGGTTGATCAAGGCCTCCTCCTTCTCGGAAGCTCAAGCACACTTCCAGAAGATGTGCGTTCTATTGAACAAGCTGGTGTTGCACATCAACTTGTCCAAGTCTGTCCCGACTCCGGTCCAATGCATACAGTACTTTGGAGCCTCCATCAATACGCTGTCCGCAAGCGTGGCTCCTTCGGAGGAGCGACGGTATCACTCCTTCGGAAGGCTCAGTCTCTTATGACCGCTCCATCTACAACAGTGTCTTCTCTACTGGGGTCGATGGCCTCTTGTATCTACCTCACGCCCCACGCACGGCTGCACATGAGACCACAGCAGGAGTGCTTGGAGGATCAGTGGGATCAGAGTACTGGTTCTTGGGATGACACATACGACTGTTTCTGCATGCTCTTCAGTCTCTGAAGTGGTGGTGTTCAGCGGAGAATCTCCTCAGAGGGGTTCCCTTCCACAAGGACATTCCCGAACAGACGATCGTGACGGATGCGTCCCTCCACGGCTGGGGAACGCACTCCGGAGACTTACAGATTCAAGGGACGTGGTCTCCGTCTGAGTCCACGTACCACATCAATTTCCTGGAACTCAGAGCTGTTCACTTGGCACTGAAGGCCTTTCATCCATCCTTTTAGACCAACTCTCTGCTTGTACAGACTGACAATACGACCTCGATGTATTACTTCAACAAGCAGGGAGGCTCGAGATCACGCACTCTGTCGCAGGAGGCGCAGGCTATCTGGCACTGGCTTCTGGCCCGAGGACTGACGATAACGGCTACCCATCTGCCATGTGTGCAGAATGTTCAGGAGGACGCACTGAGCAGACTGATTCAGGAAAACCACGAATGGGTCATAAACGATGAAGTGCTAGGAGAAGTCTACGCGAGGTGGGGGACTCCAGACGTAGATCTGTTTGTCACCGCCGAAAACAGCAAATGCCGAGACTTCGCCTCCAGGTACTACCAACAGGGGACGTTGGGGAATGCCCTATGGATCGACTGGTCGAACAGCTTTCTGTACGCTTTTCCACCCATTCCCCTGATTCCGGCGGTGCTCATCAAGCTGCCCCGGTCCAAGGCGCGGATGATATTGATCGCCCCGGAATGGCCCAGACAGTGGTGGTTTACAGACCTGCTTCACCGGTCTCTCCTTCCTCACATACGGTTGCCGTGCAGGCCGGACCTTCTCACGAAGTTCGGGGGGCAGATGGTCCACCCGAACCTCTCGTCTTTGAGTTTGGCGGCATGGCTCCTGAGATATTGCAATATGGCCATTTGAATCTACCCGAAGATTGTATGGACATACTGAAGGAGTCTAAGCGACCTTCCACTAGGGCTTCTTATGCTTACAAGTGGAAGAGATTCTGCATCTGGTGCAAGTCCAAGAACTATGAACCTACGACGTGTAAGGAGGATGTCATCCTTCCTTATCTTCTACATTTGGCGCAGACTGGCCTTAATTTTCATTCCATTAAGGTTCATCTTGCTGCATTGACTGCCTACAGGGGGTAAACCTAAGGCTCATTCCACCAGGGGCAAAGCTGCCACGACTGCTTTGCTACGTAATGTTCCAATTGCAGAAATCTGCAAGGCGGCCACTTGGAAGTCGGTCCATACCTTTGCTAAGCATTACTGTCTGGACAATGATGCCAGGACAAATGCTCAGGTTGGGCAGGCTTCGCTGCGGAATCTGTTCGCATAGTAGTGATGTTAAGTCTTTTTCTCCACCGCCGCTTGGTGTAGGGATGGGCTTGCCATTCTATTCACTAGATTATGACTATACACAGAGATCCCCTACTACAGAAGGAGTAGTTTCTGTCCTGTAACTCCAGTTCTGTAGTAGGGGTATCTCTGTTATAGTCATAAGCGCCCACCCTCCCTGGTGGAGGAAGATATTCATATAAGGAATGCTACAGGTCTGGCGTGTTATGCCTTCAAAAAGAACTGAAAGTAAAAGGGACCTGCTGTGCATTCTGGGATACTGAGAGAGTTCTGGAAAGTTTTCTTAAAGGCACAGTATCCTATTTGAGCCACATAATGGCAGCCTATGGGGCTTGTCTGTCCATACCTTCCTCTCTATCATTCCAGAGGCTTTTGCTGGTAGAGGCAAGTTTTCTCTGTGAGGAAACTGAGCAAGCTGTGCTGTTTGTGTGGTTATTTTGGTGGAATTTCTATTTGAAGTACTGGAAAGTGTAGCCTGTGGATATAGGCTGCATTATCTGTCTTTAAATTCTCTCTTAAGTGTCTTTGCAGTTCTGCATTTTTTGACAACTTAAGATATTATTTATGATTGATCTGTGATCCACGCACATGGCCGTGACTATTCACTAGATTATGACTATAACAGAGATACCCCTACTACAGAACTGGAGTTACAGGATAGAAACTACTCCTTCTCTGCCATCCTGCTGCTCGTTAAACCTAAACTTCCCCCAACATGGCTGAGAGACTTGAGTAGAGGCGGCAGACCCGAGAGCAGAGGACGGCCCGGGACCAGGGTTCGATTCCCGGCGCGGCAGGTTTCTGGACCAGGGTCAGCGGACTCGATAATTCTCTCGCCTCGGTGCCCACTCTGATCAGCGATCACACTCGGCAACTCTGGGCATTAGCTTGCCTCATCCTCACTAACGGCCCCACCAGACCGCTGGGGATGCCTGGTCTCACCCTGGAGATACCCATTAAGGGACCATCTCTCAGGGAAGCCAGGAAGGGTTTCGCAGCGGTCGAAGCGCCTTGGGACCCTCCGGGTAAGTAGTGCGCTATATAAAAAAAATGCCTATACAGCAAAAGGGAATTGGACCAATTAGCTGAGGGGGTGCTAGAAAAGTACCCTCTGTTATATGTGGAGCAGCATATAGCAGAACAGCTGAGCACTATAGCTCGTGCCAGAATCTGGGCCACCACGGCGTAGCGCTGCAGTGCAGTGGTCGTCTATGACCGCAGGGCATGGAATGCCGTAAGCACTGGGAGGACCTAAAATGCTGGGCCCGGTTGAAGTTTGAGGAAATATTAGGCCAGTCCTTCCAGCACAATGTGCACCGGCCCACCTCTTGCCACTGTACAGGAGGGTCCTGAGGGCAGCCTGGCCGACCCTCCATGCTCAGTAGGAGGTGCATGAGCGGCAGAGAGCTGGTAAGCGCATTAACTGCAATATGTATCTAAATGTATGATGTGAGGGATGACAGAGCTGTACCATCAAGTGTCCCATGTCACCTTTTACTTAATCTGTGCAAATGCAGCAGTCATTGTTAGGCCAAAGCCTCATTGTAGTACATAAAGTGCACTGAGCAGAGTGCATTCTGTGACCTGTAGTGTTTGTAAAGACCCTCACACGTGCATTTGTATGAAAAACGGCACTGGCAACACTATTACTGGTGAACCAAGGGCCTTATAACTGCTGTGTGCATTGGGTAAGAAATGGCACAGACCCTTCCAGTGTGTGGATGAGAGGCCTTTGGGTGTTGGATGCTGTAAATTGCATTCCTTTGGTGTGTGTCTCCTTTTACCTAATCCGTGGAAATGCGTCATAAGGCCAAAGCCTCATTGCAGAGTGCATTCTGGGACCTGTAGTGTTTGGAAGCCACTGGGGAAATGACCCTCATGTGCATTTGTATGAAAAACAGCACTGGCAGCACCATTACTGGGGAACCAAGGGCTGTATAACTGCTGGGTGCATTGGGTAAGGAATGGCACAGACACTGTCCAGTGTGAGGATGAGAGGCCATTGGGTGTTGGGTGTTGGATGCTGTACCTTGCATGTCTTTTGTGAGTTTGGGTTCAAAATAAGACAGATAATCATGTGCCATGGAGTAAAGGCAGACTTTGAGATCCTTGTCTCACTTGTGATACCAACTTCTCCAAGGGGCCCCACATACACCAGTCTTCCCAACAATGGCTTGTTTGGCATTTGTCCAGTCAAGGTAGTTGTAACAGCTAGCAACCTGTGTAGACCAGGGTACAGCACCAACTAAAGAGTCTTAAAACGCAAATTTTGACACTCAAGTGTCTGGTGTTGCTAGAGAATATCAAAGTATTAGACTCACCTCTTAGCAAATCCAATATCCAAGCCCTTATTTGGATATGTACACCTAGATCTGCATTTGTGTTATGTTATACAATGCTACACAGCAGATGTCATTTGTTGTTAAGTGTAAGAGTGCTGAGACTACGTATCACAGGATCATCCCAGAACCATGCTTAGGTGTGCATATATTCATCCTAACTGTCTCCCAACTCGTTTTGTAGACTAACATTGGAAGATGACTGTAGCAATGACAGCAAACCCAGATTAGGAGAATGCTGAAGGTAAGGGTTGGTCATTACAGAAGTGTATGCCATCTAAATTCAAGTAAGATGTGAATGTGCGAGTCGAATAAGGACATCACAGTGAACGTACATATACTTTAGGCTCCAAATCACTTTTAATTGGATAGTAAGATCAAAGGAGAGCAAAGCTTCACTTGCTTCATGTAGTTATGTGTGTCGTTCTGACGTGTACAACAACTACTGAATGTTTTGTCTTCTATATCAGTGGGACCAGCTGGCCAAGATCAACCGGACCAGGACATGGGGCAGAGCAAGACATCCTTGGGCCAACGAGGGCCACAACCTCTTTCCAGCACTGAAGAGGAGGAGGAGGAGGAGGGGGGGGGGGACATACAACATCTGAAGGCAGGGTAAATGTCGCTACAAGGACAAAGCAATATCTAACATTGAGCACTACAGACCGGGTGGAGGCTGAAGACATAGTAGAGGGGGTGCTCAGAACTGGTTACCTCTGGCCGGGTGGGGGGAAATAAACTTTACCCCTGACAATCAACTCTTTTTTTTGCTGAGGTGTCATTGGTGTAGGTTACACCACAACCTAGGCCTGCCACCAACCCCTCCCTGACTCTAGAGGCCTTCATTCCATCAGGGCCTCCAGCTGAATCTCCTGCCTCAGGGTCTCCAGCTGAATCCCCTGCCACTAGTCCAAGAGGCTGGCAGGAAAACCCTAGGTAAGGTTTTGACCTCTACACACGACACTCTTCATGTAAGACCCAAACCCCTCCCTGTATTGTCTCTCCTGTGGCTGCATCTCAGGTAGTGATGGAAGCACATGAGGGGAAGCCAGGCAAGTCCTTTCTTACCCTACTGCAGCTATTTGATGAGCTGTGTATTTTCTGAGAGGAGCATGCAAGATCCATGGCCACCCTCAATGCCTCTTCACATGTTGTCTGTCCTTGCCCAACATCCCTCCCAAACCACCCTCAATGTGTCACCCTGTACTTTGTCCTACGCTTTGTCTCCCCACACCCCTCGTGTGTCCCAACTCCTTCTGGTGTCTGGCCTGCACCAGCCAAACCAGACTCTGTATCTGATTCAGAGGATCTGCACCTCGTGCAAATAGAAGATGACCAGGAGGACAGTTGACCAACTGAACAAATTCTTGGTTTTGGACTTTTTATTTGCCCCTGGTATATAGACTGGTTCCTGTGACGCTTCCTGGTGTGTTTTAATTATGTTGGCCAACCCCCTCCAAAACCCCTTGTCCTTTCTGTGTGAAGAACAGTATTTGATTTACTTTCTCCATTCCAAACAGACTGTTTTCTGCATATTTATTTTAAATCCATTCTATAATACATAACGTTTTATTTTGGTTTAAACTATCTCGATCTTGTTTACTTCCTTGTAAATGATATGTTCAAAGTATGGACATATACCTTGGGAGTAGTTAATTGCTTTGCACTTGGTAACTTATTACACAGATGGTCTAACTCTTTTACATGTGTCACTCACGCACAATCATCATCCCATCTCTAGGCCACCACAAGGGTAAACAATTGACCATCAATACATAATACACAACTTAGTCTTGACTTGTGAGGAAATGTATCTTTTATTTACATATATTGCAGATAACATGTTTTCTAGTGATCATGCGGGACCTTGCTTGCAACTTCACAAATGTGTTGGTGATGATCTTTGTGACTAAGTGCATTTGCTGTGATGTTGCCGAGCTGCAGGTTGGGGTGATGCATCCGCCAGTGTAGGTGACGGAAGTTCCTGGGAACAGGGCTGATGGTGGTTGTACAGGAGGGGAAGTGCCTAGACGGGGTGATGGTGGATGTGCACTGGGGGAGTGCCTGTACAGGGGGTATTAGTGGAAGTGCAAGGCTGAAGGTAACTGTGCACTTTTGCAGTGAGCTTGTGCACACAGGTGGGTGGGTGGGTGGGTGGGTGTGATGTGTTGCAGGTCGATGTGATGGCTCCTCTCCATTCGTTGACCTTGAAGGTAAACTTTGGATCTGTTTCAGCATGCCCTCCATCATCTTCATGGCCAAGGCATGGTGTCTTACACTCTCATCCCTATGGATGGATATGATGTAATATCTTCTAGGAAATGTCTTGCCAAGATGTATCCATCCTGTCCAACACCTGGGACGGTCTGTCCATCACCTAAAGGATTTGGTGCATGTCCTGCAGTGCCTCTGACATGTTTGACAAGGTATCCCCTAAGTCACTAATGTCCTTCCTAACATCAGCCTGCTGTTGGAAGAACTCCTCCTACTGGCCATCATGGCCATCTGCTAGCCCCCTCCACATGGGACGGCTGTGGATACAACCGGCAGGGAGTGGGTAGGCTGTGGGCAGGCGATTGCTGTATTGTACTGGGGGCGGTAGGTCCCTCAGATGGGGTAGAGAATGTCAGGGATGCACTGTCTTAGGAGGAGTGTGGAGGGGAACCACAGCATCTGTCCTGGATGTGAGGACTCTGAGGGAGTGATGGCTGTGTTGGGGTATATGAAATCTGTGGCTGGTTAGTGCATTGCTGAAGAACAGCTAATTCTGGGGGTTAGAGAATGGGGCACTTTGCTGTGCAGAGCTGGAGTGGCCTTTGATTTTTTGCCCAGTAGACCTAATATTATGGTCAGGGCATCTCACTCCTCATCCTCTGTATGAAGTGTGAGATAGTCTCCATCATCCTCCAAATCATCCGCCTCCTCATGTACTTCCTCCTCCTCTTGCGCATTACTGGAAGCTGAAATAGCTGCTAGTAAGAGAAGTGGGTTCTCCCTTTCATTTGCCCTTCGTTCGCCACTGGTGGAAGGTCCAATGTCTTCATCGTCCTCAGCACCTGGAAGACAGTATTTGACCTAATATATTGTGTGGTGCAACACAAGGGTTGATTACAATAAACTCAGCATCAACAGATGATGCACATGTGACCTTGGGTACACCTAGACTTAACAACCCACACCTTATCACTGAGGTGTTGAAAATGGAGATGTGCAGTGCAAAAGCAAACTCACCAGCGTCAACTATTGTTTTGAGATCCCTGTGATATCAACTGCTGAACATGACTCCTCTTATGTGGCCCAGAAGATGTGCTCCTCAATCCAGCAGCTTGAGAAGGAAGTTACACCATTCTTAATGCTCTGAATGATTAATATGCAATCAGGCACGTGTTACACATATCACTGGTTAATTATGTATGGAACCTTTTACACACCAACTACAGATGCTATGCAGAAGGGGATACATCTGAAAAGTTCTTCACCAAGGATAGAGATCTTCTGAATGATTTTGGAATCCATAATTGGGAACAATATATGCCACGCTTACCTGACAAACATGCGAGTGTGTTTGACTGATTAAGCCAGGATGTCTCACATACCACGGGACGGTGTTGTCTGCAGCACTGAGGAAATCCTGTCTGCAGCTGTTATGAGTCATGCACGTCCATATTCAAGTACACAGAATGTCTGCGATGCGTTAACATGTATATGTTATTGATATAAACCAGTGATATATCATTTATAGCCAGTGTGCCGCATGTTGCCCTCCTGACCTTTACATGGTCACCAGCAGCAGGTAGGAGCTGTTTCCGGCATACAACACTGAAATCTACGAGATATCATGTTAAAAGGCAAACATTTACTAAAAGGTTACTGATATTTGAAGGAAGGGACTTATTATGGTGAACTGCACTGCCTACCTTTAAATACACCTTGCTCTTTAGGCCCATCTTGCATAATGAGTATGATGTTATCTGTTGACAAACCTTATGGAGTGTACCTCAACCTGCAGACCAGTTTCTCCTTTGCACATGAGATCAAATAACTGCATTGCAGAGCTAATATGTGATATGTCTAATAGTCAAGCAAATTTTGGGAAACATTTGTGCTTCCCTCGCCCCTGAGCAACAATGCCCATTAAGGACTGGGTGGTCACACATTTGTACTGTGCAATCTTAGTGTGACCTGTGTTCTCGTTATACATGTACATCATGGTACTTCGGTCGGGCGGTAAGGTCATGATCGGTGAGCAGTGATTTCAAGGTCCCTAGTGGGGGCGCCACCCATTATGGATGGGAGCGCCCTGGGAGAGGCGGCCATTGGCCCCTCCCACGGGGGGGCGGCACCCATTACGGATGGGATCGCCCAGGGGGAGACAGCCATAGGCCCCTCCCAGGGGGATACGGCCATATGCCCCTCCCACGAATTTCCCGGGGGCCGGATATCCGCTGCGGCGGAAGGTAGGGCGGGGAAAGGGGGGAGTCCACGCTGTCCTTCTTACAGTTACCCCGCACGGGAACTCAGACGTCCTTAAGATGGCGCCGAGTGGAAGGGGGCCCCCCTGACAAGGGAAGTTATGCATGGCTACGAGGGTAAAGTCCTCTGCGCATGCGCCACTCATACGTGAGGGCGGAAATTGGTTGATAGGGATCTGACACCGGTTAAGTCCTTGCCGTTGGCCCCTAACGATAGGATGTACAAAATTTGTATGCAATGCATGATGTTAGACTCAGTTAGGAAAATCTTTGTATTAGAGATTTGTTAAGGATAGCCTGGATACCTGTCTACATCAAGTGTAATGGAAAGTTGAATTTTGTACATGATAAATGAAACGTTTTTAATTTAAAGTTTTAAATTTTGTTTCATGTTTTTAATAAATATGGCCGGAGGGGTCGCAAGGCCCCCCTACCTTCCAAAAAGTTCAAAAATGTGTCTGTCTCCTACCATTGGGATTGGTGGTGGAAGGGGTGGTGGGCATCCCGGACCATATGTGAATACGGTAGAAGAGGAGGCAAGCTGACATTCAGCATTTGGCTAGCATCACACATTGTGGTAAAGTGTAGAAAATTGGACTATTTGCTGCCTACACTGGATTTTCATTGTGTAGTGAAGCCTGCAGATGTATATATTTCAATTCCTCTATATTAACCTTACCAGCCCAGAAACCTCTCCACACAACCCACATGGCAAAGTGCGACCCTCATCCAAATCAATTGAGAGTTTTCATGTCATGGACTTTTAATGCAGTTGTGGCTATTCCACTTCATATGAAAAAATATAGTCAATGATGTACATACTGCTCTCACTTGCCATACATTTTGAGTCATCCTTTCACTAGCCAACATGGTGTGATGTGGTAGGCTGTAATGCGCCATATGTGGGCATATTGAGATGAGTGACAACAGTGATGTTAGACACACACAACATACTGCATACATTCAATCCACTTTTTATGAGCATTCGAGAACATCTTGGGTATACTTACTGAGGTACCGCATCTGCCCACTATGTGGTTCCTGACCAGATGTCACACCCGACCTTGTAGCAGATGGTGCTGTGGGGACTGGATTTCATGACAAGACCAGAGGCTAGTATTATGCATTGCCAGCTTCCTGCAGCACTTCAAAGAATGACATCATTTATCACAACAAAATTCCAGAACTTTAGAATGGCCCAAACACATATATAAACTCAGTCCCAGCAGCCACCTTCCTCTTTTATATGCTGCTCTTTGACAGATAAGTATCACTTGTTTGTTTGGGAATGTAATAGTTAATTTATATTGTATTTATTAGATTTAAATGGTTGATACATTTATTCATATTTAGTTATTTTCACTTCGATTGTTTTGATTTGTAGAATATTTTTCTCTATAGGAATTAGGCTATGCATTTTTAGTTTATTTTACCCAATTTATGGGTCAAATTCAGGGTAAGTAGGCGTACAGGATTAGGTTAGTGCGTATACAATTTTACATCAGGTGTTTCAAGTAAAGTATGGTCACCGTTACTCCCCCAAGCGAGTTACTGGTTGCGGCTCGCGGCGTAAATAGAAATTATCGCGAGGCAGAGATTCATCATCCTCGCAGGCGCCAGACATTCAGATTGATCTCTGTGAGCGCCCGTAGTTTAAATAAGCGTTGTCACACTGCGTGCATGACAACGTTCAGGGGCCATTTTAGTAGGGTTTGGTAATGCAGACTTGATGGACTGAAGTGTTTCAGCCATCACTTTATGAAGTGTGCGAGCGTAGCCCTCGCATCTGTCAACAGCTGAGTTTGACAGGCGGCAGGTGTTAAGTAGTCGATGAGTCGAATTACTTAAATACTTTTATTAAGTAAATATATAACAGAAGAACAGGTAGTGCCAGGAAGCACAGCTACACGGATCTTCAACCAGGCTTTAACTGGAAGTGGGGTTCCCTATCGCTTACCGCCGCCACCAAATGCTGGCGGCAGGAGTCCCTGACTCCTCACTTCAAAGTTAGGCTAAGTAAGGACACCATTTGAGATGATCCTGCTCACCCCCTTAGTAGCTTGGCACGAGCAGCCAGGCTTGTCTCCAAGCACGAGTGTACAGTATGTGTAACCACACTCACAGTAACCCAATGATGTCACCACTAAGACTCCACACAAGTTTTAAAAAAATTAATATTAACTTTATATAAGAGGTTATACGATATGACCACACAATACAAAATCAACATACAAGAATGGGTAGTATTCTTTCCGGTGGGTTGGTAGCTTCTAATCCTAACCACCGCTTCTAACCAATAGTTAAGCTCACTTCTTTCGGTGCACACAATGTCCAGGCGCTCTTCACTAACACTCTGGCTGCACCATGACACGCACTCTGCGCGTCTGAGGCTCACTTCTTCTTTTGGTTCACACAATGACCAGGCGCTCCTCACCAACGCCCTGACCTGCACCACAACACGCACCCAGCGCGTCCGAGTCTCACTTCGTCTCCCCGTGCACATCACGACCAGGGGCTCCTCACCAACGCTTTGGCCTGCACCACGACACACACCACGCGCGTCCGAAACTCAGCTTACTCCTGCGTGCCCACGATTACAAGGCACAACTTCTGAGGGTCTCAAGCTGCAAAAGCACGCGCACGCGGCGTTGCTTGGGACTTCTCCGGAAACTTTTATGATCCTGTATTTCAACAGGGAGCCAGCTCACCTCGGGCCCTTGGGGTTACAAGACACAGCACACAGCACAGTCTTCGTCAAGCAGGAGGACCTAGCGCCTCCAAGCACATTCCCACCAGCCTCTCCCTTGGTTAGAAAAGCAAACTGCAGACTAGCCCCAGATCACGAAGCAAGGATTGGTCTTTTCACAGCAGTCTCTTCAGTTGCTCCTTCTTTATAAGAGGTTCCTCTTGACAACAACTGACCCGCTTCCTCGAGGAGAACAGCAACCTGGACCCGTCCCAGTCCGGGTTCCGCAGCAACTACAGCACCGAAACCGCCCTCATCGCCGCCACTGATTACATCACGACCCTGCTGGACAACGGCAGCAGCCCTCATCCTCCTGGACCTGTCAGCCGTCTTCAACAATGTCTGTCACAACACACTAAGAAAACACCTACACGATGCCGGGAACTAAGAGAAGGCCCTTGACTGGACCACATTCTTCCTCTCTGGCAGAACTCAGAGCGCCTGCCTCCCCCCCTTCCGCTCCACTGCCACCAAAATCATCTGCGGCGTACCCCAGGGCTTTTCCCTCAGCCCGACGCTGTTCAACATCTAAATGGCACACGTCGCCCGACAGCACGACCTCAACATCATCTCCTACGCCGACGACACCCAGCTGATCATCTCCCTCACCAAAGACCCTCACACCGCCAAAACCAACCTCCACAAAGGGCTGAAGGCCATCGCCGAATGGATGAGGAACAGCCGACTGAAGCTGAACTCAGACAAGATGGAGGTCCTCATCCTCGGCTCCACCCCTTCAGCCTGGGACGACTCCTGGTGGCCGACAACACTAGGAACAGCCCCGACACCCACCGACCACGCACGCAACCTAGGGGTCATCATCAACTCCACCCTCTCCATGACTAAGCAGGTCAACGCCGTCTCCTCATCCTGCTTCAACATCCTCCGAAGGCTCCGCAGGATCTTTAAGTGGATCCCCACCGAGACGAGAAGAACAGTCACCCAGGCCCTAGTCACCAGCAGGCTGGACAACGGAAACGCACTCTACGCAGGATTGTCGGCCAAGCTCCTGAGACGTTTGGAACGCATCCATGCCTCGGCACGTCTGATCCTCAATATCTGCAGCCATGTCACACCCCACCTGAGAGACCAGCACTGGCTCCACGTCGACAAGAGGATAAGCTTCAAACTCCTCATCCCCGCACACAAAGCTCTCCTCAAGACCGGACCAGCATACCTCAACAGATGACTCAACTTCTACACCCCCACCTGCCAGCTCTGGTCCGCCAGCCTCACCACTGTCCCCCGCATCCGAAGAACAACTGCCGGCGGCAGATCCTTCTCCCACCTCGCCGCCAAGCATGGAGCACCCTCCCCACCAACCTACGGCAGACCCAAGACATACTGGCCTTCAGAAATCTCCTCAAGACTTGGCTCTTCGATCACTAGCAGCACCCCCCTCCCCCCTCCCAGCACCTTGAGACCCTCACGGGTATGTAGTGAGCTTTATAAGTGTCATGCTTGATTGATTGATTGATTGACCACAGAATGGGTCCAAGCCTTTTCAGTCTCAATTAATTTCTGTTTAATTCCAACGTTCAGGGGTTTCAACTCTCATAGTTACACCCCTTACTGTCTTTGAAGTTCGTTTGTGCTCAGGGGTCCCAGACCACTTCCTAAATCAGTTCTACGTGTCTCCCTCCCAGTGTCACTGATTGATTCTGGGGGTCTGGATCCTTAATCACTCAGCAGGAGATGGGTCAATTGGTTTATAGCACCTGCCCAGGCCTTTTCACCTCACGGGCTTCTCCTCCCCTACTCTCCAGACGCAGGGCAGCCTGGTGCCATCTCGACCCCTCCCTGGGTCAAGACCTCTCCCGGATCCTCTCACCTTTCAGATCCAGAAAGACAATCCACATTTCAACAGAGGCACACAGAAATGCCTAGAGCACAAAACTTAGGCACTTTCTAAAAGAGTGGTTTCTGAACACAGTGAAAAAACAACCTTCACAGAAAGATGTGTTATGACACTGTGAGTTCATACATACTAAACTTCACCTCTCCATTATAAACTTACAGGAAACTAGGCTAACAAACATAACACCCAGCCTCCCCCATTCTGTCCTAATGGCAGGATGGCCTTTCAGCAGTGAAAAACGAAAGGGAGTGTTTTTCACTGTCAGGACATAACACACATCTTAGCATATGTCCTGCCTTTTACCTACACTGCACCCTGCCCAGGGATTACCAGGAACCGACCATAGGGGTGCCCAATGTGTATGTAAAAGGGAAAGTCAGGCCTGACAAGTGGTTGCACTTGTCAGGACAACATGCTAACTTTGCCAACTGCGTGCAGGCCCGACACTGCAGACCTGAGTTCCCTTCTCCGCGCACTTTTATATGACTAGCCCTGGGATACAGTGCACATTACTAGGGACTTTACTGGTAAGGCAAACATACCAATCATGGCCAACCAATTACCATTACATTTTATATAGGGAACACTTGCACTTTTAAACTGATCAGCAGTGGCAAAGTACCCAAAGCATATAAATTAGCAACTCTATGTCAGGAAAACGGTCTGGGGGAAATCAAAAAGTTTAGGGAACTTTAGACAAAAAAGGCAAAATTCTACAGTGTCCTTAGCGGCAAGAAAGAAGAAGAAAATTCTTAAGACAAACTCCGAAAGCAGGCGTTTGAAGAGGAGTTGGATGAGTTTGTTTTGGATTATTGCATGGATGATGAGTGGGATTTGGGCACGGACAGAGTAGAAAAGGATAGAAAAGAAAAATGGATTGTTGAGGATGCTCAGGGAGAGGACATGTTCAGACCGGAGATGATTCATCACCCTAGAAGTGCAGACTGGTGGCTGCTCCCTCATGTGGCAAATTTCATAAGGCTTTGGATTAGGAGGCCTTTGGAAAAAGAGGCAAGAGCAGTTATGAGAGCAGAGTGTTCTCGTCTTTGGGTGGACGGAAAACCTTGCATGACACCGGATCTGGATCGGATTTGATCAGCTTTCTGTATAAAATGGGGCGCAACCCCAGAAAAGGGTTGGAAAGGGCTCTTAAGCAGAGCCAAGATCATTTATTGGACATGTTGGGGCATTTGGCGCGTATTATGGACATGGCTGAAGAGGTGAAGATGAAAGATGTTCAAATTGATAATGAACTCTTGGGGGGTTGGTCTCAAAGAACGATATTTTTTTGGGGGTCAAAACTCTTTTTATTGAAAGTGTGCTTCAGAAACAGAGGTAAAGTTACATACATTTTATCCCACCTTCCCTTCATTTATCTAAAGGAAACACAGACGCTTCATACATAGGTTTCATTGCCTTGAAGACAAATCTCACCTCTATGTCCTCTTACACCTACGATTGTGTTGTGCATTTTCTACATATGAAAGCATCTACCCAACTGTCCTCCCCTCCCTTAAATCCCTCACTCCAACAAACCCTGGTGGTCCGCTGTTATGTCCACTTCGGCCTATGTGTGTATTCGCCATCTTGGAGGTGGTCCAGGGTCAGAGCTCTAGTCCTCCACCCCAGAAGTAGCTAAAAGCAGGGCTGGCGCGAGCGCGCAGCCCTGTATACTCCTGAGGCGTGAGCCGGGAGAGGTTAGGCTGCGACAGTTGAGTTCTAAAGCGCTAATTTGCACATTGCACTATTTTGCCGCATTTTAAAGTTTGTATTTTAAAATTGGAGTTGGCATGTTTTTAAATCTTACCTGGGTTGTGCATCACTAAGTAGATCCCAGTCAGCTCCTGAGGCTTGAAAGGAAAGGACCTTAGGTGTGTTGCTACCCGGATGGACGCCATCTTGGAGGTGAATTGACATTCAAAACAATATCTCTCTGAGCTCCACAATTATAATCACTAGAACGTGAGTTCACCAATGTTAAATAATATTCCAATATGTTCAAGTGCAGGAGTAATGTCTTTTGCCACAGTATCGTCTTTTAATGAGAGAATTCCACCAATCCGGTATTCCAATCTCTTTTAATGGTATTATCTCTTCAATCCAATTCACAATTGTCCTTAATTGTCTTTCAGCCAACACGTGTTTCGTCTGATGCCAATCCCCGCATCAACAGACTTCATCAGGGCTGAAACCCAAACATATTTACAATATTAAATGTATCTGCTAGTCAAATTTTTACATTACCCATTACCAAATTTCACCAGAAAAAGTGTGTAATGTTAAGCAAGTCAAATCAGGAGGCTCTCAGCATTAACCATCAGAGTAAGAGAAAGAATGGCTCAAAAAATCTCCCCAGTGAAAATTAATTAAATACCATGCTTTATACTCAAAAGGGAATACTGAATTAGGGTAGTCCCAAACGCACCATTATCAGACTCATTAAATAGTAGAGTATTACCTCAGTCACAATTAAGTCTTGACAAAAATAATAGTTCAAAGTATTTCAATAATTCGTAGAGATCAGTTAGAAGAACCTGAAACAAAGGTATACTATCCCGGTAAGTCTCATAATTTATGGAAGAAATAAACACATGATGCCTAATGCCCAGTAAAACATGCAGTATATTACTGCTGTAAATAGGATGCAATACTGAATTAAAAGCCACTAATATTAGGTATTGATACTTGTAATTAAACGTCTAAAGTGCCTAATGTCATATTAGATCCTGCATACACAGAAATTTGAAACAAGAACATGTCTCACCTATCATCGTGTAGGTTAATCTTCTTCAAAAGGAACGTCAAACGAGATACAGCAAATTTGGTATCTGGATACACGAGTACGTGTACCTGAAACAGACAAAGTGTCCTTAAGTTTCAAAGAAAAACTCAAAGTAATCTATGCCACAAGTACGTCTACCAATGAGTAGTTACAGGAAAATTAGATATTCAAACAGAGTACTCTTAAGTTGAAAGTGAGCATATATTGTATTGTTAGTATTATTGAAACGTACATTCAAAAATTGCACGAGTCGGGGGAGGAGCCTAGCCTGCAGCCGAGATGGCCGCCTAGCTCCTCGGCTCCGTCGGCCCTGGCGCCCTTCGCTGATATCCTGCTCGAAATCCTGTGCCTCCTGGCAACACGTTTCCCGGCGCTGCTCTCCTGACCACGTTGCAGTGTCCCCGGTCCGAAACGGAGCTGCCAGGGCGGAGTTCCACCCCGGTCACCACTCCGGCCTTCAGCAGAGGGAGCGGCCGGGCCATTGTTAGTGGGGACGGCCGGAGACCATTGCGACAGCGGCGGCCGCTGCGGAGAGGGAGGAGCTGGGGCACCGGCCTCGGAGCTCGGCGCTGGTGTGATTTTCGTAGCAGCCTTCTCCTTGCCAGCAGCCCAGCGCGATTCGATCGCAACATTGTTGCCGGCTCCTGCTTCATGTATCCCGGCCCGGCTGTGAGGGTCCGGGATTGTTTCTTTGTTGCCGTTTGTAGCAGCGGTCGCCATCTTCTGCAACAGGCGCCCTGCTCCTGCCGGTGGGTCTCCCAGTGCCACAGTTGCTCCTAGCATTCCTGCCTCTTCATATTCGGCTGCCTTCATGTTTTCTGCACCACCGGGACCTCACAGAGGTTTCATAGATTGCCTGATGTCGATGGCTGATGCCGGGGGCTTGATCCCGAGGGCGCTCCATGGCAGATTACCCAAGATGGCGGACGCAGCAGCACCCTCCGTTCTCTATCCTCCGCTGAGGCTCTGTGACATCCTGGCGGCACTGGGGGACCTGAGATTGGCCTTTCGTGCTTTTGCTACTGATTTGGGGGCCCAGCTCGATGGGGCCCTGTTGGCTGGCCAAGATGACTCTCCAGAGCGGTGCGTTAAGCCATATCCTGAGCCGACTGTCGGTGGATTGCCCGAATTGGGGTGCGGATCGGTGGCGGAGGGACGTGTCCCGGGACCCGCTGCGGTACTCCTCGGTCCTTTTCTGGAGGAGTCTGACGACGTTGCCTCTCTTGTGCTGCCGGGGCTCGGGTCCCAGTCGCCGCCTCGCCCATTTCTTTTGTTCACGGGTGCCATGTTGCCGAGCGCCCTCCTGGACTTGCTCTCTGTGCACCGGCCGGCTGCTATCTTGGAACCTATACACCGTTCTGCCCCCTGGAGCTTTAGCCGTGGATTAGCGATGGTACATCCTCTGGTTCTTCGCAGTCAAGCAACGATCCAGTTTGCCTTGTCTCCTGCACCCCAACTTTCACGATGGTCTCCAAGGTGGTCCATTTCGTCCATACTGGCTGCGCTGCGACTAGTTTCGATCGGACTACGGATTCGAAGGGGACAAGGCTGAGGATGGGGACTTTCTTGCTGCACACCGGGACATATAAGACTGAGACTGGGACTTGTGATTGCTGGAGGTACAAGTTGTATGGGTGTTAGGTTGGGGCCGGGGGTTGGGTGGCCGCAGGTATCGATTATGTTTTGCTTCCATTAATCCTTGGCCCTCCTCCGATCAACCGTGACATTTTATTCTTTTCCTTATTTTTCTCTTTATCTTCGTCTATATTTCGGGTACTCTTTTGGGGCGACAGACACTCTGCTAGGGGGGGGGTAGGCCGTAGCCTCTGCATGTGTGTAGGGTGGGGGGTATATCTTCTTGTTGGTTTTTTCTTTCTATGGGCCTCATTTTCCTTTCTTTCTTCTTCCTTCCTCTCTTTTTTCTTCCTGCACTTATTCTTCTGGCTAGCTCTTTCATCACTTCTTTCTTGGGTCTGTGGGTGGAGTGGGTGCTTTTGGGTAGCGTTTTGAGATCGCCATTTGCTATGCTTTTAACTATCCTGGTTCCACTGAGTGCGATCGCTTGCCTATTGGATAATGTTTGCTAGTCCTCCTTGAGATTGCTGCCCTGTATAAGTCCTAACTGCATTGCCCTGATTCATCTCCTCCCGGACCTGTTGCTATGGACTCATTTTGGATCTTTATTTTAAAATTAAACCTCATCATCCTGTTGCCTAGCGGCATGACTTCGTTGGACGTGACTTGACGTATATGTGGTTCTATCGCTTTGCCGCTGGGGGTTGCCATTACTTGCTGATGTGACCATTATTGTCGAGGCCGGCCTGAGGGTTGTAGGCCCGTATTTGTCTGCACATACTGTTCAATAAAGGTTTTCCAAAAAAAAAAAAAAAAAAAATTGCACGAGTCCGTGTAAAAATACTAATATAGGAGCATAAGTAACGTTTAGGAGTCATCAGTGTCAGTATTCCTAAATTGCACAAGTACGTGTAAAATTACTGATATAGGGGCATAAGTAACGTTTAGAAGTCTTCAGCGTTAAAATCGGTAAAAGAGTTTACCTGTCCATTGACCGCAATATCTCCTCGTGAACTTCCCGGCTTTCGCGTTCGCGTTCTCATTGGGCGCCATATTTAAATGCTAGACATGAGCTAAGGACTGCGAGCGCCATGTTTAAAGAGTAAAAAGTATACAGTATTCATTAATTACAACTACGTATTATTCTAAATACGTCCGGACAAAATTGTAATTTTATAGAAAAAATAATCCGATGTTCGAGTGATTTTTAAATCAAAAATCAATACAAATATTGCATCCTAATTGTACTGCGTATAAATTCCTAATATTCCTTTTTAGCCTTAATGTGAACCGAAGTAAATAGTTACACATTAAAGAGTATCCTTATTTAAACCATTTTCATAAATATGACAGTGTATTATGACATCAAGTTAGTCCTACCTTTATTTCAATAATCGGGCGCCAGGTAGTAGCTAGAAAGTAGTTAATTCTACTATAATTATTTTCAAATTGCGGGACTATTTGGCCCTCGTTATTCTAAGAGTAATTTCTACAGCATCAATAAAACAAATATTTAAAGTAGAAAAATAACAGTTGTATCGGGTCAAATAATGTTAATAGCTCATTCGAGCCTGTGAGTTCAAAACTAACTAACTTGCACTAGACATCTAAGCCACGTAATCTAGTCAAATCGATGTCGGTTTTGTATACCTTTATCACGGTTCCTACACCCTCATCTCAATTTTCTCATAATATAAGTGAAAATATAAAAAAGTGCAAAAAGTTCATTCCAGGAAAAGGAGGAAAGTGAAAGAGAAGTGGATAAAGTAAATGTGCACTGTCATTAATTACACACTTAATAACCATAAAGCTTCATATAACGTCAATATTCATATCTAAGGTAAACACTTATTGAACAAGTAGTGTGTCTGAAATATTATGTACTTATTATAAAAAGTGATATATCTAAAATATTCTGTACATAAAATACACCAATTTTAAATATAAAGTACCTCATCTGGTTCTGTATCACACAATTCCTAATCTACATTATCTAGTGTTACCAAGCTACATAATTATTACATTGGTCGATTTGCATTCATTAATCATAACAGGAGTCAAACATAAGCTAACATACTGTTTACATATCTTTCAAAACATTGATATACATAATGTTCAGTTCAATCCCCAAGAAAATACTGTAACTCAGAATCCAAATTAAGACCGTCTTCAACTGCTCTAAGTTTCATAATCCATCTCGCCTCACTGCGTCTCAACTTGAGTACTCTATTGCCACCACGTGTATCCATTGTGACATGTTCAATACCATGATACAAAAAATGGTGTCTGTCTCTTTCCTGACAGTTCTGTACAATGTGTGAAGCAATAGGGTATCTAGTATCCCCGTTTTTTAATGCACGAAAGTGTTCAATCATCCTGTCTTTGAGTCTTCTCACAGTACTTCCCACATAAATCTTTTTACATGTACAAACAATAACATAAACTACAAAAGTAGTATCACAGGTAATGACTGACTTGATAGTATATTTACCTGTATCCTTATATTCAAAGTCCTGAATCTTTTTATAGCCCATCTACATGAGCTACATCTTCCACAATAATAAAATCCTGTACGTTTGTCTGTTAGCCAATTATCCCTAGATATCAATCGTGGATAACTTGGGCTAACTATATTAGCCAATGTCATTCCCTTTCTAAATGTTAGAGAAGGTTTCTCAGTTAAAAAGGCAGAAATATCCTTATCATGTTTCAAAAGGTGCCAATATTTATCTATAATAGAATATAGTTTATGGCTACCAATCCCAAAATTAGTAATCAGTCTAATCTTTGGAGGTTTACATTCTTGAATATTAGTAGATTTATGTTTCAATGTATCAGCTCGTTTCATTCGTTTGGCTTTATACATAGCTTGTGTTATTATTCTCTTGTCATAACCTCTGTTTGCAAATCTTATTGCCATATCTGACAAGTTATGTTCAAAATCTAAGTCCTGTGAGCAATTCCTACGGGCTCTTAACATCTCCCCGTATGGGATTGCATTAATTTGGCTTTTCGGGTGACAACTACCAGCATGTAATAGTGCATTGCAACTGGTTTCTTTACGATACATCCGGCTACAAAGTGTGTCCCCATTAACAAACAATTCAATATCCAGAAAGGTGAGTTTACATTTACTATAACAAGTAGTAAAAGACATATTAACTTCATTTGTGTTCAAATAGTCAAAAAAGCTTTGTAGTTCAGTAGGGGTGCCCCTCCAGATTAAGAGACAGTCGTCAATATATCGTCCCCAATAGTATATATGATCTATCCATTGTGCGCCTCTGGTGCCCCAGATCCACTCCGCCTCAAACCATCCCATAAAGAGATTAGCAAAAGACGGAGCAAATCTGGAGCCCATAGCTGTACCAAGCTTCTGTCTATACCACTTATTATCAAATAGAAAGATGTTATTTTCTAAAACAATCTTAGTCATTTCCATTATCATTTGTGTATGCTCAAAGTACTCTGCAGATCTTTTGTTCAAAAAACTTTCCATTGCTCTCATCCCCAAAGTATGATCTATATTTGAATACAATGAAACCACATCCAATGTAGCAATAATCATATCTGATTCCCAAGTTACATTATTCATCACATTTAAGACATGTTTAGTATCTTCTATATGAGAGGGGAGTTTCTCCACATACGGTCTTATAAATACGTCAATAAATTGAGAGAGTCTCTCTGTAGGGCCACCAATACCAGAAATAATCGGCCTCCCCGGTGGTCTCTCACGGTTCTTATGTATTTTGGGTAAACAATATAAACATGGGGCCTTAGGGAATTCTATCCGTAAATACACATACTCATCATATTCTAAAATACCATTATCATACCATTGTTTGAGTCTCAAATTAATCATCTCAGTGACTTGAGAAAGGGGACTTGATACTTCTCGCACATAGTATTTATCATTGTTAAGTTGTGACAGAACATCATCATTATAATCTTTTCGGTTCATTACAACGATGTTGCCACCTTTATCAGCCTTACGTATAATCAATTCCGAGTTAGACGACAGAGATTTTAGGGCCAACCTTTCTTGTTTACTCAAATTACTTGGTGAGGGAAAAGAAAAACATCTATTTTCTTTAGCAATTAGACGATCGATGTCTAAATTGACTGCTTTGTAAAATGTATCAATCATATTATCTGCCGATAACTGGGGTATCCATCTTGATTTGGTTTTAAGTCCACTGCTAATAGAAAGATTTTGTTTGATGTCTAGTTCATGTAATAAAGTACTCATAGTAATGGGATCTTCTTCATTCTCTGTAATCGAGAGGAGGAGTTTTGTATCATAAACCTCCTGTATAGTTATATCATTAGGTAAAGTAGTTTTTGGTAAAACACATCTATGTTCAGTGTCTTGATTGGAGAAATATTTTTTGAGTTTAAGTAACCTTGCAAATTTATAAACATCTATTTTAGCAGTGTACCAATCAATACTCGTAGTCGGACAGAATCCCAAACCTTTTTTTAATAGTGAAATCATATTATTTGACAATACATATGAAGAAAGGTTGATAATCTCTATCTCATTCATTTCTGTACTGTTTATTTCCAGGACATGGTCCGCATCCCTACTCTTGTTTTCTCTCCTCCTTTTTCCTCTTGTACCTCTCCTTGTCTTTCCCCGCCTGTGTCTCTTGGTCTCCCTATTGGCTCTCGATTCCCCATCCTGAACCGACGTACCTCTTGGAAAAAAGTATTATCTAGAATCTGACCTGTTGTTGTTTCGTCCTCATTTTCACTAGTAGATACGCTACTAGAAGACGAGGGAACCTCTGAACTTGAAGGTGTAGCGGTTTTCTTGGAAGCCCTCTCCTTATCTACCAGATAATCAAACCTTCGTGCGAATGTAAAAATGCGACCAGTTTTATAGTCATGTTCATCGCGCTTGATTTTTCTAGCTTTTCTACGTTTGATATCTACTTGTAAATTGGTAAGTATTTAATCCAATATAGTGTAATTTTTAATTGTGGACTCCGGTAAATTAAGCTCTTTAATCTCATCCTCACAAGTTTGAATTTCCGTCAGCAGTTTAGCTATTTTTCTTTCGGCATTTTCAATCAGAATCTGTATAAGGTTGTTAGAACTATTAGTCAGTTCTTTCTCCCAGCGGTCAAGAAGGTCAGGATCTAAATCCTCATAAGTCGGGACTATCTGAGATCTTAGACCACGTGGTATACGTTTAAGGGCGAGGTATTGCTTTAATGTGGCTGCATCCCACCACTTATTCATCTCCAATCTCTTAAGCCTCTCTAATTTGATGAATTTAGCTCGCAATCCTTCATTCTTAACTTTATTAGTTGAGGCTACTGCTGCACTAATAGAAGTACCTGAGCTTAAATTCTTAAACAAATCTTGTGCTTCTTTATCCCTATTCATGATTGTTCACTTCCACCCAAGCGGCTGCCCAGACCTGAATCAAACAACAATCAAATTAGGCAACCAAGTCAAAGATCGGGCGCACAGCTCTAAGTAAGGGAATGTATTACAACATAAGAAAATATGAAGTGTGAACTCGAAGAGAGAAAGGTACTGGTTACCAGACAGTCACCAAAACACCCCAGACCTCCGGGGTAAATTGACATTCAAAACAATATCTCTCTGAGCTCCACAATTATAATCACTAGAACGTGAGTTCACCAATGTTAAATAATATTCCAATATGTTCAAGTGCAGGATTAATGTCTTTTGCCACAGTATCGTCTTTTAATGAGAGAATTCCACCAATCCGGTATTTCAATCTCTTTTAATGGTATTATCTCTTCAATCCAATTCACAATTGTCCTTAATTGTCTTTCAGCCAACACGTGTTTCGTCTGATGCCAATCCCCGCATCAACAGACTTCATCAGGGCTGAAACCCAAACATATTTACAATATTAAATGTATCCGCTGGTCAAATTTTTACATTACCCATTACCAAATTTCACCATAAAAAAAGTGTGTAATGTTAAGCAAGTCAAATCAGGAGGCTCTCAGCATTAACCATCAGAGTAAGAGAAAGAATGGCTCAAAAAATCTCCCCAGTGAAAATTAATGAAATACCATGCTTTATACTCAAAAGGGAATACTGAATTAGGGTAGTCCCAAACGCACCATTATCAGACTCATTAAATAGTAGAGTATTACCTCAGTCACAATTAAGTCTTGACAAAAATAATAGTTCAAAGTATTTCAATAATTCGTAGAGATCAGTTAGAAGAACCTGAAACAAAGGTATACTATCCCGGTAATTCTCATAATTTATGGAAGAAATAAACACATGATGCCTAATGCCCAGTAAAACATGCAGTATATCACTGCTGTAAATAGGATGCAATGCTAAATTAAAAGCCACTAATATTAGGTATTGATACTTGTAATTAAACGTCTAAGGTGCCTAATGTCATATTAGATCCTGCATACACAGAAATTTGAAACAAGAACATGTCTCACCTACTATCGTGTAGGTTAATCTTCTTCAAAAGGAACGTCAAACGAGATACAGCAAATTTGGTATCTGGATACACGAGTACGTGTACCTGAAACAGACGAAGTGTCCTTAAGTTTCAAAGAAAAACTCAAAGTAATCTATGCCACAAGTACGTCTACCAATGAGTAGTTACAGGAAAATTAGATATTCAAACAGAGTACTCTTAAGTAGAAAGTGAGCATATATTGTATTGTTAGTATTATTGAAACGTACATTCAAAAATTGCACGAGTCCGTGTAAAAATACTAATATAGGAGCATAAGTAACGTTTAGGAGTCATCAGCGTCAGTATTCCTAAATTGCACGAGTACGTGTAAAATTACTGATATAGGGGCATAAGTAACGTTTAGAAGTCTTCCGCGTTAAAATCGGTAAAAGAGTTTACCTGTCCATTGACCGCAATATCTCCTCGTGAACTTCCCGGCGTTCGCGTTCTCATTGGGCGCCGTATTTAAATGCTAGACATGAGCTAAGGACTTCGAGCGCCATGTTTAAAGAGTAAAAAGTATATAGTATTCATTAATTACAACTACGTATTTTTCTAAATACGTCCGGACAAAATTGATTTAAATCAAAAATCAATACAAATATTGTATCCTAATTGTACTCCATATAAATTCCTAATATTCCTTTTTAGCCTTAATATGAACTGAAGTAAATAGTTACACATTAAAGAGTATCCTTATTTAAACCATTTTCATAAATATGACAGTGTATTATGACATCAATGACTAATTTTCCTGTAACTACTCATTGGTAGACGTACTTGTGGCATAGATTACTTTGAGTTTTTCTTTGAAACTTAAGGACACTTCGTCTGTTTCAGGTACACGTACTCGTGTATCCAGATACCAAATTTGCTGTATCTCGTTTTATGTTCCTTTTGAAGAAGATTAACCTACACGATGATAGGTGAGACATGTTCTTGTTTCAAATTTCTGTGTATGCAGGATCTAATATGACATTAGGCACTTTAGACGTTTAATTAAAAGTATCAATACCTAATATTAGTG
Organism: Lissotriton vulgaris; assembly: GCF_964263255.1. NCBI lineage: Eukaryota > Metazoa > Chordata > Amphibia > Caudata > Salamandridae > Lissotriton > Lissotriton vulgaris. The sequence continues at coordinate 284,823,165 of NC_141687.1, forward strand.
GCTTTTAATTTAGCATTGCATCCTATTTACAGCAGTGATATACTGCATGTTTTACTGGGCATTAGGCATCATGTGTTTATTTCTTCCATAAATTATGAGACTTACCGGGATAGTATACCTTTGTTTCAGGTTCTTCTAACTGATCTCTACGAATTATTGAAATACTTTGAACTATTATTTTTGTCAAGACTTAATTGTGATTGAGGTAATACTCTACTATTTAATGAGTCTGATAATGGTGGATTTGGGACTACCCTAATTCAGTATTCCCTTTTGAGTATAAAGCATGGTATTTAATTAATTTTCACTGGGGAGATTTTTTGAGCCATTCTTTCTCTTACTCTGATGGTTAATGCTGAGAGCCTCCTGATTTGACTTGCTTAACATTACACACTTTTTCTGGTGAAATTTGGTAATGGGTAATGTAAAAATTTGACTAGCGGATACATTTAATATTGTAAATATGTTTGGGTTTCAGCCCTGATGAAGTCTGTTGATGCGGGGATTGGCATCAGACGAAACACGTGTTGGCTGAAAGACAATGAAGGACAATTGTGAATTGGTATGAAGAGATAATACCATTAAAAGAGATTGTAATACCGGATTGGTGGAATTCTCTCATTAAAAGACGATACTGTGGCAAAAGACATTACTCCTGCACTTGAACATATTGGAATATTATTTAACATTGGTGAACTCACGTTCTAGTGATTATAATTGTGGAGCTCAGAGAGATATTGTTTTGAATGTCAATTTACCCCGGAGGTCTGGGGTGTTTTGGTGACTGTCTGGTAACCAGTACCTTTCTCTCTTCGAGTTCACACTTCATATTTTCCTATGTTGTAATACATTCCCTTACTTAGAGCTGTGCGCCCGATCTTTGACTTGGTTGCCCATCTTGGAGGTGGTCCAGGGTCAGCGCTCTAGTCCTCCACCCCAGAAGTAGCTAAAAGCAGGGCTGGCGCGAGCGCGCAGCCCTGTATACTCCTGAGACGTGAGCGGGGAGAGGTTAGGCTGCGACAGTTGAGTTCTAAAGCGCTAATTTGCACATTGCACTATTTCGCCGCATTTTAGAGTTTGTATTTTAAAATTGGAGTTGGCATGTTTTTAAATCTTACCTGGGTTGTGCGCCACTAAGTAGATCCCAGTCAGCTCCTGAGGCTTGAAGGGAAAGGACCTCAGGCGTGTAGCTACCCGGACGGACGCCATCTTGGAGGTGGTCCAGGGTCAGCGCTCTAGTCCTCCACCCCAGAAGTAGCTAAAAGCAGGGCTGGCGCGAGCGTGCAGCGGGCGCACCAAAGGCAAGCCCGTCTGCGCCTGTCCGTGCCTGGTCCGCGCCTAGCGCCAGGACCCCTGGTGGCTGCAATCGCTGGATTCCTTCCATTATCATTTATGATGCAGATACACTCAAAAGGCTTAATGTTGTGGGGAGGGAAACAAACTGTATCTGCTTAGAACCTGATAAAGGCTTAATAACAAGTTATTCGACCTGCCCAGCCTGCAAGATGCCTATTCCCGCAATCCTAATGTCCCCGATCCAGGCTTTGCTTAAAGTCAAAGAAGAGGGAGTTGGGGGGAATAGCGCAAAATGGCAGAATGGCAAAATGCTTGAATTGCATACATTGCAATAATGTAATAATTGGAAAAACTTATATGCATCCTACAAAAGGCTAAAAAATAGATCTGCAATACACAGGAACTTGTGATTCCAAAAATGTTGTTTATGCCATCAAATGCCCATGCGGCAAAATATACGTCGGTCAAACCGAACGGAAGATTAAAATAAGAATGTCAGAACACAAAAGTAATATCCGCACCAAAAACACGAAATCTGCTGTGGCTACACATTGGCTGGAATCCAATCATCAAATTGCACAATTAAAATTTACCATACTGGAGATACTCCCACAACGCTGCGATATGGATCCAGTAAAGCAGCGCCTACAGGCTGAATTCTCATGGATCAAGAAACTGAATTCCTTTCAACCAACAGGGATCAATGAAAGAATTGAATTTGCATGTTTCTTATGAGGCATTTTCTACTTCAGCACAGCATTAGGCTTAGAAGCCCTCCTCACCCTCGCCATATAATATATGCCATTCAGACTCAAGATTGAGCTCGCCAGCCATCCCACTTATTCTTTATCGAATATTACTTATTCTTTATCGTATACCACTCAGACTGTACACTTCAACCTTGGATATAATGTTTATATTATGCTCATTGTGTATTTCATTTTTATATTTTGTTTGATCTCACTCAACTCACAACGCTATATACATGCGTCACCCAGGGTTATCCTGCCTATGCCAGTACAATTTTACTGTATATACATACACAGTCAATTCACCAGTAGCTTTCCGCTAACATTCCCAAGACCTTTTGTATTTGTTCACATCCACACTTATTTCCGTTATCGATCTATAATTTTTCACGTTTTTTATGCTGTGTCGTATTCATTATTTACTTCCTGATTCCTGATCCTACTACCACGTGATCGGAACCTCCACTCTATCTAAACGCAGCTCCTAAGTTGCTATGGCTACCCAGCCAGCGTCTGATTTACTTTTATGTTCTTCAAGATATTTTATTATTTGACAAGTTCACCATATATCGCCACCATGATGAACTTTCTCATCTCCAACCTGAAGCCACTGTATTGTCTTTTTCCGCTACCGACTTTCGCTTTTTTCGATTTTTTAATATCACGTGACCTGGTAACTGAACTACAAGAAGCCTTGCGATAGGCATAGCGTTAATCCCATCGTTTCCGCATGTGGATCGTCGTGAGAGCTCCGCGTTGCATGAAGTAAGTGATTCGTGTTGTGCTTTTACTTTACCTTTTGACTTTGTCTTGTGTTGCAGCCATATACACGGCATGGCCTATCCATCCGGTTTACCTTTCCGTTAAGCGTTTTCCCACAACCGCACTTTTTAAAAATCCCATCCAATATTTAGCACGTTAAGTCAGCCTGATACCTTGCATTTTTTTCCACTACCACATAGAGCTGGCCACTGTGTTCGTATTTATCAACTTAAAAATAAGCATATTGTTTGTCACATGTTCGCTATGCAAACTTTAATTTTCAATGAACTCGTAATTTATCTCATAAAGTGTATATTGTTTTCTCGTATTGTTACCATATGAATCCATTTGGTTTGTTTTGAATGCTAAGGTCCTGTATGCTTTCATTCACAGGCCCCTGATGAAGGGTTTCTCTGTTCAACCCGAAATGCATTGAGCATGATGTAACGCAATGAATTATTCATGATTTCAATGAATGACTAAATACACTTGACCAAAAAATATAAATTTTGAATCAATAAAGAAATTGTTGATTCCATAACATTGAAGACTTATTAATCTGTGGAAGAAAAAACGGAAACTTATAAATGAAAATGTGTGAAGAAACTCTGTCAGTTTCATGTTAAATGAGCACGTCCTTAGTGATCTATCCATCACATATTCTCATAATTTAATAAGGCACTGAAAGGCACAGTGCGACAAGGATCGCGCCAAAAAGAACCTGTTTAAACATTGTTCAAAACCAAGGTGTGCACGGAGATAACAGCAACCGTATATAGAGACTCCACATCTAGAGTAATTAACAATATATCATTTTTCCAACATAGATCTTTGGTTTTTATCAGAAAGTCACCAGTGTCCTTTATGTAGTTGGGCAGCCCACCCCAGCTCAGACATGGCCATATGCAAATCAGCCTTGACCCTGTGCCTCATGGGAACAGTCCAGCTCGAACTGCCAAGTCATGTCTTTCCTGGACCGGAATCAAGCATCCTAGGACCGGTTTCTGGCTATCAGCCATCTTCAGCCAGGATAGCTTGACTCCAGTGGTGTGGAGAGCATGGGACTCACGTCTGAGCATACCCATCCCACTCAGGGTGACAAATGCAAAAACAACAATTGATGGACAGAATCCACAGGGTCAAGGCTGATTTGCATATGGCCATGTCTGAACTGGGGTGGGGTGGAGTGCAAAAAAACGATGGATTTAGGCCCAGATCTCTGTACTGGGGTGAATGTATGACATTGTTCTGCATTCTGTCCATCAACTGTTGTTTCTGCAGATATCAATGGCAGATTCCCGTATAACTCATCAGTTGCTGCCTCACGTTCGCGGACACTGCTGCGTCCATCAAGAAGTGAAGATTCACTTCTCCAGGTAAACAGGTAAAGTTGTTACTTTACCTGTCTGGGGAGTTTTGTTGTGTAGACATAATCGCAACGCTGCCAGGCCGCAGAGACGACGTACCACCGAAAATTAATGATGGTCCTAGAGAAGTGAATCTTCACTTCTTGATGGACGCAGCAGTGGAATAAATTAAGGCAAGTGAAGTTCCCTCCTGGAGCCCACTGGAGGGCTGAAGAATGATGTTCCAAATTTCGTGCAAGCTGACAAACCCACTGGAGGGTGTAAATGGGTCGAAAAAGACTGCATTTCCCAGCATACACTATTAATTGACTGCAATCATGGTGGCGCATAGGAAGCCGTAAGTAAAGGAAGTATGCAGGGGAGGTGTGGAAAGCCTTTGAAATGCCAGCGGACACGGCCTCTGATGAGACTCACCAAACGCTTTGAAACAAGTAAGGCCAGGAACTGGATGCAGAGAGGGGAAGCCACTTGCTTTTTAAGTAAAAAGTTGTTACTTTACCTTTCTGTGGAGCGCGGTCTTACATCTGGGGAGTTTTGTTGTGTGTATATATATATATATATATATATATATATATATATATATATATATATATATATATATATATATATATATATATATATATATATATATATATATATATATATATATATATATATATATGCAATGTTAGTGGTACATTACTTTTTGCATTAGCTTGTTGTATTTGGCTGGGTAGATTTCAGCATATAGGGGCTGGCGGGGGCCAGGCGTAGATCGGCTTGCCTTTGGCACGCAATTGGCGTGCCCACCTCTGAATATGCACCAGATTGGTGACACATCAAAGAACAGTGCATGCTTCCTAAGATTTTAATTCCCCCAAGATGACAGCCATGCGTTGCCTGACTTAGGAAACATAAAACTGATTGGTTGCCAAAGGCTGTAGCTAGCAGGTACATAAAGAGGGAAAACAGAAAGCCAGTTATGCCCCCAAAAAAGCTATTCTCAGCTTTCCCTCCACCCTTAATGGAAATAAGTCCCTGGTCTTAGATCAGGACAGAAGAATCAGGTAGCACAGTAGTAGGGTGCCAGAGGAATAGAAGATTTCCCTACAGCAGCACCTGTATCCTGGAAGAACAACCTATGAAAGATTACTGCATACCTCCCTTACAGACCCTGTTTTAAAACTCTCAGAAACAGAGGACCCTTTAAATATTAAGGGCCTTATTTATGAGACCTTGCAACACTTTTGCACCGCTGTTGCATCACTTTTTGTGATGCATCAGCAGTGCGCCATGTTGTGCCCTATTTACAAAGTGAACACTAGGAGATGATGGACGGAGTGCTGAACATTGCAAACAATCGCCCCCAGTCACAGATCTGGGTTGTATCCATCATCGTTCTTTAGTGCGCTCGGTATGCCCAGACGTAGGTTCCTGGCTCACTGTGCCACTGGATTCAAGCTATCCTGGCTGAAGAGGGGTGAAACCCCGAAACTGTTTCCTAGGCTGCTTGTTTCCAGTCCAGGGAGGACCTTGCATGGCAGTTCGGGCTGGACTGTTCCCATGAGGCACAGGGTCAAGACTGATTTGCATTTGGCCAGGTCTAATCTGGGGTGGCATGGTGAGCAAAATAATAATAGATTTAACCCAGTTCTCTTGACTAGGAGTGAATGTTTTGATTTGTTCTGCATTCCGTCCATCAATTGTGTGTCTTATGCTTTCCCACCCTAAGTCCGCCGGGTATGCCCAAACTAGGTTCCCCGGCCCACTGTGCCACTGGATTCAAGCTATCATGGCTGAAGAGGGGTGAAACCCGAAATCCGTCCTAGGATGCTTCTTTCTGGTCCAGGGTGGACCTGGCTTGGCAGTTCGGGCTGGACTGTTCCCATGAGGCACACGGTCAAGACTGATTTGCATATGGCCAGGTCTAATCTGGGGTGGCATGGCAAGCAAATGAATGATGGATTTAACCCAGATCTCTTGACTGGAGGTGAATGTTTTGATTTGTTCTGCATCCCATCCATCATTTGTGTGTCTTTTGCTTTCTCGCCCTAAGTGCGCCAGGTATGCCCAGACATGGGTCCCGGGCTCACTGTGCCACTGGATTTAAGCTATCCTGGCTGAAGAGTGGTGAAACCCCAAACAGGTTCTAGGATGCTTGTTTCCGGTCCAGGGTGGACCTGGCTTGGCTGTTCAGGTTGGACTGTTCCCATGAGGTACAGGGTCAAGACTGATTTGTATATGGGCAGGTCTAATCTGGGGTGGCATGGTGAGCAAAAGAATGATGGATTTAACTCAGATCTCTTGACTGGGGGTGAATGTTTTGATTTGTTCTGCATTCCGTCCATCAATTGTGCATCTTTTGCTTTCTTGAACTAAGTGCGCCGGGCATGACCAGACGTGGGTCCCAGGCTCACTGTGCCACTGGATTCAAGCTATCCTGGCTGAAGAAGGTTGAAACCCCGAAACCGGTCCTAGGATGCTTGTTTCTGTTCCAGGGAGGACCTGGCTTGGCAGTTCGGGCTGAAGTGTTCCCATGAGGCACAGGGTCAAGACTGATTTGCATATGGCCAGGTCTAATCTTGGGTGTCATGGTGAGCAAAAGAATGATGGATTTAACCCAGATATGTTGACTGGGGGTGAATGTTTTGATTTGTTCTGCATTCTGTCCATCAATTGTGTGTCTTTTGCTATTTACAAAGTGATGCTTCGCTTTGTAAACCCCTGCGACACATTATACCTGCGCCAGGTATAATATATGCACGGTGGACGTTACACCGCAAAAAGCCTTGTAGAAGTGGTGCATTGAAATCTGTAAGATTTCAGGGGGCGCATGGAAATGTATAAGATTTCAGTGCGCCCTTCTAGGACGCTACTGTGTCAATATCTTACGCCTGCCTCACAGCAGGCGTAAGACTGATGCAGACTCTTTCACATGGGGCTTGCCTCATGTGAAAGAACACATTGCTGGAGTTGTGCGTGTTTTCAGACACTCCCCAGCAATGCACCACTTTTGCGCCTACAGATACGTCATAAATACGGACGTATCTGTAACCCTTGAGGCATGGAGCTCCGTACATTAAATACGACTCATCTATCCTGTCGCATGGAGGGTGCATTGAAAACTGTTGCATCGCTGTTTTCACACAGCGATGCACCAGTTTTCATAAATTAGGCCCTAAATCTTTGCCTGCTCTTGAGACTCCATTACATTGGTGAATCCAAATCCTCTTTGTCGTGAGGAGATCCCATACAACCGTTCCACTGAAGGGTTGAGACAGCCTCTCGGGTGCTTGGGCCGGTTACACTGAAAGGTTTTCTCAGTCCCCCAGAGGACGGTGAAGTGGAAAATACATTTGCAATTGCAGTGCCATGGCATTAGCTGAGCAAAAAGTCTCAGAGCAATGACAAAGGCAGAAAGATACAGGATGTGATCAAAGGGGATGGTTAGGAAGCTTTTCTCACTTGTAAGGTACCGTGAAGCAAGGATGAGTTTAGAGGTAGAACAATGGTCCCATGAGAATTGGAGAAGTAGGAAAGGTTGTGGCTTGAAAGAACAGTCCTTTTTGGGCAATAGAATTGTGACCTAGAACAAGATGCCAGATAGATTTTACTCAAACATACTTTTTAGCTGGCAAGACCACAGCCTTCATTTTGACGACTATATATGGAACGATGCGCTATTGCCATGCTGAGAATGACATTCGCTAACCATTGATTTTTGATACTGCTCGTTATTGGTGCATGAACAGACAATGGACCCGATTCACAGAACTAATTTAAGACAAAATCCTAAATGTACTACCATTTTCGTATTCACAGAAGGCACTTACTCATTTTGGTATTCACAGAGGATACTTACTCATTGTGGTATTCACAGAAGTTAGGACTCCTAACGTTAGGAGTCCTAAATGCCTTCTGTGAATACCGAAAGTCTTAAAATTGGGATTTTTCTCAATTTAGTAGTAGTAAAGTTAGGACTCCTAACTTTACTACTACTAAGTTGAGAAAAATCCCAATTTTAAGACTTTCGGTATTCACAGAAGGCATTTAGGATTCTAAAGTTAGGACTCCTGTGAATACCAAAATGAGTAAGCGCCTTCTGTGAATACCAAAATGGTAGTATTTAGGATTTTGTCTTAAGTTAGTTTAGTGAATTGGGCCCAGTGTCTTTTTAAGGATGTTTAGGGCGCCGGGAAAAACGTATTTTGGGGCCCCATGTTTAGAAAAAAATGTTTAATTTGATTACCCCCTTTTTGTCCCAGCATAATGCCAAACAGTATTGAATTATACAAAACGTTGAAAAACAGTCACAGAAAAGAAATGTAAAAAATCTTGCCCAAGTACTCTGTGTATAGAGACATGAAACCAGAGGTAGAGGTAGGAGGAGAGAGGGAGATAGGTTCAGATAGACCCCTTTGCTGGGGCAGCTGTGCGCTCTATTAACAACATAAGATAACATAGAGAAATGCACGTAGGTGATAAAGATCACTGTCCCAGGGTGGCTCTTGGCAGGTTGGGCCTTGGGCAATTGCCCACTTTGCCCATGTCTTTAAACGTCTCTGTGAACAACACCTGTTACACTAATGTTTCCTCATTTTGCCACAGAATGCCGCCTACTGGCTGTATCAGATCACACATATTTAGTTGGAGCAGCACAATAATGTAATCAATTTTTGAATAAGTGTCTTGAGACATGCCGGTTACCACGAGCTCCCAATAATTATTATGGTTTTTATTAAATGCTTCATGCAAGTACCACAGCCTCTCGAAACGAACTCTGGGTAGGTGTTGAATTTTCTTCCAGAGGACAGAGGGGCAGATTTACAATAACTGGTGTATCCCTGCATATTAGCAGGGATGCGCCAGTTATTTTGCGTGACGGAAAAATAGCCATGAGCCACCATGGATGCGCTGCATTTACAATATGGCGCACCGTGGCGCAAGGAAAGACAGATGAGTGACGCATCTTGTTGGCGTAAGGGCAGTGCATTGCTGGAGTCGTGTCGCAAGCACGAAGCAACTCCAGCAATGGTTAGGAATGCCTATTCCTAACATGCTGTGTCACTCCTTACACCTGCTTCAAGCAGGCACAAGGATTTGACGCAGTGGCGTCGTAAAAGTGACTCATCACCACTTCTTCGAGGCTTCCTTGCGACGGAACACCCACCCTACATACATTATACCTGACATAGGTATAATGTAGTGCGAGGCTTTACAACATGATGCATCTCCTTAGATGTGTCACGTTGTAAATATGTTGCATCGTGGCGCATCATTTACGATGCCACTGCGTCACAGTGGTGACGCAACAGTGTTGTGAAGATGTCGCAGGGAGCTTGTAAATCTGCCCCAAAGTCTCAGTTTATTTTGGTGATTCAGCAGACTTACACAAAGGAGTCAATCCCAGCTCCTCCTGTAGTCAGTCTCTGTGGAAACCCCAAAGTCATTATGTAGGCATATCTCCTGACTCCTCTTACACCCCGCTCCCCCTAAACAGTGGGCAGAGTCCTGGCACAAAAATCAGCCCTGGAAACTGGACTCTCCCATATTTGGGAAGACCATCAGTTCTACCTACCCCTGAAACATGCAAGGTATACGAAGCAGCAGGAACATTGATCCCCTGTCATACTACACTTTTTAGACATCCAGCCTCTCCATCTATGGAAATATCCCTGATGCCTTTGAGTAGATGGCCAGGCCACCTTTCCTGTCAGTCCACTTCCTGAGGAAGCCAGAGTTTCCACCTCTACCCCTGACATAACGGCAGGACTCTCAGGAGTCTGTCCTTTCACTGTGAGTCTTTCTGCTCAGGATTCAATCCTCTGTTGACTCTCTTCTCACAGTTTCTCCCTCAGGAGTTGTGAACTCTTGGCAGATAGATTGGATTCTTCTGACCATTCAGAATATGAGCAGCTGGACCAGGCACTGCCAGGCACCTCATACCACCTCTGATCAGACTACTGGTTATGTCTCCAGGCTGCCCTCATTTCCCTCCCCTTATCCCTGGTGTCTCTTAGTGTGAAACTGAAGGCTAAGGATGCCCCAGCGGTCTCCAGCCAGAAGCCGCAGTGCAGCTCCTGTAGTCTCCAGTGCTGCTCCTGAGCCCAGGGATCATGGCCAGGGCAGCAAAGATTCTGCCCCATCTGATTTAGCCTCTAATCCGGACTTCAATCCCACCCACTCCAGCTGTGCCATCAGGAAAAGAGGATTAGCCCATGGATCCATCTGCCAGGACCAGTCCTCATAAGAGGGCTCATCTGAAGGATCATACACAGAAACAGAGTCTGGAAATCATGAAGACATGCCCACAACCTGATGCTAAAAAGTCAACATGGCCAAGAATCTGGCGGCGCTCTACATTAAGACAATTGGAATCGCCACAAAGAATGAGGGTAGATTCCCTAATTCTCTGCGAGATTCCAATTGTCTTCATGTAGAGGCACGCCAACCTCTTGGCCAGTTTGACATATTGGCATCAGGCCTTGTTGGATTGAATAATTCTCCTATGAAGGCCATCACTATCTATTATTCTATGGAGCTGGTACATGTCAAATTGTTTTAAAATTTCTGGCTCAAGGAAAAGCTTTAAATTCTTTAAATTCTGCAGCCTACTTGAGAACACAAAGTTCGATAGATTACTTTTCACCAGGTTTTATATTCTCTACAATATCACCCTTTTGAATTACCAGTACGGTTCGTCCCTAAGCTAAGGGATGTGATGTACTCTTGTCTGTGGTGTTGGGAGGGGGTGCCACAGGTAGCCCTGGTCAAATTCTACTAGTCTGCATATTATGGTGGCGTAGGGGTAGCAGGCATCCAGTCAGAATACTGGGCACAACAGTTTATGGCTTTAAACTGGCTGCCCCAAGTGGCAGCACTGCTGGCATTCCAGGCATGGGCATAAATTGGCATCGCCACTTTTGCAGGCATTTGGGAGGGTGGCCGTATCAAGTCCTATGTCAAAGTAGTTTCTGTACATGAGCTGAACAAGTCGCAATTATATAAATACTTGTTACTGTGGCATGCCCTGGAGCCCCATGTGTGTAGGGTTTACGTCAGGGGTCTCCAAACCGGTCCTGGAGGGCCGGATCCTTGCCAGATTTTTAAAATAACTACATGTATCTCAATGGGGATATCCAAAAAATCTGGCATGGATCCGGCCCTCCAGGACCGGTTTGGAGACCCCTGGTTTACGTGGTTCCAGGGTATAGCCGACAGGAGGTTTGATGGACTATTGAAAGTCTTAAGGCCAAAAGCGTGTTCCAAGTCTATAGACCATTAATCATAAATACCCCCTCCCCTTAGCGTTGGCCCACTTAAGGAGAAATGGGAACTGGACACAGGGCCCTTCACAGAGTAGGAAAGAACCAAAGCCTAAATGATGCCCAGTGAGGCGGCTAACTCAGCGAGGATCCCGTTCCACTAGATTCAGGAGAAACATTTACATAGGGTTTACTAAACCCTCAAACATATGTAGCATATACAATCCGAGGTCTCATCAAAGTGCTTGTGATCTTTCTGAACCGTGGGTGATTTCTTCCTTGTGGTGTAGGCATTCGTGGACTTTCAAAAATATTGGGAGGAGTAACACCCACTTGAAAGAGCTAAAGTGCTATTTAAATTGGTTTTTTTTTGTAGCAAAGCATTACAAATCCAAACCCTGGCGTGCCGCCTCAATGGCTCAGTCGCAGGAATGATTGAGAGCTATAGACAACCACTTCTTGATTGAAACACCAATCTAACAGATGAGGTAATACTGTGTAAAAAAAGGTTTGGGGTGATTGGGGGATATTTTGATACATTGTCTCTAAATTTCATTAACGGCAACGTTACTAATACTATTTTTCCACTGACATAACCCGTAACTCACAATGCTGTTTAAACATGTGATTCAAAATTGATATATATGTATGCGAAGATGTAGATATGTGTTTACTGAGATGCCAATGTAAACCATGTCATGAGGCACAGGCTCAAGACTGATCTGAATATGGCTGGGTTCAAACTGGAATGGCATGGTGAGCAAAAAAATATGTATTTAGGCCCAGATCTCTGTACTGGGGTGAGTGGATGACATTGTTCTGCATTCTGTCCATCAATTGTTCATTTTGCACTAAATTCTTAGTGCATTTTCTGAAAGTATCTTGTTATTTATACATTGACATAAAACCAATAAAATAAGTTATTTAAAAAATCATTTACTTCTGTGCAATTATATACCAAAACTGTATGTTCTTTTTACATTTTTCACCCTGAGTGGGACGGGTATGCCCAGACGTGGGTCCTGTGCTCTCCATGCCACTGGAGTCAAGTTATCCTGGCTGATGAAGGGTGAAACCCAGAACCCGGTCCTAGGATGCTTGTTTCCAGTCCAGGAAGGACCTGGCCTGGCAGTTCAGGCTGGACTGTTCCCATGAGGCACAGGGTCAAGACTGATTTGCATATGGCTGAGTTAAAACTGAAATGGCATGGTGAGCAAAAAACGATTGATTTAGGCCCAGATCTCTGTACTGGTGTGAGTGGATGACATTGTTCTGCATTCTGTCCATCAATTGTTCTTTTTGCACAAAATTCGTTGTGCATTTTCTGAAAGTATCTTGTTATTTATACATTGACATAAAACCAATAAAATAAGTTTTTAAAAAAAATCCATTTACTTCTGTGCAATTTTAAACCACAACTGTATGTAAGGAAGTGGGTTGATCAAGGTGTGGTTTGCCTTATGAGTTTGTGAACCATGACTGACTTATAATGAGCTGAGAGGAGACATTGAAGCAATCGTGCTGGGTTAATTAATGTCGGGAACGTTGTAGCACGTAAATCCCTTCTCACAGTTAGAAATTTTAATTGCGTGCTTTTTATTAAAAAACTTGGTTTTCTTTGTCCGCATACCTGCATCTAAAAAAAATAACTTACACACCTGCTGTTCGAGCGGGATATGTGCTGTTGTTCACCTGACCAGCGCCATTTTGGGTGAGGACTTGCCACTGAGGGGTGCCATTTTGGTGAGCGCACTAGTGGCAAGGGGGATACGCCTGCCTGCCTGCCTGCCTATTTAATCCCGAGCAATGCAAGCGCGCAGCGGTTGCGCCAATGGCGCGACAGAGGAGCGCCAGAGGCAAGCCCGTCTGCGCCTCGGTTGTGCCTAGTGCCAGTCACGCTGCCCACCCAAGTGATGGTCACGGCTTTGCCTATACAAGGTAACAGCTTCTAGATTTAGGTAAGAGGGCAGACCTCAACACCACTCTTCAGGGCCTCTCTGGGAAGGGAGTAAGAATTGCCAGAAATAACATTTTGAGCTGCGGGCTGACCAATAGCCGGTCGCTGGTTAAGCACCATGCTGAAATTTCCATGGTGACTGAAGACATGGATCTGGATATATTGTTCTTGACAGAAACCTGGATCAGAGCTGAGTCCGTGGTTGAAATAGGACTTGCCTGTCCCGCAGGATTTAAAATTCTGCATAAATCTAGAACAGAGAGTAGAGGAGGAGGAGTCGGAGTGATATATAGAGAGGAGCTGAACTTTGCTCCTCTAAACGTCGATGAGGTAGATGGAGTGGAACTCATGGGATTCTCGCTGCTGGAACCCAAAGGCAGCAAATTCACGGGCTTGGTTTGTTACCGACCCCCAGGGAGTGTCACTCAGTATCAATCCTTGTTACACACTATCACCAATCTCTCCTTGGCGCACTCCAGAATGATCATCCTGGGCGATTTTAACCTGTGGGAGAATGCTACCCTGGGTAATCACCTGAGAAATCTGAATCATACTTGTGCCAATTTTAACCTTCTACAATTAATCAATTCCCCAACCCATCGAGGAGGACACATTCTTGACCTGCTATTCGCTAATGGAATAGATACGGAGGTATTGAACATTATACCCCAACACTGGACAGACCATTATGTAATAAAAATAAGAAGAAACTCTCCAGGAGACAAATTGAGTTGGTCCGGTAAGAAGATCCTTTAATAAGCAGCTTGCAGTCACAGCGTACAGTCTCGAATGCCGTTTAACCGCACGGCAACTCTATTTAGCTAAAGCGTCTTCATTCAAGCAACAACACACACACGCGACTCAGACTTGCATGCACGCCTCAACATTCAAAGAACAACATACAGACACGCGGCACAAAACTGCATACACACCTCACGCGAACACAACACGCGACAATAACACATTCAAACCATAACGCGATGTTTATTGTTGTGAATGACGCGCGTGCGTACACGCGCGTCATTTCTAACAATAACCATACACTACACACCTCCCTCTTTTTTTTTTAAGAAAGAACAAAGTCATTGAATCTTGAAGGAATCCTGCGACATCTTGAACTCCTCAACAACTCTTGTGAATCACAGTCAGTGGAGACAGTAGGTAATTCACATTCAGTGGAAACGGTAGGTAATACAGATGACTCTGAATCATTAGCGTCAACATCCAAAAATACATTGAATGAGTCATCTTCCTTCAAAACAGCATTTGATAAAACATCTTCAGGAAATTCCTTACTAATATTATATTTTGAAACTCTGCTGAAATGCCAAACACTTCCATCAGTTACCCTTACAGCATTCTTAAATACTTCAACAACTTTAACAGGATCAGACCACTTCGCTAGTCCTTTATGTACATAACTACCTTTTTTCAATCTCACAAAATCACCAACATGAACAGGCACACAACTCCTTGTTCCATCCCTTGACAGATCTTTCTTCATCTTTTCCTTATAAGTATCAACTTTCCTGCGAATTTCTTCAAAGTCCACTTCTGCAAAATCAACACGATTACTATCCTTATTCTTTAACCACCAAGGAACTAAATTAGTACTGGGTTTACGCCCTCTTAACATCTCAAAAGGGGATAGCAAGGTAATGGCATTGGGAGCAGTCCTATAAGATAATAACATGGACTGTAAAGCCTTGTTCCAGCACAATCCACCTTTGACAGCTAATTGAATAGCTTCCTTGACAACTCGATTGAATCTTTCTATTTGACCATTGGCCTCGGGATGGAATACTGCTATTCTTCTGTGAAAGATGCCTCATCTACTAAAATACTTTTCCATTTGCTTACTAACAAACTGCGGGCCATTATCTGTCACTACCTCCTGAGGGATACCTTCCCTGCAGAAAACTTCATCCATAAACTGTATAATAGCATCGCTAGTAACCTCCTTGACTGTTTTTATCTCTGGCCATTTTGAGAAATAATCTATAAGTACTATACCAAAGGAATGTTGTTGTGGTAAAACACCGAATGGTCCA
Organism: Lissotriton vulgaris; assembly: GCF_964263255.1. Classification (NCBI taxonomy): domain Eukaryota; kingdom Metazoa; phylum Chordata; class Amphibia; order Caudata; family Salamandridae; genus Lissotriton; species Lissotriton vulgaris. Next base: position 284,838,591 of record NC_141687.1, read on the forward strand.
ATAATATCAATGCCAATCTTATTCCATGGTGATGCAGGTAAACCAACAGGTTGTGGCACACTGGGCAAAGCCTTAGCTGTTTTATCACTGTTAGCGCATAATTCACACAATTTCACCTGTTGCTCAACAAAATAATCAATACCTGGCCACCAGAAATTATTCTTTAAACGTCTTCTAGTGACTGATATCCCAAAATGCCCAACATGAGCCAAATCCAGAAATCTTTTCCTGAGACCAAAAGGTGGAATGAATTTATCATTCCTTAATAAGATCCCATCCTCGTCGCCAGTGTAATAAAAATAAGAAGAAACTCTCCAGGAGACAAATTGAGTTGGTCCGGTAAGAAGATCCTTTAATAAGCAGCTTGCAGTCACAGAGTACAGTCTCGAGTGCCGTTTAACTGCACGGCAACTCTATTTAGCTAACGCGTCTTCATTCAAGCAACAACACACACACGCGACTCAGACTTGCATGCACGCCTCAACATTCAAAGAACAACATACAGACATGCGGCACAAAACTGCATACACACCTCACGCGAACACAACACGCGACAATAACACATTCAAACCATAACGCGATGTTTATTGTTGTGAATGACGCGTGTGCGTACACGTGCGTCATTTCTAACAATAACCATACACTACACATTACCTAATCCATTTTCGGATAACAACACCTGGCCTGAGGGACCAACGTAACAGGCCTGCGGTCTACCAGGTAGGTAGGGAATGGGCTCAATTAGGCAGATCAGGTGCCTCATTAACACCGCCTACTGATGATCTCTTTTGTGCCTCTGCCACGGTAGAGGAGAACTATAATATCTACCTGGAATACATCAAGGATGCTCTGGATCAATTAATCCCGATAAAAAAAATTAGAACTAGAAACAAAATCTCAGCACCATGGTATAACGAGGAATTGAAACATCTTTGCCTGTTATGCAAAAAGGCTGAAAGAAAGTGGAGGAGGAAATACTCAGAGGGGGATAAACAGGAGTTGAGGGTGGCACAGGCCAAATGCAAGCTACGGATCCTAGAACGTAAGGCAAATATCTATGCTAACTTAATCCTAAATGCCTCTAATGGGTCCAAGGAACTGTTTAAAATAGTCGGGGATATCTCGGCTCCTACCTGCTTGAATAATAAAGTGGTGGCCTCCCAGGAATTGTGTGATAACATTGCTTCACACTTCCTAGATAAAGTGGGAAAGATTGTCAGCTCATTTGTGGAGAATAATACGGATGCCCAATCTCACGATTTACAGGAGCGGGAAGGGAACCTGGTTCAGCTACACACTTTGGATAGCTTCCAGGCTCTTACTGCCCCTGCATTTAACATCGTGGTGCAAAGCATATCCTCAGGATCCCCACTTGACCCACTAACAGAGAAAGTGTGGAAGACCTATGGGCAAACGACATTCTCTTGACTCCGTCAGATTTGTAATCAGTCCCTGGAAGAGGGTACCGTCCAGTTGGATGGAAACAGGCGGTGGTAACAACCCTGATAAAGAAGCCCTCCTTGGACCCGTCAAATCCGGCTAGCTTTCGTCCGATCTCTCTGCTCCCATTTCCAGTTAAGACCTTGGAAAAGGTTGTAAGCAAATCTCTTTCCAGCTTTCTAGAGGAACAAATTTTGCTGGATTAGGACCAGTTTGGGTTTCGGCCGGGACATGGGACGGAGTCAGCTCTGTCGACTATGTTGGACAATCTACGAGTGCGGGTCGACAACGGGAATGGCACTGTTTTAGTGCTTCTCGATATGTCAGCCGCGTTCGACACAGTGCGCCACTCAATCCTCCTGGAGAGATTGGAGAGAATAGGCGTGAAGGGACCGGCATTACAGTGGTTACGGTCCTACCTAACAGGGAGAGAACAGACAGTCACCATGGCGCCTTTCGCATCCTGTAAGTCACCCATTGCCTACGGGGTCCCTCAGGGCTCTGCCATCAGCCACATCCTTTTTAATGTCTATCTGCAGCCGCTCTTCCCCATTATCAAGTCGTTCAAGGTTGACTTGGCCAACTACGTGGACGGTACGCAGCTGGCTTTCTCCTTGGAAGGAAAACAGGCAGTCTCCATGGATCGCTTCCAAGAGTGTATGCCCCAGACCGCAAATTGGCTGCAGAGGAATTCGCTGCCCTTCAATGGAGGGAAGACGGAGGTGCTATATTGTGCACCAGTGAGGCTGTCCTCATATATCCCGACAGAGTTTAGGCTTACCCCTGAGGAGGATCCACTGACTCCAGCCAATACGGTACGGAATCTCGGGGTTCTAATAGACAAGAACCTCCAGATGGAGTCTCGGGCAACTAAGACAGCTAGCGTGTGCTTTGGCCTGCTGCGTCTGCTTAGCTGGATACTACCAATGTTACCAAAGGATCTGCGTTCTCTGGTAGTAAGCAGCACAGTTATGAGCAGGTTGGACTATTGCAACTCCTTGTATCTAGGGGCTCCTCAGCACATCTTTCAGGGGCTGCAAAGAGTCCAGTCTGCCGCGGCAAAACTAGTGCTGAATCTGCGGCGTAGCGCGTCATCTACGCGTGCTCTGAGAGAGCTACATTGGTTACCAATCAAGGAAAGGGTCCTCTTTAAATCACTCTGTCATGTGTATAGAGCATCACACGGGACGGGCTCAATCCCTTTACAAGAAAGGTTCTCTTGGTACCTTCCGCGGAGACAGCTTCGGTCTTCTGGTACTAGCCTATTAGCAACCACGAAATGTAAACGTTTACGGATGGGAGGGAGGGCCTTCTGAGGCTCAGCTGAGGAATGAGCTGATGCAGAGGATCAGACAGGCTACCTCTCTGATTGAATTCAGGAGGAGCCTGAAAACCTGGCTTTTCCTGAAAGTCTGATCAGTACGCTCCTTCCTCTGACTAGTACGCTTCATGCTCTGCTCATCATCACGCTCATATATCTGAGCGCCAGGATACCCGTAGGGTGGCAGCTGTGCTATATAAGCACAGATACGATACGATACGATAATTAAACACCTCTATGGTTCTTTGCCACCAAGGGTAAAAAATTGGCTCCTGCAAAGTGAGCAAATCACTTTCCAGCCTGAAAAGGAGAATGGTGTAAAATCTTGGGCCCTAGGCCCACTTGCTTAATAAATCACGATGCAGACGTGATGATTGTTAGTCAGCTGGCCACGAACACATGCACTCGGGCCCTTTCATTAACAGGCCCACGTCACACGTAATGGTTGTGGTGGAGGGGTGTGTGGTCAGCCCTCGGGGCTGTAGATGGTAAAACTAGTGCCTGCTGAGACACTAGAACGTGTCCAGCAGGACACTACATTCCTCCCAAACGTTCTTTTCTCCTGTGGTTGTTTTGATGGTTTGTAGGGGTTAGGCTCCACTTTGGGTTTGAGATACTCCTTTGGTGGTTTTGTTGATGCCCCTGGCATGGATGGATATGTTTGCCAAATGGAAGACTTGGCCGACAGGTGCTGAAGACTTACCTGGAGTGAGGATGACTGGAACACGAACAGGGAGGTCATCTGTCTCAAGCAGCAAACTCTTGGGAACTGATGGTCGCACTGGGAAGTGTAAGGGGAGAGATGCAGTTTGCGCTTGCTGGTAGCTTACATGTAATTCTCCCATTGAGCTATCTCCAGGGATGTCACTCCACCTTGATGGTTGGCTTGTGTCTGTGGGTGCACTCTTGTAGCGGTGCGAGTCCTCATTCTTATCCCCTTTATTGATCTCTCCAGCGCAACTTGTCTGTTCGGTTCTTCAGGATGACAGGATTGTCACTCTTGATTTTCTTTGTGTTGCTGGGATGTGCGGTGTTCCTCATGTCTGTAATTGGCCGATGTGTGATGCAGTCTTAGGGCAGTGTTGAGGTCACTCCCTGAATAGTATCTTGCCCACGGCGGGGTGGTGCTATGCTCTTCTCCCCCCTACATTCTGGAGAAAACTCAGTCAATTCTCTTCTATTGCAACTTGGGTTGAAGCCAGTGTATGCTAGGGGTATAGGTTGCTCTCTTTCTCTGCCAGTCGCAGCTATGGTCTCCGCTAAAGCATGCTGAGGTGCGTAGATACTCAACTCCTGCATTCGAGCCATACTAGGCCTTTACTCCAGTCTCTTCTCTGGAGGAGCGCTTTTTGCCTGCCCGTCTACCAGGCTCCCTCTGTAAATGACATTGTCTCTTGGAGGATGCTCTCAGCTGACTCCCTGTCTTCTCTCTGGCAGTGGTGGCCTGACACACTTTACACAAATCACTATGGCCAGTTGCGATGCATCGAGCGACTGCAAGGTGGCACTGCCGCCGCCTCTTCAGTCAGGCCATTGAAGCTTCCTGAGTCAGCTAGCCTTGTAGCTATGTCTGGCACGGTGCAGGTTGGAGATACAGGTGTAGAGGCACAGAGCGCCGGTGCGGTAAGGCGCCTCCTGCCATTCACACTTTTCTTTTGCACCACCACAGTAGACTCTTCTTTAGGCTAGGTGGCTTTGTTGTTACAAAATTGCGAGCCCTGTTGGACCCGCGTATTCCGATTCAGTCACTCAGCAAGGTGTGGTGCACTGGGCTGCAGCTAGGTGGCGCTGCGGCTGCTTCCAGAGACCGCTGCAACGTTCCTCAGGCTGTCAGTATCATTATAGGGACTCAGGCATGCTGCCGCCTGTGCACAGCACATAACTTGGCCATCTCAATATGGACAACAAGGCTTGTCCCTTCTTCAGGTGTGTCGCCCCCTTGGGCGCTGCAGGGAAAGATGCAAGGAGGGCAGCACTCGGAGGGGTGCAGCTGTGTCACTCTGACTGTCAGCTGCACTCTCATGTGGACCCGCAGCGCCTCTTCACTCCAGCATACCTCTCTCCGGTACCAGGTGAGTGACATTGGGGGCAGGGAAATCTTCAAAGTGGCATGCCCTTTGCCCTCAGGCTCCTCACTCTGGCATGACTTCTACCAGGAAACAGCGTTTTTAACGCTGTCATAACATCGCAGTGCTTTTACAACGCGGTCGTTACAACGACCGCGTTGTTACTTAGTACGTGATACCTTTACATCACAAATCATTAGAACGACTTGCTGTAGGGGGCACTAAAGTATTGTACATGAAATCCAACACCTTCCCTGCTATTGCGCTAACTGGAGTAGGAATAGTAAATATTACTATTCCTATGTCGAATGCGCCCCCTACAGCAAGTCGTTCTAATGACTTGGGATGTAAAGGTATCAGGTAATAACAATGCAGTCGTTGTAACGACCGCGCTCTAATAGCACGCAATGTAATAGCATGCGTTGTAACATGCTATATTCCTTCTGCCACCCTCAATTCTCAGCCCTCCCTGATCCTACAGGTCGTATCGCCCACTGCGGGACATTCAGTGGGTAGGTGGCAGCCTCTAGGCGAGGGGTACAGTACTGGCTGACTGCTGTTTTCAACTTCACATCCTTCTTGACTGTACTGAGGGGCGTCAAGTGGGCACAGCGAGGATTCTTCTCCTTATCTGCAGGCTGCCAGTGTCCCCCAGCGCCAGGGGACTTGGTGGTGCTGCTTCTTCTCTCCTCGCCTGCCAGAAGAGACAGCAGCAGTAAAGGCGAGACTTCACCTTCTTCTGGGGGTGACGCACCCTCTTCGCCAGCAGGCTGCAGCAGGGACCCCTTATCTTATGATCCCTTCATGCACGAGGGTGACCTCCAAGTAGAACCCCACCTTGCCTTTGAAAAACTGTGGTCTCTAGGCCCACATGCTTAATACATCACAACACAGACACAGTGGTGATGCTTAGTTAACTGGCCACAAGCATGTGCACTCATTCCTCTTATTAACAGGCCCACGTCACTCGTGACGCCTGTGGTAGATGGGTGTGTGTGTGTGTGTGGCCAGTCCTAGAGGGAGTGGCTGGTAAAGCTAGTGCCTGTTGGGACACTAGAATGTGTCCAGCAGGACATTACAAATGGGACACCCCCCAACTTGGTGGAAGCCTGGGGTCAGGGAGAAGAATGTGCACTTACACATCAGAGCTGCCTTGCCTCTCTGCAGAATTGTACCCTGCATACAATTCCACACTGGGGAAATAGCAATGCCAAAAAATATCACATGACATTCCTAGTAGAACGCCTGGAAAGCTGCTTCTGCCGCAGCCTTTATATTCATCTACTTAGAATGTTTCATTCTGAACAGGTAAAAATCATAACGCTGCACATGAGTTCGTAGTACGCTTACATATGCGGAATTGCAATTTCCTTTGAGAATCGGGCCCATAGGAGACAGAAGAACAGCGATTTGGAGGGTCCACGCATGCACTTGTGTCTCCCCTATTATGTATCCCTGCACACTTTTCGGATATAATCCTCAGGGTGGCGCTGTTCTGGCATGATAGGAGAGGATTTAGGTAAATCATGCCTCGGTTGCGCCACACCTACTTTTTACTTTCTATTTTAATTGTGCACCTGTCGTGGATTTTTTATGTATTCCTTTTTGGCACAGTCATAAAATACCCTGACTTGAAGGTAAGATTCATACTTAAAAAAAGAGAGAGAAAGAAAATACCACAAAGTATGGGAAAATATGGAACAGTCGGAGAAAGGGTGAAGGAAAGGTAATAAGCATCAATGTCACAGATGTGACACCTTAACTCATTTTGGTTGTTGTGAAGTATATTTAGGAACGCCTTTGTTTATCAAACTTAATATGATTTCTTGGAAACATTTACAAAATGTTCCCCGGTGTCTGTAACATAAGGTTCTTCCAGGGAAATGCCCAAGGCACATTTTTTCTTCCTCTGTTTGTTTTAAGATCAGAATCGTCAGCAGATGCAATTTCAGGGTTGCTTTAACTTCCCCTTTCAAAGTATCTATCTACATTTACCACCGTACTGAGAGCTTTACACTGAATAACCACAAGGTGGTGCTGTTACCTTATTGCTTAAAATAACTTCGCTTAGCAACACGAAATTACTATTGATGCAACTACGCTGGGTCGATAAAGTTGGCGTCTATTATCTTTACATATGATAATGCCTTGGATTTACATTTTAAGCACAGATGTCACACACTGGGTTTCAACCATCCCCGAGTATTAAAACAGAAAGGAAATATCCACATTCGGACGGGTCTAGAAGAAGGAGGGTTTTATTCGAGTTTCTTTTGAATGGTCGGGATGTCATTCTGTACTGCTGCCAAGAAGATGGATGGATTCACGTAGTGTGAAGCTCCGTAAGTCAAGTAGTTTCACTTTTTCCGTTCTGGGGCCCACATGAAGGAAAGTACCGTCAGTTAAAGGAGGCGAGTTCAGAGCTGCCCTGGAACAGAGGGTTATTTGACCTGGAGTTGTTACCCATTTTCTGGTGACTTTCCCAGGTGAACATCATCAGCGGGGGAAACTGAGTCCATGGCATGCCATGCGGTCATTCCTAGTTGGTTTTGCAGTGCCATCCTGCCACGCTTGTGTTTTCCACTTAGGCTCTAGGATGGGAGGCGATAGCCGCATTGTAGTTTTTTTTAGTGCAATTTTATTCGCTAGAACTCGACCCGAAGATATCAGAGCGCTTCACATAAGCACAAGTTGCATTGCAGACAGGCCTATTGATTTTAGGCATCAAAATTAAGGGGCATATTATCAAGAACAGCGTTAAATTTATCACCGCTTTAGCGGCAGGAAACTGCTGCTAAAACAGTGATAATGGGCTTGATAATACGCCCTTGTGAATTCCCATAGAAGCCCAGGTTCACACCACAACATGGGCTTCTATGGGAATTCACAAGGGCATATTATCGAGCCGATTATCGCCACTTTAGCAGCAGTTTCCTGCCACTAAAGCGGCGATCATGTTATCGCCGTTCCTTGATAATATGGCCCTAAGTGATTTGCCCAGAATCACAGGAGGTTTGAGCCTCCTAACAAACACAAACCTGGGGGCATATTTACTAGGCCCATATCTCCGCTATTTTGGCTTTTAGAGCCAAAAAAGCAGAGATAAAAATATCGCGCTAATTACAAGAGGGTGATAACAAGCATTAACGCATGTTAGCACCCTTCTATCCGACGCCTCCCTTTGCAGCTCTAATGAGGTGCAAAGTGGGCGTCACTGGGTAGAACAATCTTGTAAATATCGCTGATGTGCACATCACGATATTTACAAGGCTGCCCATGCATTTTTGCAGCTGTTCGTTTTTGGAGAAAACCGCGGTTTTCGCCAAAAACTAACGTCTGCTAAAATGCAGACTTAGCTATACTTATCATTAGGGGTGGGATACGACCACAGGGTCGTATCAGCAAGGTTATCGCTGTTTTCCATGAAACATGGCTGGAAAACCAGCGATGATCCATGGAAAACACCGCTATCGCTGGGAAATTATCGCCATTGCGGTATGCGTTGTTAATACAGTGCTAGCATGGCGATAATTTTCAACAATAGCCGGCGATAACTATTTTCTCGCTAAGCGCGGCCAGCGATAATTATCGTTGCCGCTTGTTAATATGCCCCTGGTTCTCCAACTTCAAAGTTGGCCGCTCTAGCCGTTAGGCTACCTCCCACAGTGTGGGGCTGATTCGAAAATGTTTGCCAGAGCGGATTGGATTTCCAATTGGCACTGGTGCCAGTACCTTCATGCTGGGACCTGTAGTCCCATACCTACAATGGGAAACAGGCTTTATATTGGTTGCTAAAAAACACACCAGACTTAGAATCACCATCGCTGCAAAGGGACTGTGGACAGCTATGCTTCTACTACGGACCCTTGCTCCTGCTCAAGTTGTGTCTGCTTTTGTAGTAATTGCTGCCCGATTACTTACAGGTAATCTTCATTAACTGTGCATCCTACGTTTTTGTCCCAGTCATTGTTTATGACGTATACCAAAGATATAACTCAGGTTAATTGCACAAATTCAGTAACCCTTTATTGAAGCTAATAATTTAGTCACCACTCAAGCCAGAACCTTATGACCAAACAAATTCTCTAGCAACCCTACATCCTCAGTTCTGTAGTGTTTCACAAATGTGTGAAACATTACACAACTCTTCCAGAGTACCAAGGGAGAATATAACAATAGGTCTCGCATTTGGGAGTGTTTATGCTATTGGCATTGTAAATGACAATGCCTTTTATTTATGTATTTTTAAAAGCAACACATATATAAAAGGCATTGTCTTTTTTAATACCAATAGCTCAAACTCTCGCAATAGCGAAACCACTCTAACGGTGGCTCCCCCCCTTTCTTTAGAAGCTGCTCACCATATTAAGGTTACAGTGAGCAGCGTCTAAGGAAAGGGGTGCGGCCAGCATTCAAGTGAAAGTGCGATTATCTAGGTTACACTTTATCTAAAGAGGCTGTTAAACCAAAAAAATTTGTTGAATGCCATTTCTGACGCACCTGCTCCCAAAGCAAAGAGCAACTACTGTCTTTCCTTGGATTAGCAGAATTTTATTTCAAATTTGTTCAACATTTTGCGGATAAAGTGCATTGTTTAAGGGTATTAATGAAGAAAACAATACGTTTGTGTGGTGTGGAGAATGTCAAAATGTATTTGATGACATTAAGAAACAGATTGCAAAGGCTGTTGCCCTCAAACCATTTAATCCAAGTGATCACACCATAATAACAGTTGATGCCAGTGCCTATCGTCCAGGTGCAGTTCTTATGCAGAAGCATTTAGGGCATGCACAAATCATTGCTTTTGCCTCACGTACTGTCGTGTCCTTCGACCAAGGAACTCACACAGGACACGATGTGGATTCTACAGGTATTCTTTTATTTGTCTGCTTACAGCATGCATGAATCATGACCTCCTGTCTCGAGGTCCAGCAGCAGAATGTTCCCTCTCCCCACCCCTTGACGGTATGTGGTGTCCGGTGTCCCCTCGCCTCTGCGCTGTCCCAGGGTCCTAGTGCCCTTGTCCTGGACACGACATCTCCCCCTTTGTTGCAAAACAAACATTTCTTTTGAAGAAAGAAAGAGAGAGAGAGAGAGAGAGAGAGAGATGAGGATGATGTGCGATGGCCCATAGGCCCCTTCATTTACACCTCCTCAATTCGTCTCTTTGGTTCCATGTGTTTCCTTCTTGATCGCTGTTTTCTGATATCCGCTTGAGCTTCTTCCTTTTGTGTGTCTTTCTACAGTTCTTGCTTTGACCTTTCCGCTTCTTTTGCTTCTGCCTTGCTGACATGCAAAAGGTGCCCTGTGACGTGACACTGGCCAAACTGCCGCCTTTGCCATCCGTTCTTTTGCTTTTGTCATCTTCAACTTGCCTCCGGGGATCTCGTTGCCACATTTCCTCGCTTGTCCTTCTTTGACCATCGCGATGCCTCCTTTCTTTCTTTTTCGTTTTGTCGCATGTCTTCCTTTCTTTTCCCTGTGACGTGACACTGGCCAAACTGCCGCCTTTGCCATCCGTTCTTTTGCTTTTGTCATCTTCAACTTGCCTCCTGGGATCTCGTTGCCACATTTCCTCGCTTGTCCTTCTTTGACCATCGCGATGCCTCCTTTCTTTCTTTTTCATTTTGTCGCATGTCTTCCTTTCTTTTCATGGGCCTTTGTTGTTGCGTTTGCTGTTTGATCTCCTGCAGCAGTGTCTTCTTGTTCCACTCTTTCTACCCTTCTTGTGTGTGATAGTCTCATTCTTCTTGATTCCCTCATCGCCGTTCCATTTCTGCTTTCTTGTGCCACCACCTGTCTTCGGTGATCTTTTCCTTGTTGGTGTTGTGTCACCTTTGCTACCAGTTTCATTTCGTTGCCATCTGAATTTGGCTCTCTGTGCAGCCTCCGGTCAGCATGTGCTGGGTCGTCCTCGGCCGGCATAGCAAATCTGATCTCTTTCAATTCTTTGTGGTGCTCTTCGGTCAATGTGAAACATTTTCCTTTGTTTGTTAGCCCCCTCAGTGGGGTGCTTGTGGCAGCATCATCTTCTTCCAGTCTTTTAGTTGCCATGAGACCCATCATTTGCATTGTGATGTTGCTCAACAGGCACGGCGCTGGGACGTCACCCTGCAGCACGTGAATGTCCTCTTTGATCTTTTTTTCCTTATATGCTATTTCTTCTGTGAACTTTCCTCGCTCCATTTCCCTTGCGTGTGCTGTCGCTCTAGCCTCCGTTCTTGCTAGGGCCAGGATGTTTTCTAGTGACGTTGGCTCTTTTAGTATTCTTGCACGGAACCCCGTGTCACGGCAGCCTTCTATGATTCGCAATCTTATTGCTTGTTCGTTGTCAAATTTGTCAAATTCACTATGTGTTACAAGTTTCCTCAGTCTGGTCGCAAAGTCATCTGGTGTTTCGTCTATTTGTTGAGACGCAGTTGCGAAAGTGTATCGTTCGAAATCAATATTTCTTTGCTGGTCAAATTTCGTTGTTAAGCATTTCTTTAGTTTCTTATAAGTGGTTGTTTCCTCTGTTGGTAGCGTCACTAGAAGGTCCTCAATGTCATCGCCTACAAAATTTAGCAATAGACCCAGTTTCTTTGCCTCTGTCACATCAGTCGCTTCCATGTATCTCTTCAGACGTCTGATCCAATTCTCCCACCTGATTCCTACTTGTGGCTCCGACAAGTTGAATGGTGGTGGTCTTAAGTATTGTGCACTTTGTCTTTCTGGCTTGGGGTCTGTCATTTTTGCTTTCTCGCGTTCTTCCTGACCCTCTTTTTGTTATTTCTTCTGTTATTTGTCCTTTTGTGTTTTCTTTGCGTGCGCTCTTTTAGTCCCTTATTTCCGTTGTTTGCATTTGTTCGCAATTATTTCTTTTCTGCGCTTTGTTTTGTTTGTTTGCTCCTTATATTTCTTTTCCTCTATTTGTTTTTTTTGTCTGTTATTACCTTTTTCTCTTTATATTTTCTTTGTTGCTCTTTCTTTGATTCTTAATCTTCTTCACTTTTGCCCCTTTTGCCTTTATTTCTCTTTTATTCTCCTTCATTGCTCCTTTTTCGATCCATTTCTTCTTTATATTGCTCCTTTTGTTGTGTTTTCGACTTCGCCTGACCTCAAAATGGTCCCTGCGCTGTTCTCCGCTCCTATTGGTTCAATTTGCCTGACCTCAAAATGGCCGCCAAGATTCTCACAAGACTTCGTGTCCAATCCGGGCGCTGCCTGACTTAAAAATGGCCACTCACGTTACCTGCCCTGTGATTGGTTCTCGCGCCTGATCCTAAGATGGCCGCCGAGACTCTCGCTAGAGCTCGCGCCAGTTTCTTTCAATTTCTTTTTTATTTCGCGCTCATTGCACGGTTCTTACCGGAGCTCGCAGTCTTCTTTTTCTGTGATCGGGGTGGGCTCCCGCGTCGTTACTCTTCGTCTGGGCACTTTCCTTTTGTTCTTTCCTGCACACTGCGATCCAGAGTGGGCTCCTGGTATAAAATGCGATGATCTTCCGAGAGGGCACGGCGTCCAGTCCGTCGAAACTTCGTCGCCAGTTGTCGTGTCCTTCGACCAAGGAACTCACACAGGACACGATGTGGATTCTACAGGTATTCTTTTATTTGTCTGCTTACAGCATGCATGAATCATGACCTCCAGTCTCGAGGTCCAGCAGCAGAATGTTCCCTCTCCCCACCCCTTGACCGGATGTGGTGTCCGGTGTTCCCTCGCCTCTGCGCTGTCCCAGAGTCCTAGTGCCCTTGTCCTGGACACGACACGTACTTTGAATGGGGCTGAACTTACGTATTCTGTAATAGAGAAGGAGGCTTTACCAATGGTATTAAAACGACAATGCCTTTTATGTAGGTGTTGCTTTTAAAAACACATAAATAAAAGGCATTGTCATTTACAATGCCAATAGCTTAAACACTCGCAAATGCGAGACCTATTGTTATATTTTCCCTTGGTACTCTGGAAGAGCTGTGTAATGTTTCACACATTTGTGAAACACTGGCGAACTGAGGATGTAGGGTTGTTAGAGAATTTGTTTGGTCATAAGGTTCTGGCTTCAGTGGTGAATAAATTATTGGCTTAAATAAAGGGTTTATGAATTTATGCAATTAACCTGAGTAAAAAACAGTTATGTATTCTTTTTATTCTCTTGAAGAGCAGTTATATCTTTAGTATACGTGATAAACAATGACTGGGACAAAAACGTAGGATGCACGCGCCCCTTTTTTTTCTTTTTTTTAATTTCCAAAAACCTTTATTGAACAAATTGCATTGCAAGGTTACATGATTGCACCATATCCGAGCACCATGTTCATGTATATAACGGATTTCAGCGAGGTTAACGAGAATACATATCGCTGGAGAGCGAAACATAGCAAATATAGTGTAAGAGCACCAAAACAGTGGGACTAGTCATGATAGAGGCATTGTATACAAGAGAGAGGAACGGTACAAGCTGGGGGGAGTACGGACAGGAGGCGAGCCACTCACTGACCTACACCGGCGGCTGCCGCAGGCGGATCACCGGTAGGGAGCGCGGGAGAGGTCGCTGGACTCTGGGAACTACGACTTAGGAGGTAAGACACTACGGTGGCTGTGCCCCTTTCTATAGACACTGCTCACCATATTAAGGTTACAGTGAGCAGCATCTAAAGAAAGGGGCGCACCCAACATTCAAGTGAAAGCGCGTATGGTGCGCTTTCACACAAAGCAAACTGAAATTAATGAATTTAAAAGGTTCTGTAGCATGGCTGCTAAAGTGAAAGCAGCTGTGCGGTTCATTAAATAAATAAAAGCGCGGCCCCCAAAGTGAAAGCGGCCCACGCTGTAAAATGAATAAATAAGCATGGCCGCAATAGTTAAAGTGAAGCACGCTATAATTGAAATATAAATAATATAAAATCAGGCGGCCTGCTGTGATATCGTGGATGGAATAGGGGAAGATGATTAAAGAAAATAGTGCTCACCGACTTATAAAGCAGACTGTGTAACAACACAAGTAAAAAGTCGAGTCGTTATGGAAGGTTACAAATGCAGACAAGGCGGTACCAAGGGACTAGTAAGCCTATCCACAAATGAAAAGTAACGATTCCACAAGAACAGTAACAGGAACCAATTGGAAAGATAGCCAGGAAATGGGCAGAGCTTCTATGCCGTAACTCAATATAGCATGACTCGCAGAGCAGAGCAGCGCATGCTCTGCCCAGGCTAGACCTAAAAAGTCTATCACTATCAACACCATGTACATGCTTCGCTTCCCCTATGCCCCTTACACAACCACCGCCAGGCCCCCAACCTGCTTGCATCAATGCATCAATGCTGCCCTTGGTTATGCCACAAACCATACTTTTTGGCCCCTGCAAAAATGTTTGCGAGTTTCCATGATCTAATTTCACCAAACCAAAGTGTGAAGGAGAACACAAAGGAGCTGCTCGTACTACATGAAAACTAACATTTGGGAGGGAGGGAGATTTGAAGAAAAAATAGGAAATATAATTTCCTCGTCTATTTGCATTGGATTCAATTACATTTTTGGGAAGGCGGAAATACATTACTAGTATTTTGAGCACATGTGGTGTATAATAGGCATGCAGGGTGTTAATTTAAAAATGAAAGGTTGAAAAACGTAAACCAGCAATCATAACCTTCTTTACCTCTTAGCATATAAAGATTCCAAGTGGCGAGATAATGTTTTCGTGCCAAAAGTAATGTCTGAATAGGAAACAAAGGGAAAAATTATGACGTTAAATCATACCACTTAAAATAGTGTAATTGAGCTCCAAGTTGTGAGACTCACAGCCAGTAAAGCTCTCGGTTGGATATTTTTGTTACCTTACACTACATGCCCAATCGGGCCTATGACTCTCAGGCTGTGTGCTGCTCTACACACCTTTTACCCTCCTCCATCGCTCAAGTTGGTCTGTTTTCCCTTCCCTAGCCACAGTGTTCTCTGAGACTGTGAGCGGTGTAGGACGCCAACTGCGTTGCCATAGTCAGCTGCCTCTTACCCGGAAGTGGAAAAAGTGACTTGCCGGCAAGGTTGCTAAATCAGAATGGGCAGATTCTGCTGGCTTGGGAACCAGTGGCTGGTAAGCACATGGGGGCAGATTTATGTTAACTGGCGCATCTCCAGGGATGCGCCAGTTAACGTGCGCCACAGTGCGCCACAGCTCCGCCACCCATGGTGCGCCGCATTTATAATGCGGCGCACCATGGTGCAAAAACGGCACAGATGCGTCACGCATCTGTGCCGGAAATGTGGCGCATTGCTGGAGTTGCATCGCAAGCGCGACGCAGCTCCAGCAAGGCTCGGGGTGCCCCATCTACACAATGCTGCATCAAGACCTACGCCTGCTTCAAGCAGGCGCAGGGATTTGACGCAGCATTGGCCTGAAAGTGACTGAGTGAAATCTCATACCTTTCACTCAGCCACTTTCAGGAGGCGTTCCTGCGCAGGAACGCCCCCCCCCCCCCTGGGCAGGAACGCCTCCTTATGGCGCAGGGCTTTACAACGTGATGCATCTCATAGATGCGTCACGTTGTAAATAGAATAAACATCCAAAACCTTTGTTGTTCTACACGTTGTAAATAGGGCGCATTGTTTGCGTCGCAGTTGCGTCAAATAAAGTGACGCAATTGCGGCGCAAGGGCATCATAAATCTGCCCCATGGAGTTTGTGGTAGAAGTCTCTAACAATAGAGAGGGACCCAAACAATCCAAAGGGGTAGGGTACCAGAAGACAAACTGTCAATAAAGTTTCCCCTTTGGGTGAACTTATAGGCTAACCACAATTCAAAACTAAACATACATATATACAGAAAATTTCAATACCACAGACTAGAAGCAGCAAATGATAAACATGATACAGTCATACAAAAAATGTACATTTTATTTTGGTATATTAAAAACAATATTAAAAACAGTACATTATGTTACACCATAAATTAATAACAGACAAAATGGGACAATACACAAGGAAAATAATTCCAATTAAAAAGAGGAGAATACACAAGTTCGGACAGATAGTTGAATCCTACTCCAAGTTGTATATTTAAGTTCACAATCAGAGGAGTTTCTTTGTTCAATGGCTTACTGTATCTCCACCCAACATTGCATTGACGCGTTTCGGTTATGGCATATAATTATTCAAAGCCAAAAACCTTCCTCAGGATTAAAATAATAATATCCCACTCCCACTAAATTCTCCGAGCGGCAACGTGGGGTCCTGCGTCCTCAACACTGCACCTTTCTGCTCAGACTACTGCGCTACCTACTTCCTTTTTACCACCCTTCTCCGTTACCCTCCGCTTCTAGACACGCTCCCTCCCACCCCACTCTTCTCTCTCTCTAACTCCCATCGCACTTGCTTTTAGCCATCTGTCTACTGTGCTTCTCGTGCGTCCCCTCCCACTTCTACTGGCCCACCTGTCTCTCCTCCTTCATTATCCTTGCCTCATCCAACCTTGCCTTTGATTGTTTTCTAGATTCATTCTCTGCCCTCTCCACCCCGCCGCCACCTCCATTTGTACCTTCCTGTTGTGTCACGTTATCCTCTATGCCTCTCGCAGACCCCTTCCTTGACCCTTCCTTCCCTCAGTCCATCCCTGTCCTGCGTCTCCAACTTTACTTCTTCAATGCCATTCTTACCTCTCCCTTACTATCATTCTGTCCATAGCGCTTTCTTCTCATCTCCATCTCTTCTAGCCACACTTTAGATTAGACTTCACTCTCCCTTCTCCCTGAACAAGCATTTGCAATGCAGTACGTCTCGCCTCTACGAGAGTTTAAGCTATTGGCAATGTGAAGGACAATGCCTTTCTATTTACTTTTTTTAAAACCAAATCATAAATAAACTGCATTCTCATTTACAATGCCAGTAGCTCAAACTCAAGAACTGCGAGACCTATTGCATTGCAAATGCTTGTTGTCTAATGTTTTGTACAGCAAGGTGACCATCTTGCGCCCCGCTCCCATAGTAAACAAGTGAGGGGGAGCAAGACATAGAAAGAGAGGGCGGAGGAAAAAGAAAGAAAGAGAGAGGGGAAACAGCTGACAGCGGCAGAGCAGGAGAAGTGGACAGTATCCTATCTTTTCTGCAGTCACAGCACCTGACTTACTGCACCTCTGGCAGAACCATAGCAGAGTCAGGAGAAGACCTTTCGCTGAGATGGGCCTGAGCCCTGCTGAACACAAGGAGAACTCTCCCCGTATATAACAGGGGGAGAGGAAGGCACCAAGATGGCAACAGGTGGAGAGGAAGGCGCTGAGATGGCAACAGGGGAGAGGAAGGTACTGAACCAGCCCCCGGGAGGTGCTTGATCCGCATGTGCAGACTGAGTGGAAAATATTTTTTTTTACAAGCGCCACATTAAGCACTTTCATTTTAAAAGCGGCCATGCACATTTCTTTCGATGACCCGTGTCTAAAGAAAGTGGCCCAGCCGCCATTACGTGAAAGCACGGAACAGGGCACTTGTAAAAAAAAAAAGTCGTCCCCAAAGAAAATGATAGGACTACAGTGTAAGGAAACTGCAGTTGGCCAGTGCTCCTGACTTAAAGCGGAAGTGATGTATCGGGAGCACCAAAAAAGGGCGAGGAAATAAGAGGGATGGGATTGTGAACTAATGTGAAGCCCCAAGTGTAATTACACTCCGAAAAGTGATTACAGCAGGTCTTGCAGACAGCGCATGCATGCTGGTGCTCGACCTAAAAAAACTCATCAGAGATCGAAAAGGAGCACATAAGGAGAGCTACTGGGAAAATCTGTTAGAAGCTATAGAAACAAAAAATGTAAAAAAGTTTGGGAAGCTAGTGCAGCTGGGCTCAGGCAAGAAGATGGGAGCATTCAAATGTGTGGGGGAAGAAGAAGCATGGGTTGAATATTTAAAATAAATATATGGAGTAGGGTTGGAGTCTGAGTACGAGATTAATAGAATGGAATGGGGTGGATGAGGGTATCAGAACCTGGTTCTTCTGTCCAATATTAAAAACAAACACCATCTTGACCCAGGTACTGACTAGAGCGGCGGGCCAGATAACCTCCCTGTCAGTGCCGACTGGAGGGTAAAATTCTACCACCAGACGTTCCAGACGTTCTAACGAATTTTAGCCATAGGTCAGTTCCCAGACAATTGGAAAGGGGCTATCATTAGACCGATACTCATGAGGTGGCATACAAAGGACCCTAAAAATTACAGGCTGACTAACCCACTGTATGTGGGTGCAAAACACTTTTCAAAAATAATCGTAGGTACTCTTAAGGAATGGGCTGAATTAAATTATATTGTACCACAGGAGCAAGGAGACTTTAAGAAAGGCCACTCTACAATAGATTACTGTTTCTGCGTATGGTCCCTGGCGAGGAAGTCTATGGAGCAAAGGGACAGCTTATTTTGCTGCGTCCTCGAGTTCCGTGCAGCCTTTGACATTGGTGGAACAGAACTGGTTATGTGAAACAAGATATCCCTAAGACCCCTCTAGCAGTTATAAAGGGGTTGCATTCACACAACTGGGCCCAGGTAATTATGGACACTGACAGGACTTTGACCCAGAAAATCCCAATCAATAATAGTCTAGTACAGGGTGTGTTTTGGTCCGCTTGCTCTTCTCCTTGTTTATAGAAGGTTTATCATCAGATTTAGCAGGTGCCAAGGGACTGAGCCCCAAAATGAATGAGAAACATTTAGCATCTCTTCTGTATGCGGATGATCTTGTTATTATGGATCTGACAGAGACTGGCCTACAAAGGAAGCTGGATGTTTTTCATTGAATATTGCAACAGTAAAAAGCTAGTGGTAAACTTGTAGAAGACTAAGGTATTGATAGGGCTTTGGCAAACAATCTGCACATTTTGGCTGGTACTTAGGATCCACAATATTAGACTCTGTTAATAAACATAGGTACTTAGGGGTATGGCTGGAGAAGAATGTACTGTGGAATGATCATCCTGAATCGCTTAGAGCGAGAACCCTCTTATCAGTAAGTGTTCTGAAAAAATGTAATAGAGACTATGGGGATGTGTTCCTAAGGCCAGTTTTAACAGTCTATACCGCCATGCTCCGCCTTCATTTTCAATACGGTGCCATGTTGTTAAGCTTAAGTATTGAAATGAATTGGGAAGCTGGGGAGGGGCAATGTTTGGAAAGTTTATTATCTCTACAGAGGTCCTCAATGATTCAGGCAGTAAGAATGGGAATAGGTACAATGTCTTGGAGTTACCTGGCACATAGGGAGGCAATTAGATTCTGGCTATGTTTGAGTGCAGGAGATGGGCAAAAGCTATAATTATGGTGTAAGAATGAAATTATGCCCAGTGAATTTAAGTGGGCCAGGGGTGTCAGGAAAAACTTGGAGGATATATATAGGGTAATGGGTTTCGAATGGGTTCACAGAATCCGCATATAGAAACCACGAGGAGTGAACTCCGTATCTTAATGAAGAATATTGCCAGAGAACATGATATGCAGTACTTAAAGGGGAAGCCCTCAGACCAATTTATGCTCAACTCATGGCAAAATGAGGAGTGGTTCCCTTATGTGGATTCTCTGCCTAACCGTTGGCTCAGATATGAATTGTTATGGCTGAGAAGCAGTATTAGTCCGTGCTATAGCAGTGACCAGGTAAAAATGGCAATGATGGATGTATCTGGTATATGTACCTGTGGCTTGAGTGTAAAATGCGATAATCTACATATTCCCTTGGATTGCTTAAAAGTTCAGACCCTTTGGAAAACTATATTAAGACTGCTTTTTCAAAAATATGGTACCTGTAACTATGTGCAAGCAGTGGCACTTTTAACGGATAATTATTTTATTCTTATCTATTTATAAATTATGATATAGTGCGAATACGACCCGTGAGGGTATCATAGCGCTTTGCAGGAGATCAGTAGAAAAAAAAGAAACTAGATAAGAAAGCAAGCAACAACATAATTAAATTGAGACAGGTAATATCACTAGGGCAAGTCGATTAGATAATGGGCAAGTTCTGAAGTGTAGTAATAATCATGGGTGTAGATCAAGAGTCAAGTTGTGAGACTAAGGGCAGAAATGTATTCATAACTAGCAATTTAACTTGAACAATGCCGTTGAAGGAATCCTTCTGGTAGCGGGTGGTGGAGAGTTCCAAATTCTACCAGAGAAGGCTCTGTTGCAAGTTTTCTTTTTAAGGAATTTCTGTAGCTTCAGTACCAAAGTGCTGGTCCTCTTAGAGGATCTGCACCCACCAGATAATTCTAGCTTTTGTGCTAAATACCTAGGAGTATTGTAATGAAGAGCTTTATGAATCATGCAAGCAATTTTTAACTGAATCCATGCTTCATCAGGGAGCTATTATAGGGCTTTTAGATCAGGGGTGATGTGTTTGTTTTTTTTCTTCCTGTGATGAGTCTGGCAGTCGCCTTGAGAGATGCCCTTGAAGGTTTCAGCTTAACTCTGGAAAGGCCACAGAGAGTTGCTCCGTCATAGTCCAACCTGGGAATGACTAGAGCTTGGACCGTTGATTTGAAGTCGTTCTGAGGGAAGAAGGGTTTTAATTTCCTTAAGATGTTCATTTGGTAGTTTACTCCTTTGGTGGCAGTACTGATGTGCTCCCACATGTTCAGGTTCTTGTCAAGTGTTATTCCCAGAGATCTTGTGGAGTCAATAATGAGTGGTGGACAGTTAAAAGTGGTTAGATGATTCATCCAAAGAGCGGTATTGGGCGGGTGAATGGGTAGGATGATTAGGAGGAATTACGTTTTGATGGAATTAAGTTTGAGATGGTTACAGGTTAGCCAACTTTGTGTATCTAGTAGAGTGGTATTGAGGTCCCTAATATCTTCTGGGGAAGAGATTTTTAAGTACAGTTGGGTGTCATCAGCATACATGTGGTAATGGATGTTAGATTAAGCTAGTGACTCCATGAAAAGCTAGATGACTGTAGGTGAGTGAGAATACTCTTGAGGGACCCTTAACGTGTCAGGTTTGGCACTAGACAGGGTCTGGTACCTTTTATTCTTTGAGTTCTGTTATAGCAAAATGAGGTGAACTGGTTTAGTAAGTCTAGGAAACTGTTATATTTTACCGTATTGAAAGCGGATGATAAGTCCAGGTGGATTAGCAGGCAGTATTTGTTCAGATCTCTTGCGCCTTAGGGAGATTCATGGTTGCTGTTTTTATTGGATTATTAGCAGGTCTGTCATTTTTAAACTGGTTTTAACCTTTTTATGTGGAAATGACTGTGATAGCTTTGTATGTCTATGGTAAGCTTTCATCCATACATATTATTATGATGATATGTTTTATGAATTATATGAGAAGATTTTAATTTTTTATATATATTTTAGGTTGTCTAATTGCATATATACGATTTAATGGCGACTCATTTTTGTGGGATTTTATACTGTTTAAAGACCAATGGTCTAAATAAACATTCTTTTTGACTGACTGACAAATGTGTGTGTAGAAGATTATTTTATTATTAATACAATTCCATATCTAACATTAGCAGACAAGGGAATTTACAAAATAAAGCCCCTGGTTCTGCAATCTTTCTAGCTGAGGTGATTGCTACTTAGAACACCACTTTCATTGTTGGGTATGTCAAGTCCACACAAAGACAAAGCATTCACAAAATGTCTTGCAATTGAAAAACCTTTTGAGATTCTCACATTCATCTTGAAACACTCCACCGTCTGAAGTCTAAGTAGCTAAAATACAGTCTATTGAGCTCTTAGCATAGAAACTGCTAAATTCTTCCCAGAACCAATCTGAAGATATTGTAAAACAGTAGAAATCCCACAGCAGACAGAGGAGATAAAATATAAGGAACACCAGTGCTCAAAATGTTTCTAAGGTTTTGTATAGAACATATGATATGATTTATTCATGAGTCCATGACTGGTATCTGTTGTCATAGGCGCTCCTGGATACTGTTAAAGTGGAAATCCTAGTCCAAAAATCTTGGGCTCACCCGGCACTGGAGAGCCTATTTGACCTGCCCATAGGAGCAATCCCTTTTTCTAGATTCATATAGGGTGGCTTCCAGTACTTCAGAAGATGCATCACCCAGGCCTCACATGCAGCCATGGCCATGGGACTAGAAGAACAAAAGAAGCCATGTGACCCTGTACTTGAAGTCAGAACCTTGCTATCACTTGTTCGCTCTCCAACACCTGCAACACAATCTGTCTTAGTTTTTCTGCTCTCTCCTTTGAGAGCAAAAACATGTCCAAATAGCTTCTGAAATGTGCTCCAATAAAAACTAAGGGGCATATTTACAAGCCCGTATCACCACAGGAACTTCCCGTTTTTTTTACATTCCTCTGGCGATACGGGCTTCGTTTTATTTACAAGGCAGTGTTAAGCCACTTTACGTGGCTTACCGCTGTCTTGTAAATAAGGCACCCTTCCAGGGCTACACTTAGAGTGAAAGGGGAGAGCAATGGGTGTTGCGGTGAACGTTCAGCTGTAACACCAATTGATTTTGACACTGTCCCATGTTAACAAGGGTGATGTAAATATGGGGCAGCAACAAAATAAGACAAAACAAACCTGTCTTAACATGGCGCAACAAGGGGAAATGCTATATTTCTCTTTGTGTTTGCTGTTTTTATGTGTGCTGCATTGTGCAGCACCCCTAGAAACAGCTAAACGCCATGCATGATTGTTTATGTGCAGGAAGGTGTACATTCTGGCACATAAACAATCATTTTTAAAATGACAAGTTGCAACTTTTACGTGTGCTGCACTAAGCAGCACACATAGAAGTTACAAATCGCCAGTTACAACACCTTCCTGCACATAAACAATAATTCCCACAATGCAGGCACCCTTGCACTATGGTGCAAGGGTGCCTAGATCGGTGCTCGACAGCTGTAATTAGCGCCGGCGCAGGGGAAAACTCAGGGCTTCACCACATTGTTGTAAATACAGTGCAGCCCTGCGTTTCCGAAGTGGAGGAGCGCGGCGTTAAACCAAGAATGCTAACGCCGTGCTCCGCCACTTCCCTTGTAAATATACCCCTAAGTCTTGTGCTGGATTAATTTGTCATTTCTGAATATTTATCAGCAGACCCTGTTCTTCGAGACACTCTTGTATTACCATGCAAGGGCTTTCTCCTCTGTAAACGTGTGAAGTAACCAATCGTCTAGGTGTGGATACAATCTCCAACACTTTGTATGTAGGGAAGACATCAGGGGATCCATCATCTTGGTGAATATCCTTGGGGCAGGTTTTTATCTGAACGGGAGGACTTGAAACTGAAAGTAGCGTCCCCAAAACCAGAACCTCCAGAACTTCTGATGATGCACATTTATGACCATATGTGGACCAGCGTCCTCCAGGTCCACAGTGATCAGATTATGTCTGGAGTGTTCTCATTTTGAAAGAGAATCTTCTGAGGTTAATGTTTAGTCTGAACTTTCCCGATGGTTTTGGTACTACGAAAATAATAGAATAGTATATTTTTCTTTTTGCTTTCTGTAGTATAGGTACAGACTTTTCTTTCAATAGAAGAGCCTGAACTGCCTTCCACATGGGTTGTTTATTTGTTTATATCTGATGGATGTGGAGTAGGTATGGTCCCTGTTTCTGGTGGAATGGAAGCAAACTTGATCTGATACCCGTCACAATCATGGCAAAGAAGCAGGCTTCTGACGTTGATCTTTCTCATGCCACCCTGAAAAGCTTCAATTAACCCTGCACAGATGGAGATTTTTCCTCAGCCAAGGCAGGGTTGCTGATGTTTATTTGGGGAAAGACAGTGAGTTTTTATCTAGAATATTCTTGAAATTCCTACTTGTCTGTCTTTTGTAAAATGTAGATCTGATGTCTTAGAGCCCTGATGAAAGAGAGATGTCCACAAAGACTGAGAAATCTGCAATAGCACAGTAGGTTTCCGGACTGAAGAGGAATGCTTTTGTTCCTTAAATAAATGATTTAGCTTGTCGTCCAATTCTGCTCCAAACATGCCCATGCCCTTGAGGCATACATAGAGGTACAGACTCCTGCAAGGAATCAGGATGCCATGGATTCAGAAAAAAGATTCTTCTTGCTGCCTCATTCGCTCTTTCTGAAAATGCTGAAGCAAGCATCCCATCAAAAGAGATATCCGAAAGGAACTCTCGTTTTTCGATCTCCTCCAGTAAATTAGAACATTCAGTTCTATCGTGTACAGTTTTAAATAATCCCTTAATATCAGAAATGAGAGACTGTCTTGTATATGCACCATATACACCTGCTCTAATGGCTAGGTAACTAGGTTGGCTCCAGCATGACTCTTCACTGTGGAATCAATCTTTATGTCCCTTTAATGCTCGAGTATATTGCCCTCTGTAATAGAAGCACTCTAAACAAACTGACCACTATAGAACCCATCATCACAGTCTCGGGATTTTTTTTATCAATATCCTCCAACAAGTGCAGTCTAGACATGACTCTGGTCCCGGGAATTTTATCTGGATCCTTCCAGTCATGCTTTAGCACATCCAAAACATGATGATGGCTATGCAGGTCCGAAACAAGGAGCCTTAATAACTGTCTGAGGACTGTATGTTATGTTATGTTATGTTATGTTATATTGACTTTTTGAGCGCACAGCTGCCCCAGCAAAGGGGCGTCCCGGCGCTATATCTGGAAAGAACATAACAAACAAAGCAGAACACAAAAGGAAGCTAATAAGGCAGGGGGAAAAGATACGTTTTCACAGCTTTCCTAAATGCAAAAAGATTATCTAAGGAACGGATGTGAGCAGGAAGTGCATTCCATAGTTTGGAGGCCATCACCATGAACGATCGACCACCCAATCTGCATTTATGGAATCGGGGAACCAGTGCCAGATTTTGGCCAGCAGAACGCAGGCTACGCGAAGGAGTGTAGGGAGTCAAAAGATGCTGAAGGATGGCAGGGGTATCAGATTTCAAAATTTTGAAGGCAAAACATAGCGCCTTAAATTCGATACGTCTGATGATTGGCAGCCAATGAAGTTTGGAAATTGTGTTACGGGCTGAGCAGAAACGCGGGAGGCCCACGAGGGCTCTAGCTGCCGCATTCTGGACCCGTTGGAATCGCAGGACTTCTGCCTGATTAGCACCTAAAAGTAATGCACTGGCATAGTCAAGTCTGGATAGTACGCTCGCTTGAACCACCAACTGGCGGGTGGAGGCGTCAAAAAATTTGAGGATGGGCCTCAAGCCGCGTAAAATGCCAAAGCACGTAGATGCCGTCTTTTTGGTGTGGCACGAAAAAGTGAGTTTGGAATCCAGCCAGACACCCAAATTCTTAAGTTCTGACACAGGTATTGGTGGAGGTCCCAACTCTTTAGGCCACCAATCTGCGCCCCATAGATCAGGTTGTTTCCCCAATACCATCACCTCGGTTTTGAGGGCGTTGAGCTGTAGGCAGTTGGCCGTTAGCCAGCTAGCAACAGCCCTCAGACCGTCCGCAAAGTTGGATGCCAGCTGGTCGGAATCTCCGTTGAGTGCTACCGCCAACTGGGTGTCATCGGCGTATGATACCATGGTGAGACCCCAACTCTTAGCAACCTCCGCCAGCGGTTGGACGTAAAGGTTGAAAAGAGTGGGGCTCAACGCCGACCCCTGCGGAACTCCTTGGGTGATGGTATCAAAAGAAGCTGATTCCATATCTTTCACTGGCAAGCCCATGGTTGGACATATTCTCGCTAGAGTACAGGTAATATTTTATTGACACTAGATTCCCCTTGTGCTCCACAGCAAGATTTTCTAACTCCTCCTGAGAGTCTGAGCCAGAAGAGGATAAAAGCTGCGGGGTCTGTGGATTTATAGGAGTATGCATGCCCACAATAGTTTCTAATACAATTCTCTTGATTTTAATCTTCAAAATCCTCCTCTTTCCCTCCACGGGGTCTTCTGGAAGGAAAGCAGGACCCAGAGTATAAGCCCTGTTGCAAAAAATTTACTTTCGTAGAATTTCTCTCCATTCTAAAATGATAGGGACATACATTTTGCACTAAGCCTGTAACCTTTGTTTTTCGACCATCAATGGCTCCAATATGCGGTGAAATGACAGTAGGAAACAAGGGACATCAGCCTCTGATGTCCCTACAAAATGTTGCAATGCCATTTCTCCCTGTGCCCAGCACAAAGACGTCCCAGAGTGACTGATGAAGACCCGAGTCCGTCCATCAGGAGCCCCTACTTCTTACTCTCATCCTGGGGACCGGTACATAAGAAAGAACAGGAAGTACTATTGGTGACTCAAAACTTATATGTCTATAAGGTAGGAAGAGTTTTTTGATACTTCCTTTTCTTTCTTATGTTAGATGTGATATCACCTCATAAATAATGACTGGGATGAGCACGTAGGACGTAGGATGTAGGGATACATTCCCTCCAACAGAGACGGAATTGAAGTGTTGTTCCCGAAGAGACTGTGGTCCTGATTCACAAAGCTATATGTGCTCGTAAATGAGGTTTCTGAGTGTAAATTGCAGGATTTATTGGTTGCCAGCAATCACAGATGTGACCTACCAGCCATAAATCCTTTTACTACTCTAATATTCTCCACCGCAAGTGCAGAGAATTACGCTGTGGTAAAAAGCAACCCAAGGGCAGCCGGGTCCGGTCCACTGGGGCTCAGGGGCCACGCCCTCTCACCTTTTGACCCTCAAGAACAGTGTCTGTCAGGCTGAGCAAAGGAGCTAGACATGGCTGAATGCACAGGCTCCTGGCTGCCTCGGCCGAGCTTTGCTGGGCTGAGGATGGCACAGCTCCTGTGGGCATGACCTCCTCAGCCCCGCGATGGTCCTTGAGACCCTTCCTCCCAGTGATGAGGGGTAGCGTCATTGATTGCCTCACACCTGGACACTTCAGTTTTAAGCCCTATCAGGGTAGAGTGCCAATCAGTGACACTTCATCACAGAGTGGGGTGGGGTCAACAGTCTCACTGACCCCACCCACACTGTGACGACGTAGAGACTGCTGCCTTCCCTCATTGACTGACATTAGCAGTCCCAAGTCTTGTGTGACCTCCGAGGCAGAGCTGTAGGTAAGTGTGATTTTTTTTTTAAATGAATGTTCGGTGAGTGCATGTGTATATTTTTTAATATTTGGTAATGAGTGTTGTGAATGGATGAGTGCGTGTGTGCGCGCATGTGTGACTGCGTGGTGTGAGTGTGTATGTGTGCATGTGTTTCCCGTCTGTACCCTCCCTCCTAAAAGTTCCCTCCGCCACTGCGTAAGTGTGTCCAAAGGCATATATTACATTGTAAGTTTAACACCCACATATTTGTGAGTATGTTTGCATTCACAAACTCCTGTCAGACCCCTACCAACCCTGAAAATGGTGGAGTTCTACTACAGCATCCCGAAACTAGGTGGGGGTTTAGCCCCTTGCGTGATGATGATGGCTCTCGTCCGTCATGTGTCACAGTGCTCCTGTGCTGGTGATGGCCGCCCGCGATCAGAATGTCCAGCACAAGAGCAGAATTCCGGCCGCGGGCAAGGGGTTAGGAAAAGCAGTTTAGTAATGGGCAAACAGTTTCCGAGTGTGCTAAAAAAAAGACAAGAAACAATTGCGTATTTGCACATAAGCTGCATCTCAAGAGTGCAGAATTGTATACTGTGAGAATTACATTTTGGAGAAATAGCAGCCTTTAAAACAAGCATTGGTAAAGCCAACAGGTCTGGTTTGCATTTCCTCACTCAATACTTAAAAAAACTACCCTGCAGCAGTAGAAACACACAAAAACTGCTGCTATCTGTGAATTTTGTGTGTGAAGATTCAGTGTAGTTTTGAGATGTTAAATAATACCCCATGCATTTCAGTACAAGAACTCCAGAGAAGCCACAATGATGTGACACACAACCAACAGCATGAAGTGATAGGAGAAATACTACTCCGGGTGGAGCCATGCCCCACTCTGTGTATATTTTAATGTAATAATAGGTGTGTGGATAGCTGTGCTGTTAAGGCAGACCTAAAAATAATGTCTTACACAGTACTATACTTGGAAACTGTGCTTTTTCGCAGCTTTCCTGGTGTAGATTGGCACCGCTTTCCAAGAGTACTACTGCTGAGATTTATGACTGGCGGAAAATCTTAATTCTGCACCCGTGACTAGTAGTACTTCTGTGTGGGCAGATTTTAAATTCCCTTTGTAAATTGGATCCAGTGTGTTAATAACACTGGGTAGTACCCTTGCTTAATATTAACCCAGGACCCTAGGACAGTAAAGATCAGCTTTAAAAGAAATAAGTGTGGAGGTTTCAGTTTGGGTCCTTAGGGAATGGAAGCCTATACTGAGAACAGTATGCCCCGGCAGCACATAAGGAGTTTTCCTAAACCTATTTAATTTCACAGCCAAACACTATTCAGCATGCCATGGACTTGGTCCCTGGTAAGAAGGTTGTTAGCACCCCAAGGCTTGACACTCTGGTTTTAGCCTAACCCCCCAACGAAGTTGATTACGTTCTAGCCAAATCCACTTGAAGAAGCACATTCACAATATGTGGTACACCTATGCCTCTTTTTCAATCACTGCCAAGTGACGTTGTGCCTTACATGATATTCCTATGCAAACCCTACTTTTCAGCTAAAAGCAATTTGAAAACTGGAACTTGAAGACCCTTACAATAGGTACATTTAATTTGAAGAGTATCACAAAACCAAATAATGTTTGCTATCAAATCAGGAATGGATGAAGATGACACCCAACATTTTGACCCACTTGGCATCTATGAGTCTCCTCACAGTACCTTTGTTCTCAAGGTTTATCATGCTTTAGTGAATTTAGGGTTCCTGTGGACTCCCAGAAAACATGAGGATTATTTTACACGAGAAATATATCTCAATGCCTCCTTCACCTTATATCTGTCTGCAAGCAGCACAAAAAGTTTACCACTTGTCTAGGTTTTCCAAAGGTCTTCGTTGCTTCAGCAGAACTAAGCCCACTGCTTGGCAGTTATTTGCAGGCCGTCTGCCTGCAGAGCAGAACTCCAACTACTTGTGTCCTAGATACCATGGTGCTGGTGTTATCACATGACTGCATGTCACATGGGCAGATCTTTTCTGCTCCTCAACTTTAGTTTCACAAAGTTTTGTTTTCAGGTTTGATACTCCAAAAGGCTCGCTTGACCAAAGGCCACAAGTCCCAGAATGCGCTATGTGGTAAATGAGCATCTAGGACATAAACAAGGTCGTAATAATTACAGAGAATCATATAATAATACTGTGAAACTCTTAGGGGCATATTTACGACAGAATGGTGCAGCATTGTATTAAGCAAACATTGCTAACGCCACGCTTTGCCATTCTGAAAACACAGGGATGTGAAGTATTCACAAGACTGCGGCACACCCCTGCGTTTTCCCTAGCGCTAAATCTAGCTGCCTAGCGCCAATTCAGCCACCCTTGTACCACAGTTCAAGGCATAGTGGAAGGGTGACTGCGTTGAGGGAATGATTGTTTATGTGCAGGAAGGTGTCCCTTCCTGCACATAGACAATCCAGAATGCCGATTTGAAACTCATATGTGTGCTGCACTGTGCAGCACACATAGAAGTTGCAATTCGCCAATTGTTAAAAGATTGTTTATGTGCAGGAATGGACACCATCCGGCACATACACGATCATTCTAGCGATTTGTTGTTTCTATGTGTGCTGCATAATGTAGCACACAAATAAATAGCAAAAACAAGGAGAAATTAACCATTTCTTCTCGTTTCGCTCTGTTAAGCAGGGGCGTAACACAGGCCCCCGCGATGCTGGGGGGTGCCAAGCTCCAGGGGGCCCCCTCAGCACTGCACTCTAGCCAGAGAGCTCCTGATTGAGACTGGAGGGGGCACCTCTTCGTACCGTGCAGGGAGGCCCCCTCAATTTTCGTTACGCCAGTGCTTTTAAGACCAGGTTTCTGGTCTTAATTTTGGCGCTGCGTCCTATTTACGCCACCCTTGTAAATAGGGGGCAACGTCAAAATCAATGGGTGTTGTGGCAGAACGCCCACCTCCACACCCATTGCCCACTCCTTTCACGCTAAGTGTAACCTGAAAGGGGGCCTTATTTACAAGGCAGCGTTAGGCCACGTTAAGTGCCTAAATGCCACCTTGTTAAGAAGGCAAGGGGTTATCACCACAGGAACGTCACAAAAACTGATGTTCCTGTGGCGATAGGGGCTTATAAATATGCCCCTTAATCTGAAAGCTTTAAAACCATTTGAGTCATGGTTCTTAACCGTTTGACTTCTGTGGACCTCTACCTAATCATTACTGGAGTTTGGCGACCCCTTCTGAATCATTATTGGGACCCCCACTGAGTCATTATTGGAATCTGGAAACCCAGCCTAAGCTACTTTGATGATTTGAGATGCAAAACAATACCCAAAAAATACAGACACAAGGATTCATGAAAAATACAGAAATGATGAAATAGTGTATTTAATTTACAACCAATAATAAAAAAAAACAAGATGTTGATTTCAATGGGAAGGTTAGAGCTTTTTTACATTCAGTTGAGGGCACCCATTGTCCCTACTATCTACTGTTTGATGTCCTTGCGTTGCTCCCATGAATCAATCTGAGGATACCAATTTAATACTTACCCTCCAATTTCAAAATCATTCACGTTTACACAACATTTAAAAATGTTCACTTTAACATTTTGCTCTTTATTTAAAAAGATTTTATTAATCTGTTGATATTATTTCATTTTATAAGCAGTCACGGACCCCCTGAGTAGTTGTAGTGGACCCCCAGTGGTCCCCGGACTCTGAGTGGTGAGCAGTTCGAACTTGGTAGCTCTAGTAGTGGAAATGATGATCGAGTAGAGGCTTATCTTGGAGTCAAATAAAATACCTAAATGCTGGCAGTGGGAGAATGTGTCAGGATGTGAGGTGGAAATATAATAGGATGTTGAAGGGAAGGGTGGAGGTTAGTTATGCAACAGTAAGCCATCAAGTGTATGATGGCTGTAATATTGATAGATAGTTGGAAATGGAATAGGGCTGGGTATGCTGGGGTCGTGAATTAAACTGAAATCAGAAATTATGTCACTGAGGCAGGTGGAATGGAGGGAAAATAAAATAGGACCCAGGACTCATCCTGATGGCACCCCAACCCACAGGGGAGTGTGAGAAAAGAAGGTAAAAACCATGAAAAAGTGAAACAGAAACTAGAAAGGTAGGAGAGTAACCACTCACGATGTTCCAGACATGCCCAATGAGGTAAAGGTAAGGAGTATAGTGGAGTGATTGAACGTGAACAACTGTAGATTTAAATCCTGCAGAATAGGTATCGGATAGGAAAGAGGCTGAAGAGCGAGGTGAGATGAAGGAGGGAAGAATGTTAGATGATAGGGCAATTAGTTTGTTTACTGTGGGAGAATGGATTGGAGGGGCATATGATGGATTGGAGGAGTGGAGCACTGTAAAAAATGAACAGATGGGGAGGTCGGGTAAAAGAAGTTTGGTGGTGGAAGAGCTAGTATTAACATGTAGGTGGGGTAGAACTGAGTATAGTTCTGTGGTACTCTGTATTATGCAACCTGCCTTTGTTGCAGTTGCTAGGCTATGATGTAATTTAGAATGTCCTCCTTAGTGAGAGAATGTTGTTGTTCAATGTTTTGGCAGTTGATCTGAGTTACTGGTGGCTGAGGCCTCTTGTGTATCGATGAACAATAAACGTCCTGTCATCCTACCTACTTTCAGTCTCTTGTCTGTTGTTTCATGGTGAGGGCATCACCTCATTTTGGCGACGAGGATGACATCATAGCATCCACATGGATGTTTAATTGATAAAGCAAAAGACAGCTTGTGGCAAAAATATAACCCTTCTTTACAAGAGGTAATCACTATTTTAAAAATGCATGAGTATTCAAAAGCTTGTGTTGACATCATTCGGAAAGACTGTACTAAAGATGGTGCTGTTGAAAAGAACGAAAGGAAGTGGTCAGACAAGTGAGTAGTAAACCTTTTAATAAGTCTTCAAAAAGTGGTTCTGATATCTGTCTTGACAACTAAAACTTCTTATTCTAGCATGTTTCAAGGCAAATGTTTCAAGTGTGGGAATGCTGGTCATATGGCCAACTTTAAAGACTATCCTGGGTGGAAGGTCTCATGTTCCAAATGTGGTAAAAAGGAGCATTTCTCATGATGCTGTAGATCTAAAAAGGGTCAAAAGTAGGTCAGGGAAGTAGACATTTATGATCAAGACAGCGTGGTTGTTGAGATATGCCAGGTTAATAATTAATATGCAAAAGAAACAATTGATGGACGGATTGCTGGACAATGCAAACAATCACCCCCAGTTACAAGGGTCAGGGTTAAATCAATCATTCTTTTGTTCACGCCACCACTCCATTTTGGACCCAGCCATATGCAAATCAGTCGTGACCCTGTTCCTTGTAGGAACTGTCCAGCCCGAACAGCCAAGCAAGGTCCTCCTTGGACCAGAAACAAGTATCCTGGGACCGTTATCATGGCATCATCCTTTATCAGCCAGGCTAGCTTGAATCCAGTGGTGTAGTGAGCACGGGACCCACGTCTGGGCATACCCTTCCCACTTAGGGCGACATATGCAAAAGAAACAATTGATGAACGGAATGCTGGACAATGCAAGCATTCACCCCCTAGTCACAAGGTTAATAATTCAGGCAATGAAGGTCTCTTTGAGGAGCTGTTTAAAAATGATCAGTCAGTAAGAATGCTTTTTGATTCTGGAGCAAAGATCACCCTCATTCCCAAAGTTTTTTTATGACCAACAGCTTTTGAACAAAGTCAAGTTGGTTAAGCCTGACATCAAACCCAGAGGTTATGGAGGAGAAATCATTGACCTTTGAGGGTATTTTTGGGGCACTATTGAAAGGGTAGAATTGTTCCTGGAAAGATCTATGTTTCCATGAAAGGAGTCTCTTTAATCAGCTAGTTTCATCAGCATGGTCTTTATGTGTATTTAGACCCCAATCACACACCCTCTGTGTGTTTGAAGAAATTACCCACTGTTAAAGTAGTACATGAAGGGACTGATACCTGGGTTGCAAGCTTTCCAGTGGTTTTGGAAAAAAACTGGGTTGTCTCAAGAGCTATATTCATCATATAAAATTGAAGCCAGGTGCTACGGCCACGGTAGCAAAGGTCAGGGGTGTGCCTTTGCTGGTCAAAGACAGTATGAAGAATGAGTTGGAGAAGGTTGTAAAGAATGGGATAATTCAGGCGGTGGAGGCATGTGAGTGGATCTCTACAGTTATCATGGCTCACAGAGCCATTAGAGAGACAAGGCTATGTATTGATTTGAGGGAGTTGAATAAAGAGGTCATCACCCACTTTCCAACATCACGGATATGTTGACTTACTTGGGTGGAGCTAAACATTTTTCAACGTTGGACCTTTCTTCAGCGTATCATCAAGTTAAACTCCATCCGGCTTCCCAAGATCGTACGACATTCAGAACACCTTTTGGAACCTTCAAGTTTCTCAGGATGCCCTTTGGTCTAATTTCTGCAGCCTCTGTGTTTCAGCGGGTGATGGAGAAGGTTCTGAAGGGTGTTGCTGGGATTAAAGTGTATCAAGATGACATACTGGTCCACGGCGTTGATCTAAAAGAGCATAATGAAAGGTTAGCACTTGTCTTGGGAAAAGTTCTTGCTGCTGGTCTCACACTGAAGGTTAAAAAGTGCAAATTCAACATTGGAGAGATTTGAGTATCCTGGTCATTTAATTTCTGGTTCAGGTATTAAACCTAAACCTTCCTTGGTGGAAGCTATTTCTAACTTTTTAACCAAGGATAAAGATGAATTGGTAAAATTCCTAGGGATGGCAGAGTTTTATAATAAGTTTTTTCCCAACTTTGCACAAAAAACTGAGGTTTTGGGTGGTCTGTTGAAAAAGGGTTGTGACTTGTGAGTTTGTATGGAGTCATGCTTGCAGTGAAGAGTTTGATGGGAGTAAGCAATACTTGAATGAAGCACCTTGTTTAGCGAGCTTTGATCCCTCTCTAGATTCTTAGATCCAAAGGATTGGGTGCAGTTTTACTACAAAAGGTTGGTGGCCCCGAGAAGCCCATTTTATTCATTGCAGGCCTTTGAGAGGGGCTGAGTGTAATTACTTGATGGTGGAGAAGGAAGCTCTTGGTGTTTACTGGGCCATTTGTAAACTAAGAAAATTCTTGTGGGGAAAACCCTTTGAAGTGATCTCTGATAATAAACTTATTTAAGGTTTTTTTTGTAAGGAAGGTGTTGATTTTGTTTCTCATAGAATAAGAAAGTGGGTTGTTTCAATTCAACGTTTCGTACTTACATGGCTTCAAAAATATTTTGGCTGATTGTCCTTCCAGTCTATGTGGTACAAATGAAATTTCTAATTTATCTGAGGAGTGTGAGTTCTTTTCAGGAAAATAATTTGAGAGGAGGTCAATGTTTGTGTCATTACTGATGGGTTCATCTCGGAAGAGATATGAAATGAAGGGCATAATCAAGACAATATTATAAAACTTATTATATCGATAGTGCAAGATGGTTGGGTAACAAGCATAATTGTGAAGAGAATCACAAAGGGTTTTGAATGTTAAGGATGAACTGACCTTGGTGAATGGAACTTTGATGCATGGAAGTAAGTTGGTGGTTCCTGAGAGTTTGAAAGATAAGCTGGGGGCCAATGTTCATGTGAGCCATATGGGGATTGCACATCCCAAGGAAAGGATCAGGGAAGCTTACTGCCCATTAATACTTACATAGAGAGAATAGTTAGGAATTGTTCTCAATGGTCTGGCAGTGACAAGTTGCTGAAGTGTAGGATTCAGCCGATTATAATTAGGGAACAATCCAGTGGTCCATGGGTTGATGTTCCCATTGATATTCTAGGGCCTGTGTAGTTGAAGTCTCAAGACAGTTATGTTTTAGTGTGCGTGGACTTGTTTTCAAGGTGGCCACAGGTGAAGATTGTTAATACTGTCGAATCTGAGGTGGTGATTGTATTTCTGGAGAAACTTTTTGAAAAAGAAGGGTTTCCCATGTCTTTGTTATTTGATTATGCTGTCCAGTTTACTTCTCATTTTCTTGAGAAAGTTTTGGAGGAAAGAGGCATAAAGCATAAAAAGGCTGCGTTGTACCATCCTGAATGCAATGGTGTTGTGGAAAGATTTATCAAGGTGCTAAAGGGAGCCATGCAATTAGCTGTAGTGTTTGGTGATAATTGGGAAGCTGCGATCAAAAGAAAAGGTAAAGAGTACAGATGTATGCCTCACTCATCCACTGGTTTGGCTCCTTTTAGGTTGTTTAAAGGAAGAGGGGCCATCATGAACATGATTCCATCGTGGGTGGCCTCTAGTAGAAAAATGGCTAACAGTAGTGTTGAAAGTACTGGTGCAGGGAAAGAAAGAGAGTGGAAGTGCATGGAAAGGAGGAAGGAGTTGTTTGATATGAGAAAGGCTGTAAAGAAGATACTTTTGGGTGTTGGTGACTGGGTCAGAGTAAAGTTACCAAAGATGGGTGTCAGTAATTCTAAGTTTGGTAAACCCTTACAGATCATTAAGTTGATTAACAATGCTGTCAAGACCAGTGACTATAAAATATGGAATCTTAGTAGAATTATGAGGAGCGCCTCCTGATTAGGAGCTATCCCCCTGAGCACAGCGTCCAAGGCCCATCCAGTGGGTATTCAAGCAAATTAGTCAGACTCCCGTTCAGTTCAGTCTTAATTTAAGTGAAACAAAATCCCATTTATTCATGTCATTAGAAATTCCATTCATGGGAAACTAACATCGTCCATTGTTTTAATTTGGATCATTCAAAGTACAATAAAATCCATCCCAATGCTTTTCGGGCAGAGAGATGCCCTTCATCAGGGAACCAAATCTGTAACAAATCATAAGCAATGATACAATGAGGAAACCAACCAACCATCATATTGGTGTAATTGTAAACAAAGGAAATAACCTCAGAATGAGTTGTTTGTGTGACAAATGTGGTGCTAAATATGTCGAAAATGAGATATGTGTAAATAAAATAAAACAAACACCGCAGTTGACCATCTAGTGTTGTCAGTATTCCAGATGGCGATTCTCTACAAAAATCAATGTTACTCAAATTTGAGCTTTATCGTAGGGGTTGAACACGTGAGAGGCGCATAACGGTGAAAGAGCTCATGACACTATAAAAAGATACACAGTAACAGTAACACTTTGGAGTACTTGATAAAAATGACATTCGAAAACGGGAAAACGCTTGATACATCTGGCCCAAAGTCCAGTATTCGAGATACACCAGATTCTGAAAATTCAGTTTAAATGAGGAAATTAGTTTGCCCTTAGATCTCCTGTTTTACTTCCTGATTTTAGGCACATGTAATCGACAGGGCTCCGCGTCGACTGTATGCCCAACCACAACATGCAGGGGTGTTTAAAAAAGCATTTTATCTAGCCCGTGTGTCAGAAGTGTTGTGTCTCCCACGTGCTTGAATTACCAATTTACACAAATACTCAATTAATTGGTACTAGTTTTGTGAGTATAAGATGTATGAAGAATATGGTAGCTCTGCCACAATTGGAACAAATTGCCTGCTGCTTAAAACAAAGTTTCTGCACTAGATGTAAGTACCCTATCAATCAATCAATCACAACATTTATATAGCGCACTACTCACCCGGAGGGTCTCAAGGCGCTAGGGGGGGGGGGTCCGCTACTGCTCGAACAGCCAGGTCTTGAGCTGCTTCCTGAAGGCGAGGTGGTCCTGGGTCAGGCGGAGGTGGGTCGGGAGGGAGTTCCCGGTCTTGGTGGCCAGGTAGGAGAAGGATCTTCCTCCTGTGGTGGCTCTTCTGATGCGGGAGACGGCGGCGAGGGCGTGGTCGGTCGATCGAAGTTGGCGTGTGGGAGCGTAGAAGTTGAGGCGGCTGTTGAGGTATCCTGGGCCTTGGTTGTGGAGGGCCTTGTGTGCGTGGGTGAGGAGACGGAAGGTGATTCTCTTGTTGACCGGGAGCCAGTGCAGATCTCTCAGGTGTCCGGAGATGTGGCTGCGACGGGGGATGTCCAGGATGAGTCGTGCTGAGGCGTTCTGGATCCCCTGGAGTCTCTTCTGGAGTTTGGCGGTGGTTCTGGCGTATAGGGAGTTGCCGTAGTCCAGACGGCTGGTGACGAGGGCCTGGGTGACCGTCTTCCTGGTGTCGGTGGGGATCCACCGGAAGATCTTCCGTAGCATGCGCAGGATGTTGAAGCATGACGAGGAGACGGCGTTGACTTGTCTGGTCATGGAGAGGGAGGAGTCCAGGATGAAGCCCAGGTTGCGTGCGTGGTCTGTCGGTTTGGGTGCACTGCCCAGGGCGGGGGGCCACCAGGAGTCGTCCCAGGCGGAGGGTGAAGATCCCAGGATGAGGACTTCCGTCTTGTCCGAGTTCAGTTTCAGGCGGCTGCTCATCATCCACTTGGCTACGTCTGTCATCCCTTCGTGTAGGTTGGCTCTGGCGGTTGCGGGGTCGTTGGTGAGGGAGAGGATCAGCTGGGTGTCGTCGGCGTAGGAGACGATGTTGAGGTTGTGTTGGCGTGCGATGGCTGCGAGGGGGCTCATGTAGACGTTGAAGAGGGTTGGGCTGAGCGAGGAGCCTTGAGGGATGCCACAGATGACTTTGGTGGCTTCTGATTTGAACGGGGGGAGGCGGACTCTCTGTGTCCTTCCGGCGAGGAACGAGGTGATCCATTCCAGTGCCTTCTCCTGGATTCCGACGTTGCTGAGGCGCTGCACTAGGGTGCGGTGGCAGACAGTGTCGAAGGCTGCGGAGAGATCGAGGAGGATGAGGGCCGCTGTTTCTCCGTTGTCGAGCAGGGCTCGGATGTCATCGGTAGCTGCGATCAGGGCGGTCTCGGTGCTGTGGTTGGCCCGGAAGCCAGACTGCGATGGGTCGAGCGATCCATTCGTCTCGAGGAAGGCGGCCAGCTGCTTGTTGACGGTCTTCTCGATGACGTTTGCAGGAAACGGAAGCAGTGAGATGAGGCGGTAGTTCTTGAGGTCGGTGGGGTCGGCTGATGGCTTCTTAAGTAGAGCGCTGAGTTCGGCGTGCTTCCAGCTCTCCGGGAAGGAAGCGGTGTCGAAGGAGGTGTTGATGATGTCTCGCAGGTGGGGTGCGATGACTGCGTCGACCTTGTTGAAGACGTGGTGAGGGCAGGGGTCAGTTGGAGATCCGGAGTGGATGGAGTTCATCGTGCGGATGGTGTCTTCGGTGCTGATCGGGGTCCAGGCGCGGAGGGTGGTGGTGGGGGGTGGTGGTTTGATCGTGGCATGCGCCGGTTGAGGGCTGAAGCTGTTGTGTATGTCCGCGATCTTGTTGTGGAAGTAGGAGGCGAGGGAGTTGCAGAGGTCTTGCGAAGGGGTGATGTCGTTGTTTCCGGCGTTGGGGTTGGAGAGCTCTTTGACGATGTTGAAGAGTTCCTTGCTGTTGTGGGCGTTGTTGTCCAGTCATTCCTTGAATGCAGTTTTCTTGGTGGCGTGGATCAGTTGGTGGTGTTTTCGGGTGGCGAGCTTGAGGGCAGTCATGTTGTTCGGTGTAGGATCTCTGCGCCAGGCTTTCTCGAGGGCTCGGCAGTTCTTCTTGGAGATCTTGAGTTCGTCGGTGAACCATGAGGCTTTCTTGCTGCCGGGTCTGCTGGGCGGGGTCTTCAGAGGGGCGAGGTCGTCTGCGCAGTTGCTGATCCACTTCGCGAAGTCGGTGGCCGCCTGGCTAGGGTTCGTTATGCTGGTGGGAGGGTTCAAGCTCAGGGAGGTCGTGAGCTGGTCGGCTGTGATCTTGTTCCAGCTTCTGCGTGCGACCTGTTGCTGGTGGTGGTGGGTCGTGGTCCTTCTAAGGCTGAAGTGGACGCAGCTGTGGTCCGTCCAGTGGAGTCCGGTGGCGTGGCTGAAGGCGATGTCCTTGATTTGATTTGGGATTTATAGAGCGCGTAGCTACCCTAGGGCATCCCAGCGCTAATGACCATAGATCCAGCAAGGTGGGGAAGCAGGGAAGAGGTAATCAGGGGAAATTAGGGGAAGAGCCAGGTTTTTAGTTGCTTCCTGAACCTGAGGTGGTTGTGTTCTTGCCTCAGAGAGAGTGGGAGGGAGTTCCACAATCTGGGGGCATTGTAAGAGAACAGGCGACCGCCAGTTCTGGCCTTCCTAATTCTCGGGATGTTCGCGAGAGATAGGGAGTTGGATCTAAGATGTCTACTGGACTGGTGCTGTGTCAGAAGTGGTCTGAGAATGGGGGGGCCTTCATCGTGCATTATTCTGTGGGCAATGCACAGGGTTTTGAACTTGACCCGTTCTTTTACTGGCAACCAGTGCAAGTTACTGAGGGCTGGTTTGGCCGAGCACCTCGCTTTGGTTCCAATTAGGATTCTTGCAGCCGCATTTTGTGCACATTGAAGTCTGTGGACTACAGAGGCTGGAGCCCCCAGATACAGCACATTGCCGTAATCTAATCTGGAGTTCACCAGCCCCTGCATCAGGAGTTTCCTGGATTGGGGGAGGATTAGATGGAGAATCTTTCGTGCCATCTTTATGAGGCCGAAGCAGCTTCCCGCAGTTTTTCTAGCTTGAGTCTTGAAACTGAGATCCTGGTCCAG
This sequence comes from Lissotriton vulgaris, assembly GCF_964263255.1. Lineage (NCBI taxonomy): Eukaryota > Metazoa > Chordata > Amphibia > Caudata > Salamandridae > Lissotriton > Lissotriton vulgaris. Next base: position 284,877,929 of record NC_141687.1, read on the forward strand.
CCATATCCCCAGACTTTTTACCTCGGATTTGGGGGATGGTGGAGTTCCCATACATGGCGGCCAGGGAAGGGATGTGGGGATTTTGTTAGGATTTCCCAAGAGGAGTATTTCTGATTTGTCACCGTTTAGTTTTAACCGGGAATCACACATCCACTGGTGCACCGTCTGGTGCCCTTGCTGGATGAGAACACAGGGTCGAGTGTGTGTCCGGCGTAGTGGGTGGGGGTGGTCACCAGCTGCTTGAGACCGAGGTTGGCGAGGTTGTCCAGCAGGGTGGTGGTGTTGCAGTCGTTGTTGTTCTCCAGGTGGAAGTTGAGGTCCCCGAGGAGGATGTAGTCAGCGGAGCGGAGGGCGTGCGGGCTGACAAAGTCAGCGATGTCTTCGCTGAATTGTGTGCGTGGTCCCGGGGGTCTGTAGAACTATATAACTGGGTAATCAGTTCACATTGTTCTCTGGTATCAGCACACCTTTCAAATTTATTTGGAGCATCCATAGTTCTCAAGTCAGTTATTTGAAGCAGATCCTGTAATATTACAAAGCGGTCACATGCTAATATTAAGCAAGCTCGCTGCCCCTTGTTCTGCCAGTTGAGTCCAGTGCTTAATTTGTAATAATAAAAAAAGTTTCAAGGGTCTGATCAACTCTAAGCAGGCCACTTCTGCTTGCACTGCCCATTGCTGCTGTCAATTCCAGTAACGGTAAGAACAACAATTGGTCCTGACGTACGTCTTTTGGAAACCAAAGCGGCAACGGGACTCTTCAAATTGATTGATTGAGTCTCCCAAAAAGTTTTTTCATACTTACTTTAACAAGAGAGTAAAATACTCTTGAACCATACACTGGAGAGAAAGACAAAACATTCAAGAGGCAAAATCTTCGTTATATATTTATGATAGAAATTGCATGTTCAATAGAACATTAGACGGTTGTCAAAAAGAGGAGGTGAAAGAAAAGTGGTCATGTGTTAGGTGAGTAGTTAAAGGGGAATTTGGAAAAGAAACTATTTAGAGATCATAGTATCTTAATTTTACAGAGATAATGCTGGTTGCATTGATGCGGCGAAAAGTAAACCAGTGTTCTTGGGCCTGTTTACAACACAATTTTGTTGTACTCTCCCATGTCTGTTTTTCAGAATGATGTTTTTGTTATTTAGAATGCATCAACAAGTTACGGGAAGGAAAAATATATTATATTCTAAGCCGTAGAGTGAGGGGTGTCGACGTTTCAACCCGACTTAAGCTAAGAGGGGAATTTTAAACCTCAACATGCGGGTCTTCATCAGGACATTGGAATTAGAAGGTACAACCTAAATAGAATAAAGTAAATTTAGAGCCGGTTTCCCTGGTGTGTGAGATGTCATAGAAGCAGCATTAATTAAATATGGTCCCTAACCGTAGTGGGTGCCTATTAAGGTAGTCTGGGTCAGTCCAACACTCCCAGCACGTGGGTCATCCTTGGTAAAAGAATAGATCAGGTCAGAGGATTGGGTGGTCTGTAATCATAAATGTATCACAAGGTAAGATACATCAAGACAGAAAGGTGGGAATCTGAAGGTAGAAGCCTAAGTACTATAGACTTACCACCGTACTCAGGAGGAAATCCGTTGCTCACTTGGCTGGTTGCAAAGGAAGAGAGAACTGAGGGGCATATTACCAAGCAATAGCGATAATTATCGCTATTGCTTGGTTAGCGTGAAAAAATTAACGCCGAGCTGCGGCGATTTTTATCGCAGATAAACCTTGGTATTACCAAGGTTTATCGCAAATGCGATAAAAATCGTCCGCAATGCATGAATATCGCTGAAAAGTCAGCGATATTCATGCATTAGCGAGCTAATGCTCTTAGCCATGTTATCCACCGCCCATTGGATAACATGGCTAAGAACTGCTCAGGGCAGGTGTTAGCTTTTGGAGATATTCGCGCTTAGCGCGAATATCTCCAAAAGTTGGTAATAGGAGATAGCGATGTTAGCAACTGTTTCCAGTCGCTAACATCTTGGCACGCCCACTCTGCATGTCATTAGTGATAAATATCACTGACATGCAAAGTGGGGCCCAAGATGGTCGCTATCTCCTACTAGCTGTCGCTAACTGGTGTTAGCGACAGCTAGGTAATAGGGAGATAATTTTATCTCCGCTTTCTTGGCTTTTAAAGCCAAAAAAGAGGAGATAAACCCCCTTGATAATATGCCCCAAAATGACCCCTTGTCCCCCCCTCCCCCTGTCTTGATAAAGACCCGCCGTGACCACCGACTGGGGCACTTAAGGGTCGAAACGTCGACGCACAACATTGGTCAAGAAACCTCCGGGAACAGGCGTAGTGAGCATCTGTGTCCTTGGAATACTCATTCAGAACTCTGACCACCAAAACCAAAGACTTTGTATCAACCCCCTCCCCCAACCCCCCTACTCACTCTTGTACAATACTGTATAGATTTGTAAATAAGTGTCACTCAATTTGTTTCACTATTCACTGTGTTCACCAACAGTCACTCTTCACATGTTTTTAACTGTTATTGAATTTGAATTGGAATGAAGTAATTCCAGTGCATTACAATGTTGATTTTTTCATACATAAAAACCTTGAACTAAATCTGTTCTCTGAGAGGTGTATTTAAATGTAATTGATTATCATTCTCTTTAATCGTTATGAGCTAACATAGCCTTTACTCAAAGTAATTTGTTTAGCCACCCGACAGAACCGCGTTTTGTTTAATCATACACACCCAGGTTCTGAGGGACACAGGGTTACCCCTTTTTGTTAAACCTGCCACCGAAAGTGTCAGAGTGCCCCAAAACGTTAGGCTACCCCTACGTCCTCGCATAGCTCTGTCTATGTTGCCCTCCAACAGGTCATACGGCGTATGATAGATATTGGTTCCGAGATAAGGCAAGCTTCGAGGCTCCCACTGAATGCCTTCCACCTGGCTGAGATCTGTCTCCGACGGTACCACTGGGAACAGGCATGTCTTCGCCCAGTTCACCCCCAGCCCCGAAGCTGCACCGAATGCGCGAATTAGGGTTGTTGCCCCGGACTGGGAATACTGTCTTCATGCATTCCATTTATACCGAATTATCATCTGCACATGAGACTGTCACAGGAACAATTGGATGCACAATGGCTACAGGTGCATGGTTTGTTTGACATGATCTACATCATCCCTACGATGAAGCAAACTTTGTCAGGGCGGGGGAAAAAATCAATATCTCTCTGGGTCTCTCTTTCGAGGCAGCACAACCATGCTTCATAATTACAATGGACTCTTCTCTGGAAGGTTGGGGGGCTCATCTTCAAGAGCTTGAAATCCACAGTAAATGGTCTGTTCAAGAAGCACAAATGTGCATCAACTTTCTAGAACTGAAGGCTGTATTCGCAATTCCTGTGTCCTGTTGAGAACTGACAACACTACCACTATGTTTTATCTTGCCAAACAAGGGAGAAAACGATCAAAGCTCCTCTCCTTGCAAGCCCAACAAATATGGAAGTGGTTACTAATGTACACCATCTTTCTGCAAGCCGAGCATGTCCCAGGGATAGACATCGAATGGGCAGACAGTCTCTGCAGAACAACAAGTCAATCCGACGAATGGGTAATAAATAAGACAGAATTGTCTCAAATCTTCAAACAATGGGTTAACCCAACTCTGGATCTCTTTGCAACTCGGACAGGAACATTTGCATATACATTTCCTCCCTTTCCTCTCACCCCCAAGGTGAGTCACAAAATTAAATGGAACCATGCCGTCTCATTCTCATAGCCCTTGTATGTCCTATTTGTGTGTCCACCCATACAGTTTCAACTAATAGAGAATCTCATTTCCATGAACAGGGGTCAGGTGCTGCATCCTCAGATGAAGACTCATGAGTCCGGATGGCTGAGTATCCCAGTAGAATACAAGTCTGTCCTGGGACAGTCACATGCGTTTTCCACTAATAAATCCTATGTGGCAAAATGGAAATGGTTCTGTTACTGGTGCCTTGTAAATTATATGCATTATTTTCACTCTCTGCAGAACCGCTATTGACATATCTCCTTCACCTGGCGAAGTCAGGCTTGATGCTTTCTTCAATCAAAGTGCTTTTAGCTGCAATCTTAAGATTCCAGAGCATAAATTGTGAAACTTGTCTCTGGTCTACTAGACTTGAAAAAGAATTCATGCAAGTCTTATTCAGGGCTTTTCCACTGGTAAAACCCTTTGCAAAATCCTGGCAGCGGAATAGGATCCCTCCCATACAATGAAAGTCAATTTGAACCAATTCATAAAGCTGATTTGAAATATGTTATGTGGAAAGCAGCTCTTCCATTGGCCCTTATGTCAGCCAGAAGGGTCAGCGAAATTCAGGTCTTTACAATCACAGAGCCTTTCTTACAATTCAGAGAGGATCAAGTGTTGTTAAGAACAAATCCAAAGTTCTTCCCAAAGGTCCTGACTTCCTTTCACTTGAATTAACCCAACGTTCTCTCAACATTTTAAAAAAAAAACATTCCTCCTATGCAGAAATTGCTCTCCATTCGCTGGATATCAAACATTGCTTAAATTCTATATCCACAGAAAAAAATATTTCAGGAAATTAAATCAACTTCTCATCTATTTTGCTCCACCCAGGAAGGGTTATACGCTTCCAAAAAGCAGAATAGCCGGTTGGGTCTCTGTAGGGATTGCTTTTTGCCACAACAAAGCAGGAACACCACTGTCAGCGACAGTCACGGCAAATTCAAGCAGAAAGATAGCTACCTCCACTGCCTTGTCTGCTGGAGTATCACTTCCAGACATTTACAGAAAGGCAATGGGGTCGAATGCACAAACATATTGTTTGGATTCAGCATTGAAAGCAGATGCGGCTGTTGGACAGGCAGTTTTTTTGTAATTATTTTTTATTAAGGTACAGAGTGTTTTATAACCAATTTTTATTGATTTATGAGAGACCAATAACAGAGAACAGAGAACAATAGACCAGCATTTGTACAAATATCTGTGCAAAACAGAAATGTGATAGCGTTACATCAGCGTTCATGACCTGAAATGTAAGAGAGGGATGCAGAGTGTTTTCTTCTTTCTTGACTGCCTATCGTATATTGATGCATTGCTATTGCTTCTATCTCCATTGTTTTTTTCCAATACCTCTAACTGTTCCAATGGTTCATATTCCACTTACTTTGCATGTCTTTGGAGAGTGGTATCACCTAACCCAGCAACAATCATTTTTTCCTTACTGCTAACCATTCTGATTCAAACATGCAAGTCTATGAAAGATTTAATACTGGCGAAAAAGCAAGTTACCTACCGGAACACTGTGATTCTCCAGTATTGATATCTTTCATGGATTCCTATGTGACCCACCCACGTCCCCGTTTTGCACTCACCACTCCTCTACCTTATTTATAAATCTAAGTCCATTTTACCCTCGTGCTTGAAATCTGGCGTTTGGTGGCTCTGCAGGTAAAGAGTGGTTCAGGGTCTTGTCTCTGATTGGCTCAAGATTGTGTCTATTAAAACAATGTGAACTGGTTAACCATGGCAATAGCTTTTTGTTTGACTAAATAATGTACTTAGTACTGCTTGTTTTAAATCCCGTTGGACTCCCACAATTGCGACAGGAAAGATTAAAGCATGTGAATCTATGAAAGATATCAAAATTGAAGAACCACAGCACACAGGTAAGTAACTTGTTTTTTAGGGTGCAGAAAAAACAGTCAAGAACTAAGGTCTGCACACTGATCATTCATCATAAATACAAATGTTACCAGTCTACAAGACATCAGAGGTAAAACATGGGGAGGATGGTCTTTTTATGTGGCACACTCACTTTGTAATACTGTTTGATTGCACCCAAACAAAAAATGGAACACCCGCTGCTTTTTTGGCATAACCTGAAAAGTTTTTATTTTTGCTTAAAAGAAGTTTATTAGAGATAAAAACAATGTATAACATGGTACTGTATTCAAATCGATAATGAAAAATACAATTGATAAGAAAAATATTCAAGGTCCAAAAAATAGAGATAATCTGATACCAGTATAAGACAAGTCTTCAGCATTAAAGCAATAAACAATGTATGTAATGTGTCTATAAAAGATGTAGGAAAATCAGCGGGGTTGAAGCACTTCTCCTGTCGGAGGTTGATGGCGAAAAAGATTTGGCATATTGATAAAAAAAATTATGAAGGGAGACCATGAAACAGAATGTTTAAAAATGAGTGAGGGGATGAATGTATGCTGTGTCAAGTTCCACCAGGATTGAAAAGATAACTGAGTAAAATCCTTCCAGTTCTTCCTTATATGTTGCCAACAACAGATCAGTAATCTTTGTATGCGGTGAAATATCCTTCCAATTGCTAGATACACTTCCAGTGAAAATATTAGTAATAGAAAAAGGTACTAATGTGTTGAAAATAGGGTTGTTTGGTTCCAGACTTGTGTCCAAAAAACTGATACTAGGGCGCAAGTAAATAATAAGTGCGTGAAATCTGCGTGAGTTACATGTCCAACATCTATCAGAAAGGTCTGGATATATATGGTAAAAACACAAAAAGAGAAAAAGAAAGTCTGTTATAAATATAAAAAAGATTGGGTCGTTTTAGCAGCATGGGAGGTTTTTCTGAGTTTAGATAAAAAAATTCTTCAAGTGGAAAGAGGCCAACTTACTCCTAAGTCACGTTCCTATGCTAATTCAATGTCCGTTTTTTGTCTATCAACAGAAGTTTGTTGTAAAAGACGGTAACCAGCTGAAGCTTTAAAGGTTGCACAGAGAAAAGCACCTAATTTAGATGGGATTATTGGAGATGAGGTTCCGTGACGATCGTAAGTGGTGTTTTTGACTCGCACGAATATGGTCGAGTCTGGTATCTATGAACCGCAAATGACGAGCTTAGTGGGTGTGCGCAGTTTCGCTGGGCTAACATAAACCGTTCGTTTGTTTCGTGGGTCTCCTCATCCGAGCCCACGGGTTCCATCTTAGATACGGCATCCATTTTGTCTCTTGCCCTCAAGTAGCCAGCGAACGGACGCTGTCCGCTTCGTGACCCTGGGATTCCCAAGACTCTTGCTGAAGACACGTTTCCTTTGAAAGTGTCTTTATGATGAGGGGGATGATACTGTAAGGCAGATGGTCCCGCTCGAGACCCATCTTGCTGTGCCGCTCTATTGTCTTAGCCGTGCATCTCATTAGGCGCGTCTCTTTGATGCCTGCAGCTCGTGTTTCCCGATACCACCCCTTTTACACCCTTTCCGATCTCCCCACTGTTTCTGCCTTCCTCTGCATCTGTTTCTGTTCCTTCTTCGATCTGTTTATTATTGATTGGAATGTACTAATGGTGGGAAGATGGGTTTTTACCGTTGGGAACCACCAAATGTTTCCGTACTTATGTTCCGGACCCTGAATGCATCAACGCGACCCCTCTTGGGGATAATGATGGGAACCAAGTTGTAAACCTTTGTGTACCATGTTAACCTATGAGAGAAATGTGTATAAAAAGGAGCGACCCACAGTAGCAATTCGAATCAGATCCCGCGAACCTACATGCTGTGTACTTCACGTGACTTCTGTGTTCCCTGCAGTAAATAAACCTCGAATCTTTGACGCCGAAGGAAGTGTCCCTTGTCTCTGTCATTTGTACGCCGGAAGAGGTTACCCACGAAGGTTTCAGGTGTTGTCCCCTGGCACCGCTGGGTCTTAAATAACCCAGTCCTTCAGTTGGCGCCCAACGTGGGGCTGCATCAGTGGTACCGGTCCAAGCCCGACGATCGTGAGGAACTTCGTGTGAAATCTCCGAGGGAAGGTGCACCCCGCTTCATCGATCCTGTTGTCGAAATAAGTGGCCCGACGACTTTTCCCGCGAAGATTCCCGCCTCCTGACGGCTGCGACGGACTGCTGCCCTGACTGTAGACCTGTTTTGGCGCTTGGCGTAGACCTTGGTACAGCGAGACGATTGACGGGCCTTCCTGGTGACGCCATCGATCTTTGAGTTAAGTATTTGTGGGTCGCTCCCAAAGTCCTTAGTTGTGGTTGCTTAGTTGTTGCATGGTTCCATTGCATTTGTGGTTCTTAGTACTTGGTTCTTTGTTGTAATATTTGACGCCTGCAGACGCCAAAAACCGAGGGTTTTGTTCATTGCTGGGACTTGGTAAATCCCGTAACCCTTGAAGTTTGTGAAACTCAGCTAGTGTGCGAGATGCCTAGCCGTAGTACTTTGTTCAGTTGTTTTCGTTGTTGTGGTACGGATTCCCGATTGGAGGACTCATGTCCGATACCTCCGGTTGGAACTCCAACATATGAGCTCTACAGCAAGCACGGACTACGTCCGATTACTTTTAATAAATATTGGATCCGCTATACTAAAAAAGATGGTGTCCTTAGTTGGCCACCTCATGGTAGTTTTGAGACCCCGATCTTAGATAGCCTCGAGACTAAATTGTTTAAGAAAAAATCGAGGCCGGCCATGTTTGATGCCTTTCGGTTGTGGCGTAAAGAAGCCAAACAGAGAGAAATCAGGCTGTTAAAACGTAGTCAGAGAGATGGAGTTGCTACTATAGTAAAGAAAGCAGAGCAGTTTCAGCGAGATAAGGAGGAAAAGGAAAAGGAAGTCTTCGATAGATTGCAACGTATGTCTATAGATAAGTGCTATCCTGCTTTACCGGCGGATACAGACAAAAAGGAGGAAGGTATCAAGGACCCCTTAATGTCTTATCTCATGAAGTCACCACCTCCGTATGTACAGGGTACCGCAGTTCCTGTGGTTCCCCCTGCTCCTGCTCCTCAACCAGCTCCTGTCCCTGCACTTCCTGCTGTTCCCGCTTCTCTGCCTGTTTCTGTCCCTACTGCTCCTCCACTTGTACTTCCTCATACTCCTGCTCCCGCTGCTTCTACTGTTCTGGTTTCTCCTGCCGTCCCTTCTGTTTCTGGTACTTCTCTTGTTACCCCTTTGGGCTTTTCTTTGTCTCCGTCTGTTCGACGTCGTACTCCCTCTGTAGCTGCTAACTTCTTTAATTCTCTTGGGCCTATTCTTGAGTCCGCTGGTTCGGACGGTCCTCAAAGACGAAGTCAGCTTCCTGGTGGTAGGGAGCATGACTCATTGTGTAATATGGCTATGGGTTGGATGAAATGCCCCGTTAGGAATCCTCCACGTGCGGTATTGAAAACGTTTGAGCAATTCAATATACCGACACAAAGATATGTTTTCGAGGAAATGTGCAAGGTTTTGCGTGACCTCATATCGGCTGACGCATCCGATGATGTAATGACTGCCCTGACTAATCTACAGCTTCAGTTTTCGAGCGGAATGATAATAGGTACCAATGTTCGACATGCAGTCGAGCAATTACTGTCTCTTCGTCCTTCTATAATGCCTCAAGCATTGTTTGTAGAGGACATTGAAGGACCGTTAGGAGTACCTGGTCAGTATCCCATGCGTGAGGTTCCTCCAGTATTGATGCCGGGTAATGCCGCAGCTCAACCCCCGATCTTGCCGCACTTCCAGAGAGTGTGGATCCATCTTCCATGGAAATGATCAGAAGTTTTACAGGTGAAGCAATCTTTGCCTGACCCTCGCAAAAATCCTGCAGGGTAATATAAAGAATTATCGCAGCTCGTAGATGCTACGATAATGAATCTTGCCGATATCGATATGCTGTTTGGCAATGTCGTGCCGCAACCGGTATGGACAAAGATTCGTCAGGAGAATCATGCGAACGAATTAGGTGGTGATTGGGCTGCACTTGTAGCAGCTGATGGTTTACAAGTTGGTGGTGCGAAACCTGAACAGTTAATTGCTAATCTCCCTCAGAGAATTATTACTCTAATGAAAACGCTTATGCCAGCCATGAAGGTAAATTGGGACAAACTGTCCGCTTGCAAGCAAAAGAAGGATGAGAGCGTCTCTGATTTCTTTACGAGATTTGAAGAGGCTTTCATTGACCACAGTGGTCAAGACATGGGTACCGAAGGTGGTCAGAGGTTGTTTGTGGACAAATTTGTCTCAAATTTATTGCCTGACTTGAGCAACAAATTGAAAAATTCTGAAAGTGCGTGGGCTGTTTCTACTTCTGCTCAAATATTGGCTACGGCTCAATATTATGAGAATAGGGAGAAAGAGGAGAACGATCGCGCTGATAAGAAGACGAAAGAACTCAAAACGAAAGTGTTGTTGCAACAGGCGTATCCCCCGCGTTCGACTCAGAATGATTCGCAACAACGTAATCGACCGCAGTCTCAGTCAAATAGGTCACAATCGCGGAATGATTCCTCCTCACAAAGATCATCGTTAGGGTACAATCAGTGTGCCTATTGTAGACAGGAGGGTCATTTGAAATTTGATTGTCCAGTTCTCAATGAGCGTAATAGTGGTAATGTGTCTAGAGGAGGTCGTGGTGGTTCTCAACAGACATCACGTGGTAGGGGTCGCGGTGCTCAGAACGATCGTTCCACTAACACTTCTGACTCCAATAATTGTTTTGATCAGCGTGGATCGTCGCAAGGGCGATCTGCTCAGTACAATGTAGATGATTACTACGTCGATCAGGGAACTGACGACGGTAATTACTAGGACAGCCATAGACAAGGAGAGGGAGTGGTATCAGTTCCGGTTGATCAGAGAGGGCCTTACGTCGCAGTTGCCACCTCGGGCGTCGTTGAGCCTTTTCTGTTGGACACTGGTGCAGCGAAAAGTTCTATCATGCATTCGAAACTCCCTGGCGCACCTTTGTCTGGCTTAACAAATGTTTCCGTTGGATTCTCTGGCGCCCCTGTTAGCAATCCGGTTTCACGCCCTTTGCCTCTTACAATTGGGCCACGTGAGCTCGAAGCTCCGTTGATTTTAACCACTGGGTGTGGTGAAAATCTCTTGGGCCTGGATTTGCTAAAACGTTTATATGCGACTTTGTATTGTTCTCCTGCGAGAGTGAAGCTTACTTTGGGTGAGAGAGTTATCTCTCCAATGTACTTGTCTCTCGATAGGCTTCCACCGGAATTGAGTTCTCTTCCTGCATCTTTGTGGGCAACAGGTCCCAATGACGTGGGCCTGCTTGACATCTCCCCTTATTTTTTTTTTTATTTTTTTTTTTTTTTTCAAGACGTTTATTAATGTTCAAGGGTGCAGTACATATAGCAAAGCCTACAACCCTGCGGGCCGGCTGCAAATAAACGGTGGATCGTGAGGCTGCGGGCAGCATTAGAGGGTGTGTCACTGCGCCTCTTGTGTCCCCGGTGTACTAGGACATAGATAAGATAGTCACATTACTGTAAATCAAGGAAGGAAAAGTCCAGAAATGACGTCTTATTTTTCATTTTTTTCTAGAACTGGGCCATGAATTTGGCAAACTAAACAGAACGGTTCGTATCTGTATGTCCCAGTGTTCCTATTGCGACTTCACCACTTGAAGTCCGCCCCACCTGCACGGTGTTAGTAGGAGCCACCTCTAATCGGTGTGGTGTTCGCCGATGTTGTTACAGTACTACAAGAGGGCAGAGGTGTGCATGCGCAAATGTGCTCGTGCGTAGTGTGGGACAGCTCCTTGGGCTATGGCATTTCGCCGGTCGCCGGCCTTGTTAGTGGAGCATGTAGCAGGCAGTTGAAGTAGCCTCGCTGTCGGTGTGGCAAGCGGCGTGTACGCCTTCGGTTGCCGTCTGGGGCGCCACCGTCGGCGTCTATCCATTGTGGCGTGGGGGGTTGGGGAGGCTACCGTCCGTGAGCGGGGATCCGATACTACAAACATGTAAACATATATATGAAAGTGGGTAGGGGGGGGGTGGAGTGTGCTTGCGGGGGTGATGTCAGTAGCTCTGTGCTCGGGGCGCTCTGCTGGGCAATGACTGCTGGTGGGTTCCCGTGCGGGTGTCAGGACGTATCTGTGGTCTACGCGCTGATTAAAGCTTGTCTGTGTCGGGGGGGGTGGGGGGGCGCCGCATGCGGTGGTTCCTGCTATAGAGCGTTATCCTCTGTGGCCCGCCTCCGGTGTCGTTTATTCTACGTGAGCCCTCTGACAGTGCCCTCCCCCTGCAGGGACCCCAGGATGCCATCCCAGAGCTGTGCTATCGGGAACTGCCGTAGGCCCGCTATTTCTTCCCGGTGGAGCGCTGTGCCTTCCGCCCTGGCCCAGTTTGTAAAGGATGCGAACCAGTGTTTCGGGGTGGGCGGTTCCCGCCGCTTCCAGTGTCGTGTAAGCAGCCGTTTGGCCGTGATGAGGCCCAGATCCCAGAATCGTGCCTGTGTTTTGTTCAGCTTGGTTCTTTTATAAAGTCCGAGAATGCACGCCTCCCATGTGTCCGGCAGGCCCGGGCCCGTGCTGTGATTCAGGAGTGAGATCACCTCCCCCCAGTACACGGTCAGGGTTGGGCAGTGCCATAGCATGTGCAGGATATCTGCGCCCAACAGGTCACATCTGGGACAAACGGCAGTGTCGATCACGAAGTGTCTGTTTATTCTGTCTGGCGTTAGGTATGCCTGGTGCAGTATGTACAGTTGAATGATGCGGAAGCGGGAATTGCGGGGGACGTTCACTGGGCTGGCTAGTACTAGGTTCCACTCCTTATCCGTCCAATCTCTCCCTCGGTGCGCCGCCCATTTGGCCCTAATCTGCTGTGTGGGTTTTTGCGTGTGGATGAGTAGCGCCTGCGCTAACCAATGCGTGATGTGCGAGCCTCTGCCCATTACATGTAGATATTGGATCAGGTGGTGCATCGGCGGCCCATCCTGGATGTCGCCCCAGGAGTCGGTGTATGCCCGCAGTATCGACGCATGGAGTAGGAACTGCCCGGCCGGGAGTCCCGTGGTTGCAGACAATTCCGCAAACGGGAGCAGGGCCCCATCAGCATACAGGTCGCCCATGGTCTCCACTCCAGCCGCGATCCAGTGGTCCAGGTTGCGCGGCGTAACCATCCCGCTCCTCCTGGGGGTGCCCAGCAGGGGGAGGGCAGGAGCATATGGTCTAGTAGTTCGTGTCAGCCTCAGGCTGCGGAGAAAGCACTTGCGGGCCACGGCCATATGCAAAGGCAGGGGACGGGGTCCCTTGGTTAATGGGTGAAACAGGGCACAGATCTGGGGGTGGGTCCATTGGTAGTCCGCAGTGGCCGTATCATCTAGATGCGTATCGCTGAGCCAGTACGTCACCCATTGGAGCTGTGCGGCCAGATAATACAGCTCCATGTTGGGGACAGCCAATCCTCCCTCCGCGGTCGGGGAGTACAATTTGGCCAGCGCCACTCGGGGCCGCCCCGCGTTCCAGATCAAGCCGCGAATCATTGATTCCAGGTCGCGGAATATCCGCGTGGGGACATATGTGGGGATGTTCGCGAAGTAATAAAGTAGCCTAGGGAGCGCTATCATTTTAGAAAGAGCTATTCGGCTGGGCACGTTCAGCGGCAGGGTTTTCCAGAAGGACATCTGGGCTCGCAGAGAGGAGATGGCGCGCACCAGGTTGCCCTCCAGTAAGTCCTGTGGATCTCTATAGACGTGTAGTCCTAGGTATTTAAACGTGGTCGGGTACCAAGCAAGCCTGGCCCCTCCAAGTTGCACATCGCATTCTTCCTGATCGCGGCTGAACGAGTATACCCCGGACTTGGCCCAGTTGACCCTGAGGCCCGAGACCTCCGCGAAGGTCCGGAAGATGCCCGACAGCTCGGCTGGCACCGCTGCGAGGTCCCGTACATAAAGCAGCAGGTCGTCTGCATAGAGTGAGACTACGTGCGTTCCGTCAGCCAGTGGGATCCCCCATTCCGCTCCTCTGTCCCGTAGCAGAGCCGCCAGTGGTTCTATGGCTAAGGAGAAGAGGAGGGGCGACAGGGGGCAGCCTTGCCTGGTGCCTCGATGCACCCCGATCCTCGCCGACAGCAGCCCACCCGTCCTCACTCGGACACTGGGTCTCTGGTAGAGCAGTCCGACCATGTCAGCAAATGCATCTCCCACCTCGAATTTGTCCAGCACTGCTCCCAGGTACGGCCATTCTACTGAATCGAAGGCCTTCTCCAGGTCCAAGACCAGACACCCCGACCTAGGCCAATGCGTCAGAGCCGCTTCCTGGATCCGGAATAGGCGGCGTAAGTTACGAGACGTGCTCCGCGCCGGCATGAAGCCGTTTTGGTCCGCATGCACCAGAGTTGATACCTCCAGGGCCAGGCGGCGAGCCAGAAGGGAGGTGTAGATTTTATAATCAGTGTTCAGCATGGCCAACGGCCTATAGGACCCCATGAGTGCGCCATCTCTGCCCGGCTTCAGCAGCGAGACCAGGTTTGCCTCGTTGAGCGAGTCTGGGAGTGCAGATTCCTCCATCGCAGTATTGTACAGTTTGAGCAGCTCCGGAACCAGCGTGTCCGAACACGCCTTAAAGAATTCGGCGGGTAGTCCATCCGGGCCAGGTGATTTGCCGTTGGACAGTGCGAAAATGGCCTCACGTATTTCTTCCGAGGAGAATGGCGCCCCCAGGGCGTCTTGCTGCGAGCCTATAAGGGAGGGTAGCGGGATATCCGCCAGGTAGTCTGCTATGTAGGCCGCGGATACTCGCAGTTGCGATTCGTATAGGGCCTGATAGTGTCCCACAAACGCTTTATGTATCCTGGCTTGGGTATACACTAGCTCTCCCTCAGCCGTGCGGATGACGGAGACCGGCTCCGTGCGTTCCTCCTGCCTGACTAACCAGGCCAATAGCCTACCGGGCTTGTCACTGTGCTGGTGTACTCGCGCCGAGTGGGCCGCAAAGTTGACGTGTCGCAGCCTCTCCAGCAGCGCGTCGTGCTCCGCCCGGGCCTCCCGCAGTCGGTCTCCTGCGCCTCCCACCGCCTCCTGTTCCCCGCCAAGTAGGTCCGCTTCCACCCTGCGCAAGTCCTCCTCCAGCTTCCACCGTATGCTCCCCTGAGTGCTCAGGCAATGTCCCCTTATCACTACCTTGAATGCGTCCCACTCTACTCTCGGGGAGGATGCTGTATCTGAATTATCTTCAAAATATTGCGCGACGCAAGCCTGCAGGGAGTCTCTAAAGGGGCCATCTAGCAGTAATGTAGGTTGCAGTCGCCACGTGGGGATTGGCGGGCGCGGGCGCTCCCAGGCCATGTGTAGTGTGTGGGGGTTATGGTCCGAGTGTGTCCTACCCAGGTATTGAGAGTCAGTGATATGGGGCAGCATTTCCGTTGATACCATATATCTGTCGAGGCGAACGTGTAACGCATGCGCTCCCGAGAAATATGAGTACACCCTAGTGTCCGGATTGTGCACTCGCGATGCATCTTTCAGATCCCACCGTGTCGCCCACTGTGTGAGTGCCCTCGTGGCCCCCTGGGATGTTGCCCCTGGCCTCGGCGGGACCGAACGGTCCAACACTGGGTCTAGTACCGTGTTGTAGTCACCTCCCAGTATCCATGGGACGCCGTGCCAGGGCGCCAATTTCTCTGTGATGCGCGCCAGGAAGGGGCCTTGATCCGTGTTCGGAGCGTAAATGGACGCCAGGACCACTGGTTGCCCGTCCATGCGACCCTTCACCAGGACATACCTCCCCTCCGCATCTATGTGAACCTCTGACATCACGAAGGGGGTTCCCGGCCTAACCCACAGCAGTGCTCCGCGGGCGTATGAGGAGTATTCAGTGGCATACAGTTGTCCCCTCCATCTCCGCCTCAGCGCTGTCACCTCCGCCCCACTCAGGTGTGTTTCCTGCAATAGCGCGACCTGCACGTTCTGCCTCTTCAAGTAGGAGTAGATTTGGTACCTGCGCGCGGGCGTGTGCATACCTCTAATATTCCATGTGCATATTTTTATGACAGACATTTTGGTAATATACAGTCCTCCCTGACATTCCCATTGGCATCGGCCCCACCAAAGGCCCCAGCAGTGACTCTCCCAGCTCTTCCGTTCCCACCCCCCACAGTACACTCAGCAAAATTCGGGAAAACATTGGGACAGGGAAAAAGAACAATAAAAAACAACAACCAACAGCGGGCTATCCCCACTAAAATACCAAAAGGGCAGTGGCGGAACAGGCCACCGTCCATGCTCTCAAGGGAGAGGAACATTCTTACTCGGTTAAGGGGCAGTGTGTGCTAAGCACAAGTTCGGCAAGACGGATAGTTAGTCAGTTAGGGGAAGCAGGTCGCTTCCCTGAGCCATTCGTTACAGGACATTAGTGGCCGCCCACTACGGTCCAACGTTCCAAGTAGCCCATCCTGTGCGCGGCCAGGCGCAGACACGTGCTAAGAGACCCCCCCTTCAGTGCCCTCCCTGCTTACCACCAGTGCCACAAGGGCATTACTCACTGTTCCAGGTGTCCACAGTCCGGCCAGCTGGCAGGAGGGGGGGGGGGGTGGGAGGAGGTCCAAACAGTTGCGGGCGCCGATTGCGCATCATCGTCCAGTCGACCACTGCCAGCCCTCCCTCGTTGTGGCAAGGCCAATGCAGACACCTCCTGTAGGATCAGTGGATCAGGTCAGAGGTTTGCGGTGTGACGATGGGCAGTTCCACCGAGATCTGTGAGTTCGGGATCCCGTAAATGGCCTCGTCGTCGTCGCTAGGTACCGGCTGTTGGCTGTCTTCCTGGGCTGTCTCGTGGGAGGATGAGTTGCTTATTTGGGAAACCTTCTGCAGTGCATCGCGTTGTTCTTGGAGCATCTGGTCCAGTGTGGGGGGGTGTCCCGCCCCCTCCTCCGCGCGTTGGGACTGTTGGGTCCTGTGCCTGCGGCGTCGTCGCGGTCCTCGTGGCCTGGCCCTCGCCTCGCCTCCGCGAGAGTGTGTCGGTGCCGTGTCCGTGCCCCCGTCCAGCCACTCGCTGGCCTCCTCGGGTGTGCTAAAGAAGTAAGTGTTGTCTCCCGCCACCACTCTCAGCTTGGCAGGGAATAGTAGGGAGTACTTGAGGCCCGCAGTGCGTAGCCTCCTCTTCACTTCCATGAAGTCGTGCCTCCGGCGCTGTACCTGGATGGTGTAATCGGGGAAGAACATGATCGACGCATTGTCTATGCGCACCTCACCCAGTCGCCGTGCCTCTCGCAGCACCGTGTCTCTGTCCCTATAGTTCAATATCCTGAAGAGCAACGGCCTCGGGTTGGCGCCGGTGGTATAGGGCCTCGTTGGCACCCGATGTGCGCGTTCCACGACGAAGTGCGGTGACAGCGAGCCTTCGGGCAAAAGTGTCCGCAGCCAGTCTTCCACATGTTCGGCCGGGCGGGCCCCCTCCCATTTTTCAGGAACCCCCACAAGTCTAATGTTGTTGCGCCTCGCCCTCCCTTCCGCGTCCTCGGCCCTGTCCTCCAGGAACTCCACCCTGTTCAGGAGGTCCTGCACTTGCCTGTCCGTCTGGGTGACCTTGGGCTCGATCTCCTTCACTGCACCTTCCAGGGTCTTGGTTCGGTCGGACAGTTTCCTGTGGTCATCACGCAGGAGGGTCAGGTCCTCGGCGACCCCATCAATTTTGGACTCCAGGGAGGTTCTAGTTTGCTGGAGGGACTGCTCCATCCGTTCCACCGCCGCCAGTACGCTGTCAAGCCTCGCAGCCAGTTGCTCGGCGGCCATTTTGTGTGTCGATCTGCCCGTCTTCCCCTTCGGCGGGGCCCCACCAGTCCCAGTGCGGGTCCGCACTCCCCCGGACATGTGCAGGTGCCGCTTGTCCTGCAGGGTCGTCCCCCAGTGCTACTCCAGTGATGGTGTCCCCTGAAGTACTGCGCTCCCGGGTTGGGGCTCCGCGAGTGCTGGCTGGTCCCCCAGGCTAGGCCGTCGTCGTGGGGGGGGGGAGGGGGTCCTCCAGGGGGCGTTTTGCCCCACCGTCCCGCGGCTGCGCCCCGCCGGCTTGGTTATTGTGGAGGCCTGGGTGCCCGTGGGGTCTGGTTTGGTCGGTCGGGGCCTGGTCCTCTCACCACTCATGCCCCATTTCCTCTCCGGCCGCCTTCGCCTCCGTGTGGGGGGGTCTGCAGGAGCGCCCCTCTGTGTGTCCACAATGCAGGGGGGGGGGGGGGACGGCTGTTTTATCCCCGGTGATGTGCCCCAGGCCCCCAGTACCTAGCTCGAGAGCCGTTGCCTCCTGCCGGCCCCCCGGCGTCCGCTTCAGCGTGGTGGGCGCCTGCTGCCGTGTGGTCCCTCCGGGGGGGGGGGGGGGGGGGGGGGGGCAGTCCGCCGCCTGGGCAACTGCCGTCACCCGCGTCCACTCCGGGTCGACCTCTGCCCCTCCGTGTCTCTCCTTGGTCGGGGCAGATCGTGCGTGGGGGCCACAGCGCGAGTGGGGGGGTCCTGCTCTCCCCGTCGCCCGGGCTCGTCCCCGGCGATCTGTGGCTGTGCAGGGTATCCTCCGGACCAGTAGCGGGTCTCCCCGGCAGGGCAGTGCGCAGCTCAGGAGGCTCGGGCAGCTCGGTGGGGGTGGGCCGTCGGGCCTGTCTTTTGGGCCCAGGCCCCGGTCTGCCTTGGATGCGCCGCCGGTCCGGGAGCGCTCTATCCCGCCAGAGGGCTGCAAGAGAGGCCGAGGTCGGCCCCGCCGGAGCTCGTCACAAAAAGTTCCCCAGATGTGCCGCGGCGGGTTCCGGGGGGGTCCGCTCGAGGTTTCGGGCGGCCACGTCCAAGAATTGCCGGAGAAATGGCTCAGGAAAGGGGAGCCGGTAGCGGAGCTCTACCCAAGAGCGTCCGTCGCCATTGCGTGCTTAGCCACGCCCCCCTTGACATCTCCCCTTATGTTGTCCATTTGAAACCTAATGTGCGGTTGCCACGTATTCCCCAGTATCGTATCTCTCTTGACGGTGAACGAGCATTGTTGGCGATCATCTATGATTTGATTGAGAAAGATGTTTTTGAGGAGACTCGGGGAAACGTGTGCAACAGTCCTGTGTTGCCCATTCTGAAACGTACTGATCCTTCGAAACCACCTGTTTATCGTTTTGTTATCGATTTACGGGAGGTAAATAAAATTGTGATTCCTCAGTTCCCTGTTGTGCCCAACATCACGGCGCTACTGACTCTGATTCCAGCCTCGGCATCTTGGTTTTCAGTAATCGATCTGAAGAATGCGTTCTTCATCATACCGATTGCTGAAGAGAGTAGAGATCTTTTCGGTTTCTCTCTTGGTGGACGCAGCTTCCGGTTTAAGCGTGCTCCTCAGGGCTACTGTGAAAGTCCATCGATATACAGTCAAGCCTTGAAGGGCCAACTAGATGCGTTCGTGTTGCCGGCTGGTGCAGCCTTGATCCAATATGTTGACGACTTATTGGTGGCTGCAGATACTCAGGACATTTGTAAAATTGCCACGGTATCGTTGTTGCAACATCTCTGTGACTTACATCACAAGGTGTCTCCTTCTAAACTTCAATATTGTTGTCAAGAAGTAACCTATCTAGGTCACTTATTGTCAAAGGAGGGAAGAAGGTTGACCCCAGAGAGAATTGCAGCGATTGCCCGAATGACTGTGCCAACAACTCAGAGAGATGTGCTTGCCTTTTTAGGTATCACGTCATACTGCAGGCAATGGATCCCAAATTTTTCATTGCTAGCGAAACCATTGGTGGCTCTTACGTGCAAGGATGTTCCAACTCCTTTACCATGGACGGAAGAATGTCAGAAAAGTTTTTCTGAACTGCGTGACGCGTTGTGTTCGGCTCCTGTGTTAGGTACCCCTGATTACAGTAAGCCGTTCACATTATACGTGCACGAGAGAGAAGGTTGTGCGTTGAGTGTTTTGACGCAACCTTTTGGTGGTAAGCAACGTCCATGTGCATATTTTTCCTCGACCTTGGACCCGGTAGCTAGAGCATTGCCGAGTTGTCTGAGAGCAACAGCGGCAGCTGCGGTGTCCATCCGACAATCAGCAGGATTGGTCATGGATAATATGCTTACGGTGATGGTTCCGCATGCAGTTGACACTCTCTTAAATCGTACGAAAACTCAGCACTTGACGAGTGCAAGGTTGTCTGGGTACGAGTTGACGCTCTTGGCAAGTCATATTCAGATAAAACGTTGTAATGTCCTGAACCCGGTGACTTTGTTACCTATTAGCACGGAGTCAGATGAAGTACCAGCCCATGACTGTTACTTAAGGACTGAGGAGGAAACAAAAGGTCGTGTGGACCTTAAAAACACTCCTTTGGATGATCCCGATGGGACTTTGTATGTGGATGGTTCATGTTTTAAATTGCCAAATGGTGATGTCACGACTGCGTATGCCGTGGTTACTTTGAATACTGTTGTGGAAGCTGCGAGATTGAACCAGAACTCTGCTCAGGCTGCAGAGCTGATCGCTTTGACTAGAGCGTGTGTGTTGTCGAAAGGGAAACGGGTGAATGTGTTTACTGATAGTCAATACGCTTTTGGCGTTGCGCATAGCTTTGGACTATTGTGGCGAGAGAGAGGTTTTATGACGTCGCATGGCACGAAGATTCAGCATGGACAACTTGTGAATGATCTTTTGGATGCACTCACTTTGCCTAAGCAGGTGGCGATTGTTAAATGTAGTGCGCATCGGAAAGTGACGGATGATGTTGGCCGTGGTAATGCGTTTGCGGATGAGACTGCTAAGGAGACTGCCCGGAACCTTAGCACGAGAATGTATGTGACGAGTTCGGTTAGGTGGCCTACAGAGACTAGTATGTGTGAGGATACCATCGAGAGTGTGAAAGCGATCCAGAATGAGGCCACCGAGACTGAAAAGGCGAAATGGAAAGAAAGTACGGGAAAGTTGGATGCGAATCGTTGTTGGATTGATTTGTCGGAGCACAAGAGGTGGATGTTGCCAGACGCGTATGTGTTAGCTGTCGTGACGATGGCACATGGGTTAGCACATATTAGCGCGAAAGGTATTTGTAAGTTGTTGTCCCCTGTGTGGAAGAATGATGGTATCACGAAGTGTGCTGAGAGATTGGTGAAGAATTGCATGATATGTATGATGTACAATCCTGGTAAGGGAACTCCTACACCTGCTGGTCATTTTGCTCCACCTTCATGCCCATTTGAAGTGATCCAGCTAGACTTCATCCATATGGAGCGATGCAATAACCTGAAATACGTTTTAGTTGTGGTTTGCGCGTTCTCCCGATGGATTGAAGCCTACCCTCTTAAAGACAACACTGCTATGTCCACTGCGAAAATCCTACTGAAGGAATACTTTCCTCGGTATGGAATGCCGCGAATTGTATGGTCAGATAACGGAAGTGAGTTTGTAGGGAGTGTGATGAAGAGTGTGTGTAAGGGCCTAGGAATTACTCAAAAATTCCATAGCGCCAATCACCCCCAGTCAGCAGGTTTGGTTGAAGGGTATAATGGCACCCTTAAACTCAAACTAGCGAAGATTCAGGCTACGACGGGTCTTTCGTGGCCTGACGCTTTGCCTCTAGCTTTGTTGTCAACAAGGGCGACTGTACACTCCCGAGTAGGGCTTAGTCCCTATGAAATAGTGTTCGGTCGTCCTGCGAATGTTTGGGGGGTCCCTAGACCAAGTGTGTTTTCCGATCTTGAGTACCCAATGTTGATTGATTATCTACATGATCTGACTGCTAAACTGAGGTTAATTCATCAACAGGTCTTTGAAGCATTGCCGACGCAGACGGAAGGTCCAGGCCACCAGCTCCAGCCCGGAGACTGGGTGGTCACGAGGAATTTCGGAAGAAAAAGAAACCTCGAGCCTCGTTTTACTGGACCCTTCCAGGTCCTCCTTGCCACGAGAACTGCTGTCCGTCTGGAGGGCCGAAAACATTGGGTGCATGCCACCCATACGAAGAAGGTTCCTATACCTTTGCCGGCGGACTCGTGGGTGAGGAAGGGCATTGCTTCATCTGAAACTGAAAGATTGCAGACCTTTGTACCTTTTAGCGACGCCGAACCTGTTGGAGAATCCTCAGTGCAGCAGAAAGACATTGTTGAACATTTGTCATCGCAAAACTCAAAATCTGAACATTTGACTGATCAACAGAACTCTGTCCCCTCATTGGATCCCTTGTTCGACGAACAGACACGTCCTGGAAAGAAACGATACTTCCTACGATCCAATCCTAAAGACTAATAAATTTTCGTTTCTATCCTTTTGACATCCACGTTACCCCTTTGCCACGATCAGTCTAAACACACGTGCAACTGTGATTTTTGTAAATATTGAGTTTTTTCCACATATGTTTTTGCTTCCACAGCTGAGAGACTTTGTATATACTTGTATATAAAATACCTTACATCCAGGTGTACCGTAGGGCCGCGCGTGTACTTCCTTCTGGTTAGTAGGTCTTGACGTTAGGTCAAAGACCGTCGGTTCCTGGGAACTCCTAGGGATTGGCTACTGCTACACAGAACGAAGTGCGTCAAGAAACGTTGCGGACGGTTTTAGGGGATGGCGTTCTCAAAACTTGTGGACTTGGAAAAAGCTCAGGCGCAAAGATTCAAACTGCAACGAATTACGCGTACCAAATGCTTTATGTTTCAGGGGTTCCTTCTGTTTCTAATTGTTTCCTTGTTATTGGCGGGTGGGGTGTATTACATGATACCGTACTTCCTACCTTCTGCCATACCTACTCCTACTTCTGAACCTAAACCTACCTCTACTGTATCCCCTCATTCCTTCCATATCTTACCCGAACACGAGCAGGCTAGACGTGCAGAATTCAGAAATAATTCCTTTATTCAGCTCCTTCATCAGCACCAGTTAGTGGTGAACACTACTAATTGTTGGGTGTGTGGGTTAATGCCACATACTACAGATAAGGGAATTCCATATCTGGTTCTTCCTTATAGTTCCCAGGGTTCAGCTCGAGCATTCCAAGCAATGTTTCGAAGTGCACTAGATTCCTACCCCAATCGAGAGCCACATCCTTCCCACTTTGGCCCTGGTTCGTACCACAAGCCTTTGGCTATAGCGATCGCGGATTTAGATAGGGATATCTATGAGCCGTCGCTCATCCCAGAGGAGGAGGTGCGAGCCTATAGGGTCCTGAGTAAGGTTGAGTATAGTGCGCTCGTGAATGAAAGACAGCTTAGAAGCTCGTCTCCAATATGGATCGTACCCCACCTTGGTAATTTCTGTCTACTAGGTTGTGGCCGAAGATCGAGAGCTAGTCTTGGAGAGAGTGCTTGCTCCGAGACTTATATCCTACCGATGCTCTCTTCCCCTGTGTTTCTGGCTGCAGAGGGTACATACTTCATCTGCCATCATCGTGCGTATACATGGTTGCCCTCTAACTTTGTGGGCTCATGTTATATCGCAAATTTGTTGCCTCCGACGTTCACTGTTGATGCAGATTATCACAAGACTAGAGTTGTGAGAGGCGTGATTAGCGAAGAGGACACTGCCGGTCAAGAGGCAGGAGACTTTTTCAAGGGTTTCCTTCCGTTTTGGGGACCTATGGTTAATAGTAGGAACCTGAGACAATTGACTCGAGTGGTGGAATCGACAGCTAATATCATTGCCAGTGCCCTTGGTAATATCACCACAGAACTTCAGGCGGATAGGCTCATGACGTTACAAAACCGTATGGTTTTAGACGTTGTTTTAGCAGATCGAGGTGGAGTATGTAAGGTGATCCATTCGAGCTGCTGTATTTTCATTCCAGATAACGCTCCGACTGTCTATCAAGCCATCTCAAAGTTGCATAAGATCTCTGAGTCCATACACGTGGACGTAGGGGATTGGACGCTACTTGGGTGGTTTTGGGGCCTGATGTCGACTTGGGGTTGGAAAATTCTGATGATCATCGGAGTTGTTGTGGCGTTTCTGTTCACGTGTTGCCTTTGTGTGCAGTGTGGTCCTGCCTTATGTGGCCTGTGTGCTACGACGTGTATAAGACCGCCGCCTGTTACCAAAGCAGCTCAGTTGGATAGAATTATGTTGCAGCAACATCTAGATGGTCTGATGAATATCGAATATGATTCCGACTAGTGCTTGCCTACATGAGGGCAAAAGGAGCGTCTGAGGTTCCGTGACGATCGTAAGTGGTGTTTTTGACTCGCACGAATATGGTCGAGTCTGGTATCTATGAACCGCAAATGACGAGCTTAGTGGGTGTGCGCAGTTTCGCTGTGCTAACCTAAACCGTTCGTTTGTTTTGTGGGTCTCCTCATCCGAGCCCACGGGTTCCATCTTAGATACGGCATCCATTTTGTCTCTTGCCCTCAAGTAGCCAGCGAACGGACGCTGTCCGCTTCGCGACCCTGGGATTCCCAAGACTCTTGCTGAAGACACGTTTCCTTTGAAAGTGTCTTTATGATGAGGGGGAAAATACTGTAAGGCAGATGGTCCCGCTCGAGACCCATCTTGCTGTGCCGCTCTATTGTCTTAGCCGTGCATCTCATTAGGCGCGTCTCTTTGATGCCTGCAGCTCGTGTTTCCCGATACCACCCCTTTTACACCCTTTCCGATCTCCCCACTGTTTCTGCCTTCCTCTGCATCTGTTTCTGTTCCTTCTTCGATCTGTTTATTATTGATTGGAATGTACTAATGGTGGGAAGATGGGTTTTTACCGTTGGGAACCACCAAATGTTTCCGTACTTATGTTCCGGACCCTGAATGCATCAAAGCGACCCCTCTTGGGGATAATGATGGGAACCAAGTCGTAAACCTTTGTGTACCATGTTAACCTATGAGAGAAATGTGTATAAAAAGGAGCGACCCACAGTAGCAATTCGAATCAGATCCCGCGAACCTACATGCTGTGTACTTCACGTGACTTCTGTGTTCCCTGCAGTAAATAAACCTCGAATCTTTGACGCCGAAGGAAGTGTCCCGTGTCTCTGTCATTTGTATGCCGGAACAGGTTACCCACAAAGGTTTCAGGTGTTGTCCCCTGGCACCGCTGGGTCTTAAATAACCCAGTCCTTCAGTGATTGTCCTGAGAGAGATAGGAATTGGTTGTAAGAATCAGTAACAACAGTTTGTAATAATTGAAATTTGTAATGAAAGGAAGGTGGAAGTTGAAAAAGATCTTGAGCTTGTGTAAATGTCAGGAATGAGTCATTGAAATAAAGTTGATAAATCCATATTAAACCTGCTTTCCTCTATACCTTCCAACAAGAGGGTTTGCTGTTATATAATAGAGATGTGTTGTGGCATACTGCAGAATTAAGGAAATAAGTGATATCAGTAGATTTATATGTTAACATGGGTTCAAACAGTGTAGAGAGATGTTTAAAATTAGTGGTAGAGAGAATCTGGGGTTTCCTCAAGAAAGTTAGAGATTCATGGAGGGCAAAGGGAGAAAGATTTTTTTTTTCCAAAGTTGTCCAACAGAGGGTATTGTTCAGAGGATTCTAAAATCTAATAAATAGATTGCTTCAGAAAAGAAGTTGAGTGGTAGTTACAAAAATTAGGTAAATTTACGCCACAATCTGATTTAAGACATTGCAATTTTTCAAAAGCGATATGCATAATTTTTTCCTGTTCCATAAAAAATAAGGAAGTATAGAATTTATGTGTTTAAAGAAATTGGAAGGAATGAATAATGGAATATTAGAAATAGTGTATAAAACAATAGGTACCAGCATCATATTTACGGTATCATGGTGGCCCCACCAGGAAAGATATAATGAATGCCAACGATTAACAAAAGATGTTAATTTATGGATGCAATCATCTAGACTTAATGAAATATAAGTTTTAATTGAGTCAGAAAACCATGAACCTAGGTATTTGACTTTTGTTATATTCAGGGAGAATTTAGTGATCAAGAAATCTTGTTTAAAAGTATATTTGTTAAGGTTAAAATTTCACATTTGTCATGATTTAGTTTGTAACCAGAGAATAAGCATTCACTTTGTGTAGAAATGATGGAATTGACAAAAGGGATTGGTAAGATATAAAAGAATATCAATCGCATAAGCATCAATTTTAATCTCTTGGGTGTCACAAGAAAAACTAATTATATCAGGGTTTAGTCTTATCTTGGAGATAAAGGGCCCCAGCGCTTGTTAAAAAGAAAGAGAGAAAGAGGGCAAACCTGATGTATGCCTCTTTAAGTAAAATTGGAAGTAATAAGTCTATTAGCAAATATTGCCGCTTGGGAGAAGTATATAAAAAGGAAATGAGGAAAGTTATTTTTGTCCCAAAACCAAACCATTTGAGAGTATGGAAAATAAAAGAGCAGTTTACACAATCAAAAGCCTTCTCAGTGTGTTAAGTAATTGCTGCTAATGGATTAGTTAAACATGAAGATTTAGCTAGATTATCAAACAATAGATAAATATTATCAGATATGTATCTCCCTTTTACAAAACCATATTGTTCTTTCCCCAGAAGTTTGGGTAAAACAAATTCTAAATGAAGCAAGAGTTTTAGAAAATATTTTGTAATCGATGTTGACTAGAGCGAGGGGCCTATAATTTCTACATTTGTCTTCTTTTAGGATAAGACTAATAAGATCATCTAAGAAAGAACCAGATGATTGACCCGAATGGAGAAAAGATGCAATGAGAAGAGATAAATGAGGAATAAGCAATTTGGAAAAATTAGTAAAAAATTCAATAAACAAGCTGTTAGGACCAGGATCTTTGTTTGATTTGAGAGAGGATATGATGGTCCGAAGCTCTGTCAAGGTAATATCTTCCTCTAAATTGGATAGATCTAAGTGAGGATCAAAAGATTAATGTATGGATCTAAAGTAATTAGTAGTGTCTGGATGGCCAGGGATGTGTTTAGAGTATACACAGTTTTATAAAACTGAACAAATTTGTTAAGTATGTCTGGATCTTAGTGCAGCTGATGTGTGAGTGCCATGATAGATTCCATTTTGTTCTTATTCTTTTTACTCTTAAAATAATTTGATAATAATTTGTCTGACTTGTTTTGATCCCGATAGTAATTGGCACTGGACTGGAGTAGGGAAGAGGATGCATTATCAGTAGAAGATTTGTTGAATTAGCATTGATAAATTCTTGTAGACAATCCTTAGTTTTAGAAGTATAATGTGTGTTCGAAATGTTCAATTTTTGCAAGATGTTCAATATTTTTACTTGCTAAATGTTCTTTTTTTTTTTTTTAAAACCATATCTAATAATAAAATCACTTGCTGATACTTTGAAAGCGTCCCAAATAGAGTGAAATATCATCTGTGTAATTTAACTTAAACAATTCACGAAAGAAAGATGAAAAAGCAGAAGTGAAGGCAGTGTCTAATAATAGTGAATTATTGAATCTCCATCTGTTTGGCTTAATTGTGTTAGGTAATATATTGAGTTGAAACAGAAATAAGTGCATGGTCAGAGATTAGAATAGAACCTATTTTTGAAGAGTGTAGAGTTTAAGAAAGGGCGTGCGAAATGAAGATATGATCTATTCTTGACCGTGTATGGTACACTGGGGAATAAAAAGTGTATTCTCGTAGAATAAGATTAAAGAGTCGCCAATCATCATTGAGAGCGCACTGTTAAGGAGCATGAACAAACAACTTTTTGGGACTATTAGATACATAGGGAGTAACAGCTGACCAAAATTGACAATCTGTGTTGGTGGGGCCACATAAACTAAAAATAGAAACAGGAATATTATCAATCATAAGATTAGTAAGTAACCATCTCCCCACCATATCAGTATCTTAATTTAACAAGCGAACATTGAGAGACATATGAACTAGGGTAGCAACACCGTATTTTCCACCATAACTTGGAGAAAATTAGACATTGATTGATTGATTATTGATTACACATTTCTATAGCGCATGGTTACCCTGAGGCATCCCAGCGCTTACGTGGACCAGTCGTCTCCATTAATTTTAGCAGAATAGGAAGGTTTTCAGCATTTTTCTAAACCTGAGATGGTTCTCCTCCAAGCGGATAGCGTCTGGAAGATTGTTCCAAAGCTTTCCAGCCTGTAGAGAGAAACGTCTGCCCCCTGTGCGCGATCTCCTGATCCTGGGGATTGCCAGTAGATTCTTATTACTGGATCTCAGGGTTCTGCATGTTTGATAAGGAGTAAACAAGGGTGCAAGAATGTCTGGTCCGGAGTTATGCAGGGCTTTATGAGCAATAGTCATTGCTTTAAATTTGATTCGTTGTTGCACAGGCAACCAGTGTAGTTGCTTCAATGCTGGTTTGGCAGAGGTTCTGCATGGGATATTTAGTAGCATTCGGGCAGCACAGTTTTGGATGGTCTGAAGGATCTTGATTGTCCCTTTAGGGGCCCCTAGATAGACTGCGTTGGAATAGTCTAATCGTGATAGTATAAGGGATTGTACTAGGATCCTTCTAGCCTGAAAGGGAAGTAGTCCTAAGATCTTTCTGAGTGCTCTCATGAGGGCATAACCAGTCCCTGCTACCTTCCGGGCTTGGACCTGAAAGTTGAGGGCTGGGTCCAGCTACACTCCCAGGCTTTTAATTTGCTCCTTAGGGGTTGGAGGCTGTCCCAGGGAGTCCGGCCACCACATATCCACAGAGGTAGGTGGTTTATGTCCTAGCATCATGACCTCTGTTTTAGCTCCATTAAGCTTCAAAAAAGAGTCATTCATCCATTCCTGGACTTTGCTAAGACAGGAGGAAAGATTGTTATAAGTCGTCTCCTGCCCCGACAAGGAGATGATAAGCTGAGTATCATCAGCATATGTTACCAATTGTACTCCCCAAGGTTGCACCACCTCAGCCAAAGGTCTCATGTAAATATTAAATAGAGTAGGGCTGAGGGATGACCCCTGGGGAACACCACATTGGAGCTGTATTGGGGCTGAAACTATATCATCCTCAAACACTGAAAAGGTCCGATTGGATAGGAAAGAGCTAAGCCAGTTCAGTGCGGTCCCAGTGATACCTACATCACTCAATCTCTGAATGAGAATCGTGTGATTGACGGTATCAAAGGCCGCACTGAGGTCTAATAATAGTATGGCCGCACATTTCCCTTCGTCCAGAATCTTCCTGGTTTCCTCAATTACTGCCACAAGGGATGTTTCAGTACCCTGTTTACATCTAAACCCAGTCTGGGTGTAGTGTAGCAGATGATTATCTTCAATGAAGGTGGATAGAAGAGAGTTGACATGTTTTTCAGCAATCTTGCTAACAGTTGGCAACAAGGAAATAGGACGGTAGTTGGAACAATCGTCGGGATTGAGGTTGGGCTTTTTTAACAACGCTCTTACTCTTGCTTGTTTCCACATAGGTGGGACTACCCCAGTGGTCAAGGATGTATTAATCACATCCTGTATCACGGGGGCCACTGTGTCTGAGACAAGCTTGAGGATGGTAGGTGGGGCTACATCACTAGGTGATCCAGATTTCAGATTGCCCAGAAGCAATTGGGCCTTGTCGTCATCCAGGGGAGAGAATTCATTAAGCGTAGGTAGGTCTTGTCCCAGGGGGGGGTTGGACCTATTGCAGTCACCTGTGGCAGTCACCTGAAAAGATGCATAGATGTTTGTAACCTTTGCGGCAAAGAAATTTGCCAAGTCCCTGCAGCGCGGGAGTGCCATAGTTGAGTCCATAACAGGGGTGGGAGGGGTAACCAAAGCTTTAAAACATTTTTTAATTTCCCTGGAGGAACTGGCAGCCGAAGAGATTTTTTCCTGGTAATAGTTGGACTGGGTCACTTTTATAGCCTGCTTATAATTGCGTAAGGCTAGTCTGTAAACATTTTTACTATCTTCACCATAGTCTTTCCTCCACTTTCTCTCCTTCTGTTTACATATCTGTTTGAGAGTTCTCAACTCAGGTGTGTACCAAGTTTTTTTATTCGCCCCTTTCCAATGGGAAAGTTCAGTTTTAGGCAGAGTCGCCTCAAGTGATTCCTCTAGCCAATGATTAAAGCGCGCATTTGCCTCTATAGGGTCATTATTATACTCTGGCTTTGTTTTCCTAAGTTCCGATGTCCATTTGTCCACAAGCAGTTTGGACCAGACCCTACACATTTTTTTAGAGACCTTAGTCTGTATTGGTTGCTTATAGTGGGTCAAGGAGAAGGACAAAAGGGTGTGGTCCGACAAAGGAACCACTGTTGAGTTTTCGAACTTCAGCGCGTTCATATTGGTATAACAGTGGTCAATGGTGTGACCTGCTATATGTGTGGGACCTAGAACAATTTGTTTGAGTTCAATCACCTCTAAAGCTGTTGACAATTTTTGGCAGGCATGGGTGTCTCCTTCGTCAAGATGTATATTAAAATCTCCCAGCATAGTAAAGTTAGGGGCATTGCAGGAGAGGTTAATAGCACAGCTCACAAGCTCTTCACGAAATTGGCCGAGGGGTCCAGGGGGCCTATACACAAGGAGCCCTGTGCAAGTACAGGTCGAAGACAATGTAATGGAGAAGGACAGACTTTCTGACCCTTCTATGGAAACCTTCTCCTGTCTGCAAATCGCTGATGTTTTATAAATTATAGCAATCCCTCCACCCCTTCCATCAGTACGATCTTGTCTCATAATTGCATAATTAGGCGGTAAAGCTCTTACGATATCTGGGTCGGAGCTCTCGTTGGTCCATGTCTCCGTTAGGAAGAGTACCTCTAGGTCTCGTTCTTCCAGGAGTAATGAGATTTCCAGCGCATGCTTGCGCAGGGATCTGCAATTTATTAGTGCCAGTGAGTAGGAACCAACATCAGGGGTAACAATATCAGCAGTAAACTTAAAGTTACAGCCGTTATAGGGGATATGGTCATTGACGTATGGAGATAGGAGATTACAGGTGGGCTTGTGCTTCCTTCTGATTGCCAGGAGTTGGTTCCTATCATATGTTCTTGATGGGTTATCGAGGGTCCTAGATGTTAGGGGGGTAGCCCCTAGTCCCGTACAGGCCCGGACGGGCACAGACGGGCTAGTCTTTGGCGTGTCTTCGGCGTGCTGATGGTGTGCCCGCTGCGCTCGACCACTGCGCCGTCGAGTAGTGAGCATGGTAAAGAGGTGGAAGAGGAGTGGGCGTGGCTACAAGTGCTGGGCGTGGCCCCGAGTCACGTGGGTGGGATGACGCGGAGTAGGGATTTACAGCTTCCCCCTCGAGCGCTCCGCTTAGTGCCACGAACAATTTTACAGTTTTCAGATTAAAAAACAACAGAAAACAATTGTGCACGCAATCAGATTAAAATAGAGTATGCTGCAAACACACCCCGGCTTCCGCCTCAGGGTACTTAGCTGGTCAACACCGGCTGAGAGGTCAGCGTGGCGTTTTTAAACTTCCTGGAGTGGGCGTGGCTACAAGTGCTGGGCGTGGCCCCGAGTCACGTGGGTGGGATGACGCGGAGTAGGGATTTACAGCTTCCCCCTCGAGCGCTCCGCTTAGTGCTACGAACAATTTTACAGTTTTCAGATTAAAAAACAACAGAAAACAATTGTGCACGCAATCAGATTAAAATAAAGTATGCTGCGAACACACCCCGGCTTCCGCCTCAGGGTACCGAGCTGGTCAACTCATTACCAACTCATGGAGGACACTATATTCAATGGTGGTAGGATATACGTATTACTCTGCTCCACATAAGCAATATTCCAGGATCTATTTGGCCTTTGTTAACAACAATATTTTGCTATCTGAGGATATGGAAGTATGCCATGGGGTAACTTCGGACCATAATCCCATTCTGCTATCTTTTCAATCACAGGTAGTAGGCAATCAGATTTTCGTTTCCTCACCACCTACTTATGGACATGGAATATGTGTCATCAGTTCAAAAAAACGTAACAGGGTTTCATGCAGTATAATGTTGGCATTGCCTCCCCCTTGACTGTATGGGACATAATGAAGGCTTTACCCAGTAATATATCTTCAAGCAAATACAAGCAAAGAAAGTAGTATGAGAGCTACCCGTTGGGTAGTTATGCATTTAGAACTCTCATATGCTGAAGGAATTAGGCGGAGGGGTCAAAAGCAACTGAAAATATATCTTTCTTTAGGCTAAACCTTCGGCTTATGGCCTGAGCGGTCGATACTGTAAATGGGTACAGGCTTTATATAATAATCCTATGGCTCAGTTGATATATGCATGATCCCTATCTACTCCCTTTCAGCTACATCGGGCCCCCGGCAGGGATGCCAGCTTTCCCCCTTATTATTTGCACTATACATTGAGCCGTTTATATGCTCCCTGTATTTTGTATTTAAATATATATATTCATCCAGTAAGACCAGGATTATGTGAACTAAAGGTTACTGCCTATGCAGACGATATAGCGGTCTATTCTTCGGACCTGGCAACTGCAGTAGTTTTCATTAAAGATTAAGCCAATAATTTGGTATTTTCTCTGGATAAAAACGGAATGTCAGTAAGACACAAGTCTTTCTTAATTTTCACTCTGCTAGACCAGTCACGGGGGTTTGTTCAACAGCCACGTATCTAGGGGTTCAGATTTCACCGCAGGTGGAACAGATTGTGACATTAAACTGTGAGCCCCTGCTGCATTACAACCCATTAATATAATAGGAAGGTGCAACATCATTTACATGAATGTATTACCAAAATGTCTATATCTTTTTAGTGCAATATCTTTGTGTTCGAAACTCCTTTTTTTTAAACTAGAAGGTGGCAATCGGTAGCTTTATCTGGGGATATAAGCAGGAACTCTGCGCAATACGATATATTAAACTTCTCCACAGTCAGGGTGGGCTGCAGCTCACCGACTTTATGCTGCACCACTGGGCTACATTTGCCTGACGCCTCTGAAGTCTGCTGTCTATGAGCGATCAAAATGTTTGTTACTATTTCACGATTGGACCAGTTAGCAGAATATTTCTATACAGAGCCAGTGACCCCAATTACTTTGAAAGAGTTTGATTGAAGGCTGTCAGGGACATCGTTTAGATATGGTGGGAAATTCCATCTAAGTATTCCCTACCTCTTATTCACACAAGTCTCCTACAGTGGGAAAATCTGATACTTCCAGAAATGTTTCATACCCAATTGGCAACAAGTAATAAGGACCTAGATTGGAGTAGAAATGGAAGAAGAAACAATGAACTTGTATGATAGACTAGACAAATGAAATATATCATAAATGCAAAAAAATAGGAACAAAAAAGGAAACAGCATGAGGGAATAAGGGCATACTTAAAAATGCTTTCAAAGAGTCTGTGGGATGCTGAGACCACATAGAAAGATGACACATCCGGACTCTGGAAGAAGGGCACAAGTAACAGTAAAAATCTAGACAGAAAAAGAAGACTTGTGAAGGAAAAAATACCTTTAGTATGCAATAACATATTTGAAAATGTGAATTTAAACAATTAAGAATAACTTATACAGCAACTCATGCAAAATAGTTTTAATGAATGAGTTAGGTGTCTCTAAATGAGAAACACAAGGATTGAGGAGAAAATATCAAGACTTAGTAGGTCTGGAGATGTCCATAGCCTAAGCTTTATGGTCTTGAAGGAATTCTTTCAAACATGAGGCCTCTTCATAATGGGAGGTTTTATTCTTGCAGGTGACTTTAAACAAGCAAGGGTGAATGAGTCTTTTCTGAGCCCCCAGGGAATGGAAAGCCGGTCTCCCGGATAGAAATTCCTTGCATCTGTCCGCTGTGTTTTTGGAGTAGTCTTGTGAAAAATAAATGTTATTTCCGTACCAAGACATTTTCTCCATCATCCTAGCTGCTTAAAAAACTTTAAGTAAATCAGTATATTTGAGAAAATAGAGGATAATGCCTCTGGGTCTTTTGATAGTAGAAGCAAGATTCGGCCGATGACAAAGCCGGTGAATCCCTTGAATATTGATATTATTTAAAAAAACAAAATAGGGTCACGATCTTCGGAACCCTCTGTCAAGCAATAAATACGCATATTATTGTGCCTATTTCTGTTTTCTAAATCTTCAACCTGTTTTTGAAGTGTAGAGACTTGAGTTTGAAGATGGTTGACTGTGAGAGTAGAAGCAGCAAAAGAAATATGTTGTTCAGCCGACACAATTATTTCTTCCATCCTTGACCACCTGTCATCCATACTTTGAAGTTTTGTATTAGTCTTTTCCATGTACAGACGCAAAACTCTAATTTCCTCCAAAGTCATTTGGTAGAAATGTTCCCAGATGAATGAGGTGGAATGGCGGGTGCTGTATTGACAGTTGAAGAAGAGTGTGAACCTCGAGGTGAGCGAGAGGCATCCATCTCTAAATGTTTTGAAAGTTGAGGAGAATGTGTGGTAGATCAATGTGGGGACCTGAAAGAGAACTTTTGAAGTAACCTGAGTGTTTTCAGTCTGCCTATATACCCAAGAGTAAAAAGATTAAGTGAATGATCGCAAACCAATAGATAGAACAACAATAAAACGCAGTATTATAAACTAATGTCTTAGGAGAAGTTATATTTCCTTAAGGCATAGAAGAGGGCTGTTTAATTGAATGCACCTCTGATGTGAGGTATTATTTAAAAAGAAGTAATTCACAGCAAGTGCCTAAAGAAAGCAAGAGGTGATGAAACAATAAACTTACTCAAAGTAGTAAAAAATAAGCATGTTGAGAAGCATTGTTAAAAGTGCCATGAGCAGTTAAAGTAATTTAGTGAGGGCGCTCCGATGTTTCTGCATTCTAAAATGGAAGGAGCGGAGCACTTCACGACCAGAAACAGCGTGCTGAGACTTCCTCTCTGCCCAGAAGTGTATCCAGAGGGCACTCTGACCCTTCCCAGCGGCATTTGGTGAAGAAATGGCAAACAGCTAAGGGAGAAGCTGCTGCCATAAGAAGAAATTCAACCGACAGTCCCCGGAGAGCTATGCAGACAGCGCCATCATCCATGGGCGTCAGGCCATGCCCAATAACCTTACAACTTGCTTTTACAGGTATTTTCTTTAAAATATTTAGTAACTAGGTAATCTCAAATGTTACACCTAGATTATTGTGTACCTTTTGCAAAGAGACAGCCTTGGCACTGATGGATATACATTAGTAACATAACATGGTAACACAGGCACCCTAGCACTCTTCTATGGACACCATATTACTTGTGGGTCTTTGAGGTAGGTACCCTTCCACTTTGTGAGAAGACTGGAAACTGCCTGTGAAAGGTGTACAATTTTCAGGCACATGCATCAAAGGAAATACAGGTCGCAAACGGGCAGATTC
Organism: Lissotriton vulgaris; assembly: GCF_964263255.1. NCBI lineage: Eukaryota > Metazoa > Chordata > Amphibia > Caudata > Salamandridae > Lissotriton > Lissotriton vulgaris. The sequence goes on from NC_141687.1 coordinate 284,912,809, forward strand.
TCAGAATCGGCCCTTTGCGACCGGTATTTTTGCATTTGGGATGCATCATCCCAAATGCAAAAATCACAATTTAAGGAATCTCTAAATTGCGATTCCTTAAATTGTGATTGCATTTAGGGAATACCAAACTGAGATTCCTTAAATGCAATGCATGAAAGTTAAAAAATTTGCGATTTGCGTAGCACGTTACCATGAAGTTGAACTTCATGGTAATTTGCAAAAACTTTGAAAAATGCGCTTTTGTGCATTTTTTGAAGTTTCATGTTGCGCTCACACATGCCCTTAGGGCATGTGTGTGTGCAACATATGTGCACAGATCAATTTCAGGGGTACAATAGGGTGTCGTGTTGACACCCTTGTACCCTTGAAACTGCATGAGCAATTTGAAGGTACCTACTGGTACTGGCAATTGCTCATGCAATCTCCAAATCATTCCTATGGGCCTGTAGCGATTCCTACATACATAGGCTTTTGCATTTCCTAAATAGCGATTCCTTAAAAATCGCTATTTAAGAATCGCAATTCCTTCTGTTGATGCATGTGGCAGTTAGAGTCTTATGGAACCAGCACTCTCATGTATTGTGGGGTGAATCAGGGAAGTAGCTATAGCTAGTGTAGCAAGTAATTTGCTAACACAGCCCCAGAGGGACCCTTTGCTCTCCAATAATGTGTGAGTGCATTTTTAGGTCAAGCATGCACTGCATGCACTCTACCCAGAGAGAAATGTTGTATACAACAAGAGGCTGCAGCCCATTGCTTAACAGCAATTTACTACATTGTCACTCTTATTTTCTGCCTTCTAATTGGCCAGCATATGCATGTGCTTCACTTTCTCATTTTTTAGGTGAAGCATTGACCAAGTACTGATTGCTTCAGCTTGATTGCTGTCCTTCCGCTGATCACACTCTGATTGAGGTACTTGCCACATATTACTATGTTTTACTATGCAACATGCACTTCAAAGAAGCCCATTTCCTCTTTGAAATGGTTGTTTATTGTGACAACCCATGTAATCTGCTTTTATTAGGACAACAGATGTTACCTGCCTCTAAATGTTTTCGACTAAAACATTGACATAGACGCAATAGCTTTTCATTGTGACGATTTTTTTCCAGATGTGAGTGACTATTTTCCTTTTTGACTACTTCCCGGCATATAACGCCCTTCTGGTTCAATGCACACCCCGGCGGTTGCCATTTTGTATGCCGATGCCCCTCTGAGGTCATTCTTCTCATGGAATAACTCTTGTTGTATTTCATGGGGTTATAGAGCGTCCTTCATTGTCCTTTCTTCTTTCACTTAGGATTCCACAATTTGCATGCTAGACTGAAGACTCTCTATGACTGCCTTATTAATGGTATTGCATCTGGTATATGCATCACATCCTGAACACCACATCTCTTGTCCTGCATTAATCAATTGGATTTCGACCTTTATCGCTCGGTACCAGTCACCTCGGACTCTACCCTGGTTGATTTCTACTTTTTCCATCCCACAAAGGTTGGGACTGAATTAGTTTACCCTATTGCTTGCATTGTCCTCTTCTATGGGGAGGACTCAAAAAGAATTCCCCTTTGCTTAATTCTTTGAACACTTTATACACTAAGTGTACAGAGTTAATCATTACCTCCTCCTCATGCTCAACCCTCATGGAGAGTGTATCAGAGTTTGGGGGGAGTTCTTGTTTCTCTCTCAAGTCAACAGTGCCATTTCAGGAACCTACTACTGCTACTTCCATTAAACAGCCTAAAAATTATTTAGACTACCCACCAAAATGACCTATTTCTTTGATTCTGGAGGATGTTATGGAGGCACTGAATTGAGACTAACGCATCCCTCCAAAGAACTGAGGACAAATAGTCCTCTGACCACCAATGCATTTATACCGTGGAGCTAAGATTGAGCTCCCTTGTAGATTCTACTCCAACTTTCTCCCAAATGGCCAAGGATATCGATCAACTTAAACGAATAACTGAAAATTTTGAGAATAAGAATAGCAGGAGCAATCTCAGGCTCTTGTCATCTCAGAAGACTCCAACATGATTGCCTTCTTGAAAACCACGATTCCTTCTATCTTGCATTTGCCATATATCCCTTCCTTCTCCATACTGCAGGCTTATTGTCTTGGTCCATGATCTTCCTCAGCCTTCAAATTACGCCTCAGAGGCATCATTTTATTATTTCTCCAAATAAACCAGCTAATGCAAGTTCTTTCATCAACAAAAACGGATGAAACTTTTCAGAGGTCCGAACATCAGGTTTTCTTCACACAGGATGTCTTCACCACTACATCAGCTTGTCAGAAACAATCCTGGCTCTACTGCCCCAACTGAGATCCATGTGCATCAGATACAGTCTCATACATCTCTACCTCTTCAAAATCACATTCAAGGATAAAACGTATTCTTTTGAAGAATCTTTTAGACCTACAAACCTTTCTGAACCAGCACAAAGCTGAAGTTATGGACTTAGGACTGCCGGTTTCTACTTGATGTTGTACAATGTTTCACTAACAATTCTTTATTTTATTTTATTCCAGTTGCCTGGTATCTAACCCTGGGCGAAGAACTATGCAATGCTCGCGTAGTTTGCGAAGTTCGTGCTACCTCTGACTACGTGAATTGCACGTAGCACAGTGCAAACACGCGTAGCGGTCATTTTTTGCTTGCTCGCGGTCCTCAACGTCAAGTTGGCGACCGCGAGTGAGCAAAATGACATCCCGGCGAGACTTTTTCCTCATTTGCGATCAGCAACATCAAGTTGCCGATCATGAGCATGGAAAATAAACCTCCTGGCGAGATTCTCAACGTGTGGAGGTCAGGTTTCTCATTGCGAGTGGTCGCATATGCTCACGACCGCTCGCAATGAGAAACTACCAGTCCGCGTTGCGAAAGCTACCGCTCGAGGAGAAATCTACTCGAGCGGCAGAAAATGACAGCTTGCACTTTGCAAGATGCACTTCACGTAGCTACGCGTACCGCTACTACGCTACTACGCAAACTACACCCAGGGTTACTTGTTACACTGCTTACTTATTGAATTTCTTTTCTCTTCCTATTTGTACCGATATGAATTGTTTGTGGTTCCCTCATTTTCCATTCCTCCTTCATTTTCATTCTGCTCCAAATGATTCCCTGTATGTCTTAAGTGGTAAGTCCTCTATTACTGTTTTTTTATTTCAAATATTACATTTGTTTTATGACATAATTGTTACTCTTTTGTATACAAACTCCTCCTAATCATATACTTTTTGTATTCTCCATTTTTCTCATTCTCTTGTTGGAACCTCAACTAGCCTGTCTTTTTCAGGTGCTCCACTGTCCCTTCACCCACTCTGGTGCTCCTTTTCTTTTTTCAACTTTCCCAGCATCTGTGGACTTAGTCTGTACGATGCCACATATTCTCATGTCAACTTTTCAGAGGAGGTTTTCGTCCAAGTCTTTTCCTTTCAACTCCTCTCTTTCTCTACGCATGTTATTTAAAGAATTTTACAATGAGTCCTCTGATGTTTACTTTCTACTATTGTCATGCAACTCAGAACAATTACATTGAATGTCTAGCAGTTCAAAAACGTGGTTTTACGCCGGCGTGTATTGTCTCATTTAGCTCGCTTGAAATGACACTCTAAATGATTCAGAGATTGTTATATTTAAATAAAATGGGTAGGAGAAATGTATTTTTATCTCTCTACTACCAGCAGGAATGTTGTAATCATCCTTTGTCATAAATCCCTCAATATCACCACACACTCCAAACATCGGGAACCAGAGGGCCATTGGATATTTGTCACCAGTGGCGTAGTTAGATGGTGTGCCACCTGTGGTTGGCCTGTGTTTGCTGCCCAGCAACCACATGTAAGAGCGGGGGTGCTGATGATTCCTGCAAGGGTGCCACATGTAAAAGCGGGGAGACAGGCCGTCGGCCCCATAACTCGTGCCTCCTCCCCCTTGCTACATACTGTTGGTCACGCTCAGTATTGTTGATACCACCCTCACCATACTAAACATATACGGCCCAATCCATCCAGACCCGAAGTTCTGGCACTTCCTTTCTCACACTATTTCTGAACATGCTACGGCAAATTTACTGGTTGATGGTGACTTTAATCAAATCATGAATCGGATTTGTTCCTTCTGCTTGCAATAAAGCTTTTAAAACTACTATTTCTCAACACTCAGGCCCAATTCACAAAACTAACTTAAGACAAAATCCTAAACTTACTACCATTTTGGTATTCACAGAAGGCACTTACTCATTTTGGTATCCACAGAAGTTAGGAGTCCTAACTTTAGGACTCCTAAATGCCTTCTGTGAATACTGAAAGTCTTAAAAGTGGGATTTTTCTCAATTTAGTAGTGGTAAAGTTAGGACTCCTAACTTTAGGAGTCATAAATGCCTTCTGTGAATACCGAAAGTCTTAAAATTGGGATTTTTCTCAATTTAGTAGTAGTCAAGTTAGGACTCCTAACTTTAGAACTCCTAAAAGCCTTCTGTGAATAACGAAAGTCTTAAAATTAAGATTTTTCTCAATTTAGTAGTAGTAAAGTTAAGAGTCCTAACTTTACGACTCGCAAAATGGAAGGGTCGGATATCTGGCCCTCTGTCTCTGGCTACAAACTAAACATAGATAAATAAGAGGCTAAGCCACTCAACAAACACTTTAACAAGCACCCCTTCACGGACCAGGATTTTGCTGGAACCCCCTTGAACTCAAATGTAAGAGATACACTAAAAACAAATCTAAGGTCCTTTCTGCAAAACTTGTTCACTTTACTCAGAAGTGGTCTCTACTTTACCTTTCTTGGTGGGGTTGTCTTCATACCATCTAACTAATGCTCCTGCCCATTATCAATTTCTTTCTTATGATGTAACCTAGTAGGATCACAAAGAGATTCTTTTGTTCTATTGACAGGATCCCATCTAAATTTCTTTGGAACGGCAAAACAAGTTGAATCTCTTTAACAAGCTTAAAACTTCCTGAGTCTATAAGCTGTGTTACCTTTGCCAATTTTATAAACTACCACAAGACGGTTGGCATTAATCAAATTCGCAGTTACATATCGCACCCTATCGATACCCACACAAATTATGGTCCTCTCTGTAAGACGCAATGTTATCCCCTTTTCTCTCAAACAAATTTGTTTGATCTCTAATCCCCTCAAGTTTTGGTTGTCTGCCACTGAAACCTATTCATGTCTCTCTTTAAACTCCAATTAATAAGTTCTTAAACAGCCCTATTTTGGATAATTATCTGCTTAAGAAAGATTTTAAGATGTAAAGAATGGATGAAGATAGGCATCTTCCTCATTTCTCAGTTCTATCACTCGGGCAATCTCTTCCCAGTCGCAGAGTTATCTTCCTCATACAATCTACAGTCTACTTTACATATCCAATACAAAGAACTTTTGGTCCTGGCTCCCTTCACACAACTTTTCTTTCATGTACCCTTTCTTCCTAGTTCACCTTCTTCTTCAATTACACTGTTCATTCAGTCCAAGGCTGCTATCATTTAGATCACCTGATCCTTACAGGCACAATATGAACACTGAGACAGTCTGGGAATCTGATTTAGACTTTATTTGGTCGGTCTCCTCGTGGGATGGTGTCTGGTATAAAATACACTCCACTGTGCGTCCTGCAAGTCTCACCTAAGGTTTTTAATTTTTTTTTTATAACAGACTGTTTATTACTCCTGTTTGTCTCTTTCAGGCCAAACCTGCACACAGTGACGCCTGCCTGCGTCATAATACTGATAGAGGAACATATTTTCATATGTTTTTTCCTTGGCAAGCTATTTCCAATTCTGGTCTTTGGTTTTGGAACTCATTACAGCTAATACTGAGGTTCAGTTACCTCTGTCATATGGTTTACTGTTTCTAGATAGTGTGCATAATGTTTGATCCTCTAACAGACTGCTTGGGAAATTTATCGAACTCCTGATTTCGATCACCATTAATGTAAACACTTCTTATTGAAAGTCCACAGACAATAATAACCTTCAATATTGGTGGAATCAGCTAAGCATACTTGCCTGTCGTTGCCACTTACCACTTACTTTTTTTGCAGGATTGATGTTCCTTTTCACTGCAGTCAAATTCATGCTAAATAATGTATCTCAAGTTTAATCTTGTAACCGTTTTCGATGTTTAATGTTTCAAATATTATTGACTCATCTTTTAAATGTATCTCTTTTCACCCGCTCCATCTTCTTATTTTATCAATATTTCATCTTTATAATCCATTTCTTAGGTCTACCATTTCCTTTCTTTACTAATAGTTGTACACCATCGCTGTTTTTGATTTACTTAGTTTCGAGCTTTATCCATTCTTCACAGCACTACTTGCATAAGTTGCAATGTTAGCACCTATTGTTGTTTTCTCTTGATGAGAACCTTTAACTTTTTTTTTGTTTATTAACAAATATTCTTAAATCAATCCCAAAAAATGTATTTCAACCCATCAAATCCTAAATTTTTAACTCAAAAATTAATTGAAGAGAAACCTTATTCAATTGATATTGGGATTGATAATCCATTCATTTATACAGAGGGTAAATAAATTGAAGTGAAATCTTATTCAATTGATATTGTAATCGATAAACCATTCATTATACAAAGGGCCTTTGTATATTGAATGAATTATCAATCCAAATATTTTTTTCATTGATTTAAGAATATTTGCATTTAAATTATTTGTAATAATTAGAATGAAGTTGTGGGATTGGAAGAGTTGTGTATAGGATTAGTGGGTACTCTAAGGCCCTAAAAATCCCCACACGGTTTTGTTGGTTGTCTATGAAACCTTGAATTTACCAAGTAATTGTCAATGGACATGATGCTGCCCTAGTCTGTTCAATTCAACGCCTTACTCAGCGCTGTCACTTAATGTATATTGAGACTATGCTTCCTGCCAGCCATCCATGCTTTATCTGCACCAATCACTAGTTCCTTTTTTATGCCAATCATTGGGCATTTTAACCACTTTATAGCCCTACCTATAACTGCCAGGACACTCCACAGGATCGGAACAGGCAAAACACAGGATCTTGGAGTATGTTCCTATACAGTTGCAGTCATCAGCACTTCATGGTCTACCTCTATTTTAAAATGCAATCACAGTAGATAAATAGGTGATATCTTTTCAGCGGGAATATCTGTATATGATTTCCCTTTTAAACATGGAGAAAGTGGCTGTAGCTACACTGTTTAGTGACTTTCTCAACAGGCCTCTTCTTCCGGGTCAGGTGAATATCACAGACTCAATAGGTCTTCTTCGTCAGCCAAAGCTTTTCTTTGCCAAATACACAATCAAGTTAAACTCATTTTTGTTTTTTAACATTGCTGAAAATCATGATGAAGCTAGCAGTCAAACCAAATCTAAATGGAGCAAGCAAGAACATGTTGAAGGTAAACTGGTGTAAAGGAATTCATTAAAAAGAAACACTAAGGTGACATTTTTTTTTAAAGCTATTGGCGTAGAGGAGAGTGGCGTGGAGCGTTGTAGGGTGGAATGGTAAAGTACAGAGTGTTGTAGAGTGTAGAGGTTTGTACAGAGCAGTGGTGCAAAGTACAGAGGTACAGAGTAGAGTGCAGTGGCATAGAGTGCAGTGACGTACAGTGTAGTTGTGTAGAGTGCACTTGGCAAAAACTGCAGTGGTTTGCAGTAGAGTGATGTAGGGTGCAGTGGCATGGAGTGGAGTGGCATAGAGTGGACAGACTAGACTGGAGTAGAGTGGCATAGAGAGCAGTGGCGAAGAGTACATTGTTTCAGAGCATTGTGAAGTGGTATAGAGTGGAGTGGTGAAGGGCAAAGTGAAGTAACATAGAGTAGAGTAGCATAGAGTGCAGAGTAGATTAGAGTGGTTTCGGGGTATTGGCGAGTTTAGGGGCCTCGGGTTGAGTGGTACAGAGTAGGGTGCAATAGCGTAGAATGAGGCAGTTTTCATGTGGACAGCTGAGCGCCCTCAACTGGGACCTAATTCTCCACCTGTAGTAGACTCAGACTCCTCTCACAGCTCAGGTACTCAACGTCCAACGGCGCAATAAATCGAAAAAACAACGCAGTTTGGGGTCCAGCAGGAGATCGGCGAGTCTTCTAAAAGGGGTGTTGCTAAAGAAGGGCAACTAGGAATCCTTTCAAAGAGGCTTGCCCTTTGTAATTACTGGTGTGGCCTACAACAATTGAACTAGACTCCTGTGCTTTACACAGTGTGCTACCTGGCAGTATTTCAGTGCCTTTCTTTGAGTTTTCTGTTACTGCATGCAGACTTATCACACAACAACAAATGTGCCAATGCTAGTTATTAGTAACTAAAAATGAGTAACAACAATAATAATATTATGAATAATTAGAATTGAAAATGTTTGTGTTCTGAAAGTATGAGACTGAATTAAACAACTGTAAATTTTGTGGAGTGGTTAAAGCTCTGAGGTGTGTGTCGGTCACTCCTGGTCTCTTCTTCGCACCACTTTTTTCTGCACTCCCACTCAGCTAGACACTTGGGCCCTTTCGCAGGGACGGCTCCTCCATTAAGGCAGAGGAGTGATACCCCACTAATTGGAAGGCCTTCCCATGCCCCACAGATGAAAAAAAATGGTAATACAGTTAATGTAACTTAAGGGGAGAGGAGTTGGCCTAACGGCTAGGGCGGTTGACCTCGAGTCTTGGAAACTGGGTTCGAGTCTCGGCAATGACGCTGAACATCCTGTGATTCTGGACAAAGCACTTAATCTCCCTGTGCCTAACAAAAATGAATGTGTCCTCATGTAATGCAACTGGTGCTATGTAAAGCGCTCTGATACCCAATTTGGGTCAAGTTAGCGCTATATAAAACTCTGTAAAATAAAAATATAACATTTTATTTTTCAATAACCCCGCCCCAAGCCAAGCGTCAGGACGGAGGCGGACAGCTGATGACTGGCAGCAGTAGAAAGAAGTCATGGGCAGGGCACTTAAGTTTAAAGTGCACATGTATCTTTGACCCGCATGAGACAAGCGTCAGGATTGGTTAGGGGAGTGGTCGGTCCTGAGGTGGAGGAGTGAAGGACACCAGACGGGAGCGTACGAAGTTGGAAGGTAGGTTTTATTTTCTCTTTTCAATGTTTTGATGTTAATATTTTGAATATATTTAATTACCGACATGCACTACATTACTGTTTTAAAGTTACGATAATACAATGCATGTCAGCAATTTTGTTGATGTAATTTGCCCACATTCACCCGCACCCACCACCCATTTACCCGCCCTACCACTCCCCGTAGGTGGCTGCCACCACTTCCCTTCCGTGCCGGCATCTTTCTAAAAACCTCCATTTGTATATGCCCCACGTCAACTCCTTCCTCTTCATCAATGTATTTTCTCGCTAGTCTCTGCAACTACTTCCTTGTGTCACATCCCCTTCACCTTGCCTTCTCCCACACACTCACACACACTCTCACTCACTGTCTTTCTCTGCTTGTAAACAAAGACTTTTCTTTTGCACAACAGCTGTGAGTACCTTCTCCACACACATTGACATAGAAAGGTATTCTCGATTGGCACATATGTGACCAGCTCTCTGCAGCAAGTGGAGTCCCTCTAGTCTGAACACCTTTATGACCCACTGGCCCTGCAACTCTAGAGCGCTCCGTTGGGCACCGTCATGAATTCTGCCCGACCAGAGGAGACTATGGAGTTTGGACTATACATATGACGCATGGGAAGAAAGCTCTGACTAAAGTTGGTTTCCTAGGTTCATAGGAACAAAGAACCACTGGATACCTCTGGAGCAGCTGTAGTTAAGAACAAAAAGTTAAATACGGGATGAGGCAGCTGCAGGCTTCTGTCTGTGCTGCGTCTCTTTAGCTCCATGCCTTATCCCCCCGGGAAGGAACGCCTCCCGGTCTCGCATATGCAAGCCATTCGCTCCCATCTGCAGACGGCTTATGCAAAGTTTATTATCAGCTTCTGTGGAACGTCTGTAGTCACGCGGCTGTTAGCGACCGCATTAACGTCTTTATTCAGTTGTTTATTTAATACAATTTTGCCTCTTGCGTGACTCCGTAAGGTGGAAAAAAGTGCGTAGGAGGCTCGCTTCTTGGAAAACATACACACCCATCAGGGAGAATTCGAGCGCTCGAGCCAATAAAATAAACTATTGTTAAAAGAATCTTATTTCCCATTATCCATTTTGTAATCTTCATAAGAAGCTGAATACTGGACTCCTAGAAATCCCTGCCAGGCTGCTTCATGGAATTAAATCCCAATGACTATATTCATTTGTGCAATACGTCATTTTGTTTCAATTGCGCACCTCCAAATAACAGCACACCTCTGACGAGCAAAAGATAATCCCTTCTGCCGAGGAACAGGGCCTGCAACACATAACAAACTGTACAAGGTCTCACCATGCCCCTCTATGCCTGCCACATCCGACCATCCTGTGCCACACTTCTGTTCTGGTGTTCTTAACACAATTCCACCTCTTCAACACAATAACCCCCTACTCTGTCCCCACCCCCACACTGTCAAACAACACTAGTCTTCATGATACTACTATACAACAAAACTCCATACAGCACAACCCCAGCTTCACTACCACACAGTCTTCACCACATCTCTGCTCAATATCACATCAAACTGTGCAGTATCACATTAACCCAAATCAAAGGGACACTGCACCACATCACATCCACCACGCCACGGCACATGAAAAACACCCACAGCTCCCGGGACCACATCAATGTGTGTCATACTACAAATATCACACTAGTACATAATACACATAACTCACACATCCCTCAGCCATCCAGCACCATACTAGACCTACCACTATACATCGTAGAAACGTAATACAACACTACATAAAAACGTATTACCATAACTCCCACCATATAATAACACTCTCCACAATACCAATACACACTACCTAACACCATATAATAACATCAAAATACCACATACTATACTACACAAGTTCATCCCAGACAACTCTTCAACTCATCCCAATACCATCCCCTCAACACCACCACCACATTGTACCTCACCTACCACAGGAGACAGCGTAACCAACTGCACCACATGTAAGTTAACACCTAGATCTTCATGCCACAGGCTGGTAGCGTACTTAACACTATAACATCCAAGACGTTTCTAGGCACATCCCACAAAATGTTCATTCAGTTAGACATTCACTCCAATGGCTCATTTAGGACTTGCAAGTCACGACTAATGTAGAGACTGTGACTACCTGAGTGGCAGGGGCCGAAAACAAGGGATGTTGGCTACTACTGGTCCCCGGAAGAAACCAACCTTGGGAACATGAGAAGGTGGATCAGGAGCCTTTATATGCTTTGCTGAGAGCAATACCGGGTCAGGAAACACCAGACAAAAACACAAGACACCCATGAACTATAGAGCAGCGTAAAGCTGAAGACAGTTCATCGTCCAGTTCTAGACGAAAACAAACCACCGTCACATTTGAGTGTACACCAGGCAAGAAACAAGACGCCCAACAAAAAGGTGAACAGTTACCACATAACAATTTCCTTCACACACATCCAACAGGATAGTTTTTTTTTATTGTTTTCAGCATAAAACCAAAAGCATACAACACAAAAACACAATCTTGGCATGGAAAGGTAGTTCAATGTATCAGATCACAACAGCATACAAAGACATTTGTACTCAAAGGCATAATTCTGGCGTACGGGGAGTATCATGTATACAATCATGTCATCGGTAAAATCAGTAACTCCTGTGGGTACAGTTTGTCGCAGTACTGACCAATGCCTTGTTGGGGGGCTGACTTGTACGTAAGAATCCGAGCAGTGTAACCCAACCTCCACTCATAGGGCCCTCAATTGTCAATGTTCCTGCCTCTGGTGACAATACCTCCTCAGCAGTGCTCTGTGACTCTGAGACTACCCCGCCGGTGTTACTTAACAAGTAAGTTTGGTATGGACCCCAGTAGTTTCTGATTCACTAAATGTATCAGCTTGAGTATTCCAATACTACATGTCTGTATGCCATTCTGTGATTTGTGGAAGTGGGCCCCTCATCCATTCCAATGCCACCGCTGTTTAGCAAGTAAGAGGCCAATAGCTACCAACAGGCGCAGAGTCTTGTTTACTGAGAGATCCCATCCCAGTAGCGCCGTTTTAGAGTCAGGTTCTAGATCCGCACTAATAATAAGTCCCAGCTCCTTGAACACTTTTTCTCAGTAGGCATAGACCCCTGGGCATTGCCAGGCTAAGTGCCAGAATCCTGGTCCTTCCAAACCACATCTATGAGGAAATCTGTGCTAGTCCACAGCGAAACTGGCGTTCAGGGGTGCAATACGCCCTATGTAAAACTTAAAGTGCATGAGTCTGTATCTCCCATTAGGAGACAGGGTGGGGGCGCAGCAATAGTCCCACTCTTTCTCACTTAGGGAAGTGCCCAGATCACGCTGCCAACCTAACTGCACTCTCAAAACTTCTGATTTGCACATGTATTGAAGACTTGAATATAATTGTGTGATTAACTTCAAAGGCTGCTCGACTTTAATTAGAGTGGAAAGTGCCCGCATAGTCTGTAGTTCTAGTAGGTCGTCCCCAATAAGGGCACGCCAGGTCTGTTGGGTTCTATAGTAGTGGAATAATACTGTACCCCCCAGCTGCCTGTCTGGTTGTTGTAAAGCTTCCCAGGTTACCTACACCCCATCTCTAAAAAAGGGTCCCATTGTGCTTATGCCTATAGATTGTAGTGCCTGTCTTGCTCCCACATCTTGGCCCCGTGAAAACCACATGCACCACTGAAGTGGCATTTCTGGAGCATATATTAAGGCTCCCGCTTGCATGTGTAGTAGTGGTTGCTAGGCTTGTGCGGTGACAGCGATGGAGTAAACTCACAATTTCCTGGAGGCAGGTTGGGTGAGGGTCAGTGGAAGAGTGAGAGGATCCACTGAATTTCTTTCCATCTACACCAAGGGCATTTCATGCGGACCATGTATCCAATAGTGAGCAAATACAGTTTTCGCAGCCCTATATTATTTCTCCAAATCGGGAGCCCCCAAACCATCCAAGTCATGGGGTAAAGTAAGCGAGTCCCATCGTATGGGGTTGGTTACCAGCCCACGCTAACTGTATCAATTGTATGTGCCAGCAGTTGAACAGGTGTTTTGGCAGCAATATGGGTATGTTCTTGAATAAAAAGAGGAATCCTGATAATATAACCATCTTCATAAGAGAGATTCTCCCCATCAGTGAGAGCGGAAGCTTCGTCCACTTTTCTATGGTATCTATGAGTCTCTGTGTAGTTTTGCCATAATTTTCCAGCAGAACTATCGCAGGATCTTTGTGGAATTGAATGCCCAGGTAGCGAACCGCCTCCGTGGTCCTGCGCAATGGGAATTCCATGGCCGGTTCCACAGTGCAGGGAGTGAGAGGAAATATGATAGACATATCCCAATTTATTCGCAGCCTCGAGTGACCACCAAACTGTACAACTTCACGCAGTATTGGAGATAAATTTAACTCCGGGTTATGTATATATAATAACGTGACATCCTCATTGGCAGAAATGTTCAGCGTGTACTCTGGGAATCTCAGCCCTCGGTGTGAGTGATACTCGCAGATTGCGCAGGCCAGTGGCTCTGCGACAATCTCATACAATAGTGGAGACAGAGGGCAGCCCTGGTGCGTACCCCGAGTGATGTTAATTGATTGAGAAATTAATTTCCAATCCTCACTCTAGCTGTAGGTGATGTATATAATACTGATATCAGACAGCAATACATGTCTCCGACTCCTATTTTGCGTAATACTGTGAACAGGAAGCCCCACTCAGGCGAGTCGAAGGCATTTAGGAAGACTGCTACCACCTTGGTTTCTGGGTTTAGTCTTTGCACTACGTCAAATAGGGTCCTCTGATTTTGAGATAAAGTGTGACTAGGGAAGTACCCTGCCTGCTATGGGTGGATAATACCCGGGAGCAATAAAGCTAGTCTATTGGCCAAGATTTTAGAGCTAAAGCTTAACATCTACATTAAGAAGAGATAAGGGCCTATATGAGGAGCAACTGGCTGGCGATTTTCTTGGTTTTAACAGCGTGACGAAAACAGCTTCACGCAAGGAGGGCGGCATAACGCCTGCCTCCGCCAACTCCTCATAAAGAGTCTTGAGGTGGGGAAACAATAGATCTTGAAATTCTTTATAAAAGGCAACTGTGAGTCAATCTGAACCCAGAGCTTTCCCGGCTGCCATCCCCCTAAGTGCCTCTCGTATTTCATCTGACGTTAAAGGTGCCATCAGATGTTCCCTATGCTCCATCACTAGCCATGGCATTTTAATGTACGAAAGATATTCCTCTAGCGCTTCGCTGCCTGAAGTGATTTGAGAAGTATACAATGTCTTGTAATATGTGTCATGTGTAATGTGTTTCCCTCTTCATCTATCACACCCACCATAGAGTCCAATTCCCTCTTAGGTCTCAATATCCCTGCTGGAGTAGAGCCCGGTCTCTCCCGCACTCCATAGCATCATGCTGATGCGTATTTACCCATGTGTTTGATTTTGTCGTTGGCTGTGTCTAGGTGTTCTGCCAATTTCTGCTTGAGGTCTGTGGTGGTTCGGGCAGATCCCCCCTCCCTTAAATCCCGTTCTAGATGACCTATTGCATGTTCTAGTGTGTCTAGTCTACCCAGGATGGAACGTAACACACCTGCATGAGTGGATATTACCACTCCTCTGACGAACACCTTAAATGTTTCCCACAACGTGATAAATGAGGTCACAGACCCAATATTTTCGGAGAAGAAGTTTTCTATAGCTGTGGCTAACCCTTCTTTAAAAACAGTGTCTAACTGCGAATACGGTGGGAAACACATGTGAACACCAGGATACGTGGTGCCCCGTACCTCAAGGCAAGTTGAATGGTCGGAGTGCGTTCTCTGCAGATGCGTACATGCCACTACTCCAACAGGATAGTTTTATAGGTAATTGGTATGTGGATAAGGGTTGGGTGAAAGACCTGCTTGGAATCCTGAACCTTTCCTGCTACAGGCAAATGCTAAACTCTCCTATTCCCACGCTCCCATCTTTTGCCCAAACCTATGTCATAACCCATTCCTCCTGTTTCATCTCACCTTTTAAATGTAAATGTAAATAGATACTTGTATAGCGCACTACTCACCGCAAGGGTCTCAAGGCGCTTGTACGAATACCGCTGTGGAACCCATCCTGGCTTTCCCTGTGAGGTGTCCACTCCTGGGCACCCCCAAGGTAAGGCATCCTTAGCGTTGTGGGGACCGTTGTGGAGATTAAGCAAGCTATTGCCCAGAGTTGCAGAGTGGGACTCCATGATTGGAATAGGCACGAGGCGAGAATTATCAGGTCCATGGAATTTTGAGCCTAAGACCCGCCGAGGCGGGGAATTGAACCCTGGTCCCGGGCCAGACCTCTGCATCAGGATCTGCCGCTCTAACCATTGAGCCACACTTCTCCCTCCTTTCTGTCTCTTCTGTTCCCCTCTCCTTCCCAACCTGGGGCCAGTTGGTGGGACCCTGGGATCTGTGAGGAGCTTGAGGTCCTGGGTGTACTCTAGGTTTGGTGGTGGAGAGTTCCAGCATCAGGATGGGACCAAGTAGTGCGCAGCTAGGCGTGACAGAAGCTCTTGCAGGGACTGAGTCCTTTTATTGAAGTGGAGTCCTTCTTAAGAATAGAACGTGTTTCAGAGTTTACAACATGCCCTGCAGTGTAGGGAAAGAGAAAACACAGGAGAGTGACCCATATTGTGGAATTAGACCTGTTAGTTGTCTTGTCATTAATCAAGAGCGCAGCTTTGTTTTTAAATCTGTAAATACTACTGCAGCGGCAGATGTGCAGGCTCCTCAAAAGCAGAGGGCCTGGGGAGGAATGAGGCCTCTGCACACAGCAGTCGTGCTGGTCATGCTGAGGTCTGCTTGGACCCTCACAAGTGACAGATCACACCAGAGAAGCTGACTTTAGTGAGGTGCAGGGATGGAAGAACAGGATGCACAACTTGAATCATCTTACAGAGGAGACCAATGACATACACAATATACACAACTGGAAGACCGCGAGATTCCCACCCACCTGCCGAACACAATTGTGGGAATAACTCCCAACACTCATCACCGCATGGCCATTTAAAAGATCAACACTGCAACATATATAATACAGCCTAACATTGCATTAAAAGTCAATTGCAACACTACACCTAGCACACGTCTTACTGATTTGTACTACCTTATCTCACGCGATGCTGAAGCATGCAGTCAAGACTGGACCTGGCTACCTTTGGTTCTAGGAGATGGTCATATCATAACTAGCGGATTCACCCCAAAACATCGCCTCTAAAGACACTAAAAACGTAAACAATCAATATTCATCGAACCTAAACATCTGCTCATGTAATATATCAGAGATTCATAGTAGGATAACTGATATTGAACCACCCATTACCTGAGACAATGTCTCATCATTCTATTGCGGGAGACATGGTCTGGACACCCCGTTCAGTTGATGGGGGTACTTGGAATATAACAACCCCGAACAGTTAGCTTCCCCTAAATGACAGCTGAAGGGAGGACTCACCATATAGCTGGGACGCCTCGTTGATGGGGCAGTTATGCGCTGTATAAATCTGTTAATAATAATAATAATAATATATATATCTTAGAGACATGGATTCAGGTCATCAAAGTCAAAAACTGGGCTCAAGACAGGAAAAAAAATCACTCATCATCATACACTTATATGCTAATAATACTGCCTAAAGGGAAAAGCCGCCAGTACTTGGAAAATTGGAGTCAATAATTACAGGCAAAAAAAAGAGCATGACGCATCACATCCATTGATATCAGTTGACTTCAACCTATATCTTTTTCAAGCAGCTAGAGCATGATGAGAACAGGAATGTGCAAGACCTATTATGGGATATCCGGTTCAGGCTCACCCTGAAGTAAGAGGAGGGGACAGACAAGGAGCCAGATCGGCCATGTTATGAGCATTCCTAGGCGTCAGAACCCTGAATGCCGCTGCAAGGGCGATAATCCACCAGAATGGACACGTGTCCGATACATTCACTGCAATAATTGATTTTTCAATAGCATCTCTCGCTCTTTTTTTACTCAATAGCAACATTCACAAAACGGTAAGCATTTTCATTTCTGATGTAACTATGGTTAATCTAAAGAAACTAAGATGGCACAAACAGGAAACAATATTAGCAAAATACACAACCCTGCTGGAGAAGAAACCACTTAAGCCACATGATGCTGTAAATACTTATGAAGAACTAGATTTACTTTGACGCAGGTTTCTCCATTTTTATCAAGCTTGAACTCCTTCACCTAGGAGTTCAACTACCGGTTTGGTTGAAGAGAGCAGGACCATGATACACCTACTCTGTATCTGTACGGATTGTTAACTGAACTCAGAAGGATGCTGCAAAACCTGCTCAATTGAGCAGCAGTCCAAGCTTGTAGGTGAGCCCTCGTTCGCAGCACCAAATGTAGAAAATATTTGACTAAATATACAGCTAGTGAACTTTCATACATTTTTTTAAAATCCAAATAAAGCGGTCAAACACTGTCACTAGAGCTAGAACTGGCCAACTACGAGAATTACGAATCACTGGAGCGACTTTACCAATTCTTGTTTAAAAAAAATGTTTTTATTGAGGTAGATTCGTATTTAAAAATTGAACAAACATTTACCGAGAAAAATAAAATAACACCATAGCAAGTTAACATCTGACAAATGATGATAGATACAGTAAATGCTAGGGCATTACTCAATTTGTGTCAGTTTTCTAATTTTAGCAGAACCAGTCAAACCGACAATAACCGTAAAGTTGCCTTCTCCCTCTCCCCCCCTAACCCCCCTTCCCGCCTGTTCTATCAAAACAACGAGGAAGCATGAAATTAAGAAAAAGGATACGGCGAGTGCAAGGTAAGTGGTGTCCTTTTTTAGGTCAAGCCTAGCAGCATTGCACATCCGCTGCTCACTCTGCGAGGCATGCAGCAGTCTGCTGTGTAAGCCTCGCCCACTCTCTGCCCATACTTTTGATTGGCTGGCGTCACTGTTCTTGGTAAATGCTGGCTTTCGATATATTATGAGGCTTATTAGTCCCTCCTTGTTACCATTTGTTACTGCCCATGATGACTGGACCTTTTACTTGGCTCTTTACACGGTCTGATTTATCTAGAGGGTCAGCACTATTTGGTTTATGGGCACTTATGGGGACAATGGCGGATGCTATTTTATTTGTATTTGTATCCTGAATGTGGCGACCCCTTTTCGGGACACAGCGCTCAGTTTATTTATTTATTACTTTCATCATAAGCGCTGTGCCGGGTTCAGGGATACCATGCTCTCTTTGTTTTTGTTTTGTTTTCTAAATTTAAAACTAATTTTAATTCTAAATCTAAATTTAAAACTGAGCGCGGCGCCACTTCGCGGACACAGCGCTCAGTTTCTTTATTTATATTTTTACTTTAATACTGAGCAAGGCACCCGCTTCAAGGGCACCGCACTCAGTGTTTAAAATGTTTTTTTTTAAAGTAAAGAAACCGAGCACGGTGTCCTTAAAGCGGCGCCGCCCTCAGGTTTAAACTAAAACAAGCATTTGCAATGCAATAGGTCTCGCATTTACAAATGAATAATGAACAAATAAATAAATTCAGAACACAAACTGTACTTACAGTCAAGTTCAAGACTTGAAAAAATGGTTAGGGGTTCTGCCCACCTCACCCTCCCATACCTGAGCAGGAAACATCCAAAGATGAAAAAGTAGAAACAAATGGTACTGAAGGGATCAATCCACTTTTAATTATCGAACAAGAAACAATTAATTATCTTGTGATTTCCGAATTTTATGCAGGATGAGTATATATTAATTCATATACACATATATGAGCGAACAGCCAGAGAGGCACAATATAAACAAATAACACAATCTATATACAACACATCACATGTACATTATATACAAATATACAGAACATTTACAATATCAAAAAAGCGTCTCTGTACCCTCAAGACAAAAAATATATATAAAATATATATATACACCAATTTACATGTGTACCTCCTCTTAAATTGGGGTGGAGTATACAACAAGATGGAAGTCCCAAAAACAAAGCACCAGGGGGTTAACACATCAACCCAACCTACATTTGTGTGGGTGCACCTAGGAAAAAATCATATCTTCCTTGAATTTTAACAGGGGACTCCGTTCAAAGCAAGTCAAGTTCAAATCGGCATGTTTTAACAAAGTAGCTGTAAGCAGACAACAGTGTCCACATCATAGCACAAATATTTTTGTCTTTAAGCAAAGTAATGAATCCTGTTTGCCGCAGGGCCAAAAACACGAGTAGGCCTCAGAAAACTGACAGCACGATCTAATTATGTATTGAAATAGATAGGATTGCTACTCTAAATTCAATAAGCATTGCGCTTTTTTTCCAGATGCAATAAGTTATTGTAGATGTGCCAACGTGAAGGAAATGGTCTCTAAACACTGTAACCTGTCAGCTTCCTAAGGGACTCGGTCCATTGCTCTGTTTGTAGTGTTGAGGGGGAGACAAGGTCAGCAAACGGAGAATGCCCTGTTTTCACCCCACCTTGCATATGGTCTCATCCTTCCCACTACTGCGACTTGCAATTGAGACAACAGATATTAATTTGGGAGTGTGATTGGTTCCCGTCTTGTTCTTATTTTTTCTTTTTTTATATTTTAAATGGGCAGAAGGCACACCAGTAAATAATGTGAATTCAGCAATTAGTGTCTGACAACCACATGGTGGGCATGGACGGTTTTGTGAATTTTTTAAGAGCGAATCGGGCGAACAGTGCTATCTGCGTTTCTGACTGAACAATGAGTTGAGGTGTTATAATTCCTCATGCATGGCGAGACTGAGGGGGATATTCACAAGGACGTATCTCCTATTTATCTCCACCTTAACGCATCAAAAGTGGAGATAGATTTAACACCCCATTCACAAGCTGGTGCAAACTGCAGACATCGCCAGTATTCCCGCGACAACTGCCCCAAAATGCATCGCCACGGTGAACACCACCAACTAACCCTAATGAGATGCAGAGTAGGCGTTCCAGTGCAAAAACACAAAAAAAAAACACAACACCACTTTCAGAACAAACTGCCAGATCCGTGATGCGAGTCAAAACCACGCGCTAAGCCGGGGTAGCAGCAGGTATTTAACACCTGCTTCCTGCAGGTGTAAAGCCGGACGACTACCTGCAGTAGGCAACGGAGCCCGCACACAGCCACACCCGAAGAACAAACGACACCATGGAGCTACTCATCATGCAGCTCGGAGCCCCAACAGGGCCACAACACCCACTGCCACCACCCCCAGGACCGCCACCACCCACAGGACCCAGACACGCCACTCCCCCCGACCACCACAGAGGCAGCACAGAGCAAGACGGTGGACCTACCAAAAACGCACCAGTCTCACAGACCTAACACCTGAGGAAGTCATTGCCCACTACAGGCTCAAAAGGATAACCATCCTCCGCATCCTAACCAACATCGCCCACAGGTTGACGGTCCCAACACAGCGGAGAACCAACATCCCTCCTCAGACAAAGCTGCTGGCTGTGCTGCACCTGTTGGCCTCTGGTACCTTTCAACCAACAACTGCCAGAGTCAGAGGGGTCTCACAGCCAGCCCTATCAAAGTTCATCACACCTGTCCTGGATGCCTTCCTCAGCTTCATACCCCAGTACCGTCACTTCCCCCACACTGCGCAGGAACAGCAGGAGACCAAGCAAGGCTTCTACGCCATAGCTGGATTCCTGGCCGTGTTAGGGGCAATAAACTGCACACATGTCCCACTTGTGCCCCCTGCGGATGCTGCACACCACTACCGCAACAAAAACCACACGCATTCCACCAATGTGCAGGCAATAGTGGACCACCGGGGAATGTTCACCAATGTCGTCGCTAACTACCCCCGCAGTGTGCAAGATTCCTACATCTTCCAACAGTCCATCATCAACCAGCGCATCCAGGATGGCACATATGGCACTGGGCTGCTTGTTGGTAAGTGCCAAATCAGCACACCACACACCTCAAATCCATCATCACACAACGCACAACTGTGGGATTGCACATGTGACCAAACCACTTACAACATGTCAATCAACATGCCCACCTACCAGACACGACAACACTACTCCATGGTGATCCTGGGATACCCCTGCACACAATACAACTATATCATGGCACCACAGCCACACAACAGCTGAACGTGTGTGAATGCGGAGTGCAGCCATGTGCGAAGGATGCAATTGACCCGGAAATGGCAATGTACACAATGACAAGTGAGGCGTGGATGTGCAGGACAGACATGGGTATGCAAACCACAGAAATGTCCATGCAGACCACAACTGCGGGTGACTGGAGAGTAATGAACAGTGGATGCAACCATGTCACCCCAGGCCGTGGCTCAGATAGCGGAAATAACACTCGCTGCGCCCCCCCCCCTGTGTACGTGAGCGTAGTAGGTTGGCCCTGAGTACTCCAGGGCTGCGCAGGGGTGTGGACAGAATCCCATGGTGCAGAGCATGGTTCTCTCCCGGAAATGCCAACGTCACTCGTCACTGACACAGCGGCGCCTTACAGTCTGCCACGAGGCCAACACCGCGAGCAGCGGGGCCTGCGACCCTGTGCGCCTGCTGCACCCCAATACGCTGATACCCAGACCAGGCCTGCCTGCCCCAGCACCCCAAGGCCGCACCGCTCACCTGCCGACACCATTGTGTGTCAAAGAGGGCCCACCACGTGCCGGTGCAATGTCCAAGCCTCCACAGACCATCGCTGTCCCAATCGACGCTGGCCCACATTACTCCTTTCTCATTGACATACTCCACCGGCATCCTCTTTGTCCCAGTAGGTCCTACATGTGGAACTGTGTCCCGAGTCCTGAATTTCAGTGACCACAAGTCCGTGGCAGCGGCCACAGCACCAGACTCCCTTCGATCAGTGAGGCATAATTCCATGTCGCAGGCCTGCGACATGTGGTGCCACTAACCCTGTTCAACACAAGCTGGCAACACGTGGTGCCACTAACCCTTTTCAACACAAGCCTGCGACACGTGGTGCCACTAACCCTGTTCAACGCAAGCCTGCAACATGTGGTGCCACTAACCCTGTTCAACGCAAGCCTGCGACACTCGGTGCCACTAACCTGGTTCAACGCAAGCCGGCAACACGTGGTGCCACTAACCCTGTGCGCCGTGAGTAACCGCCAGCCTCCGACGGAACATCGTTGGTGTCTGAGCTTGTGGCTTGGGGGTTGTCATCAGCAGCGGGCAGGTATGGACTTGGTGTCTGGCATGAGTCTGTGGCAATCATATCCGCCATGTTGCCGGACACAGCTGGCACGTGCCCTCTGCATCATGCCCTGGGGGTAGACCTCCTATTCTCCCCCGAGACACTCCGCAGAAGGCACCCATGACACATATGAGACTCTGCTCTACGCTCATGACCCTACCCCAGTCTCCCACAGGTCAGCGTCCTGCGGCGGTGGAGCTGTGTCGGCCGCTGTGCATCCAAGGTCACTAACCCTGAGCGACTCAAGTCATCCTCCCTTGTTATGACATTGCATTTCTGAGTGTCTGATGACTCTTGAAGTTGTTGCCATTACCAGCTACTCCCTGAGGGCTGGCTTACACTCACCCCACACACAGCCAGCACAGGGGTCACTGGATTAGTGGGCCTGCCATCACATCCTGCCCAACCAAGTATTGATTCTTTTCTCCCTGCACTGCCACAGGTGATCAAAGATATGCACTCTGCCCTTGGATGATGACACCCCTCTGAGACTCGAACACACCAGCCCGAGGCAGTACAATGCGGCTCACATATGCGCCAGGGGCATCGTTAAATGCACATTTGCGTGTTGAAATCACGTTTCAGGTGCCTGGACGGCACAGGTGGAAAGTTCCTGTACAGCCATCTGTGTACGCACCAATGCCCCATGGATCCCAGTTTCATAATTACCGGACGATGATAGGGATGATGGGGCCGGTGGCCCACATCCCCCTGTAGCTGCGGCAGGAATGGCCCGTCAAAACACCATCATTGACAATTACTTCTCATGAGCATGTGACATTGTGGCCGTCCCTGGCAATCATGGGACAGTACAAAATGCCCAAAAGCACAGGATGTGTGAATAAAACATATTGGTAGGTTACAGGTTGTACTTGTCAAATGTCATATGTTCTTATATAGCGAACAAATCACAGTGAGGTCTCATGGGGCTAACAGCAAAAGAAGACGAATAGAACAGTCAACAGTCTGAGACTAGTTAATTGGGTGGAAGAGTCAGGTTTTGAGTTTTTTTCAGAAACCTTTGTGATCCATTATAGATGAGATATGTACAGGCAATTTGTTCCACAACATGGGGGCAAGATAGAAAAAGGAACGGCCTCCATTGCGTAAAGTTCGGATCCGAGGCTGGGCAAGGTAAGATCTTGTGCTTCACCTTAACGATCTTCCTGGTACATACCATTTCAGTTTGTTTTTTAAATAGTAAGGGCCGGCATCATACATTGTCCTATGGGCTAAGCTCAAGATTTTAAAGTGGCATCTCTGTCGGATCGGGAGCCAGTGAAGGGTCCGTAAGTTGGGAGAAGATGGGGATCTGCAGGGAAGATTAAGGACAAGCCTAGCAGCAGTATTCTGCAGAATCTGGAGTTTGGAGAGCAGACCCTCGTTCAGTGTGGTAAACAGGGCGT
The DNA here is from genome assembly GCF_964263255.1 of Lissotriton vulgaris. NCBI lineage: Eukaryota > Metazoa > Chordata > Amphibia > Caudata > Salamandridae > Lissotriton > Lissotriton vulgaris. The sequence continues at coordinate 284,936,560 of NC_141687.1, forward strand.
TTCCATAGTCTAAGCGACTGATAATAAGGCGCTGCACCAACGGTTTCCTTGCCTTGATGGGTAGCCACTTAAAAATCTTACGAAGATTGCGCATGATACTTGTACATTGTCATGTCACAATTTCCTGCTGTGCCCGATGTGATTTGCCATGTTGTGCTCATTTGCGGCACCAGTTGTGTCCATTGTTCAATTGTGGAGGGGTTGCTGTTTGTACTAGGATGTTGTCAATGTCGAGGTGCACTTATACTTATGTGCGTACTCTGCCCGGTGGGTGATTCGCTCCCGCGGCTCTGATTTGTCTGCCACTGGCCCCTTTCATGCGGTGTGCCTGTCAGTTCTGTGCTTCCACAGTGCTGAGATATTGCAGACTTGGGTAACTTGTGTTCTTTGTCAAGTTGTGACTCTTGAGCATGGTTTGTCCACAGATGTGTCGTTGATATCAGTGGTTGTTTGTGCAGGTGGTTGTGTCCCAGTGTGGCCTGCTCCTTTCCAGTTGTGGTCCGCGCTCAGCCAACTCAGTGTCGTGCCGTGTACATTGTCAAGGTGATTGGACAGCATCCATGCTACTTGTCATGGGGTGTCTCTTGCATTGTCAGTGTGGCTGACGTATATGCATGTTTGCTGTGTTTCGCATGTGTGCAAATGTTGGTTGTGTGCTTGTTGATGTGTTGTGTGGGTGCCCCTTTGGGCACATGGTGTACGTGGGACTACTTGGTGTTTGTGTGTGTGCTGAAGTGTTCCTATGGGATCAGGGACATGATCCTGAGTCATTGTGGGTGTGCAGTGTGCTCTGCTTAATTGTGCATGTGTGCCATTGTGCCCAACTCCCCCGTCCACCCACTCTCTGGTCGGTGCGCATCCTGTTGATGTGGTGTCTGGTCATGTTGGACAGTGTCCGGATCCCAGACTCGTGTCACCGTCTCCCGACTGGTGACTGCGGCCACCATATTCTCCATGTCATTCAACTCCTGGTGTTCTGCTGCCCCCCCCGTCCCCCCTCTGTGGTGCATTGCTGCTTTCGTGTTGGTGTTACAAACAAGGGGGTTATACCCAAAATGTCACTGGGACCTTTACTAGCGCTTGGACGCCCTTGGGCAGCAGACGCGCTCTATAAAACCCCTTCACTTCACTTCACTTCACTTCACCTGGGTGAATGTCCAGTACAGGGAAAAGGGGATCCCAGAACTTATACAAGAGAAGATAAAATCATTTTTAGAGAAAGATAGACATTAATACAAAATTGGAACATCCATTGTTATTTAATCACAATGTGTGGACACACAGTAATGTAAAGCAATCCAAGCGAAATACAGCACGAATAGTGCCCCAAAAGGGGCAGCGGGTAGGGGAGGGTAGTGGTGTTGGGAAAAGTGCAGGGTATTAGGGTAGTGAGATGATACCGGTCACAAGACCTTAATAAACAATGAAGTCTGTCTGATTTGCAAAATCACATAGATTAAATTAAAAAACAAATCAAATTGGAAGCATGCACTTTTCCCAACACTACTACCCTCCCCTACCCGCCCTCCCTTTTCGGAGACAAGGCTATAGAGCTTGTATCTGGTGGGAGGAGGAGAATGGCAGTCCCCTGTTGTTCACTAGATGTGAGCCTATTTCACATTTCTGTGACTAAACTGAGAGGAGAGGAACTTCTGTTCTTTTGTGAGAGTGCAGCTTGTTTGCCACTCCTTATCTGAAGGCCCCTGTGCTGCTCTTCTCTTATTTCCCCGTATTTACTTAGCAAGGAAAACTGTTTTGTTCCACAGCTAGGCATTGGCAGGCTTCAACATCTGGATGTAGGAATGGTTGTTTGATCGAAATTAAGTTTCATACATTAACTTGGTATAAATAACTTAGTAAAAGCTTGGTTATATTAATAATTCGCATTATCTACTGCAAAAAAATCAACATTTTAAACAGTAACACAGTTTTCCTAATAATCGCACACATGTAATGTTTAGTTTCACAGCGATACCAAAGAGGATGAAGGACGGAGCACTTGAGCAAATCAAACACTCACCCCCAGTCAACTGATCTGGGTTTAATCCATCCTCATTCTTTAGCTCACTCCACCACCCCAGTTCAGACATGGACATATGCAAATCAGTCTGACCCTGTGCCTAATGGGTACAGTCCATCCCAAACTGCCAAGCCATGTCTTCTTTGGACCGGAAACAAGCATCCTGGGACCGGTTTCTGGCTATTCAGCCGTCATCAGCCAGTCTAGCTTGAATCCAGTGGCAAAGGGAGCAAGGGACCCACGTCTGGGCATACCCTGCCAACTTAGGGCAAACAAAGCAATACCAAAGGGGATGAAGGGCAGAGCGCTTGAGCAAATCAAACACTCACCCTCAGTCAACTGATCTGGGTTTAATCCATCTTCATTCTTTAGCTCACTCTATCACCCCAGTTCAGACATGGACATATGCAAATCAGTCTGACCCTGTGCATCATGGGAACAGTCCAGCCCAAACTGCCAACCCAGGTCTTCCCTGGACCAGAATCAAGCATCCTGGGACCAGTTCCTGGATATTCAGCCGTCACCAGCCAGGCTAGCTTGAATCTAGTGGCAAAGTGCGCAAGGGACCCACATCCGGGCATACCCTGCCAACTTAGGGCAAACAAAGCGATACCAAAGGGGATGAAGGGCAGAGCGCTTGAGCAAATCAAACACTCACCCCAGTCAACTAATCTGTGTTTAATCCATCATCATTCTTTAGCTCACTCCACCACCCAGGTTCAGACATGGTCATATGCAAATCAGTCTGACCCTGTGCCTCATGGCAACAGTCCAGCCCGAAATGCCAAGCCATGTCTTCCCTGGACTGGAAACAAGTATCCTGGGACCGGTTTCTGGCTACTCAGCCGTCATCAGCCAAGCTAGCTAGAATCCAGTGGCAAAGTGAGCAAGGAACCAACGTCTGGGCATACCCTGCCAACTTAGGTCGAATAAAGCAATACGAAAGGGGATGAAGGACGGAGCGCTTGAGCAAATCAAACACTCACCCCCAGTCAACTGATCTGGGTTTATTCCATCATTATTCTTTAGCTCACTCCACCACCCCAGTTCAGACATGATCATATGTAAATCAGTCTAACCCTGTGCCTCATGGGAACAGTCCAGCCCGAACTGCCAAGCCATGTCTTCCCTGGACTGGAAACAAGCATTCTGGGAACGGTTTCTGGCTATTCAGCCGTCATCAGCCAGGCTAGCTTGAATCCAGTGGCAAAAGTGAGCAAGGGACCCACGTCTGGGCATACCCTGCCAACTTAGGGCGAACAAAGCGATACCACAGGGGATGAAGGACGGAGCGCTTGAGCAAATCAAACACTCACCCCCAGTCAATTGATCTGGGTTTAATCCATCCTCATTCTTTAGCTCGCTCCACCACCCCAGTTTAGCTCACTCCACCACCAATGTATGACATTGTTCTGCATTCTGTCCATCAATAGTTCTTTTTGCATTTGTCACCCCGAGTGGGACGGGTATGCTCAGACGTGAGTCCCGTGCTCTCCATGCCACTGGAATCAAGCTATCCTGGCTGAAGAGGAGTGAAACCCCGAAACCCGTCCTAGGATGCTTGTTTCCAGATCAGGGAGGACCTGGCCTGGCATTTCGGGCTGGACTGTTCCCATTGGGCGCAGGGTCCAGACTGATTTGCATATGGCTGGGTCCAAATTGGAATGGCATGGTGAGCAAAAAAACGATGGATTTAGGCCCAGATCTCCGTACTGGGGTGAATGTATGACATTGTTCTGCATTCTGTCCATCAATAGTTCTATTTGCATGTTTAGTTTCACAACAAAGAGTGAAGAAATTGTAAAACACGAGTATAAAATATTTTTGTCAACATGTTAGCAAAACACTCCTAGTCCAGTGTCTTCCTATATTCGTAAATGTTTCTTGTTTTTAGACGCTATTGAACTGGAAATGTTAAAAGGTTTAACTTGTGTCGATTGTTAGTTGTCATTTCTTGATAGCTTCTCATGCCTCAGTTAATTGCGCATCGTGAAAAAACAACCGCCCTAAAAATGTGCGCATATTTTTAATACTTTAAACTAACGGCACAGGTTGAAAGGTGCAGTTTGAAGTCGGCCCAGCCTGCGCGGTGATTGCTGGGTTACTTCACTTTCCCGCCCACCTCCATGGAATTTAAGAAATCATACTTTCACACCCTTGTTTTGCCATGACCAGGTTCCCATGTCATAGGTTAGTTGGGGTATGATTTACCTGGATCCCACGGAACAAATTTGCTTCACACTCATTCCTATGATCTAGCAGTGGGCGAACTACGGGCATGCATGTTTGCTGTAGCGGGAAATCACAGGACTTAGTCCAATTCACCTAAAGACCAGACAGGGTTGCAAAGTCAGAGAGAACCTGTGCCACAACAGCTAAGTCGATAACCATATGCCATACATACAGGAGATCATCCACATACAGTGATACAGCATGTGTTGTGCCGTGTACAGGTATGCCCTGGGGCATTGCAGAGGAGAGGAGGATGCGGGCGTGCACACTAATGAACATCCGGAATAGGATTTTAAAAGATGGGCAGATATGTTGGATAGTTTGACTGTGGGGAACTTGCCGGTAGTCGGCGCTCTGGCTACCTCCCGGGGATTGGACACTGAGCCCACCCTAGTGGAAGATTAGATGGTGACCGCCACGTGAGATGGGTTTAGACAAACGAATGTTGGCGGATGAGCTGAGATGCAGCGTGGACCACGGACTGGAGTTTAATGCAGTGGTTGGTGGTCTCTCCCCTTTACGACCCCCCCACAGTAGAGGGGTTTCTCACCTTCCCCCCCTTACCCCCCCACACCCCCCACACTTTACTGCTAATTGGCCCTGGTACGCCTCCCACAATAGGTATCGGAGATTTGAAGAGGAAGAATTCCTGTCAATGGAAGCTTGTTTTTGTACTTGTTTACTGCTGCTGCTGCACTATTGTTGTTTGATATTGACGTAAAAAGTCAATATCTTGGGCTTGGATACAGTCTACACTTTCCACTTTAATTCTGTATTAGAACTGGATGTTGTTCTGTGATACAAAATGCAAATGTACTGTTTTTCGTGCGCCTTGTCTAATGCCCTGATCATAATAAACACAAAAATATATTTTTTTTAAACACGCCCAGACGTGCAGCCCAAGGCTCTGTGACACAGCAGAAAGCTGGGGCTTGACTAACTCTTGTTTTAACATAGCAATAAGAGTAATGGCTGTCCCTCAACCCAAAAAAGTGGGAAGGCCTTTGGATAGATTTTTGTCTCATAAAGCAATTTGTTGAGAATTGAATGTTTATTCCACCAGTTGCTGCATAATTAAAATCCCAGCATTGGATGCTACTGACTCAAACGTGAGACTGAGCTCTATTGACCCAGACAATTCCTCTTTTATTTGTCTACAAGCTATTTTCTTTTACTATTGTAGTAGCGCGCTCTAGTGTACGTACGTCACGTAAGCCACGTGACGTGCCACGCCCGCGTAAGGCTGCGCGCGCTGCGTAAACCATTGGCGCGAAGAGCCGGCACGGGCAGTAGAGCTCGGCGCTCTTTAGGGATAGACGCATCTAATAAAGCACGGTTGAACTAGTACCAAGGTTGCAGCATCATCTTTGGGGGGAAACGAGAACATCACAATGGCGACGAGGATGGGATAGCCGATCCCCAACCCCCACAGCAGACCAACCACGCCGAGGGACGCAGCGAACACCGACGGCAAGAGACGCAAGCATTACAGCAACTACCAAACAGGTACCCTAAAGAGCGCGGCAGAGCCAAGCAACCCTGAGATCCCAAGGAGCCGAATGACGGCCTGGAAAAGGGATAGAACCGAGGAAAACACCGCAAGAAGTGTGCCATATAGGGCCAGCGTTCACCGAGTCAAAGGAACGAGCTGGATACCCTAGTAAAGAGCGAGGGGGCTGACGCAGGTAGTCCCCAAGACCACGCAGACAAGGAAGAACAAGACAGCGCGCCGGGAAGGCCCAGGGGCCAAACGAGCCACCAGCCCACGGTCAAGAGTGAAAGGATGAGTGCGCAAACAGGATATGCGATGGCGCCGGTGCAGTTTCTACCCAGACCGGGAGAACCGCTGATGAAGTGGGAGGACTGGAGAGAGTATATTGACAACTTCATCGGGGTCCTGGAAGATGAGAACGAAGAGACATTCAAACCATCGAGGAAGAAACGCATCTTGCTATTGAACTTAGGCCCCGAGGGGTTGAGGGTCTACAAAAGCTTGGTGCCGAAGCAAAGAACCAGCACAGACGACGACGTGTACGCCCATGTGATCGACGACCTTAACGAACATTTCAGACCGGCTGTGTGTGTGTCGGTGGACAGATTTAACTTCCAACAAAGAAAGCAACGCCCAGGAGAGACAGTAGAAGAGTATGTGGCAGCATTAAAACGTCTGGCAGCCACGTGCAAGTATGACAATTGGGAGGAAGAGTTCATAAAAGACCAGGTGGTGATGCACACCACATGCACATCCGTGCAAGACAAGCTGTGGGCCAGCGGAGACACCACCCTGAAAGACGTAATGGTCATCGTTAAGAGGGCAGAACTGGCAAGGAGGTGTGCGGACGCAACAAAGAAAGAGACAGCGTCCAGCGCCATGGTAAACAAGGTGGACGAGGAGGAGCCCCGTAAGGACCACCAGACCAAGAAGGCAGTGGACAGAGGTAACACCAGGTGGAGCAGCAATGGGGGTCCGCCAGGAAAGCAAGCAGGAACCAACCGGAAGCCATGCTACAGGTGCCGAAACTGGGCGCACGAAGCGCACGATCGGAAATGTCTGGCGTTTCGCGCCAAATGCATGTACTGTGGAATAATCGGACACTATGAGAAGGTGTGCAGGAAAAAGGCCTCCAAAAGCATGATGAGATTAGTTGGCCACGACAGCGACACCCAGGAAGAGGCAACGGAGGAAGATGTCGTCACGGTATTATGCATATATGATCAGGTACTGGGAGTGGATGGACAAATTATGAGCATCGATGGCAAAAGAACTATGAAACCTGTCTTAGAGATGGCCATAGGAGGAATCACGATCAGCGTGGTGGCCGATACCGGCTCACCGTACACCATCGTCCAGGGGGCAGTGTGGGAGGAGAAGTTTGCACCACAGTTAGGCCCGGAACTGGAAAGACTGGACATCTGCCCGGTCACATACAACGGGGACCGTATTCCAATGGCGGGCTTTCGACCGTTGAAATTCGAGTTCCGGGGCCGATCTGCCTACTGCAAACTCTATGTGTCAGAGAAAGGTCCCTCCGTGCTGGGGTGGCTAGACCAGGGCGACCTAGGCATCAAGCTAGATCCAGGAGGCAAGGAACAGATCTTGTTAACGGAACAAGGAACATGGCCAGACCTGGACAAATGGAGGAACGCATTCCCCAAGGTGTTTGGAGGCACGGTGGGGAAACTAGAGAAATTCTCGCACAAAATTATTTTGAAAGACAAGGCGGTACCAGTGGCTCACAAAGCCAGGAATATCCCCATCGCGGTACGGGAGGCAGTCCAAGAAGAACTCCAGGACCTGGAAAGGAAGGGGATCATCGAGCCCATCACGTGCGCGGAATGGCTGGCGCCCTTGGTGGTAGTTAAGAGACCTAGCGGCAAGGTCAGGCTGTGCGTTGACCTCAGAGAGCTCAATAAGAACATTGTGGTGGAAAAGTTCCCTCTACCGAGAATTGAGGAGATGCTGGCTAGCACCCGGGGCATCAAATGGTACTCCACCATCGATTTAACTTCCGCCTACCACCAGATTGCCCTACATCCGGAGAGCCGCCATCTCACATCGTTTATCACCCCGTTTGGCTGTTATCAATTCGCCGCATGCCATTCGGGTTGGCCTCAGCGGCAGCGGTCTTCCAGAAGTTAATGCACCAGCTCTTCCAGAAAACCACCGGAGTCCAGTACTTCCAGGACGACATCCTGGTAATGGGCCGAGACAAGCCGGACCACGACGCAAAGCTTGAGAAGGTGCTACAGATCCTGGAAGGGAAAGGCCTCACGGTGGAATGGTCCAAGTGCCACATAGGAATGGAATCAGTGACGTACCTGGGCCATGAAATAGGGGTGGAGGGAGTGACCCCAAAGGCTGAAAATGTCAAGGCAATCTGCGAGGCACCCCCACCTACCAACAAAGACGAAGTCAGGTCATTTATCGGCATGGCAGAGTATTACGGAAAGTTTGTGCAACATTTCGCCTCGAAGACTCACCACATGAGACAACTGACACGAGAGAACACAGAGTTCCAATGGTCAGAAGAAGCACAAGGTGAAATTGAGGCAGTCAAGAAGGCAATCGCTGAGGCCATTCCACTCCAAGGGTACGACCCCCAAGGAAGAACAGTCCTGACCACGGACGCCAGCGATAAAGGACTGGGGGCGGTCCTCATGCAGGACAGGGGACAAGGACAAATAGACACCATAAGCTTCGCATCATGCACACTGTCGGACACCGAGAAGAGGTACAGCGTAATAGAGAAGGAGATGCTGGCAGTGGTGTGGGCTACATCGAGGTTCAGACAATTCCTGTGGGGCACACGGTTTCTACTGAGAACGGATCATAAACCCCTGCTGAAGGTGCTAACGTCGAGTGGGCACGCCGAAGCAACACCCAGGATCTCAAAAATGTCACTGAAATTACTAGAGTTCAGGTACGACGTAGAGCACATACCAGGAAACAAGAACAGAGTGGCGGACTATTTAAGCAGGGCAGCCGCCATGGAACCAAGCGAAGAGAACAATGCAGGAATGGAGGAATGGGTGGCACTCACCGAAGATCAGGAGGCCTCCATCAGCCTCCAAGAATGGAAACAAGCATATGATGAGGATTTGGCGTTGAAGGAAGTAAAGAAATTCGTCACCCAAGGATGGCCTGAGAAGAGGCTACTCGGGGTGGAACTTAAACCCTACTATGAAATCAGAGAAGAACTATCGATGGACGACAAGGGAGTGTTTGTGCACAGGGGTGAGAAAGTAATACCACCCGCGAACATCATCAACAAGCTGTTAGACGCACTCCACGAAGGGCATCTTGGAATCTGCAAACTAAGATTAAGGGCCAGACAAGACTACTGGTGGCCGGGAATGGACTTGAGAGCGGAAAGGCATGTGAGAAACTGCAGTAGATGCCAAGGGGCCGATAAAGTCCTTAAGCCACTCCGCCCCGAACTGGGGAAGTTTGAATTGCCAAGGAACCCTTGGGAGGAATTAAGTGTGGACATCCTGGGCCCAATTCTGGACATACGAGGAATCCAAAAGTACATGTGCGTCATGGTGGACCGGTACTCGAAATGGCCTGAAATAATGATAGGAGAGACCATGGACGCAGAAACCATCATCAAGTTTCTGGCGGATACGTTTGTGAGGGAAGGTATCCCCAAGGTGGTGCTTAGTGACAACGGACCCCAGTTCAAGTCAGAGAGGTGGAATAACTTCATGAGCAGGAATGGCATTGTAGCCAAACACACAGCCATATACCACCCCGCCGGGAACGGCTTAGTGGAGCGGTTCAACAGGGTGGTGATGGGGTCGATCCAAGCGGCCATATCCGATGACAAGGACTGGGAGGTGGAAATCTGGCACATGGTCTGGGCCTATAGGATCACTCCCACAAGCACGGGCTACAGCCCGTTTCAGATATTGAGAGGACGCGAACCATTTACACAAGACAACAGAGTGTGGAAAGAGAAAACAGTTACGAGCGAATGGTCCCCCGCCGTGGTGCGAGCCAACCTTGAGAAGGCTCAGGCAGTCTACACCAAACATTTCGACAACAGAAGAAATGTACGGAGTACTGGCCTAGAGAAAGGAGAATGGGTACGAGTAAGGTTGGCCACCGCACAGAGGAAGGGGGAGAGCAAATATAGCAAGCCCATGCAAGTGAAAGAAGTCCTGGGCAGGGCAGCCTTGCTGAGCGATGGAAACGTGTGGTCGCAGGACCGCATGGCAAGATGCAATAAAATCTTGAACTGGGACCAAAGCGCCACAGACTTTGGAGATGAAGAGACTGAATCGACCGAGCAGGAGCCCCCGGAGACCACGGCTGGGGAGGGCGGAGAAGGCCCACAAGAACTAGAGACAGTGGTACATGATCAGGAGCAGTGGGCAGGAGGATGTCGTAATGAGAGAGAAGGAGGTGCGGCCGCGCAGGCGAGTGAAGGAAGCAACGAATGTGAGACCACCAACACCCCGGTAAGACTGACCCGTAGGGGTAGGGTGGTGGTCAAACCAGCCAAATTCAGAGACTATGAAATGAACAGTGGACTGTGAGGTATAGTTTGTGCGTTGGAAAAAAAGGGAAGATATGTAGTAGCGCACTCTAGTGTACGTACGTCACGTAAGCCACGTGACGTGCCACGCCCGCGAAAGGCTGCGCGCACTGCGTAAACCATTGGCGCGAAGAGCCGGCACGGGCAGTAGAGGCTCGGCGCTCTTTAGGGATAGACGTATCTAATAAAGCACGGTTGAACTAGTACCAAGGTTGCAGCGTCATCTTTGGGGGGAAACGAGAACATCACAACTATACTCTTTCTTTTGTCACCATAGTTTTATTAACCTAGTCAATTTCAAGTCACTTTTAACTAAGCCAAAAATGTTGCCTTTGTTAGTAAAAAAAATCCTTTTGATGACTGTGAGTATGCTTTATAATGGTGACTCTCGTAAAGCCTTTCAGACTCACCGTTTTCAACTACCTTGGAACACGGATAATCTCAGCACTTTACATTTTCTTTTTTAAATCAAGTACTTTTTAAAGGAAGGTTTTATGTTTTATCTTACTGCTTTGTATATGTAATGTTTCGTTCTGTGCCTTTGGTTTTAAATAATCAAACACGGTTGAAATAAAAATAGTAAATGGTCTGGTAATAGCAGAAACTTCATATACATTATGAAAATGCATCAAAAGAGTACATATTTCCTATTCTGCTGTACCACTCGATTGATTTTTCATTCATAAAACAATACAATCCTGTAGCAACACATTCTTTTCATATTCCCTGCGACAGTCTGCATATTGCTCTTATAGTAGGAATGGCCACACAAGCATCCTCCATTGGCATCATCTCAGTCCTAGAAAATGGCTGCTTCTAGTTGAGTCCTACAAATAATGCCCACTCCAGGCAGACTAATGCAATATGTTATGTTATGTTAATGTTAAAGGTTTTATGAAGTGTCTGGTTACTCTAAGGAGTGTCCCCACGCTAGAGGCGTAGCACCATATCCAGAGTCAGGGAGATTCAGGGTCTTCTGAGGGGGCAGACAGTTCTACTTTCTTTGCCTGAAAAGCGTTTGGCTGCCAAAAATCCAAATGAACTGCCCCCCCCCCACCATGGTGGTGCATTCTGCGCACTCTAGGGATTACACTTTACAAGACCTAAGAGCTGGGGGTATAACACGTTTCTGTAGAATAAATGTTCATAAATTACTTGGTCCTTGCTGCAGAGCATGTCTTCGGCTGCGAGTTGCCCATGGGGCGGAGGCATTTCAGGTGGATGCCTGTGGATATTCCCTGGCCCATGCGGTAAGTGTGATTTGGTGTTTGAAGGCTTTTCCCTGCAGAAAGGGGCCAGTGGGTGTGCGGGTCTTGTAACCTGCTACCCTCACACTCACAAATGGCTTTACTCAATGACATCAGCTTTTATTCTAGCCTGCTCTATCAAAGTGTCCTATACCCCAGTTGATCCATGAAGCCCTTGGGTTTGGTACATTCTATTTTTCTCAAAAGCTCTTGTAATGTGCCTCACACAATACATTTCACCTTTTCATACAATGTAAGATCACTCTTGCACACCCAACTAGATTTCAATGCTATCCCTATTCTGATAACTTTATATGGAACGCAATTCCTCAAACTCAAAGGCTCTTCTCCAAAAGAGACGTGTTACCTCATGTAATTCTGTTGCGCTCTTACAGAATGATATGTGTAGTATTTTATGCTTTGACATTTGATACTTGTAACCCTAGATTTCTCATCCAAATGTGCTCTGAATGTGAATCCCGCACACACCAAACCTGTTCTAGTTTTGCTAGGCAACAATAAAAAAATACCTATAAATAAAACAATGACCTGTATTGAATAGCATCCCCTTAGGCCAGACATGGTTAAAGAAAAATATACTAGAAATGTGGGTAACAAACTCCAAGATACTTGGATCAAAGCAGGCTTAAAGATTGCATTCAAAGAGCTGGAAAACAAAAGAGATATTCGCTTAGAGAGAAACAGGGAATCAGGCACACATGGTAAAACACCTCTTGGAGCTGGAAAACAATTTCAAGGAACCATTCTCAGCTAGACAACGTAGTCAGTCCATATGTAAAGAAGGGAATAGACCACCCTTCAACTACTCAAACTCTGGGCTCACCAACATCTACACTAGGGATAGCACCTTTCAACCCCCTGACCACAAGCACAAACTCTGAGGTTAGGCATAGTGTCAGAAGACCCGCTCTGCCACAGCAAGAAACCGTGCAGAGACAACCCAAACAAAATCTCCGCCACAAGGCTTTGGATGGCAGAACACAAGATAGTAGACCTGTCTCTCCTAGCTTGTGGGGCACATCAGGAAAAGCCCCACCTCCATCCCATGATGCACTTACCAGCGGGGACCCGGGCTATCCAATGACTCCTCCCAGGAAATTCCCTACAACACATATAAACTTCGGAAAAGTGCTAAGAGGCAGAATAATAGACAGACTTGCTATATAAACAAGCATTTACAATGCAATGGTCTCGGCATTGTTAAAGTTAGAGCTATTGGCATTGCTCATGACATCATTTTTATTTATGTTTTTAAAACATAAATAAATGGCATTGTCATTTACAATGCCAATAGCTTAATCGCTCGCAAATGCGAGACCTATTGAATTTGCACTCACACAGAGCCACATACACAAAGCCACCCACCCACACATAGAGAGCCACCCACACAGAGTCATTCACATAGAGCCACCCACCCACACACAGAGACACCCACACACAGAGACACCCACACACACACACAGAGCTACCCACACACACAGAGCCACCCACACACACAGAGCCACCTACAAAAAAGCTACCCACAGAGCCACCCACAAACACAGAGCCACACACACACAGACAGAGCCACCCACACAGACAGAGCCACCCACACACACAGACAGAGCCACCCACACACAGACAGAGCCACCCACACACAGACGGAGCCACCCACACACAGACAGAGCCACCCACACAGACAGACCCACCCACACACAGACAGACCCACCCACACACAGACAGACCCACCCACACACAGACAGAGCCACCGACACACAGACAGAGCCACCCACACACACACAGAGCCACCCACACACACACAGAGCCACCCACACACATTCACCCACACAGAGCCACCCACACCCACACACAGAGCCACCCACACACACAAGCAAGTGGAGGGGGTGTTAAAGTTGGCAGAGGGCACAGAAAGGACAGAGGTGACTGGCACCCACGCTCGAAGCGAGTGGAGGGGGTGTTAAGGTTGGCAGAGGGCACAGAAAGGAAAGCAGTGACTGGCACCTACGCTCCAGGCGAGTGTGGCGGATGCTAGGGTTGGCAGAGAAAATAGAAGCAAAATGTCCAGGAAGGAATCATTTAAATATAAATTCAGTGTTATATGCGTCACAAAAATGAACACTTAGTCATCGTAACCCTAGGGATTGAATGATAATACTCGAATTGTATCAAAAATATACATTTATTTTGATTTTCAATATATGAGTAGCTTTTCTCAAAGGTAAAAAGTCTGGCAACTGAAATACTACCAAAATAATCACACTAGGTACAATGGTAGTACAGAAACACCTTTCGCATATAATGTGAACAAATTATACAACCACATACAAGTGAATTAATACAGTAAAATTCACAAAATCTATTCAAATAAATCTGCAAGTTTTTTTGGCAAAAAAGGCGTAGTGCGTCGACGTTTCAGTCCTCGTTGGTCTAGCCGATCCTTAGGACCATCTTCAGGACAGAAAAGTTGCACAGGAATATATGTCCCTTTAATTGGACCCACTGCTAGTGCTCAGAACAAGCCAGACTGGTCATGTATCAGAAAGCCACCTTACAACTTCAGCGGCATAGAAACCGGCAGTACTCGGTCCCCGGAACCCGACAGAATGTCTGGGAATCCTTGGCAGAGGGCACAGAAAGGACAGGGGTGACTGCACAAGTGGTGGAAGGAGGATGCTAGTGTTGGAAGAGGGCACAGATGACATTAAGGGCATGTACGTGTGCGGCTGGGTATGTGGGACTCGGCCTGGTGACTCTGCCGCGGCCAGCCCCCTTCGGCCTCCCTCGTGCCACAGTTGGCAGGCACACACTCTCCTTCCGTCCTCATCCCACGGCGGCGCCCTCAGCAGTGACAGTGTTAATGCGCAGAGGCCAGAAGGAAAGGCCTGGAAAGCCGAGCCCCGGCGTGTTGCGGCCCAGCGGGCCCTGCTTTATTTAAAACCACAGGAACATTTGAAATATATGTGAACGCTGCTTCCTCGCACCCCCGCCTGCTGCTGCGCTCCAGACCGCAGCACTGGACCCAAAACAACAAACACACCAGCAGCATACCTATGCACGAGTCCCGGCACCGCGTGCACACCTATGCACAAGTACCAGCACAGCGTGCACACCTATGCATGAGTAGGTGCACCGCGTGCACTGTAGGAGCCCGCATCCACACCTCTGGGGACTTCACCCGTGGACTTCCTGCCTACATGGAGAAAATGGTCTTCGATAGGCGCCTGGCTGGGCGCTGTCCCCTCCAATCACAATGCTGCCATTGCAGCGTTGTGATTGGCTATGGGGAGGGGAGGGAGGCTGCCTGCTTCTTGCAAGGAGTAAAAAAGCGGAGACGACGCGGGACCAGATCGGTACGGCTAAGGTAAGTAATTTTTTTAAAATTAAAATTAAACCTCCCCCCTGCATGACCCCCACCCTGTGTGCCCCCCACCCGAGAGTTATGACAGCTGCGACGTGTTTTAAGGTTTTGTGCGATCATAATGCGGGATCGCGCTACCTGTTACTATTGGTTGAACACCCAGGTCTTGAGGTCCTTCCTGAACTGCTGGAGCAAAGGTGAGGCTCTGAGATGCAGGGGGAGGGTGTTCTAGGTCCTAGCCGCCAGGTGAAGGGAGAAGGAGCGGTCTCCACTGTTTGCGAAGCAGATGCATTGGGTAGCCGCTAGGGCACAGCTTTCCAAACTTTTCATGTTGGTGACACGCCGTTCTGGTCCAAAAAAGTTTGGGACACGGTAAAGGGCACGAGTGCAGTGAGCGCGCTCGAACCACCTGAGAAATTTTTGAAAAAGTTGTGGGCAAATGGTGCATTTCCAAGCAAATTTTAGAAAGCAGGAATGTTAATAAAGCAATTATTAATCTGTTCTAACAAAGACAGTGACTGGCAAAACTGAGTGTAATCAAGGTTAGGTTTGTGCATGAAACCTTGAATATGAGTTATACAAAAATCCGTTCCAAAACATGATGTCCTTTATGAGTAACAATATGTAAATATGTGCAAGAATGAAAAACTTTGAATAAAAACAACAGCACGTACTATTTTATTGAGATGAATGAGGTGGATAAGATGAACACAGCTGGTCAATATTTGGTTGAATACTTGATAAAGACACTCGCATTTCATCATCAAGCATTTTCAAGCATCCACGTTTCAGTGTCTTTAAGTTTGTCATTGTTGAAAAGGATACTTCACAAATGTATGTAGTAGAAAACTGCAAGAAAATGTTTAAAGCTTTTTTACCTAATTTTGGATGCATTTTTGTAACACGAACCCAAAAGCTGTCTAAATCAGCCTCTGCATGCATCATGAACATACTTCGAGATTTTTTTATTTCAGCTAATTCTTCTTCTTCAGTAAGAGAGAAGTTCCCAGGTGCAGTTGAAATAAATGGATTTCTGATCCAATCATAGTCTTGGATTGCAACATTTGCAAACTAATGAGAAACTTTCTCTCCGGGCAATGTTCAATGGTCAACAATCAGCGGGCTGATATTACATTTCATCTGACACTCATCTGTTTTTTAAAACATTTCAAAACTGCCTTCTTTCACTTTCCTTTCGCAACTTTTTCTTTTGTCTCTCAAAGCACACATTTTATCTACTGCTGTTAAGATATTTTCTCCTTTTCCTTGCATACTGGTGTTAATTGTATTCTAATGTTCAAATATGTCAGCAAGATATGCCAATTTTGTGCACCAAAGTTTGTTTTGAATTAGACCGCAGAATTCGTGCTGCTTATTGTCCTCAAAAAGTTTAAGCATCATGTCACGCAATTCATATACACGACAAAGCACACAACCTCTTGAGAGCCAACGAACGTCTGTGTGCAGTAGAAGCTTTTTAAACCTTGCCCCCATTTGTTCATAAATATGAGCAAAGATTCTTGATTTAAGAGGTTGGCTTTTAATGTAATTCACCATTTGAATCACTTTGTCCATAACTTCCCTTAATTCATTCCCAATGGTTTGCGCGACTAGTGCCTCGCGATGTATTAAGCAATGAGTAAATATGATAGTTTCATTTTCTTTCTTTGCTAAAGCTATAAAACCTTTTGTTGAGCCAACCTCTGATGGTGCACCATCCGTGCATATCCCAACACAATTTAACCAGCGCAAATTATTTTCCTTCATGAAGCAATCTAAAGTTTGAAATATATCCTCACCTCTAGTTCTCAATGGAAGTTCTAGGCAACACAGGAATTGCTCTATAATGTTTTCAGTATGAATGAAACGTAAACCTGTAATTGAGCTAACCCACTTACATCTGTTGATTCATCTAGTTGCAATGTAAATATCATATTGTCGTCTTAAAAAATGTCCTTCATTTGCAGCTTAACGTTAGCAGACATATCTTGAATCCGTCTTCCAATTGTGTTATCTGCCAACTGGATTTTATTAACTTCAATCTCAAATTCTGGCCCAAACATTGTTCGAACAATAGCACAGCAAGATTGCCTTATGGTGGTTTCGGCAACAGTGTGTGGTTCCTTGTTTTTGGCAATTATTTGAGCAACCAAGTAACTTGCCTTTTGAGCTTTCTCTGAGGTCTTCATTCTCTTTGTGAATGATGCAGACTGCTTCCTTGTTGATTTTGCAAGGTCAATAAAGTATTCTTCTGTTTTTTCTGACCAATGGCTGTGTTTTGTGGTAAAATGTGTTTTAAATTATTTGGTACAATACTTTCATTTGCAAGTTTTTTCCCCCACAAACTAAACACTGGGGACAAGGATGGTTTTCAGTACTAGAAAATGTGCACCCCAGTTCCATATAAGGTTTATTATATAAACGGGGATTGGCGATTTTCCCTTAATACAGCACCTCTGTGCACCTCACGACTGTGGGAGTGAGCGTGAGAGAGCGTGAAACGTTGGAAGCAGTGGCCATGTTGAGACTAGCAGAGCACCTCTGTGCACCACGTGACCTTGGGAGTGAGTGTGAGAGAGCGTAAAACATTGGAAACAGTGGCATTGTTGAGACTATAAAGCAGTGAGAGTGAGTGTGCGCGATTGTGAAATACTGGAAGCAGCGCTAGAAAAGCACCTCTGTGCACCTCATGATAGTGGGAGTGAGTGTGAGCAAAGGTGAAACACTGAAGCAGCGCAAGCAAAGCACCTCTGGGCACCACGTGACAAGCCTACCCCGGATTCTTTGAAGAGCTCATTATAACCAATGCCCCCTTTTCCACCATCCGAAGCGTGTAAATAAATACACACACACACACACACACACACACGCACACACACACACACACACACACACACACACACACACACACCACACACACACACAGACATACACACAAATCAAAAGGAGAGGTTAAAATGCTTGAAGAATTTGTTGAGGGGTCTGAACAAAATGCTGCAGAGAAACTTTCCAGATTATAAAACTACGCTTTTACACTTTCCGGGTGGATGCAAGCAGAGTTCACTTGTTCATTTCTGAAGTTTCGCTAGAGACAACTCCAGCTGTCTCTTTGGATGTAAGCCATGCTCCACAGAGCTAATCCTTGCTCAAGACTACATGGTTTTTCTGTCCATGTCAGTTGCCTTGGTACTATTTGTTGCTTTCCTTACTTCATGTGTTTGACACACCCACAGGAGCTTTATGTTCATCAGTAGAGTTATTGCTTTCCCTACCCCAAAGGCATAACTGCAAACAGAGCCACGTTTAAACAATACCAATTTTCTGCCTTTCAGTGCTCCTTAGTAACCACAAGAAAAACTACAAAAGAAATATGGAAGCTACAACATCCATCTCGACAAACTACCATGAACATGCGTTGTTAATGCCAATCAGTCTTGCTTGCATATAAAGGGAAGCAAGGCGGGTTGATATTGCCAATACTTGTTTGATTAGCTTCTTGGAGGGTTGAAGACACACAATGTTAACATATATTTTGTGTGATTGGACAGTGTTTAGCAGGAGAAATACGTAGGGCCAGATGTAGGTGTCCAAATACCGGTTGTAAACGGCCGAAAATACCGAATCAGTAATTTTACCGATTCTGTAAAATTACCAATCGGTAAAAATACATAATCTGTAATTTGCTATGTAGGTAGCACTGTTAACAGTGCTACAGGCCATTCAGGATTCGGTATTTACCATGTAATACTATTACATGGTAAATAACGAATTCCTGTGTACATGCACATCTGTGCATGTACACCTGTGCCATGTGGCACACAGACATGCCCTCAGGGATGTATGTGTGTCACATGGCACACAAGCCTGAAACAGGGGTGCAACAAGGTGTCAAAGTGACACCCTGTTCCCCCTGTCAATTCGGTAAATTTACCGATTCGGTAATTACCGAATCGGTACTTCCTATTGATTCCTATGGGCTTCAAGACCCATAGGAATCAATGGCAAATACCGATTCAGTAATTACCGATTCGGTAAATACCGATTCTTACCGAATCGGTATTTTTTACCGATTTTTTACCTACATAGGTTTTACCGATTCTTAAATACAGAATCGGTAAAATTCGGTATTTAAGAATCGGTAAAACCTATTTACCTACATCTAGCCCTAAGTCCTGTGCTCAGCAGTTCTACTATTTTTGAGCGAGGCTACAGAGATGAAAGGGAAAGCACAAAGAATGCACACAACATTCCTTCTGGCTTTTTTATACTTTCATTTCCATTGTTGGACAGCTGCAACAGACCGTTTGTTATGTACCAGCACAACACAACAGTCCCATACAATTTTAGCCAGGTCAGACAGAAATTAAAATGGTAATACCAGAATCAAACGGTAGGCAGAGAGGAAAATGCGCATCACCTACTCTGATGAAAGACTTCAACACCAAATCTGAAGATGTCAACCATGGAGCAAACTTTGCGCCTTGTGTGGAGATTAAACAGGTTTCTACAAATCTAAAGCTGCAACTCATTCTATTCCGCTGAATGAAGACATGAATATTTCAAAATTGAGTGAGGGAGTTGGACGTAACAATGTGATCTAATTATTAAAGTAAAAGCCTGTCTGCAGAGCACAGCAAGCATGATGTTGTGCAGTGACTTCCTACCTCAGCTGAGTAGAAGGACAGTCAGCCGAGATCTAAAGCTGCCCACTGTCAAGACTTAAGGCTTAAAAAAGTACTGAATTTCCATTGTACTTCATCACTTGTGGGATTCCCTTTCCTTCCAATAAAACCCAGGCTACAGGATCAGAATGCAAGGAAAAGGTCAAGAGTGAGTTATGCCAGACTTCTCCCTGAGTAGAGGTAGACTTACCGAGAGAGTGCCTGAGACCGCCGCTGAGAGCTCCTGACCACGAGGCTCCACAAGGTTCCACGAGGCGCTGCTGCTCCGCTGCTACAGTACCGCCTTGCACAAAAACACTGAGCGAGCCTCGAGGCGCACTCCCCTATATCGGCCGGCCCCTGACGTCATCGCGCGACACACCTAAGCATGGGGTGCGACACAGTAACATGTCGAACCACACAGTTTGGAAAGCTGTGCGCTAGGGAGAGGGATCTGGAACAGAGTTCTCTGGTGCGTTGGTGGAAATTCACTCATTTGTTGAGGTAGGCTGGTCCTTCATTGTGTAGTGCCTTGTAGGCATGCGTGAGCAGCTTGAACTGGCATCTCTTTGCAACTGGTAGCCCATGGAGTTTCCTAAGGTGGGGAGGTGATGTGTGTCTGTCTGGGAGGTCAAGGATGATTCTGGCTGCTGTGGTCTGGATGCTCTAGAGTTTCCTCATGAGTTGGAAGGTGATTCCTACATAGAGGGAGTTGCTGTAGTTGAGTCTGCTGGTGACAAGAGCTTGCGTGACGGTACGCCTGATGTTGGGTGGAAGCCAACTGAAGACCTTTCTACGCATAAGGAGGGTGAAGAAGCAAGTTCCTCCTCCTCTACTATTCCCCTGCATCCTTACATTTTCCTGCTGGTGTATGTACTGTTGTTGTGTATTCCCTGGGACCGATTCTGCACACATTGCTGACATCTGAGTGGCGACTGCTACCACAGCTCCTTGCAATGCTCATTTCTTTGCCAAATTCTGCTGCACTAACTTGGCTGCTGCTTTCTCTGTCACCTCCTGTCTGTTCCTTTCTTTCTGCTGCTTTTTCTTGTAAAAATGGATCATGTGCACCTGCATTTCTGGCCAGGGCCTGACTTCTAATGCCACTATATTATCTAAGCTATCCTATACATCAGAGGGCAACTCTTTGTCATATTTTCCTCAGCTGATTTCAAACTACAGTTCTATCCAAATTAAACGGAGACCGATCATTTCTAGTCTTGGTGACAGTAACATATCTCATTCTAGCCTTTTGAAAAACAGTTGCACAAAGAACAATTGATGGATAGAATGTTGAACAATGTCACATTTACCCCAGTATAGAGATCTGGTCCTAAAACCATCAATTGTTTTGCTCCACATGCCATTCCAGTTGAAACCCAGCCATATGCAAATCAGTCTTGACCCTGCTCCCTATGGGAACAGTCCAGCCCGAACTGGCAGGCCAGGTCCTCCCTGGACTGGAAACAAGCATCCTAGGACAAGTTTTGGAGTATCACCACTCATCAGCCAAGATAGCTTGACTCCAGTGGCTGGAGAACACGGGACCCATATCTGGGCATTCCCCTCCCACTGGGGGTGGCAAATGCAAAAAAAACTATTGATGGACAGATTGCTGAACAATGTCAAACATTCACCCAAGTACATAGATCTGGGGCTATATTCATATGTTATGCTCTCCATGCCATTCCAGTTTAAACCCAGCCACATGCAAATCAGCCTTGACCCTGCTCCCCATGGGAACATTCCAGCCCGAACTGCCAGGCCAGGTCCTCCCTGAAACGAAAACAAGCATCCTGGGACTGGTTTTGAGGTTTCACCCCTCATCAACCAGGCTAATTTGACTCAAGTGGCATGAAGAGCATGAGACCCACGTCTTGGCATACCCGTCCCACTCAGGTGACAAATACAAAATGAACAAATGATGGACAGAATGTTGAACAATGTCAAACATTCACCCCAGTACAGAGATTTGTTTTGTTCTCCCCTTGTTATTCCAGTTTAAACCCAGCCGAATGCAAATCAGTCTTGACCCTGCTCTCATGAGAACAGTTCAGCCCGAACTGGACCGGAAACAAGCATTCTTGGACCGCTTTCCCATGAGGAGCAGGGTCAAGACTGATTTGCATATGGTTGGGTCCAACTGGGGTGGCGTGGTGAGCAAAAGAACCTTGGATTTAAACCAGATCTCTTTATGGGGGCAATGTTTGAATGTTTGATTCATTCAGTATTTGGTCCATCATTTGTTGCTATAGCATTTTTAAAAAACAGTGTCTTCTTCATCTCATATAAGAGAACTAAGCAGACTCTTTACGTCTTTACTGCTAAGGTGATCCCTGTCATTTGTTTTTCAAAAGCTCTAATCCATTTCCAAGCTTCCTCTGTAAGCAGCAGCAATAATTTTCTAAGATTTGCCTTGTCTATTTGTGACCAAGGAACATTATGAATATTAGGGGCATTTGATGTAAGGGAGTGGTAGTACGCTAGGGATTATGCTGTCTAGTATATCTTTGCTATACACGCAAGCATTTCTGCATGTAGGGATAATCCCAGTCTGGATCTCGCTCTCTTTAAAGAATGCAACCCTCAGCATTCGCCATGTCACGTGGATCGAAGGATCATGCATGTGGCCATGGACTCATTTATGTAGCTAACTGCTTAGTCCAATCTACAAAATTATCTACATATGGCACAACATTGTACCAGCTATTCTCTCCTTCAGCAACTATATCACTAGGGGTGAGGTCTATGCTGTGCAAAACTGATTAAACACTCATTTGTTGCACTGATCTATCATGTAGTGTAAATCCCCCCATAGCCTCACGAGATGCCAACCTGGGCTCTGCTTGGTCATGTGTTCCCTGAAACTGCAACAGCTCAAGCTCCGTCACTCGAGTTTTCCTAACTCTAGAAAGCATATCCTGCTCTCTTTCTATAGTATCAATATGCTTAGGCAATCTCCTTGCACTCTTTGGGGCCGATCAGGATAGCGGTTTTTCCGCATCCTCGGGGCCGGCGGAAGCCACCGCCGGCCCCGAGGATGCGGAAAAACCGCAGCGGACTGACCAAGGACCCACCGCCACATTAGGATGGCTGGTGGGTCCTGGTTTCCGTCCGCAGCTTTTCCGCCGCGGTTGGCTTACAACCGCGGCGGAAAAGCTCTAATATGGTGACGGTGTCTCTCAGACACCGTCCACCATATTAGGATGGGCAGTGAATTATGCTTTTCCGCGGCGCGTTTCCCGCCGTGGAAAAGCATACGGAACTTCACTGCGGGGGCCCGTTGCGGGCCCCCTAGGTGAAGGGGGGGTGGGGGGTGCACATGGGGGGTACCTATGGTACCCCCCTGCATTTGCATGCAGAAAGCGGCAGGCACCGCACGGTGCCTGCCTCTTTCTGCATGCAAAAGCAATGCGTGCATTTTTAACATTGCCGCGGGTGCAGCTTGAAGCTGCACCCGCCGCAATGTTAAAAATAGAGGATGTGACCGCCAGGGTGGCGGTCACATCCTAATTGCACAGGAGGGAACTCCGCATGCCCATGCGGAGGTTCCCTCCTGCTCTGGGGTCGCGGACGGACGCAAGTCCGTCCGCGATCCTGATCGGCCCCCTAGTGTGGTCCAAATCAATTAGGGGTCTTTCTTGAATATCAACATCACAAGTAGGGTACCTAGACTTTGGAGTTTGAAGTATTTCAACCATACTGTCCACACGCTTATGTATGGATTCTATTCAATTTGTTGTTCTCCCAAAATCTCCTTGAATTTATTCAGATAAGTCATCATGATATTCCGCTCTCCTCACTTTACTTGCATCTCTCCCACTTTCACTTCACAATATCATTCTTGAACACTTTCTTGTGCAACTATATCTCCTTCTGCCAAGGTGGTATACGGTCTTCAGTGCTTTTAAGATTTTCTTTTCTTCCTTGAGATACTGGCCATCATGCAATACCTACAGCCCTAGCCCCATATTCACTCTCCCTTGCATCATCTGTTTCTCTTTACTGTGGGGTAGATAATCGCTCTCCAACTACCTTTCCTGTGGTGTCCCTTCTCTGAAGCAAATGTGATATTGCTGATGAAACCTGGGACAGGTCATCACTATCTCCTGGACTTGGCTCTTCGCTTCTATCCTTCTGGGGAGGCTGGGTCTAAATGCAGTCTAAACTGCGCTTCTGGTGGTCCTGAAAGTTTGGGGTCACCTGCTCTTATTAGCTCCCTAGGTATACTCTCATGCTTTGGCATTTTTGGGGTGAAATGGCTAACTTTTGGCGATTGCTGAGCTGTCTCAGTTTTGGGGTTCTTAAATCCCACTGTGGATTCCTGCAGGTGCACCAGTGGATATATACTATCTACCTAAGGAGAGGTGCTCATAGGATCACATGGGGGTGGGGGAACAGAAGCGGTTCTAGGGGCATTAACTTTTGAGAAGTCCTAGATTGTTCGCAAAAAACTTGCCATAAAGCTAAAGTAGTTTCTCTCTTCTGTAATTTGCCCCCTGTGTATTTACTCAGATATGTATTAAAATGTCAATTATGTTGTTATTGAATGTCCCTTCTTTTGGCCAGGGATACATAGGATTTTGGGTGGCATTAAACCATGATACGTTTTAGGGTTGCAATTTTCTCTGATCATTAAGCAAAGTCTTTTGCATATAAGCTAAGGGTGCCTCCATGATAACTCGAATTTCTAATGCTTTTTACAGTTTAACTCTTTATCTGTCTGGACAAATACTATTCCTCTTTTAAAGCTTGCACAAGTATTAAAAACAGGAAAAATCAATAACTTTTTGTCTTACCACTTATGCAATACACATTAAAGTAACATCATGTACAGTATGCAACATTACACAACAATGTCATACTGTAGCCACTTTTCATTCCCACACACACATACTGACCATCAGCATAAATATATGAACACTTCTACTACTTCTAAATGATAATCAATGTTATTCTCCTCTAAACGGAAAATACAGCTGGCAAACCCTGGTTGCTTTCCTCTGCGTAAAAAGAAGATAACCTATTCAAACAATGCGTCCTTCAGACCATGGAATAACCTCTGGACATTAGGTACAGGGCAGTAATTAGAGTGTGCAGATTGTACCTCCAAGTACAGTTTAGCTACATCAGCTTTTCAGCTTTCCCTCTGTGTCAAACATTGGAACACATATTGGCACCTTCCAATTTCAAATTACTTACATTGACTACTTCCAACCTTATATTGGGAACAACAAGTTAATTAGTTATGTAGCACCTTTACTGAAATTTTGCAACACATGTACACAATCTTGCGTGCAATACCATTATGTCTCTTATAACCTTATATTTACATCTGTGGTTATCATTGCTAAGGGAGACAAGTCCCCAGATCATCCTCAACCCCTATGCACAGGCAGAACTTCAGCAAACACGGTGTCTTCTTACCTCATCAAAAAGGTGCTCAGTGATCTATGCATCAGGGGGTAGGTCGTCTTCCGATGTTAGCAGCCAGGTGGGGCAAGAGAGCCCTCTTAGACTGATTGGCCAACAGCTGCAGAGTGGCTAAAAACCTTTCAAATTAAAAAAGACACAGACGCCTCTTTGGCAATGTGAAGACAGCTCTTTACTATCGTGACAGGGAGATAGGCTCTCCTACACACAGTCAGGCAGTCGGTCTCAATTTGCTGCTTCCCAGGCAGCTTTTTTTTACACTATGCTTTATTACAAAACCGAAAATAATAATTAACATGCAGGTTACAGATTGAAAATGGAAAAACACTCAAAGATATGTGGCCCCATAATCCCAAACTCTGACCTAATCCTTGACACATTCTTTATTGCAACTCTAACTTTGCTTAACAAACTAAGCTTTCTTCTACTTGTGAATACATGCGTATTTGTGGTAAATGCAAAAAAAAAATTTGAAAACATATTTTATTGAGTTTTTGGGAATACCACATAGGTGAGTGCCCGACAATTCCAACATATGAGTACACTGGCAAAGGATTACAATAGCCGGAACCATCCATGTGTGTAAGTTGTACATATAACAAAAATAAAACCTTTGAAACTGTACGCAGGCAAACACCACCCCATCTACATTAGCAAACATAAGTTGACACTTTTATAGACCCAGGGAGATACAAAGACATGTTGTGGATAACAAACAGGAAACAACCAAGTGGGTCACCACTATGGGGATTTTGCTGGAAGGGGAGGGAGGTCAATACTCATATATGCAGCCTATCTGGACCAGATCTTCCTATGCTTTTGAGGACAGCCCCTCACCTGAAAGACAGCCAGTTCAGTGCCCATGCACTCATCTAGTTCTCTCCGCCATTTCCCTATTGTCGGAGGGGAGGTGTTTTTCCATATTTGGGCGATATCCTGTTTGGCGATGGTAAGTGCAAGAAAAAGCAAATGATGTTTGTACCGGTTGCCACCAATGTCCTCTGTACCATGGAGGAGGACCAAACGTGGATCAGTCGGCAGGTCCCAGGCTAGCACCTCTTTAAGACAATTCAATACCTTACACCAGAAAGGAAGCAGAGCTCCTCAGCTCCACACTGTATGGAGAAAGGTCCCCGCTTCCCTGTCACAGTGCAGGCACAGGGGTGACGCAATAACTCCCATCTTCCAGAGGCGCGACCGGGTATAGTATACACGGTGTACATATTTACACTGTATAAGGTGGCAACCGCAGCACCACGGAGATTAGCTATGGCCTCAGCCCAGTCATTGTCTGTTAAGTCTGGAATGTCATCCTGCCACGTCCTTCTCGTCTTGTGCAGGGTGGTAGGTGTGTTGTCAGTGTCTGATATATTTGTCTTACCTTATGCCCACCCAAGTCCCCCATAAGCAGGCGGCCTTCCAATGGGTAGCATTCAGGGAGATCAGGAATGTGCGCCAGCGAAGGGGACAGTGCATGCCTCAGTTGAAGATATATGTAAAATTGAGTTTTGTGCAGCAGAAACTCATCTTGAAGGTGTTCAAATGATTTGAGAATGGTACCCCACATGATGGCCCCAAGGGAGGAAATACCTAACAGGTCCCATTGGCGGAATCCCTTCAGGGCCACCACCTGACGCAAATAGGTACCATGCCATTGAGGCGTTGCCTGTGTCAGCCGCCCGTGCCATCCCATATGACGTACCAAATACCTCCATAGCCTGCTTGTAGTTTGAGTGGCCTGTGGGAAAGAATCCCATCTCTGTGGGCTATAATGTAAGTTCAAGAGGGAACTACTATCCATGGCCCTATGTTCAAGTGCCAATGCCGCGTCCATGGGTGAGTTGTACCACCAATCATTGATAATTAACAAATGCGCTGCCGCTTAGTATGAATAGACATCTGCAGCCGCGATACCCCCACAGTACGTGGACTGCATGCCTTAAAGATGGCGGACCACCCATATAATCGAGAGAGGTAAGGAAGACATAACCGCAGTATCCTCGCGAATGTTTGCCATCAGTGGGAGCCCGTTACACGTCCACAAAACTTGCTGGCAAGGGGACACAAGTATGACCAAATATTGAAACCCGTCAGTCCCATGTTGTACCTGAGATGCCTACCTGCACTACCCTTCTGGCCACAGACCAGAAACCGCACCGACTTGGGTGGATTAGTATTGAGCCCTGAGTTTTGGCCAAAGACCCGGAGGATCCGCATGATACGGGGCCCTGAGATCCATGGGTCAGTACCAAAGAAGAGTATGTCGTCCGCATACAGAGCGATGCAGTCCGACTGAGAGCGTGACCACTCAAAACCTCTAAGGACTGGATCCTTCATACCCATACCACCAAGGACTCCATCGCCAAGGCGAAAAGGCGGGGGGAAAGCGGGCAGCCCTGTCGTGTGCCCCGACCCACCGGGAAAAAGGAGGAACCGTGCCCAGATATTCGTACCGAGGCCTCCGGCTCCGTGTATAGGATGCGTACATAGGCTAGGAAGCGTGGGCCGAAGTTGACAGCCTCCAGGAGTTGAAACATATATTCCCAGATGAGGGAATCAAAGGCCTTATCAATTTTGGCCAAGAGCAGGGCACCAGATGTCCCAACTCGGGCGCCAAGGCCATGGCGTTGTGGTCCCTGCGAATGTTGTGGTGTGTGGCTCGGTGCGGTATAAATCCGGATTGGTCCATATGTACAAGGTTCGAAATGCATGACCTCAGGCGGTCAGCCAGGACCTTCCCCAGTAGTTTAGACTCAAAATGTATTAAGGAATGGGGCGGTACGAAGACGGTTCATCTGGCAGGCGGCCGGGCTTCAAGAAAAAGACAATTTCGGCCTGATGCCAGTCCCGATGCAATAGTCCCTACTCCAAGGTCTCATGAATCGAGCCCAATAAGTGTGGGGCCAGTGCGGTCATGTGAGAGCGTAGAAATTCCATGGGGTACCCATTGGAGCCGGGGGCAGGACCCGGACGCAGCCCGTTAACAGCAGCTGTTAATTTGTCCAGCGATAAAGGGGTATCTAAATTAATGAATTAATGAATGAATGAATACGCACTTATATAGCCCATTGCTACCCATAGGGCATCCCAGCGCATCCTGTCACCACACTCATTCAACAGTAATCAAGCAAAAAGAAAGGTCTCTCATCTGAGCAGACAGCCGCTGTGGGGGAATATCCCTTAAGAACTCCGCAACAATATCTTTTGTAACCTGCTCCCTAGGAGTATACAACGTGGAGAAGTGCCGCACGAACTCCTTCAACACTTCCACAAGAGCAGTGTGCATGGTTCCATCCACTCCCCTGATGGCCGGGACCGCAGCTGGGACCTGCCTAGTCTGACATAGTCTATGTAGCATTTTGCTAGATTTGTCCCCCCACTGGTATATCCGGTATTGGGACGCCAGCCAAATTTCTTTGGCCTCATCGTCTAATGCTGGTGCAGTTGCTACTGCGCCAAGAACAGGTGTCTCCGCAATGCGGCGGCGAGTACTGAAGCGTATTCTGTCTCCAATGTAAGGGAGTGGGCATCTAGCGTGTGCCGTTGAGCAGCACATCCGCTTATCGGTAGTCCTAAAGCTAATGTCTACCCCTCTGATAGTCGGTTTCCGGGTCTCCCATAGGATAACTCTCGAAGTAGCAGAATCAGTGTTCAGGTAGATATATTCTTGGATCACCGAATGAATGCACTCCTGATACTCTGGAATCCATAAATGCCATGGGGACATCCGCCAGCGAAATGGGGGCTTTCAAAAATTTAAGAGGAGTGTCACCACGACGGGCGAGTGATCAGATAACCCCCTCGGGAGATGTGAGACCCGAAAGAACCTGCCCACGCAGCTCTGTGGTGTGAACAAGTAGTCTAGGCGGGACTGGGAGCAGTGTACCGCCGACATGTATGTGTAGCTTATGGGTGATGGGTGATATGCCCTTCAGTGGTCCACCCAACCCAACATCCCGGCAAGGGAGAACAACCTGGATGTACCCACTGGGGGAGCCGCCCCGGATCCCCACCTCCTTTCAAGCACAGTCATAGTGTTGTTCCAGTCACCATCCAAGATAGACAGGCCCTCAGGCAACTCACCCCACAACCGAGTCAGGCATTCAACAAACGTGGCACCGAGGGGTGGAGGAGCATACTACCCAGCGTGACTTGTTCACCATAAAGGGTCCCTGCAGGACAACATATCTACCACCCGGGTCGGGAGGGGGACTAGCACATGGACCAGAATAGCCGTCCCACAAGAGCCCCTGGTGAAACCAGCATGAAAACCTGGTCGAAATCCAAACCTGGCCAAACAGGTAGCTTTATTACCCAGAAGATGGGTCTCCTGTAAGAGGAGAATATCGGCCCCATATCGCTTGGCCTGACTAAGGATGGCCCCACGCTTAACCCTATTGAGGAGTCCCCGAACGTTCATGTCACTTTTTTCAGTTTGCCAATTTGGGGAGTCATATTCGAAGAACCCATGTATCTAATCTGGGGTCTGTGGTAAAAATCTAGTTAGTGAAGAGCAGGATGTATGCCTGCGTGAACTTACAACAAAAAACAGAACAATAATAATGAAACCCCCACATCCCCAACTTCCCCTCTCCCCCCATCCGATACCGCCAAGAACATTGAGCATTCGTCGCAGTGAGGGAGTCCCTGGGGCCCGAACATTGGACCCCATGGCCCCCGCCAATGAATCCCGCCCGCCCCAAACAACATAAACCTCTGGGTTGGTGGCAGTGCGGCCAGCCACCACCTTAAGAGTCAATCCCAAACAGGGGAATAGTCCAAGCCTTAGAGAATCTATGATATACCAGTAGGAGTATCACGGCCAAGGGTCAGTTTGGACTTAAACCGGTGCGGTCGAGTCCGCTGTGTGCCCACCAAGGAGTCAGACCCGCGCGGCGGCGGGGAATGCGGCTTTAAGTGTACCCACTCGTTGGTCCAGGTAAAGGCCGCCTCAGGCATATCAAAGAATAGTGTTTAAGAGTTATAAATCACTCGGAGCATAGCTGCGTATGGCAGCATGTAGGAGATATTGAGGTCCCGTGGCCTCCGCTTTGCTGAGGTAAAGGTCTGTCTTTGTTGCTGCAACATGTGGGTATAGTCTGGAAATATCATGATGGGCCATGGAGTCGAAGACAAACTTGTCCTTGTTTAGGCAAGTGTACTGCAGAACAGCGTCCCTGTCAGCATAATTCAACAACTTGGATATTACCGGCCGTGGAACACCACCCTGGGCCAGCTTCTTTGTAAGAGCCCGATGAGCCCTCTCAACCACAAATCATGCAGACAATTTGTCAGCTAGCAGCAGGTCCCGTAATATGACGTGAGGAAATGATTCATTGAACTACCCTTGCATCCCTCGGGAAAGCAAACAAAACGGAAGTTGTCGTGCCTGGCACGGCCCTCTGCATCCTCGGCCCGGGTGGCCAACTCTTGTGATATTACTGTTAGTTAATTGATCTGGCGCTGGAGGGATTGCACATTATCCTCTACGGATGACACCCGCGTCTCGGCCTCTGTTATGCGGTCCAAAGCCTTGCGTAAATCCTGATGCAAAAAGGAGACCTCTGTGCCCACTGCGCCAATTTTGGCCTCCAGCGTGTCCCTCGCATCAGTAATGGCTGCCAACAAAGCTGTGTTATCCGGGTTGGAGCCAGAGGGAGGCCCTCCACCTGCCGAAGACACATACTGGTCCAGAGTACTCTGTTTCGGGCCCGCTGCGCCATGTTTATCCTTCCCCATGGCGAGGGCCTCCAGCCAAACAAAACCAACACTCTTGGAAGGAAGACTGATCCGTACGAAGGGCGAGGATCACGAGGACACAAGGTTATCCCCACAGGAGAGCTTTCTTGCGGGAGCACCCCAAAGCCGGCCCTCACGGAATCCACCCACAGCTAGGCCGCAAGCTGCACCAGAGCTACTCCGGCTGCCTCCGCAACCAAGCAGGCCCCTCTAGTGGGACCGGGCTAGCTGGACCACCAACAGGTGGGTACCCCCAAAGCATTGCTGCCTCCAATCCACACCGTCCTCAGTAGAAGATGTTGCCAGGTGCCTGCATTCCCGGGCGCTAGTGGGGGAACCCCCGTGCCACACAGGGGCCCCGCCCGGCACCAACTGTAGCCTCTGGAATGGAGCTGCGCATCGGGTCCAGTGCCCAACGGCAGCACAAGGGGATGACTCGAGCGGGCCCAGTGCCTCTCACCTTCGCCGCTAGATTACAATGCAGGCTGACCAGGAGCCACGCTGCAACCGACCGCTCCACCCGAGCGGGACCCCGAGGAGTAGCGTCAGGGAGGCCCCATGGGCACGGCCCACCGTATCGCCGCCCCTAGCCCCCACGGCCCCCAAGCAAACAGCCCCCACACCGCTCGGCACCCAGGTCAGAGCAGGTCCCAAGCCCCGGCAGAAACAGGCTGGGTCCGTGAGCCCCTCCCCAGACCAGGCCCCAACCGGCAACCAAACCACCCGCCGAGGAGGCCCAAGGGCCAGGACATTCAGCCTCTGGCCACCCCCACCGAGCCCCTCAGCACCACCACTCACCTCTGCTGGGAATGGAGACAGTCCGGGCCCAAAGCACAGGATCAAGCAGCAGTGCGGGAAACGCCCAACTCCAGCCATGTCGCTACTGGCCCGTCCTTGCTCTCGCCCGCTGCCAGGTCTGTAAAATCACTGATTTGGGGCTCCGCCAGGATACCGGTGCCTCCTCCGTCCTGTGGGGCAAGAATGCGCTGCATACGGGGTAGACTTAGTAGGATGATTGCAGGATTTAAGTGGCAGGAGCACAGAGCTAGATCAAGCTGCGTCCACCATACTTGCTGGCCAGGCCACGCCCCCGGTAAATGCAATTTTAGTGAAGTGTGTGCTTTTATCATTATGCACCTAAGACCTCCGTTTTTTTATTTTTTATTTTTTTATTGAGAGTTCAAATAAGACAGATAAGAAAAAAACAAGACACGTTTGAAATCAGATTAATACAGTACGAGGCATAAGAATATAAGAGACGTCTACAGAATTTATCATTTCAACGCTTGAATTATAAAGTGCAAAGTACGTGAGAAAGCAATCTAACAGGCTAACAATAATATTCAGGAGGCTTGGTTAGAATTTATACAGTACGAAACATTTAAATACAATAAGCGTCTTCACAGTTAACATTTCATAGCTTGATTGTAAAGTGCAGCGTGCGAAATCAAGACAATCTAGCGGACTAATAAAAATTTTCAGGGAAATGTGGGTCGGATTGGATGATAACAGGAAAATTAAGAGTCAAACACACTCCAATATTTGTCATATTTTTTTAGAGCCCCTGATCTTAAAGCATATTTTCTTTCCCTACCCTGGATTGGAAGCAATCTTGCCTTCCATGCCTGAAAGGTAGGTACAAGGTCTGTTTTCCAGGACTGTAATATAAGGGATTTAGCTATTAAAGAAGCTATGAAAAGGAACTCATCATGTGGGGTGTGACCAGGAGAACAGCCTAAAATGGGGATTAGGTCATTGAATACTATATTGGTTTTGAGCTCGATTGAGAGATATTTTTCTATTTCCTTCCAAAATACCTGGATTTTTGAACACTCCCAAACAATGTGTTTCCAAGTGCCTTTTTCTTCACACCGGAAGCATTTATCGGCTACTTGGGGGAAAATATAATGTAAAAAGGAGAGTAGTAGAAATATTTTCTTTATTAAATAAATTTCCTATATCAAGTTCTTGGATTTAGCATGATGAAGGACCAGTCCAAATTTGTATGAGAATGATTTAACTGGCTGGAAATTTCATCCCAAGATTTCTACCTATTTTCCGACAGGAAGTCTTCAATTTTCTTGAAGCCATTCTCCTTCCAAAGAGTTAATGTATTTTTGTCCACGCAACCAGCAACTCCCAAGCTAAAATTTATTAAATTCGTCTTATTACTTAAGTTAGGTAAGTCATAAAATTTAAAGAACTGAGTTTTCAGCTTAAAAATCCACTGTAGGGACTTATAGCGTACTTTCTTTGGATCTTTCGTGATTCTGACCGGGTCGGAAATTTTTAATTCTAACAACATCTTCTTCATGAAAAAATTGTCTGCCTCATGAAGATCTAAAAAGAAAAACCTATAGCTATAATGTGCAAAAGACGCAAAATAGCATTCTCTGATATTTGGAAGGGACAGCCCTCCTTGTATGGATGGTAAATATAAAGTGCTCAGTGCAAGTCTGGGGGATTTTTTTGCCCATAAAAAAGAGGAGATGAATGCTTCTACTTTTTTAAAATAGGAGGCCTGAATTGCGCAGGGTACTGCGCTAAAAAGGAAATTAAAAAGAGGTAGCACCGACATACGAACTAGCGCTGCCCATCCCATAGGAGACAAGGGTAGCAAATTCCAGCGGTCTAAAAGTGAGCCCACCTTTTTTAATAGAGGTAGAAAATTAAGTGAAAAAAGGTCGTCCAGACTTTATGATATAAATATTTCAAGGTATCTCTTTGGATCTGTATTATATGTCCGCCTGAATTCTGGTACTAAAGTGTCTACAGTGCAGTTGGCTAAAATAATTTCCGTTTTGTTAACATTAATTTTATAACCACCTAGTTTTTGAAAGTCAGAGAAGATTTTTAGAATCTTCAGTTGACTTGAGGGTTTAGAGTCTAAGAAAAGGGCAATATCATCCGCATATAATTTTATATTTGTCATTCCTAATACTGGGGCAGTCTCTGTCTTAATATTCCTAATAGCGATCGCCAGAGGTTCAATAAATAGTGCGAATAAAATTGGCGACAAGGGACATCCTTGTTGCGTGCCTCTAGTAACCTGACAGGACCCAATATTAGTATTATTGACGATAATCTGTGCCCTAGAATTCATATAGAGTTGTTGTAAAAGAGAGATAAAAACATTCGGGAAATTAAAACTGTGGAAAATTGCAAACAGGCAGTCCCAAGACACTAGATCGAAGGCTTTCTTCGCATCTAAAAACCTAATTTGAGCCTTCACCTTGTTAATTTTAAAATAATCTAGTGCCTCCAATAAAAATGTAGTGTTGGAATGGAGATGCCTGCCTGCAATAAAACCACACTGATCGTGGGCTACCAGTAATCCTACGATTTTATTTAATCGGTTTGCTAAAAGTTTTGTAAAAATGTTATAGTCTGTATTCAGGAGACTTATCGGTCGGTACGAATTTATATTTTCCTTGTCCTTTCCTTTTTTTAAAATACTAACCACCACCCCTGTATGAAAAGAATCCGGTGGGGGACTTCCTTGAAGTAGATAATTAACTAATATCAAAAGTTCTTTGCGCAGAGTTCCTCCAAATTTAAAAAAAAATTCAATCGGAAGGCCATCGTCGCCATTGGCCTTACCATTGGGGAAGGACTCTATCACTTCATCTAGTTCTAGTAGTGTGAAATCCTGTATGAAGTAATTCTTACCCTCAGCGTCTAGTTTAGGTATTTCAAGTGGCTGTAGGAATTCCATAATAGAGTCAGGTGTAGCCCCCTCAATCGCTTGATATACCCCCTCGTAATGTTTCAGAAACAACTCACCGATGGAAGTGGTGGTCTTAGCTTGTACTTCAGTAATGGGGTCTGTTAACTGGTCTATTCTATTTCGGACCTGCTTTTCTTTGGTTTGCCAGGCCAGGAGCTTTCCTGTATATTCACTCTCCTCGTATATCTTTTGGGCATATAGCTTACTATTTTTCTCGCCCAGGTTATAATAAAAATCCTTCATCTTGCGCTTTGCCTCGGAGAGTTTATGCCCAGAGATCGTAGATCTGACCCTATAGTGCTCTTGGGTTGCCTGAGAGAGTTCAGTTTGGAGTTTGGTTTTCTCCTCCCTTCTTGCCTTCTCCTTAGGTATTTCTTTAGATGTAATTATCCCACGCAGAGTGGCTTTAAATGCATCCGTAGGTTATATTTAATGGGGCTGTACCTCTATTCTGTGCAAAAAACTGCTCTATCTTTTCAGCAATATCTGTGCACCATTGCTGGTCTAGGAGGTTAAGTTTGTTAAAAAACATCTTCTTGGAGGCCTTGCTTCATAAGCCCCCAAATTAACCTCCATGCAAAGTGCTACGTGGTCTGAAAAAGCGTTAGGTAGTTGGGCATAGTTGTACAACTCTAGATCGTGGGATGATAGAAAAAAATCTAGCCTTGATGCGGAATTATATTTTGCTGAGTGGCGTGTGTAATCACACTTAATGGGATTTAAAATTCGCCAGTGTTCGATAACGTCAAGGTCTGTTTTACAACTTCGGACAGCCAGGGCAACTTGGGGTTTGTTCTGTCGGCGATCTTTCTTGGAGGAGTCCAATCGGGAGTTTTGTAATAAATTAAAGTCTCCCCCCCAGATTATTGGCCCAGAGAGACCTGTTATTGCCTGCTTTACCTGTGGAATTGGTAGAGGGTCGTCCAAAATTGGTGCATAAATTGTGGCATGGATGACATTAACATTGTTTAATTTACCATATGCAACTGCCCATCTACCTCTAGGGTCTATAAACGTCCCTTCCAGAAGAAAACCTACATGTCTCCCTATTAATATGGAAACTCTTCTCTGAGCCATCCCAGCAGTAGCAGATATATTATGGCCCGCCCAACTTTTGAAGAGTTTATCTGACTCAGCCTGATCTTTGTGGTGGGTTTCTTGCAAATAGATGACGTCTGGGATGAGGTTTTTTAACCAGCACTCAATGGCATTCCTTTTGCGAACGTTATTCAGGCCATTTGCGTTTAAAGAGATAAACTTCACCATACTATTTGTTGTTCAAAATATTGGGCGCAACCCTTGTCTTGTGCAAATGTGCAATCAGCAGCATATATAAATAATAGATAATATATAAATAATAGCAGCAGATATTCATAGAGATATTCATAAAGAGGCTGAATTTCTCTGTGCAAATATGCAAATGAGCAGCGAGATTGTAAAGTGGCAGTAGAGCTTGGAAAGTTGTACCCTTCCTTGTGCAAAACACGCAAATAATCAACACATTATGTAATCTCATCTTATAAAAAAGAATAAAAGTAAGCAGCATATATATATAGTATCAACAGATAATCCTAAAGGGACTGCCTTTCTCTGTGGAAATGTGCAAATAAGCAGCAAAATTGTACAATAGCAGCAAAACTTGAAGGATTATGCCCCCCCTAGTACAAAATACACAAGTGCGCTCATAGAATCTTATCATCTTGTCGTAATCCATGCGAGCTAAAGTGGCGAGTGCAAGATATCAGAGTTAGGTTGCCCTTTTTTGTGCAAGAAAGAGAGAAGAAAAATAAGAAAGAAAAAAGAAAAAGGAAAAAAAAAAGCCTCTTAGATATAACATTGCTCATACCATAATTGTGACAGTGTGAGAAAACACATAATTTTTTTTTTGCATTTGAACTCTCTTTTTTCCCCTTGCGACACCCCCCTTCACCCCTCTTCCCTCCCCCCCCTTGAGTGGACGGAGACCCCCAGAGTGCCACTTCCGTCCTTCTCTGATATTTCTTCTTTTTGGATGCCATCTCATTGCATCCTTGTGCGCTTCCTGTTTCCATCATAGGCCCGCCGTGGAGTGATAGTAGATTCAGCAACGTATTATGCCCCAAGGCCCACGAGGAAAGTCTGGGCTTCGTGCAAGATCGAAAATATTAAAAAAATTCCTTTGGTTAGGACTTTGAGTTTCGATTGCTGCACTATCATGGCTTGGGCTCCCTTGCTCTTAAAGGAGTCGATGAGTTTCACAAAGTCCCTGCGTCTATGGGCAGATGCTGCCGACATGTCAGCAAAGATTCGAAAATTATTCACCCCCTCCACGTTGAAAGTTCTTTTAGAAAATGCGGTGTTTAAAATTTTTTCTTTTACCCTAAAGTCTGAGAAATTGAGCAGGATTGTGCGGGGGTATTTCAAGTTATTAGGTTTATGTGCAGGGACTC
This sequence comes from Lissotriton vulgaris, assembly GCF_964263255.1. Taxonomy (NCBI): domain Eukaryota; kingdom Metazoa; phylum Chordata; class Amphibia; order Caudata; family Salamandridae; genus Lissotriton; species Lissotriton vulgaris. The sequence goes on from NC_141687.1 coordinate 284,973,465, forward strand.
TGTGCGCCCTTGTAATAGTCAGGTCGCCTTGGAGCTCAGGAATGGCTTTTTTCAGTAGAGACTCTGACCACCTAACTACATCCTTTTCTTCAAGCCCCTCTGGTATGTCTACTAGTCGTAGATAAGACCTCCTTTTATAATTCTCAAGGTCCTGCAGCTTTTCCTCTAAATGGGATTTCTCTCTATTGGCCTCTGTAAAATTTTTCTGTATTGCAGTCTAAGAGTCCTCTAAAGATGATATCCGGACTTCAGCCTCAGAAACTCTCAGGGGGATATTGCCAAGACACTCCTCCATCTTCATAAGTCTGCTGTGCAAGAGTGAAATTTCCTGAGCCTGGGAGAATTTAAAGTCTCTTAATTCCTGAAGGATAGTCACTAGGATATCTTCAATCGTATTCGCTTTTGTAGCACTCGGGAGAGAGAGCAAACCGTCCTCCTGGGAGATCAGGGAGGCTTCTACACTTAGGGCTTGACTTGGAGCTTTCCTAGTTTGCTTGTTGCTTGGGCTTGTAGCCGGCTGTAGCTGAGGGTGGGAGGGAAGGGCGGCGGTATAGGGAGAGGACGTAGTTGAAACCGTTGGCGCGGGTGGTGCTACGTCTTCTAACCCGCCACTACGGGAATTGTCATCGGTGTCTTGTGCGTTGTAGGGCTGCTTGTCTTTCCTCCATCTTTGGAGACATCATGTTCTGAAACGCCGCTTGCACTTCCTTGTTTCAACTCCCCCCATGTAGGAGTGCTCGAAAGTTGCCCCTGCTGGAGAAGGGGTTTTGAAAAGAGAGGGTATTGTTTGGGGGTAGATCGACTCTCAGGCAAATAATAGGAGGCATGTTAGCAGCCTTGACCGTTTTGTCCATAGCTTTATCCCCCTGGTCCGTTCTTGTTCCCTTGTCTTTCCCATCTTCCTCTCCTTTGTCGCCAACAGCAAGTAAGCTCAATTCTGCTGATAGTTCAGATAGGGTCAAGCTCTCTACATCTTCATCTTCTTCGCCCTCCTCTTGATCATTTTCTTCATTGTCATCATTGTCTTCCTCGACCTGTTTCCTTAGCACATTATATTTATTTTTTCTATATGACTCAGCAGATTCCATTGCTTTATGTTTAAGGGCTTCCTTTTGTTGATTTTTCCTTCTGTTTTTTATCTCTCCTTTTGCAGCTGGTGGAGATCTAATCGAAATTGGGAGTTTTAACTCCCTTCCCAGCTCTGGCTTAGACTGTTTGCCCCTTGCTCTTGCCGCCATCTGGGAATTCGAATTTTCAAACGTGAGCTCCCAATATATTAGATACTCGGGACTGTGTACTGGATTTCGTAGTCATTCAAAAGGAGCTTCTTTCACCCAGACTGAGAAAAAAGTTTACGAAAGTGTGGCCAGAAAGTTCCCTGAATGGTCTCACTCTGGTTCTGCCGATGGGCTTGCCTGGCTCAGCCTTTCCTCAAACTCCACTACCAGTGTCCAGTTTTCCCAAGTACAAGGGATAGTAAGGGATAGCAAGCTCCGTGGGCAAGAGAGTCAAAGTAAGAGTCAGAGCTCGGCTTTACTTTTTTTTGTTGAAATAACACAGCAAGACCAGCAGTGAGCTGAAAGGCACCGAGTTCAGCTTACTAGCCATGGAAGCAGGTGAAGAGGAAGTGGTGCGAGCGCGAGCTGGGTAGAACCCTGCCCAGCTCGCTTTACCTCGCAAAAGGAGACCAACGTCCCCGGTTTCCGAGCAATTCGTTGCCGCAGGCGCTGGTGCTACAGTCTCATCAGCGGGGTGTCGAGCGGGAACGCGCAGGCATTGAGCCCCAGTAGACGGCAGATACACTCTGCTCAAATCCGCTCAAATCCCTTCCAAAATCACCAGCGGGTTCGCATTGAAGCTCCGATTCCTGGCTCCGACATCTAGTGAGGGACCGGCGATGCTTGCATGGGCGTGGCCACGAGGAAACAGGAAGCACAACGGCGATGTGCGTGGGTTCACGTCAGCCGTTCATCCGCATAGAGTGATGTTGTGATGTAGTGAGATAGAGAGAGAGGTAGTGAAAGAGAGTGAAAGTGAGTTAGTGAGATAGAAAGACCTCCGTGTGTTCAAAGCTAATTGGATTTACCACACTCATTGTCTCATCAGGTTGCAATTTGTTTGGAAGAACGAAGTGCGTGTCGGTACACCTGTGTGCTAAAACCATAAACATTTTGATACTCTCTAAACACGAGTTTTCCTTTAACTGAAACCCTTTCAAGTTACTTATTCCATTGTGTCCTCAAGTGATCTTTTCACATTTCTCTTGTCAACGCAAGATTTTGGCCCACATTGTTCTTTAACCACATACAGCTGTGTGTTTTTCTGCTGGTGTCTGTTCTTGTGCTATTTTTTTGTTTTTTTACATTTTCTATTGTGTGTTCATATTTTACATATCCAACAAGGATTTAGTAGTGCTATATCAAAAACTATTACATTAAGAAAACACTATTTAAAAAATTTAGATCAGCTAGTGATGCATTTTTACAGTAATGGTGCCTTCATGTGCTGAGGAATGCTTATGCACAGTTGCCCCAAAGTTCTTAAAATGACAGTATTATCTATTTTGGAACTCTTCTTCCGGTCTAGGTGCAGGCAAGGAATGCAAGGACTAAGTGTATTGGAACACCATGAAGATTATTTTTCCTTCTTCTGTCGCCTCAATGTATACTGTCATGTTACTTTGCGCCTGCTTAGGAATCTCTGTCTCACAGAATCCTCCTCTGACACACTCCCACTCAGTTGCGTAGAAGGGGAACCAGGATCCCTACTGCAAGCAAGGGAAATGGGCCCCCTGAAAAAAAAAAAATAATACGGGTTCAGTAGGCCCCTTGTGCCACTGCACCTGCTGCTCCAATGGTAACTGTGGTAATGCCCCTAGTCATGTTTTAATTATTGTTTTAACGTGGGGATTGGTGTTTTCTTTTCTTTCTCTGATTGCAAAGTGGGAGGGGTTTTTAAAGCAAATTATGTGATAATGTAGGATGTTGTTTTTTTGCAATACACAACAAAATGTAAATACCTGTAAACAAACTGTATGCATCCAGCAATTTAAACAGTAGGTAATCCGAGCAAAAAGCAAATCCGAACGACAATAAAAGTCCAAGTGTCAGTCCTGAGTTTATTATTGTAAATTGTAAATTGTTGTGTCTTGTAAAGCGCACTGCTACCCGGAGGCCTCGTAGCGCTATAGACCGCTGGGGAACCCGTCCTGGCTTTCCCTGTGAGATAGTCCCTCCTGGGGGTCTCCAAGGTGAAACCAGGCATCCCCGGCGTTTGTGTGGGGCCGTTGTGGAGATGAGGCAAGCTAATGCCCAGAGTTGCCGAGTGTGCTCCCTGGTCGGAGTAGGCACCGATGCGAGAATTATCAGTCTGCTGATCCTGGTCCAAGACCCTGCCGCGTCGGGAATCGAACCCTGGTCCCGGGCCGTTCTCTGCACTCGGGTCTGCCGCCTCTAACCACCTCTCCACTATTCTTGTTTTATTTCAAGCTTGCCATATATATTTCAGTTATTTGTCCAGCTTCTCAAACAGATGTCTTCAAGCCAACATGTGTTTCGTCCAAGTGGCTATTCGCCATGGACTTCATCAGGGCAAAAAACGGAAATTCAACAATATCAGAATGGAAGTAAATGTCAAGAAAATTCCTCTGTAGTCCTAAAGTTGTAATTCAAACTTTCTCTGTTTATCCAGTAAAACCATAAAATCCAACCCCAGTATTTCGAGTACAAGCTCATAATTATCAGCCAAATAGCCTGAAACTGAATACTGGAGATCCGCCATAAGAACCTCATGCCTACATATCGGCATTATGAACTACAACTTCGGGCAAGCTTGAAATAAAACAAGAATAATAAACTCAGGACTGACACTTGTACTTTTATTGTCGCTTGGATTTATATGCTTTTGGCTTGGATTACCTCCTGTTTAAATTGCATTCGATGGGCATTGCCTACAATTTACGACGTGAGGTGGTCGTTGTATGGTGACCCAGGAGCATTAGCATCTATCATCATACCTATTGTTATTACTATTACCACTTCTCTACGCAGAATTTCCCTACCACCATTCTGTTTGCTGTATGCATCCAGCAGCTACGAAAGCAAAAATGCAGCACTTTTTTTGTAATTCTGAAGTGTGTTGGAAACAGAGATTTTAATGGGATGGAAACAAATCAAGACACTTGGTGATGCGCAAATGATAAATATTCGCAGAAACACGATTTTCGCACATTATCATTTATGTGTTATATAATTTTATAAAGTAAAACTGTGTCTTTGCTAATTTAGGAGACATTTAAGTGGAAAATATGCTGCCTGTAAATGAAAATGTGCTACCACACAATGCTTTAGTTTCATTCAAACATCGCCCACCTCATGTCCATTAAAGGTAGGTGTACACAAAAGTTTCATAGTCTAGAAAGTGGGCCGTGGTTTTTGAAAAGTTTGGGTACTAAGGTTCTATATTATGGTACAAATATTTGCACCTCCTTTTGATCCATAAAAATGTTCTTTTTTTTAAAGCGTTCTGCTACCCATTCAGAGTTTAGTAGTGCTATATCAAAAACCATTAGATTAAAAAAAACATTTGGAGCAGCTAGTGATGCATTTGTACAGTGATGGTGCCTCCATGTGCCTCATGAGGAATGCTTACTCACAGGTGCCTCAAAGTTCTTAAAGTGACAGTATTATCTTCTTCCGGTCCAGGTGCAGGCAAGGAATGCAAGGACTAAGCGTATTGGTTCACAATGAAAAATAATTGTCCTGCTTCTGTCGCCTCAACGTTTACTGTTATGTTACCTGAAATTTTTGGAAACCATGATTCTGAAACTCCCGTGGACCTACCCAGCCCCTGCTTAGGAAACTTTGTCTCACAGAATCCTCCTCTGACGCACTCCCACTCAGTTGCGTAGCAGGGGTGCCAAGAACCCTATTGCAAGCAAGGGAAATGCCCCCCTGACAATGATGAACAAGATCAGCGTTCAGTAGGCTCCATTGGCAGTGGCGTTTGGTGACCCACGAAAATGGTGAGTTGACATAGAGAAAATTAAACAATATAAAATATACATCTTAAAATGTAATAAAAAAGTTGTACTCACCTTTTCAGTCTGCAGAACGTGCTATCCTCGGTGTTCTCCAGCCATCTCCTGACTCCTCCAGCCAGCTCCCGACCCCTGCAGCGCGAGGTCACGCAGATCCGTATCCAATCTAGCTACTGCTCTTATGCTGCAAGAGAGAAGTGTCTGGATTGGCTGGAGCAGGCTGCGTCAGCACACCGAAGAGCACTGAAAGCCTGCGCCTACTCTCCAAACTATGACAGCCGGTTGGAGAGGTTGAATTGCGCATGTCTTTTTGGCCATAATAATGTATCTAGCCAAACCGACAGGCCCAATACATACTGAGAAGGCCACTTTTTTCTTGCTGCCAATCAGAAGCAATGACATACTGGCCCCGCCCTGCCCTCTCGGCAGAAAACCGGAAAACTAAAATGGCAATAAAATCCTTTCATTGTCATTTTATTTTTCCAGCTTTCTACAGCTGTGTGGGGAGGATGGCAGCGCTCCTCCTCGCCCATGGAGCAACTGCCGCTGTCCATTGGGCTACTGGCCTCTGGTGCCTCTGCACCATAGGTACCTGTGCGCCTGTTCGCACTTGTGCTTTAACTTTAAAACTTTACAATGCTCCCCCGTCTTGAAATCAACCCTTTCAAATGATTCACACACACTTGCTCTGGTATGGACCATGTTGACAGTGTGTAAAGTACAAGTAAGTTTAATAGTATTTCTTTCATTTCATTTAATATTGTTATGTACATAGGTTCTATGGCGCGCACTTTTATGTTTAAAGTATTTTATTGAAAGGGTACACAGAACAAAAGGAAATACATTCAAGTAATGGCATTGTGCGGCAGTCCCAGGAGACCATCTTCAAGTAAATGCTACATGTCCCGCAAGAGCAATAGAGGCTGCGTGGGCTCCTCGTCCATCAACATTACATTCGATAACACCCTGAGGTAGAAGAAAGTGTCCGTGCCCTCCCCTTTTAAAAGAAACAGTTCCCCCCCCAACTCCCCCCACCCCCCTCTTGTTCCCCAACTCCCTCCCAACACCCCTGTCCAGTGTCCTGTCTTTAGCCAAACCCACTGTGCTCAGCCCCCCCCACTACTCCCAAACACTATCCAACCCGTGATTATTGTGCAGTGAAATCTAGCGGTGGTGTCAATCTCAAGAGCCTCAAGTACCTCTGACAGGTCAGTTCCCTAAATTCGGTAGCCAGCAATGCGTGGAAGGGCTGCCACAACTCCCCAAATTGCTCTACCTCCCCGGCCATCATCAGTGATAGTTTTTCCATACCCAGAACATGCCACAGCCTATAAAACCAGCCCGTGATAGATGAAACAGTGGTGGTCCGCCAATGGATTAGGATATTCTGAACGGCGGAGCCCAGTGCTATTGCAATTTGTCTGCCCCTACGGGATTTCAATGGATACATCAGCCCGTTGGGCAAGCCCAGCAGGACGTATGCCGGAAAGCGGGGCAACTCTATTTCAAATCGGGTATCAACCTCATCTAGCACCTCTTTCCAATAAAGGCTCAATACTGGGCACTCCCACAGGACGTGCGTCAATGTGCCCGGGTGCCCACACAGTATTATCGATATGCCTGTCCATCTCATGTAACCGCTCCGGGGTGTAGTACCAATACGTAGACACTTTTGTGAAAGTTTCAGTAAGTCCTACATGATATGCAGAGTGTCGTGGGCGGTATGAGATCTGGTCCTACTCTTTATGGCTCAACGTTCTTCCCAGCTCTCTGTTCCAGCGTTCCCTACCTGGATTATGAAAGTGTGAAGGGGAAGGCTGCAGTAATTTATAAAGATCTGTGATGAATTTAGCGTCCGAAGTACGCGTCACTAGCCACCTCTCGTACGGCAATAGTTTCCTATCTGCCAGCTCACGTACCTGTGGTTGCAAAGCCCAGTGTCGCACCTGCCAGTAGCGCATCCTATCCGTCTCAGCTAAACCGTACTCCTCCCTAAGCGCTTGGAAAGGGAGAACTCCGTCCGGCCCGTACACATGGAAAAGTGACCTACAACCAGCAGCCCGCCAGTGCGCGAAAGCCCCCTGGGTAACCCCTGGTGTGAAGTCCGTTTTGTCTGCAATAGGAGTAAACGGGGAGGGGAATGTGGTAAGCTCGTGTGCTGTGCTAGTAGTGTCCCACACCCTCAGCGGGACCCGTGTTACAAAAGACGCGTAAGGATTCAGAGGGCGATGAGCCCTACGCAAAAAGGGCACCTCCTGTAAAGGGCGACCCGCTACAGCCTGATCTAGAAATAACCAATGCTTGTCCGACTCCATTCAACCAGATATCGGAGCTGCGCCGCTTGAAAATACTTACGTAGGTCTGGGATTCCCAGCCCCCCAGACTCCGTGCAAGCATGGAAAGAACTCTCCTCATCCGTGGTTTGCGGCCTTGCCAAATAAAACGGGATAGGATCGACTGTGTCTGCTGAAACCAGCCCCTAGGCGGGTGTAGCGGCAGGGCCCGAAATAGGTACAGTATCTGAGGGAGGACAGTCATCTTAACCGCTGCCACTCTCCCTAGCCACGATATCAACCCTTTGCCCTATCTCCCCAATTCCTCTTTAATCTTCCCAGTCAAAGCCGTATAGTTGGCTGTCACCATAGCCTGCAGCGTAGGTGCCAACAGAATGCCCAGATACTGGACTTGGTGAGCCGACCAATGCATGGGGAAGAGGCCCTGCAACTCTCGCCGTGTTGCAGGAGTCAGGGAGATATCCAGTGCTGTCGATTTGCCCACGTTCATTTTGAAGCCAGCCACCCGTGAGAAAGCCTCCAATTCACCGATACATGCGGGCAGTGCGCGCCTCGGTTCCTCCAGGGTCAAAATCACATTGTCCGCATAGAGGCTGACCGTGTGGACATATCCCCCCATCTTCACTCCAGTAGCGTCCGTATTCTGTCGGAGCCTCTGAGCGAGTGGCTCCATATATAATGCGAAAAGGAGCGGGGACAGGGGGCAGCCCTGTCTGGTACCACGCTCAATGCCAAACCTCCGAGAGCCACAGCCATTCACCCGCACCACCGCCGACGGGAACCTGTAACAATTAAAAACCAGGGTCCGATATTTCTCACCTATACCCATCCTCGTCATAACCCGTTCTAGATAGGGCCAGTGCACGCGATCAAACGCCTTTTCGGCGTCCACCGAAAGGAGCATTCTCTCACCCGGAATCCGGGAGGCCTTCTCCAGAACGTGCACCACTCTCTTGGTGTTGTCCACCGTCTGCCTTCCGGGGACAAAGCCAGCCTGGTCCAGCTCCACCAGGCCCGGCAGGTGAGGTGCTAATCGCGCCGCCAGAATACCCGTGTACAGTTTCAAATCCACGTTCAAAAGGGAAATCGGGCGGTACGAGCTGCATTGGGTCCGGTCTTTCCCTGGTTTAGGGATAACCGAGATCGAGGCCTGTAGGAGGTCCGGAGAGATTGCCCCCGGCTCAGAGAATGAATTAAACAATTTGGCTAGTACGGGGGCCAACGTGTCACTGAACGTCCTATAGAAGAGCGCCGTGTAGCCGTCCGGGCCGAGGGCCTTCCCATGTTTAAGCCTGGAGATGGCAGCGACCACTTCCTCGACCCGTATCTCTCTTTCGAGATACTCCGTTTGTGATGGTTCTAGGGACGGGAGTGTGACCGAGTCCAGGTAGTCCTCCGACTCCTGATCCCGCAGATCCTCCCCGGTGTATAAGTCCGCATAGAATCGGCGGAAGGCCTCGGCTATCTGGTCGTCCCCCGTGACTAGTCCGCCATTCTCAGTCGCAATTTCCTTTACCCGATGACGTTCATTGGCCACCCTGAGTTTATTCGCCAGTAGGCGACCACACCTGTCGCCCCCGTGTAATAAGCGTGTTTCAGTCGAAGTGCTGCGTATTCTGCCCTATCCATGTCCAGGGATGACAGGAGCTTTCTCGCTGCCTTCAGCTGTTTCCAAATCCTGGGGGCCCCCGTACGGCGGTGCACTTCTTCCAATTCCCTTACTTTTTGGGTGAGCTCGTCCCGTTTCTGCCTCCGATCCCTATTTTCCGCCGAGGAGATCGCAATAAATTCCCCTCTGACCACTGCTTTAAGAGCGGCCCATTGCGTCGCCGCCGAGGTATCTGCGTTATCATTATGCGTCTGGAAGTCCCTGATCACCTCCGTAACCTTTTGCACAACAGACTTCTTGTGTAGCAGAGCATCCCTGAGGCGCCAGACCACCCGAGGGGCCCGGTCGACCGGCAGAGAGAAGCTCCCTGAGACCGGCGCGTGATCCGATAGAGATAAGACCCCCACCTCCGATGTCGTAGCTAAGTCACGTACCGGGCCGGTAACTATGAGGTGATCCAGCCTCGCGTAGGTTTTGTGTGCGTGAGAGTAAAAGGTGTAATCTCGGTCTGTGGGATGCAGGTGGCGCCAAAGGTCATGAAGATCCAGGTCCACTAGTTGGGATTTAACTGCCTGTGACATTTCCCCTGTCTGTGGGGAGCGCTGTGCCAACCTATCTATAGTGGAGTCTGCCACCATATTTAAATCCCCACCCAAAATAATGTGCCTGTCCGGGGATGCTGTTATGTCCACCAATGCCGACTGAAAGAAGCTATCCTGACGTTCATTCGGGCAGTAAATCGAACCGATGGTAAATGTCAGAGCCCCCAATTTGAATCTGTGCGCTAATAGTCTCCCTTTTTGTTCCGCAAACTTGTGGAGGACCTCCCCTCTAAAGGAGCTCGACACTAAGATCGCCACCCCCACCGTCTTAGTGCTGGACGAAGAAAAAAGCTGTGTGGGAAATTTGCGGGATCTTAACCTATGGCAATCTCGTGCAAGCAAATGAGTCTCCTGTAAAAGACAAATGTCCGCTTGTGTGTTCTCTAGCAGGGACAGAATTGCTCTTCTTTTGACAGGGTTATTAAGTCTCTTAATATTAAGGGTCACTACCTTAAGAGTTGCCATCCGGAATCAAGACAGAATGTGGCATGCAATGAATCCTGTGTATCAGGGGGGGCCTATGGGCCTAAGCTGCCCGTGTCTCCCCATCCGGCCATCGTGAAAAGATCAAGAACACTGAACGGACTGTACCCTCCCCTCCTCTACCCAACTCCTGACCCCCTCTTTCCCCAACTCCCTCCCACCCCCCGTTTGGTCCCCCAACTCTACCCCCTCCCTTCCCTCCCCCAAACCCCCAGAACCCCCAACTTCTTCCAAAGAATTGTCCAGCCATGTCCTATCCGGACAAGTCCGTGGTAACTTATCGTAGTGGACATCCAGCCACACCCTTCCCCCCTCAGCCCCCCCAGCCCCTCATGGCTCTAAGCCGGCAAAGACAGAAATGCAAAGTCGTTCTCCCCCCGGAGCAGTCTTACGCTGTTAGTGCGACACTGTCGTGCACCACTATGTCTCTGGAGGCTTCCTGGATGGCACTCGCCATTTCAGCCCTGATGGTAGGCGAACTCGGACGTTGGGACGCCGCTGATGTTCTGCGTAGTGATCCCCAACACCTCGCACGTGTCCTGAAGGGACCTCAATTGATGTAGCACTCCGTTCCAACGGAAAATAAGTCTGAAAGGGTGACCCCAGGAGTACGGCGTTTCATGTTGTTTCAAGAAGTCCGTTGCGATTTTAAACGCCTTCCTTTTCTGGAGGGTGATGATGGACAGATCTTGATACAAGGCCACAGGGTGTCCTCTAAACGTCAGCGAGGGTTGTTTCCTGGCCTCCGCCATGATTCTTTCTTTCAGTGGAAAGTCAGGGAGAAACGCGAGGATGTCCGGTGGTGGGCCTGAAGCACGTCTACGAGGCCCCACTCGATAAGCTCTGTCAATTTGTACCGGAAAGTCCGCTGCTTCGCCCAAGATGTCCCTGAAGAGCTCCCTCAGATATTCCGCCACATCTGTCCCCTCTTCCGTGGATGGTACACCCCGGACCCTGATGTTATTCCGCCTAGAGCGGTTCTCCAAGTCTTCGTTGTGGGCCTGGAGGTCCATCTGTTGGTCCCTCAAACGCAGCACCTCCTGTTGTAGCTGCGTGATCTCCTCGTCCTGCCTTTGAGCGGAACTTTCCACCGTGACCACTCTCTTGCCAAGGCCGTCGACTTCTCTCCGGATCTCCCGGACTTCCCCGGCCACCTCCTGCTTCAGCGCCTGAAAGTCGTCTCTCAGCGTCCCAAAAAGCGACTCGAGAAAGGACCGAGTGACTGGGGGTTCGCCGCCGCCTGTTGCATTGGAGCCACTCGCTGCGCTCGGGGACGGTTGGCTCCTGTCACCCCTGGTCTGAGACTTGCCAAGCATCTCGGGGAGGGTACGGTCGTTTTGTTTATTGCCCTTCTGACTCGCCATCCTGTCCTCAAGGCACCCTGCCAAGAACTGGCACCTCGTCAGCTGGGCACCGGGGCACCGGGGCACCGGGGCACCGGGGCGGCAACTCCACTCGCCTCGTCTGGCTAGAAGGACTCGGCCTTGTGTCGCAGGATGCTTCTCTGGGACCCTCCGTGTCCAGGGGGGCGACTACAACGGCTGGGTGCCATCGCTTCCGGGCCCGTCCCAACCAGGGGCAGAGAGCCGGCCGCAGCCGCGCAAATCGGGTCCTCTGGCCTGGCTCGTTCTTCGGCTACTGCCAGAGTTAGCTGCGGTGAGCCGATTATTCCCGGCGTAGTTCTCAAGGGCTCAACCCTTCGCCGTCCGACTCTTCACCATCACTGAAAGCCAAAATGGCGCCTCCGAATGCCCCTGTAAGCCCTCGTTCCCCCTCCGATGAGGGTTCCAGCTATGGGCGTCTCCCCGCCCGGCTCAGGGTCAGTCACCAGCCGGCCAGAAGCGGACTCCTCCACAGCAGCTTGAGGGTCTCGGTTCCCGTCTCGTCGCTGCAACTTCTTCGCCGCTTATGCGTCCAGTGACCCCGCCCTTCCGGCTCGCGGGCCTCCGATCAGCTAGGCCGCAGCCGCGGTCTCAATTTCGATAAGGATCGGCAGCCAGGGGCGCGTCGTCTCCGCGAGCAGCCCGTCCCCTCTCCAGGTCGCAGGTCCTGACACGGCACCCAGGGGTGGCACCCGCTGCCCTCCGCCGTACCGCCGCCGACTTCTACGTGCTTCGGGGAAGAAGCTCAGGACAGCCGCAGCTAGGACGCCATTTCTCTTCGCGCCTGGTCTCTGCGTTGCTCAGTGTCCCGGGCCGGATTACAGTCACTCCGAGGTCAGATTGCGGTTCTGGTACAGCCCGAACTGTTCCCACACCTTCCCCACTCGGTTTCACACCGATGGGGGGAGAACAAGCTATACAAAAGCCTCAGGGCCCGGGCTGGGTCGGGAGCTCCGGGAGAAAGCGTCTCCTCACTCCGCCATCTTGGCCACGCCCCCTGGCGCGCACTTTTGAAGAGAATGTTTCTCTTCAAAAGTGCATCGCTCGTGATGTTTCTTATGCTGTTGAATGCTAACTGTACCTGAGACATTCAGCTGTTGATCTGCACTGGATACAGACGTGCTCCTGTATTTATGCCGTGACTACTTTAATAAACTACAAGGATTCTTTATATCAACATTCCTTCTTCATGGATCGTTATTTATTATAGAATCCACACTTTACACTTTACACAATGCACCTGTTAGGAGCTGCTACTGGTGAGCCCCAAATACCATTCACCACCTGCTTGTGTGTTTGTTCTACTCCCTAAATGCCGTAATCTGCAATTTATTAGGCCTGGGCTTTGACAGTGCAGTGCAGGTGTCAAACTGACCTCTTGCTAACCATAGACCTAGCATATGCGTTGGGTTCGCACCTTCAACCATTGACTTTCTTGGATGAGCCTCTTTCAGCCTCTGATGTGAGACTTTGTCAATCATGTCTTGGCTCAGCCCAGTGGAGTATTTATCTCTCAGCTATTGCAACCGCCATCCAGCTCCACTCAAGTGGTTGCTTCGATTGAACTGAGGGACTACTTTACAACCATAGTCCTCTTTGTCCTCTCCTGTTCCCTCGCGCTGATGTGCTAGCATAGCATCATGTATTGCCCATTACGGAGTACTGGCACTTTTTTAATTTTGGGAGGGGGAGTACGGGCACTTCTCAAGCGTGAGGTAATACTTATAATTGAAGAGTACCGGAACTTCTCACAAACAAGCAAGTACTATTTTTCCATTTCAAACACTGGTCTATGGGAAAATGTGTTCATACATATAACCCAGTAGTCAGAAAGCTGCTGAAAACCTAACTGTTTAAACAAGATTTCAACTGAACTGTGGTGGCCACGAGAAACATCACCTTTCCCTTCTGTAGAACAGACCCTAATAAATCAGCCACGGTGACAAGTTCGCATCCTCGACGAGCCAGTTCAGACGTCATTAGAGCTGGTGTTAAGAGTGCTGCTGAGATAGCTAATAATTACAGAATGCCGTTTGCGTGTTTTTAAAGGCTGACTTTGTCATATCTGTGACCGGCGGCCGAGGGTGACTCGTATCCCTGCAGAGGGCGCGCGGCCTACCGGGCTCCGTCATGGCGCCCAAGGTTAGGCTTTGCACTGGCCGCCCCCGCTCGGAGAGTTCAGGGAGGGTGCGTGCTCCCTCCGCCCCTGCCCTGTGCGTGCAGAGCTTGAAACACCTGGACACACCCTGCTCTTGAACTGCCCGCAGCATGTGTACATTGTGTGCCGGGGAACATTTACTGTACTCTGAGAATGAACTCTGTGCTGAGAAGCGACTTGTTTACCAGGTAACGCTGAAACCCGAGAACGGGGCAGATTACCTGCAAACAACAGCATGCAGCTATGGGGCGTAGTTGTGTAGGCGGGAGGAAGTGAAACGCCACAGAATTTAGCACAGTGATAGAAGGTGTATTTAGAAAAGCGAACGTTCACCAGATGGGTATTTTAGGGCTGAAATCACAGATGTTTACTGTTACCCAATGGTACTCCTTTTATCGACCTCGAATGGATGAGTGGGTCCAAGCATGGCTTATGACTGCTGTTTAAGCTGCAAGCAAGAGCCCCATGCTCGGCTTCCTGCGTCTCGGGTTATTACTGGCCCTTCGCCAGCAGCTAACATGCAGGACAGACAGGGTTTCCTTATCCGAAGAAGAGTTCAGGGTGTGGGCCACAGGATTTGGTCACAAACACCCGTTCTGCTCGAGAGGAAGCGAGGGACACTCCTTCTCCCTCTCGGAGGTATCCCTCAGCACTTTGAAATAAGTAGTTTGAGTAAATCCATGAAAGGAGAAAGTACTGCACTGCGTGGTCCAATTCTCACAGACTCATTGACATAGTGACGGGCGGTCATGCCATCCAGCTTGCATAGCTGCCTCTTCCAGACCACCACTGCACAGGCATCATCCCAAGTACTTCCCGTAGAAGGCGGAAGGCCTCACCCTTGCCCCTGGCAGCATCTCAAGTACTTCTGTAGGAGGATAAGAGCCTCTCCTTTGCCCCTGGCAGCATCTCAAGTACTTCTGTAGGAGGATAACAGCCTCTCCTTTGCCCCTGGCAGCATCTCAAGTACTTCTGTAGGAGGTCGAGAGCCTTTCCTCTGCTCCAGTCAGCATCCCAAGTACTTCTGTAGGAGGATAAGAGCCTCTCCTTTGCCCCTGGCAGCATCTCAAGTACTTCTGTAGGAGGTCGAGAGCCTTTCCTCTGCTCCAGTCAGCATCCCAAGTACTTCTGTAGGAGGATAAGAGCCTCTCCTTTGCCCCAGGCAGCATTCCAAGTACTTCTGTAGGAGGGCGGGAGCCTTTCCTCTGCTCCAGTCAGCACCCCAAGTACTTCTGTAGGAGGATAAGAGCCTCTCCTTTGCCCCAGGCAGCATTCCAAGTACTTCTGTAGGAGGGCGGGAGCCTTTCCTCTGCTCCAGTCAGCATCCCAAGTACTTCTGTAGGAGGATAAGAGCCTCTCCTTTGCCCCAGGCAGCATTCCAAGTACTTCTGTAGGAGGTCGAGAGCCTTTCCTCTGCTCCAGTCAGCATCCCAAGTACTTCTGTAGGAGGATAAGAGCCTCTCCTTTGCCCCAGGCAGCATTCCAAGTACTTCTGTAGGAGGGCGGGAGCCTTTCCTCTGCTCCAGTCAGCATCCCAAGTACTTCTGTAGGAGGATAAGAGCCTCTCCTTTGCCCCAGGCAGCATTCCAAGTACTTCTGTAGGAGGTCGAGAGCCTTTCCTCTGCTCCAGTCAGCATCCCAAGTACTTCTGTAGGAGGATAAGAGCCTTTCCTCTGCTCCAGGCAGCATACCAAATACTTCCGTAGCAGGTCGAGAGCCTTTCCTCTGCCCCAGGCAGCATCCCAAGTACCTCCGTAGGAGGTCGAGAGCTAAGAATTTCCGGAGGAGGGCGAGAGCCTCTCCTCTGCCCCAGGCAGCATCCCAAGTACGGTAGGAGGGCAAGAGCCGCTACTGTGCCCCAGGCAGCATCCAGAGTGTGAGAAGTTGGCCTGGCATATGCTGTCTGCTATTCTAGTGGGCACCTTGCACCAGTCCAAACGACCCTTATTGATGGTAGGTTAAAGACAACCTTATAAGAAACCTATCCTAGTGGTAGCTGTGGAGAGCAGCCTTCAGGCTAAGTCTTGGAGGAATGTAAAGCAGCTTGTTTTACCAGTCTATAATCTCTTGAATGACCAAATGAAAGGAGAACCACACCAGGTGTATATATAAAATATATGTACTTATTCTAAACACATCCCTCTAGTCTCTTTATGAGGCTAGAGGCAAAAGTACATAAGGAAAACTTAATAGAATACAGTAAATTAGCACAATATACGTTGAGCCCTAGGGGCGTACCAAACCATATATTAAGAAAGTGGTATAAGAACCACGACTTGCATAGACACAAGGCCTAAAGCCTGTAGAACCGCTGGGGCCACCAGGAACCACCCAAGGTAGTGACATAGGGGACGCACGGGGGACGTGTGCAGTTTGTGAACACAACAAAACAAAACAGTGGTTCTGTCAGGAGTCAAGTATACTTAGTTTTAAACGTACTTAATACATGTCATGAGAATAACATTAGTCATTAATGACGGAAACACACAATCACATAGACGGTACGATGAGTTCAAGGAACCAGTTCCTTTTTACTCTAGAGATGAATCAGTAAAAATGTATATGGCTGCCCAACACAAAAAGGCACATAGGACGGTGAAGCAATTAGTGACTGGTCGTGTTTAGTGACATGGTGCTGTACAATAATAATAACATATATGACGCATAATTACACAAATGGCTGAAATATTACAAAATTGTCCAACATTACTTACATAAACCACAGCTGGATAATGTATTCCTTATTCTAGATGTAGGTTTGTGTGGACAAGTTGAACCAACAACGTTGACGTTTTGACCCTAAGATGTAGTGCAGATTCTTAAGCATCTGTAGCGGGTCTTCATCAGGACAGGAGGGGATAAGACAGCCTAGTGGCCAAGAAGTGTAGTATTTTGCTTATTGGTTTGCTATTTGTGGAGGTGTCAGCCGACACCATTCAGGGTCGTCTATTCTATGCAGGAGTTATTGTCAAGTCATCACCAGCAGGTGAATAAGGGTTGAGTGCCGCTACAGCTATCACCAAAGATCGAGTTAATCAGGATGTAGACGTCCTCGTCTGTCTTGTGCCCGCAAAGGATGACGTCATTCTTTGCGAGCACAAGACGGACGAGGACGTCTACATCCTGATTAATTCAACCCTTTCGTCCATGTGTAATCTAAAGTCCTGTTGCCAGGGGTCCCTTACTTATACTAAAGAAAGGGGTTGGACATACTCTGGGGACCCACCTATGGGAGAGTCTGGAAAGAGGGGTGGTTACACCCATTTCCTTTGTCCAGTTTTGTGCCAGACCAGGGGCTGGTAGCCCCTGCAACCGGTTTGAATGGGGCTATGCACAGGGACACCAAATGTGCCCCCAGTGCAGACTTTCAAAGCACTCATGGAGTGCACCCACCCAGCCCAATACACTAAAGCCTGTCTGGGAGGTGGTTACACCTCCCTGTGACTGGAAACCTATTGTCCAGGCCTCCCCTGCCGGAGTTTCGGTCAGCAGCAGGAGGTCAAACCCGAGTCTGTCGCTGCTGCATCCATTTTCCAGAGTGTTTGACACCAAACACAAAATGTTTCCATGCTGCCATTCCAAAGTTAGCATTTACTGCGAGGTTATAATGCACTTAAGAGTATGTGGTATAGCGGCATCACAGAACAGCCTCAGAGAATAGGCTCCCAAAGCTGCAGAGGGCCCCAGCTCATGCATGGCTACCCTCTCACACAAAACCTTCAGGATTGATAAGGCCTGCCATAGGAGTGACTGATAGGCTTTTATGTGTCAGTGATTAAAGGTAGATATAGGTACCCTATATCTTAGTAAGGGGTGCATGCACCACCTTACCCAGGCTGCAGTAGCAGTCCCGTGGTGCCATTTTGGAAGGCTTCCCAGGGGTGGCATAATACATGCTTCAGCCCCTGGTAGGCCTCTAGGGTACCTATGCCCTTAGTACCCAGTGTACCATATGCTAGGGACTCACATGGGTACCCCAGTATCCAAACTGGAGTGTACCTAAAATACATTCAATCAATTTAGAGAGGAAGCAGCTAGGCTGGGGTCCTGGATAGTAGGCCCCAGCCACACTAAAGCCCAAAAACCGTGAAAAACCAGCAAAAAGTGGGGGTAACCATAGTAAGCAGGTCCTACTCTCCTACACCGAGTACTTCCGTAGGAGGATAAGAGCTTCTCCTCTGTCCCAGGCAGCATCTTGAGAACTTCTGTAGGAGGGCGAGAGTCTCTCCTCTGCCCCAGGGAGTGTCCTGAGTACTTCCGTAGGAAGGCGATTTCCTCTCCTCTGCCCAAGGCAGCATCTCAAGTGTTTCTGTAGGAGGGCGAGAGCCTCTCCTCTGCCGCAGCTAGCATGCCAAGTACTTCCGTAGGAGGGGGAAAGCCTTTCCTCTGCCCCAAGCAGGATCCCAAGTATTTCCGTAGACAGCATCTTCTCTGCCCCAGGCAGCATCACAAATACTTCTGTAGGAGGGCGTGTGCCTCTCCTCTGCCCCAGGCAGCATCCCAAGTAATTCTGTAGGAGGGCAAGAGCCTCTCCTCTGACCCAGGTAGCATCCCAAGTACTTCAGTGGGTGGGCGAAAGCCTCTCCTCTGCCCCAGGCAGCATCCCAAGTATTTCCATAGAGAGCCTCTCCACTACCCCAGGCAGCATCCCAAGTACTTTCGTAGGAGGGCGAGAGCCTCCCCTCTGCCCAGCAGCATCCCAAGTACTTCTACAGGAGGGTGAGAGCTTCTCCTCTTCTCCAGGCAACATCCCAAGTACTTCTGTAGG